>NC_059364.1:36469772-37119090 GCF_019703515.2 Myxocyprinus asiaticus | reverse complement strand
GTACAAATCAATCTTTAGAAAACACGGCTACCTTTAACTGGCCTTCAATTAAGAAAGATCCTTTTTGCCAGCATAATGGTGTAGTTAAGGCATCTTGACCTATTGGAGTTCGGTCGTGTCCACAAGGGAAACTTCTGGCTGGGAAAGTCTTGCGAGTCACATTACAGTTAGGGTTAGGCTTAGGCGTAGCGGTAGGGATTGGGTTTCTGTGAGACTCCAAATAAACACAATGAACACAGTGTATGAATATCACATGTGACTCTCGTGAGACATTCCCCAGCCTGATGATTCACTCCTAGATGCGACCCCTTGGAGTCAGCCCACTGTCAGACATTACCAATCAAATGTGACAGCAAATCAACCATTTCAGCCAGCTGAGTGTATAAATGTCTTCCATTTCCCCTTCTACGCTCTCTTAGAACATGTTGCTCTGAGCCGTGAGGCCCCTGCTATTTCACAGAGGCTGAAGCAGCTGATGTCAGGCTCTAGTAATTGATGTCATATCCCCAAGACTGAGGGGAGTTGAGAGCCTCAGGATGTGGCAAACATATTCAATTGCTTATGTGCATTTGGTGCTGACTTACAAAGCATGCTTTCTGAAATTTCCATATGCAGGTTATTGAAGGTTCAAGTATTTGTGCTTGTGGAAATTTATTTGGGATAGTTATACAATATTTGGGCGTGTATGCGGTTAAACGGAGCACTGAGCCACTGATGAGGCTTACAGACCCTTCTGGAGCTGTGAGATGACATCAGAGAACAAACTGTACAGACAACACTACTTGTCGCCAAGGAGACGGGCCACATTTGGCCCCAAACTGCGGGTCCATCATCACTGTAAAAGCTGCAAACCTGTAAGATGGCTGCATCTCGGCAACGCCCCCCATATGTTTCTCTCCTTCACTGCTCACTCCAACATTCTCTCAGTCTGGCTTAAAAAAAAACAAGGTCTTCATAATTGCTTTGGACAAATTAGGTACTTTTGGACGTCTTTTCTTAGCCAGTAAGTTCTAGTTCACATCTGTGTAAGCTGCAGGGCCAAGATATCGAATGACGAATTGCTCATTGTAATTACTATTTCTGATTAGCAGGTTAGTGGCTGTGTGCATGCATCCAAGAACGAACATCATGAGAAAATTTTAAATGTAATATTAGTGAAAATTAGTGAAGTTTATATTGGCATATGTGACTGTTGAGAAAGAGTGCGTGGGTGTGTCTACATATTTCTTGTTATCGATAATGGTGTCAAGGGAAGCATGTCACTTCAGTGGCCTAGTTCCTCGAACTTCTCATGGAAAGAATCAGTTACAAACCCTCTCACTCTAAAGACAAGCAAACACACATACATACACCTCTTCACTGCAACATTCTGCATTATGTAATTTTGATCCTTAGTTTTTTTGGGTTTTTTTTTTACGTGGATGTTGCAAATTCAGTTACCATGGCTGTGTTCCAGGGCATCTGGTATCCATAAGGGTAATAACAGTCAGATAAAGAAGATGACAAATAGACAGCGATGCCTGAGTGGAACCTTGGCAGCCCCTGGAGGGATCCAACCCTTTTCTACACACTCTCTGCACCATGAATAAGGTAGAAACCCCTTAAGTTATAAAAAAACTTATAACTTAGTTATAATCAAGTCCAGATGGAATCTGCAGACTTAAGGGATTTAAACACTTTATCCCCCGTAATCGCAAAAACTGACCGTTTAATAGAGGCAGTGTTAATCTCGTCAACGAAATCACTAACGAAAACATTAGTTGACGAAGGAACAGTAAATACGAGATCACGAATACGAGATGAAAAAAACACATCATGAACCCTAACCCTGTTGACGACAAAAAAAACAATACTGCAAGATATAAAAAGAAGAAGAAACATCTAGAGAAACATATATTTATTGAAAAATATATAATATATGTTTAATCTAATCCAATAATCCAGTTGGAGATTTCCCCTCTTGAGCTACATGAGTTGAACGTGCTGAACACCGGCAAAATTAACCGCTTTAAAATGGGTAAATTACCTCACTCATACGCACAACAAGGACAGTTGTACAGTATTTTGTATGTAGCCTATCTTTTCTGTTTTATATGTTTAAATTAAGACATTTTTTATAAATGTTTGAATATTTTATTAAAGTTTGGACTTTTTCCATTTGAAACATTTTTTTTTTCATTTTGCACAATATTATCATCTAAAAGATATTTTAATTTACTAAAATGATATGCCATTTTAGTCTGAGTAAAACTGACTAAAAACAATGGATATGACATTACAAAATACTGAGTAATTTTAAAACATAACACTGAAAAGAGGTATTGGTGTCCATATCAGTGATATTGACCATGATAGTACTTGATATTATTTAAATGAAAACAATTGTCCATCCCTAAGTTTTACCTTTTGAAAATTGCCATTAGATATCTTTTGCTATTTTGGACTTAGTGGTTGTGGTGAGCAGGACAGAGCCGAGCGGCATCTGGGCAGAGCAAGGCCGGGAAGATAAGTGGCGAATGACTTTCACCTGTGTGCCACACCGGTCTCGCGTTCCAGCGAGGGGCAACGGGAGTACTTAAGGAGAGGAGAAAGCGGCATACGGGAGAGAGTGATGCGTGAAGCTGTTTGTGTGTTGAGCTGAAAAGCCAACAGAGTTTATGTGTAGTGAAGCTGAAAAACGTCCTGGTTACTTGCGTAACCTCCATTCCCTGATGGAGGAAATGAGACATTGTGTCGATATAGTGACACTAGGGGTCACTCTTGGGAGCCCGAGACACCTCTGGTCTTTGATAAAAGGCCAATGAAAATTGGCAAGTGGTATTTGCATGCCATAATTATGGCGTCAATGAGCCAGTGGGCGATCCTCTGCTTGGAGACAGTGCTTCCTTTCCGCTGTCCACCAAAACAGACAAAGAGCTGCTCAGAGACTATAAAACTCTGCATGCGATCCAAATAGATGCGTAAAGCGCGCACCGGACACAGCAATGTCAGGGCTGGGTCTGCTTCCTCCTGGGGCAGCGCTTGCAGGTTCACCACCTGGTCCCTAAAAGGGGTTGTGGGAACCTTGGGCACATAGCCCGGTCGGGGTCTCAGGATCACGTGAGAGTAGCCCGGACCGAACTCCAGGCACGTTTCGCTGACAGAGAATGCTTGCAGGTCTCCTACCCTCTTGATGGAAGGAGGGCAGACTTCAAGGAGCATGCCTTAAGTTCAGCTGACTTCAAAGGCTCAAAGGGGGCTCTCTGTAGACCCTGAAGAACTACAGAGAGGTCCCATGAGGGAATGAGGCACGGTCTGAAGGGATTCAACCTCCTGGCGCCTCTCAGGGACCTGATAATCAGGTCGTGCTTCCCTAAGGACTTACCGTCCACTGTGCCGTGGTGTGCCACTATAGCGGCTACATACACCTTCAAGGTGGAAGGGGACAGTGCCCTTCCAACCTCTCCTGCAGGAAGGAAAGCACTGATCCGACTGCACATCTCTGGGGGTCTTCACGTTGGGAAGAACACCACTTAGCAAACAGCTGCCACTTAAAGGCATACAGGCGCCTCGTAGAGGGGGCCCTATCCTGATTGATTGTCAGCTTAGGTCTTCCACGTCCCGTCCAGGGGCCGGACATGGAGATTCCATAGGTCTGGTCGTGGGTGCCAGATGGTGCCCCATCCCTTAGACAAAAGGTCCTTCTTCAGGGGAATTTGCCGGGGGGGCTGTCGCGAGGAGCGTGAGGTCCGAGAACCACGTCACCAGGACCTGCTCCTCGTCCTCCCTGACCTTGCACAGGGTCTGTGCAAGTAGGCTCACTGGGGGAAATGCATATTTGCGAAGTCCAGGGGGCCAGCTATGTGCCAGTGCATCTATACTGAGAGGTGCCTCGGTCAGGGCGTACCAGAGCGGGCAGTGGGAGGATTCTTGGGAGGCGAACAGGTCTACCTGTGCCTGTCTGAATTGACTCCAGATCAGCTGGACCATCTGAGGGTGGAGTCTCCACTCTCCCTTGAGGGTAACCTGCCGTGACAGCGCATCCACTGAAGTGTTGAGGTCGCCCGGGATATGAGTGGCTCGCAGCGACTTGAGGTGCTGCTGACTCCAGAGGAGGAGACGGCGGGTGAGTTGTGACATACAACGGGAGAAACCACCTTGAAAGGCAAACCACCTTGACGGTTGACATATGCTACCGTTACCATGTTGTCTGTCCGAACTAACATGTGCTTGCCCTGGATCAACAGCCGGAATTGCCAGAAACTCGAGGCAGTTGATGTGCCAACGCAGCCGCGGGCCCGTCCATAAGCCGGCGGCTGCGTGCCTGATGCAAACAGCGCCCCAGCCCATTTTGGAGGCCTGCTCTAGGGGAATGCCTGCCCGTAGAAACATGAGGTCTGTCCAAGGGCTGAAGAGGCGGTGACAGATCGGTGTGATTGCCATCTCGGGACTCGATTCTGAAGCCAGTGCTAAAGTGGTCTCATATGCATCAACCCAAGCGGAGTGGCCACCGCTGAGGATGCCATATGCCCCAGGAGTCTCTGAAAAATTTTCAGTGGAACTGCTGCTTTCTGTTTGAACGCCTTCAAACAGCTCAGCACCGACTGTGCGCACTCGTTTGTGAGGCGCGCCATCAATTAGACTGAGTCCAACTCCAAACTGAGAAAAGAGATGCTCCGAACCAGGAGGAGCTTGCTCTTTTCCCAGTTGACCCGAAGCCCTAGTCGACTGAGTTGCGAGAGCACCAGGTTCCTGTGTGCACACAGCATATCCGGAGAGTGGGCTAGGATTAGCCAATTGTCGAGATAGTTGAGAATGTGAATGCCCACTTCCCTTAACGGGGTAAGAGCTGCCTCTGCGACCTTCGTGAAGATGCGAGTGGACAATGACAGACCGAAAGGGAGGACCTTGTACTGATACGCCCAACCCTCGAATGCAAACTGCAGGAAGGGTCTGTGTTGAGGTAGAATCGAGACGTGGAAGTACGCATCCTTCAGGTCTACCGCTGCGAACCAATGTTGATGCCGGACACTCGCCAGAATGCGTTTTTGCATCAGCATCTTGAATGGGAGTCTGTGTAAAACCTGGTTCAGTACTCGCAGGTCCAAGATTGGCCGCAACCCACCGCCTTTTTTCGGTACAATGAAGTAGGGGCTGTAAAACCACTTCTTCATCTCGGCCGGAGGGACAGGCTCTATTGTATCCTTCTGTAGGAGGGTAGCGATCTCCACGCGCAAGGTAGCAGCGTTCTTGCCCTTCACCGAGGTGAAGTGGATGCTGCTGAACCTGGGCAGATGCCTGGTGAACTGAATCGCGTAGCCGAGTCGGACGGTCCGGTTCAGCCATCGCAACGGATTGGAAAGCGCAAGCCATGCATCCAAGCTCTGAGCGAGGGGGACCAAGGGGACAATCTCGTCGAACGTACCAACAGGTGGGGCCTCGCAGCTGGGCGGAGCTCGAGGTGCTACGCAATGTTGTGGCCGTGCTGAGTTCAGGGACATTGAAGCACTTACCTGGCTCCTTGTGACTACCCCGGAAACAGCCTGGGACGGGGGAGGAAGAGGCCTGTCCTCGTAACCCGTGGAGACTGTCACATCGGGGGCGGACTTGTGCCACAGCTGGGCGCGCAGGGGCGGGGAGACCGCCACTGGAGTGCCAAACCTGCAAGCATGGAAAGGTGGACGGTGGTCATGATGGCGGCCATGCACATGGGGTACATGACCCAGGGAATGAGGAAACCGCTCTTTTGCTGAACTGTTGGGTACCTCAGCCACTTGGGCATGCGGCGAAATTAAATGAAAAAGCAACAAAAGATTCTTCTCCTGGCCCTCCACTGGGGGATCGGCCTCACCCATCTCAACCAGGTTGAGCCAAATGTGCCGCTCCTGGACCACTAAGGTGGACATCGCCCACCCGAGAGACCGCGCCGTGACCTTCGTCGCCCGGAGAGCGAGGTCGGTTGCCGATCGCAGCTCCTGCATCAAATCTGGGGCGGAACTACCCTCATGCAGTTCCTTTAGCGCCTTGGCTTGGTGGACTTGCAGGAGAGCCATGGCGTGCAGGGCGGAGGCGGCTTGTCCAGCGGCAATGTAGGCTTTGGCCGTCAGGGACGACGTGAACCTACAGGCCTTGGATGGTAGCTTTGGGCGTCCGTGCCAGGTGGCGGCACTCTGTGGGCATAGGTGCACTGCGAGTGCCTTATCCACTGGGGGAACCGCCGAATAGCCCCTGGCCGCTCTGCCATCGAGTGTAGTGAGGGCGGGGGAGCTGAAGGATCGGGACCGGGCAGTAAAAGGTGCCTCCCACGATCTTGTCAGCTCCTCATGCACTTCTGGGAAGAAAGGGACTGGAGCAGGGCGTGGCTGCTTTGAGCGGCGCTGCGAGCCCAGGAACCAATTATTGAGCCGCGAGGGTTCAGGGGAGAGTGGAGGGTTCCACTCTAGCCCGACGCTCGCGGCTGCCCGGGAAAGCATGTCCATCATTTCCTCATCAGCTTGTGACTGGGCAAACGCACCCGAGGGGGGGAGCCCAGGTGAGGCTTCTGCATCTGACTGGATGAGTCTGCTCTCCGATGCTGCACTCGAGAGCTCATCAGCTTCGTGGGCTCCGAACAAGAGGTCGAACTCACCGTGAGACGAGCTGGTGGACTCATCCAGAAGCCCGACTGGGGCAGACAAGCGAGCTGGGGAATGGGAGGTCCGTGGGGGGATACCCGGCGGAGGTGGTCCCATTGAGGTCCCTAAATAGCCCCCAGTGCTAGCCGCACTGGCCTCATACCCGTAGGTAGAAGGACCAAGGCGGGGAGCCACTGGAGTTAGTTGCTTTCTTACGAAAGCAAGCCACGACCGCAACGTTGCCATGGTCATGTTCTCGCAGTGAGTACATGATCCATCCACGAATGCTGTCTCCGTGTGGGTCACACCCAGACACGAAAGACAGCGATCGTGACCGTCAGAAGTTGAGTGGTAAAGACCACAACAGGAATAACACACAAACGGAAAGGCATCTTTAAAAAGATGCGTCTTTAAAAAGACAATCCGTGTGTGCCGCTCTTTTAGAGAAATATACTCTTTTAGGAAAATATACTCTCTTTATTCTGCCGAAGCACCCAGAGGCATTCTCTGCAGTGCACCAGTGCAGAGGAGGGAGAAGCCACTGAAATACGCCATCAGATCCAGCAGAGGTGAATGAACAGTCAGCTCAGTAAACATCGACCGTTCGGTTCCGAAGAGAAAATCTGAATGAGTGGATACATACCAGCTCCTTTTATACCCGTATGTCTGGGGGAGTGGTATGCAAATACCACTTGCCAATTTTCTTTGGCCTTTTATCAAAGACCAGAGGTGTCACAGGCTCCCAAGAGTGACCCCTAGTGTCACTACATCGACACAATGTCGAGTGAGTGACAGATAGGGAACAAACCTTTTGTGTACTGCTGAAAAGCGGCCTAATTGTGTGCGACTGAAAAGTGCAACAATAAATGTCTACGTGTTTTGTCAAGCTGGCCCCAGCATCCTCCTTTCCACGAACCGTTACAGTGGTTTTCACAGGCACTTGTCATTGAAAATGGCATCTTGTTCATATCCTCCCCGACCAAATGAACTACTAGCTCCTACAGTATAAAGAATGAGCCAAACAGAGGCATGTGCTCAGGTCTGCAAGCAGTTACTGTAAATGTAGTGTTCTTTTCCACTGCGGGCTATTTATTAAAGCCAAGAGAGGATGTACAGAGTATAACTTAGTGGTTGTGCTTCAAACGAAGAGAAATTTGGACAGGACTGGGGAATAATTAAATGAAAAAATCTGACAGATGAAGGCGCTCTCTCTCACACACACCCTGAATGTGTGTTTTTCTTAGTCTGTTTCTTATTCTTGGTTTGTGTTTTTGTGCCTGGGCATGTTTGAATTTCCCTCAGGGCTTTTTCAGGATGGTAACTTCCATGACATAAAATCTGCACTATTCCAAATACAGAAATTGTGTTACTTCCTTATTCAAAATCAATCTAAATTTAAGCAAAATTGTTTATTTTGGTATTCTTACTGATACTGCCACCCATAGGCAGACACAGGAGCTGACATTAAGACAGGAAAACCTACTTACACTGCATTATTTTTTTTTCTCCCCTCAATAAAAAAAGTGTTTCTAAATCTCATAAGTGCTGGGTGAATTGGATAAAAAAATTTAGGATTTGTGTGTGTTTATGTACTCAGGCAGATTTAAGTGTCCTAAGTTGTTGCACTTTTAAATATAAACTTAGTCTCAGATGTACAATACTGTATTTTAGGACAAAAAATAGACATACAGTAAGATTATAGAGCTATACATTAAAGCAAAGTTCAGATCATTTGGTCTTGGAAGAATTTAATGAGAGAGGGTTGAGTTCATATTGAAATCACTAACTTTGATCATAGACTTTGGTAGCTTGGCATAAGTGAGCACAATTTGTTACATTGTTAAGATCTCTTCTAAAACTCCAGAGGAGATGTGTGAGATTTCGAGGGTTTTAATTTAGGAAAAACATCTGAGAATCAGGAGACTTTTCATTTAAGTTATTAAATTAAGTCTCAATTTAATTTTATTGAGCGTGTTTACATGCATGATCTTATACCAGTTATGCTTAATTAGCTGACAATGTGTAAGGTCATGTAAACGCCTTAAACGATTTCTCTTTATATGAGTAAGGTCATAAGCGGCTTAAGCATAAACCTATCGGCACACCTAGATTATTGCCCATTACCCCAATTTTGCTTTGCATGTAAACACCTCTTCCTGCCGTTCTTATTGGCCTAACCAAATTGTTGTGCCCATGACATGTTCACGTTTTGATGTCAAAAGCAGAGAATAACCAGATGATGTAAAATTTAATGTCAAGATCATGTAAATTTTCTTGCATTGTTGGATTTTTTTGAATAAGCTGATTCCCTTTTAAGTCGGTCATTTTGACGCTGGATCAGTAGCTGGCACTATGGGAGCTCCTCTCAGGAGTGCCGATCTCTGAAACCTGATAAAATCACGGCAGTTTCAACTGGCAAGTGGCACTTGATGCTCCGTCCCTATGCATGCGTGATCACAGGCATATAATCTGGGGCGCAACACCACATTGCTAGAATTTCTCTTCAGGTTTGTGGGAACATTTCTCGTGCTCTGAAACCCAAATCAGTGTTACACATAATTTGGATCTGCTTCCTTTCAGCAAGTAGATTATCTTCCTTCTCCCTGTGTGCTGCGATGGATAGCATATCCTTTGAACACTTCCATGTTTATTATTGATTGCATTGTGTTGCTTTGTGTGTTTTTCTTTCAGTGAAAAGAAACTAAAACAGCCTTTTGCTTAACAACATTTTAAAGACAGCGTTTGCAAATGTTTACACAAACACACGAAAACGAGTGACATATACCTCTGTCTGATGGACACGAACACTGTTTTATAAGCGGCACTCTGTATGACTTATTGCGTTAACTGTGAATGCATGAAACTCAAGGTGCTTCACTCTCATCTCACTTTCGTTCTGAAAGCCGAAGCTGCTTCCCTTTCCTCCCTCTATACTCTGCCTGTGGCTTCCAAAGGAATGCACGAGGGAGGCGTGCAAGCATGGGATATAGAGGATTTGTCACCAGCCCAAGCCTTGCGTGCCTCCTCTCCTCCATATCAAGCAGGTTCAGCTTCACCTGATCAGTGTGCCCATGACGATCTGTGCCCCAATATTGGCACACATGATACAATCACATTCGGCAGAGATTCCGATGAGGGGGATGCTATATTGCTGGTGATTATCCCTCTAAAAACCAGTGCTGTTTATCACCTGAACTGAGTCCACGCTGACACAGAGATCGCTGAGATTGATTGTGTCAACTGCAAGTGCATAACACTCAAAGCGCTTCTCTCTCGGCTTGCTTTCTAGGAAAGCTGTGGCCGGTCCCCTCTCCTCCCTATGTCTAGCGAGGATGGGTTAAAGGGCCAGGAGAGTTTGAGGATGTTTTTTGCCAGCTTGAGCCGCACGTCTCTCCTATTCTCCATCTCAAGTGGCCCAGTGATATTTTGTCACTGGGCTTTTATTAGTGAGACACATACAGTAGGTAGTGAAACAAAAATGATTTTCACTGCCGAGAGCAGTACAGTCACAAAACCACTGTAAATTCTCAAACATGAGGCTTTTTTGCAAAATCACCTCCAGGTGGCGCAAAGGGACACTTCATGCACCAAAGGTAATGTGCACCCACCCAGCAGACGAACGATATGCCTTTACTGCATAAATTCACATTTGGCCGCATAAATAGTCATATTTGATTTTGATTAAGTTAATTTCAGCATTCATAACAAATGCGGATATACAGTATTATTTCAGCATTATATGGTTTTTATTTGCATATCCTACTCACAAAGCCATTTTGTGTTCTGGCTGGTACTGACACTGTGTCCTGTAAGATCATTGTTGGTCATTTGGTCTTCTGTCTGGTATTATACTCTAGATAATTTAAACAAGGTATTTAATCTTATATGTGCCAGCACAATTGTGTTTTAAATGTAAAATCATAGGTGATACAGTCACATAGGGTGGCAGCGTTCATGATTACATGATAAAGTTTAGTATTCAACATAATTACATAATACAATAGCTTGAGTAGTTCTTTTATTCTACTTTTTACCATGAGCAATGGTGTAGCATGACAAAATAGTATTGTTTTTTGTCACATTGTATTGCGCTCGCTGCAGCCAAGCAAACAAAGACAATGAGCCCCATGACGCTTGTGTAAATAACGATCATGACATCTGAGGAAGATTTTGTTCTCCGTTGCTTCACTTTATTTCCACAGATCCACTGATGTGTATGTTTCCTTAACTTTTTTATCATGCCTGCCACCACATTGCGCTGGGATAGTGGGGGATATTTTCCTATATCATACTCCATCATACTACAACAATGTTTTTAATTTCAGTTACAACACACTCCCTGAGATATTTTATTTCCACGTATAAAATACTTTGTTTACGTATATTAAAATCAAGTGTAAGTCTTTGATGACATGAAATGGGAATGAAAGGGTGGGATTGGAAAAAAGATGATTGGAATGGATCACTCGCAACGAAAGCCTGTCCTGACATCCTCTAAAGAGGAGATCAAATAAAACATATAAAATATGTTTAAAATATGATTTCCCCAATCAACTATTGTGATATGCACCAAACACTATAGTGACATTAAACAAAATTAAATAATAATAAAAAAAAATCTTAAATCTTTGATTGGGTCTCTAGGCTACTGTCTTTTATTTCTAAAGGCATCATAAAAAAGAACCTTTGCCTGTAAATTATCCATGAGAGTAGATACAGTATGCATGATCACTGAGTGAAAGAAGTGAAGGAAGGAACATACCTGCGGTAAAAAGATGGTATCACACGTTCTGCAGACAACACTTTGTACGAACTTCACTCCACAGTAACTTAGATTCTGTCTTTCTCTTTTTCTGGTGTACTCTCATTCAAAATCCATACCATGTGTGTCTGTTTAGATTGATGTGTATTTTGTTCTAGACTTGACATGACAATGTGTTCGTATCACATCAATTGTTTCTTACGTTACACATTTCATTATGAAAACTGTATTGTAATTCTTGAGGTGCAGATGTTGTGCTCATTTCATTGTTCATGTGTACTGTATATACATTCACAGGAAATCTATCAGCGGATGTACTAATAGATTTCAGCTGGAATAAAATGTTTCAGCTGTGTTTGAAATGTTATAATGTGTTGTTTATAAAAGAGCCAAAGAAGGCATTGAGAAGAATTATTAGGTAATTTATGGAGAATTCAGCCTTTGATTTAATGATGAGTCAGGCCGTTTGGCTCATGCAATGCCCAAATCTTGAAGACCTTGTGCATTTAACCCACACCCTCATTTATGGGAATTACAGGTTACTCTCAGGCTAAGTATATGTGTGTGTGTGCGTTTGCTTAATAATTCCTCTACTTCCTTTATATGGGTGGATTTATGTGTTTACACTTGTGTCAGTCTCACATGCACACATTCTTAAACAAACTCTCACACACATACCCTGCATATATAGCACTTAGGACCTTCTAAGATGTTTTGATGAATCAGAGAAGCTGAGAGAGGCAATGTGAGCATGTAGCAGCTCTAAATTCAATCACACATACTCAAAGTATGTACAGCTGGAAAACATTAAAGAGCTCTGTCCACAGTGGGAATAATATGGGTCTTTAATAACAATAGCTCCTATGAGACAGGGCTTAGTGAAGAAATAAAACCAGAGAGCACAAATGAGAAAAGAAGTGAAAAAGAATGTCAAAGGAAGAATTAGTAAAGGTACGTTATTAGTAAATTGTGAATGTATAAGTTTAGAAAGAAATAGTTCAACAAAGAATGAACATTCTGTCAATAATTTTTCCCCCATATGACTTCAGTGGAACACAAAAGGAGAAGATAGACAGATCTCGCTGCTCTTTTTCAAATGACAAAAATTAATAATGATTCACAATGCTGAGGTTCCGAAAAGGTCAAAAAATTTCAAAAATGCACCATAAAAGTAGTCCATAAGATTTGTCCACTATATTCTATATACTATATAAGTCCATATCAAACAATTATAAGTCTTCTGAAACCATATGATATCTTTGTGAGAGGAACAGACCACAGTTTAAAGTCGTTATTCACTGAAAATATTCCATTTATGTCAAGACAATCATAAACGAGACATATGAAAACCAATGGCATTCAGTATTGTTGATGTTAAACCAGGTGCAAAATGACAAGTTTAACTGAACTCAATAAAGAATGAGAGCTACAGCCAAGGGAAATGTTTATAGTGAATAAATGTAAAAATAAAGAAAATGATACTGGTTTGGAAAGACGTTAGGGTGAGAAAATGACAGAATTAAACATTTTGGGTGAACTATTGTTTTAAAGGTGTAGTGTGTATAGTAATTTCTACACACATAGTGTCACCAAATGGAATGGGTTGGATGTCTCGACCAGTAGTTTGTCACTGGACTAATTCTTTATCTGAACAAAGGCTGATGGAAAAGTTTTTGAAATATGGTTGAAAAAAGTAGTTATTCTTTAAATCATGTTTGGTGCAACTAGTGGTGCAGAAATTACACACTTCCTCTTTAAGAACATGTTTGAGGGTTAACACATGAAATATGTAATATTTATACTCTGTATAGGCACCATGATACATTCCTGTATTCGCACACAGCATATGACAACACACCTAGGTCTAATAATGAGGAGATCAGTTGGCTGCTTTTGTATACGGTCAAAAAACTGTTTCTGTACTGCCAGATATGGCGTAGGAATGAATTTGACTGCGTGATTTTGCCATTTCAAAACATTATTTTTAGCACATTGCATCAGATAATCGTGTCTGAGTAAAAGAGAAAAATAACTTTTACCACCACGTGTTTGACATGTTTTCACAGAAACTTTCACCAACTGAACTGAAACCCCTCATGGAAAACCATAAACTGTGGCTAGTTGCACAATGGCTGCTTTGTTAAGAAAGTATGTCACAACTCATGAATAATGTGCTGAATGTTGCAACATAGCACACTAAGTTCTCTGTCACACATAAATATTGCTTGACTGTCGGCACTTTTGTGGCAAAACATAGCATCTGTTTGATTAACCAAAAATGACCACGATTGTGAGGAGTATCTGGAATATTGTTGTTTTCCAGCGAGGCTGAGGCAGTTCTTCAGTTAACATTGTTTACAGTAATTGTTTATCACCATACACTACTGTGCTTTTGCCTGAGGGTTAGGCTATGAATCACAGCCTGGGGGTCCTCCTCCCACACACACACACACACACACACCAAACAAACCCTCACTTATCTCGCCCTCATAATTAGTGTCAAATCTTATCCTTCACCACAGTTGTTGCATCTCTTTTACCTCCACATAGCTTTTTCTCTCTAATTCGCTCTATCATTATCACTATCTCCATCTCACTCTTGCTCTCTTTCATTCTTTTTTCTTACTGTACTGGGGTGGTGCCATGATACATTGATGGTATCAGATGGTAAATATAATGCAGAAAAATATTTAGAGAATCTTTATTTAAAGCCAGATTTTGCACTCCATTACTTGGAGGACCCTTTCTGTGTCACACAGAGATCTGGGTTAGGAGAATGTTCTGTACAGACTTGCAATGTTGTGAAATTAATTTTTATGGATTACATGTTTATTTATCAAACGACTTAAGGAAAAACAGGCCTTTACTAGAGTTGTTCCCTGTAGGCCAGTGACCAGAGCACCAAATCAGCACTAAACTCATTCTGAATCTTGAAGGACAATAGTCTTTATGAGAAATATGCAATTTTAACTTAAAGGAATAGTTCACCCAAAAATGAAAATTCTCTCATCATTTACTCACCCTCATGCCATCCCAGATGTGTATGAATAACTACTTCTTCTGCAGAACATAAATGAAGATTTTTAGAAGAATATTTCAGCTCTGTAGGTCCATACAATGCAAGTGAATGGGTGCCAAAATGTTGACGCTCAAAAAAGCACATAAAGGCAGCATACAATTAATCCATAAGACTCCAGTGGTTAAATCTATATCTTCAGAAGTGATATGATGTGGTGTGGGTGAGAAACAGATCAATATTTAAGTAAATTTTTGCTATAAATTCTTCTCCCTGCCCAGTAGGGGGCATATGCATGAAGAATGTGATAACCAAAAACACAAGAAGAAGAATGTGAACATAAAAGTTAAAGTGGAGATCGACTGAGCTTAAATTTATAGTAAAAATTGACTAAAATATTTATGTGTTTCTCACCCACACCTATCAGATTGCATCTGAAGACAAATGATTTAACCACTGGAGTCATATGGATTACATTTATGCAGACACACTGTATGTGATTTTTGGAGCTTCAAAATATTGGCACCCATTCACTGAGATATTCTTCTAAAAATCTTCATTCGTGTTCTGTTGAAGAAAGAAAGTCATACACATCTGGGATGGCAAATGTGTGAGTAAATGATGAGAACATTTTCATTTTTGGGTGAACTAATCCTTTAATAGTTCCTATCCCTGCTGAAAATTAAAAAAATAAATAAAATAAAAAAATAGCTAAAACCAGCCCAAGATGGTTTGCTTGTCTTGGCTGAAATAAGCTGGTCTCTCAGCCTGGGCAAACTGGTCTTCAGCTGGTCTAGCTGGTCTCCAAGCCTGGCCAAGCTGGTGCTCAGCAGGTTTAGCTGGTTGATCAGCAAAAAAGCACCTAACCCCCCTCAAAAACCAACAAAGTAGACTAGCCTGACAAGCTGAAAAGTGCCCAAACTCATCTAAAAGTGTCAAAATACACCAGCCTGATAAACTGGAAAGTGATTAAAAACCTTTATAAACCATCAAACTAGACCAGCCTGATCACTTTCCCAAAAACCCCTCTAAAACAACCAAACTAGGCCAGCCTGATAAACTGGAAAGTGCTTAAAATCCATCTAAACCATCAAATTAGACTAGCCTGACCAGCTACAAAGTGCTCAAAACCCCTCTAAAACCATTAAACTAGACCAGCCTAATCACCTGCCAAAACCCCTCTAAAACCATCAAATTAGTCCAGCCTGATCACATGCCCAAAACCCCCTCTAAAACCTTCAAAACAGACCAACCTGATAAACTGGAAAGTGCTTAAAATCCCTCTAAAACCATCAAACTAGACTAGCTTGACCAGCTACAAAGTGCTCAAACCCCTCTAAAACCCCTCTAAAACCATTAAACTAGACCAGCCTGATCACCTGCCCAAAACCCTCTAAATGCATCAAAATAGACTAGCCTGATAAACTGGAAAGTGCTTAAAATCCCTTTAAAACCATCAAACTCGACCAGCCTGATCACCTGCCCAAAACCCATCTAAAACCATCAAACTAGACCAGCCTGATGACCTGCCCTAAACCCCTCTAAAACCATCAAACTAGACCAGCCTGATCACCTGCCCAAAACCCCTCTAAAACCATCAAACTAGACCAGCCTAATGACATGCCCAAAACCCCTCTAAAACCATCAAACTAGACCAGCCTGATCACCTGCCCAAAACCCCTTTAAAATCATCAAAATAGACCAGCCTGATAAACTGGAAAGTGCTTAAAATCCCTTTAAAACAATCAAACCAGACCAGCCTGATCACCTGCCCAAACCCCCCCTAAACCATCAAACTAGACCAGCCTGTTGACCTGCCCGAAACCACTCTAAAACCATCTGTAAAGGAGTAAGGGATAGGCAAGGAGGATGCGGGAACCAGCTAAACAGACAACGTAAAGTCAACTGATAAAACTCAACATAAAACAAACATAAACAAACGCAGACACACATGCAACACAGCCACGTGCATCTCTCTCTCTCTCGAACTGGTGCCTCCGGCTCATCTTTATCCCCCTCCCAACTGTTTCCTCACGGCCTGGCCCGCCCTCCTTCTCGTCACACTCCTCCATCGCCCAACTCAGGCCAGGGAAACCCCTGGCATGACACACTCCCCTCACTTCCTGGAGGTGGGGTCGTTGCCCATCCAGCCTTGCCTGCCGGCAGGTCTTCCCCACCTTTTGGAGCACTGGGAGAGATGAGGGGAAGGAAAGGGGAGAGGGAAAGAGTGAGGCAGAGTGACAGAGAGCGAGAGAGAGAGAGGAGAGAGAGAGAGAAGAACTTGCTCGCTGGCTCTTGGATGCGCTGTCGCCCCTTAACTCAACCACTCCTCCGCCCTCTGGTAGACGCCAGCTCACTCCTTTCCCTGTGGATGGCAGTGAGTCCTCCGACTCTCACCGGCCGGCACCGACCCCTCTGTCCCCAAGCAGACGGTCGCGGCTGCTCCCCTGGTAGATGGCAGCGGCGAGGACTCCATGACTGTGCATCCCTCCTCACTCCCGGGTTTCGGCACCAATATAATGGGGTAAGGGATGGGCAAGGAGGAGGCAGGAACTGGCTAAACAGTCAACATAAAGTTTAATAATAAAATTCAACAGAAAACAAACATAAACAAACGAGTGTGTCACTGTAAAGAGGAGGCGAGAAGCAGTTTTCCTGGTTCAGGTCAGGGTTTATTTTCTCTCTCTCTGCAGCACCAATTACAGTCTCCCAGTCTTTGCGTTATGCACAAAGTTAATCAACAATTACACACCGCTTCACAAAAATAAACTCTCATCATTTGTAATAAAAAACTCCTTGCTTCTTGCTCGGGTCTGTCGTGCCCAGGCTCTCTCCCTCCTATTTGCGGTGTGTCCCTATTATGCCGCTCTCCCCGTGCTCACTGAAATTAGAGACAGGTGTTATACATAATTTAGCTCAGGTGTAAGCGCCCTTACCGCTTTTTCTCTCTCCGGAGAGATGCTTGACCACGCCCCCGCTGCCACAGTCACTCTCTGAAACTGGCGCCTCCAGCTCGTCTTTATCTCCTCCAAGCTGATCCAGTGTGTCCTCACGGGCTGGCCCCGCACTCCTCCTCGTCACACCATCAAACTAGACCAGCCTAATCACCTGCCCAAAAACCCCTCTAAAACCTTCTAAAACAGAACAGCCTGAAAAACTGGAAAGTGCTTAAAATCCCTCTAAAACCATCAAACTAGACCAGTCTGACCAGCTGAAAAGTTCTCAAAACCCCTATAAAACCATAAAACTAGACTAGCCTGACCAGCTGAAAAGTGCCTAAACCTCTCTAAAACCAGCCAATAGACCAGCCAGTGCTCAAAAACCCTCATAAACCATCAAACTAGACCAGCCATATCACCTTCCCAAAACCCCTCTAAAACCATCAAACTAGACCAGCCTGATCACCTGCCCAAAGCCCTGTAAAAGCATAAAAAAATTACCAGCCTGATAAACTGGAAAGTGCTTAAAGGGGTCATGAACTGAGAAATCAAAATTCCCTTGATCTTTATAAGAGGTCATTGTACTATAAAAACATCCTGTAAGTTTCAGAACTCAAAACTTTCTCGTTAGTTTAAAAACAGCTTATATTGAAGCCAATCTGCCAAAACGACAGGATGTGGAATGTGCCACTTTATTACGTAATAGTGTGGCTAAACACCACCTCCGCAGAAGAAGATCAACGCCTGCTTCTACATCACTGCCTGTTTATCCCCGCCCACTGATTCACGCATGTAGTAGGTAAATAACGAGAGAGGCAAACGCAGGTCTACACAGAAACCAAACGATAAAGACAACAAGATGCTGTGCATTGCCAAGTTGTGGAAAAACACAGTCTTAGCATTGCTTTCCTTCTGATCCCAACAGTAGGAAAGAGTGGATTAACTTTATTTTTAATAAAGTTCCAGACCACATCAGTAAGAACTTGGTCCTTTGTTCACTTCATTTTACCGCAGATTTGTTTACAAACAAGGCACAATTCGACGCAGGATTTTCAGAAAGATTGAAACAAAAAGACGATGCTGTGCTGGCTATATTGGATCCGACAGTAATGTCGCACCACACAAGTGTGAGTAACTGTTGCTTTGTCTGTTATTACAGATCGTTTGATATGTACTGAGTATTTATGCATTTTTAACCTAAATCACAGCAGCGTCCATCTATGAAGGATGTAGGCTGTCAAACATACATGCAGAAGTTTACATCGGTGGGCACACAGCTGTCTTTTGGAAATTTGGGACCTAATCATAGAAGCAAAGGTTTTTTAAATATGCAAAACTGTTAGCCAATCATACCAGTGGGCGTTTACTTTCTGAGTCTACAATCCGCCACGCCTATTCAAATGGTGTGTTACGATGAGGGGGGTCAAAACAGGACAGAAAATAGCCTATTACTTCTAAATTATGATGTTTTTTGATGTAAAAATATTGATAACATTATAAGTGGACCTCAGAGAACAGTACAAAATAAAAAAGGCAGTTCATGACCCCTTTAAAATCCCTCTAAAACCATCAAACTAGACTAGCTTGACCAGCTACAAAGTGCTCAAAACTCCTCTAAAACCATCAAACTAAGCCAGCCTTAACAGCTGAAAGTGCTTAAAAGCCCTTTAAAGTCATCAGACTAGCATAACCTGCTGAAAAAAAAAAAAAAAAAAAAACAGCTTAACCAGCATGCAATTCCTATGCTGGTCTAGGCTGGTTTATACTGGTTAGTGCTAGATTGGTGCTGGTCTAGCTGGTGGACCAGCATACCCATGCTTTTCACCAGCTAAATCTTGCTGGTGAAGTTGGTTGACCAGCACTGTCTTTCTGATGAAGCTGATTAAGCTAGTTAAAAAGCCTGGTGGGGACACCAGCACACCAGCATTCCATGCTGGGGAACCAGCACCCAAAACACAACATAAGCTGTTGACCAGCAATGCTGGTTTTTTCAGCAGGGTAGGCTGTATTTTTTATTTTTTTTTAAGCAGGGATGCTAGTCATGTTTTCCTGCTAACACCATCCACAAAGAAACAGAGTTTAGCTTGTATGGATTAGCTCTTCAGTACAAAGAAGCTTGGGTTTAGAGAAGAAAGAGTCAGATTTGTGAATTTGTGTGTGTGTGAGAGAGAGAGAGAGAGAGAGAGCACTTGGTTGGCTGTAGGCAATAGCGCAATGGATTTGAGCAGGACCTAAATGAAATCCAGCTGTAAACAGAGGGCACTTCAAATACAAATGGGACACAGGCATTTTTGGAGGCCTGTGGTGTAAATATTCATATTGCTTTATCTTCACATACCTTTCCCAGTCCACTCTTAGTAGCCGAGTGCTGGAGCCAAGCCAGAGCGATAAATCTTAGAGTCAAACAAAACTTACAAAGCTGAAACTGGTTTATAGCCCACTTATTTGGTGGCATTACCTTTGCCCCGTCACTTAAACCTATAGAGAGGTGATGTGACCTCATATTTTCATCAGGGCCCCTGTAATGGGCCATCAGAGATGTATACATCCTCTCCTGACTCTGGGGCAGTGCAAAAAGAGGTAGAAAAGGAAATGAGGAAGAATAGAGGGAGAAATGCACAAACGGATGTGGTGAAGCCGAGGATTAAGGGCCTCGCAAACCTTATAAATCAAACCAAACACATTCTAAGCACTTGTGGCTACCTAGTTGTGGTTAGGGAACACTCTCAGAATGGTCACTCAGTGAAGAAGAGGACCAGCATCTTTTCCTTGTCATGTTTATATTTCCTCCGGAGACCCATAATTAGGACATAGGAACCAATACATGTTGTTCTGTTTGTGCTGGAGAATAATGGTTGAACTGGCTCACTACAAATACTGGCTCCATTGACGTGCTGCGGCCCAGTAAAGCTTTCTGGGCACTGTGGCTGAAGGGAAGAGGCCAGATTGTTGTTTAAAGGGCACAGGAGAGCAGAAGAGCAAGAGTCATTACATTTGTTTGTGGAAACTCAATCACATATTCCAGATATAGTGCCAGTCTATATTCTGTCCATTAATGAACCTACTACTGGGAAACTTTAAAAGCCCTTGTCCAGCCAAGCAGTTTACAAGAGCCCGGCAGAGTACAAGTTTGTTTCACTTGTTTTGTGTCTATTCGTTCTATGTGGCATTTGAGAATTTTGTAGATGCTGAATCTGTCTTACGTGAGGAGATATTGCACTTAGATGAATCAGTCTTTTATGCGCCTTCACTTAATTGCATCAATTTGCATTTACTGAGTTGTTCCACTTAGGCCATGTTTGGCCATGGTCACCTAGCAACCATAATAAAAGCGATTGAATGAAGTCTCCTTTGCTCGGTATGAGAAAAGAGTCAACATGACGTCAAGAAGATGTTATTATTCATCTCAGAGCATCTCAACTGGGCTTTTCACAGTATCCAACCTCATAGACCTCAAAATGGCAACAATTAGACAGAGATGAATTAGACTGCCCACTGGAATGCAATAAACATGCTTCTCTATTCTGCTCTGTTTGTCTCTGACAGGCTTCCTGAATACAAGGCTGTGATATCTCTGTGCCAAAATGGTCTTCTTTACAAATAAAAATGCAACTAATTTAGTGCTTACTCTGTATTGTGTAGTCTGTCCAAAGGTGAACACTTTTCAGTGAATACTTAACCCTACACTCTTACAAAAATAAATAAATAAATAAATAAATAAAATAAAATAATAATAATAAAAAATTGCCCTCTAATCTCTCTCTTGACTCTAATACAATTTAAACTATGTAATACAGAACTTTTAATTTTACTGTCTCCTTAAGATGAATCGCTTATATCGTTCCTCATT
This sequence comes from Myxocyprinus asiaticus, assembly GCF_019703515.2. Taxonomy (NCBI): domain Eukaryota; kingdom Metazoa; phylum Chordata; class Actinopteri; order Cypriniformes; family Catostomidae; genus Myxocyprinus; species Myxocyprinus asiaticus. The sequence continues at coordinate 37,097,930 of NC_059364.1, read as the reverse complement.
TTGTTAGTCGCTTTGGATAAAAGCATCTGCTAAATGTATAATGTAAATATAGGTGACATTTGCTCATTCTTTGGTCACAATAGCTGTTGTTTGCTAGTCTAGACTAATCAGTGGCTTTTTGAAACAAGTTGGCAAGAACCTGGTTCTCACAGTTTTTTCACAGTTTCTGAGTCCACAGCTGCCTGCTGGGTAAGCCCTTGATCCCCTTCAGTTAATCCTCTAGTAATGACCCTTCCATCTCCCAGCAACACCATGGAGGTCCTACGGCTGTCTCTACACTGGCTTGCAGGATGCCAAACACATCCTGGGGCCTAGGTTGTTCACAGTCAGGAAGTTAGTTGGAGAGGGTGGTGGTCATAGTTGTGTTGATTCTGCTGTGAAAGCATGGAATAACAGCCACAGACACAAGAATATCCAAGAAAGCATTTTATGTTTACCACAATAAACCAACACTCTTATTTTCTGTGACTTTACAAAGAAAAACTACAAAGCGGAGGCTCTGGAAAGAAATCTTTGTTATTTCTTCAGCCTTTTGAAAAAGATTTTTTAGAGTTGTTTCAGGTCAAACAAATGAAGTAAACTGTAAACTGTTAAAATTAAAAAACTGTCGAGACAACTTTTGGGGATCCTCAGATATCATACTGGCAGAAACCTCTGGAGATCCTCCAGGAAACCTTTCAGTTTTCTTACAAACTTGCTCCTAGTTCCTGCAAGAACTCCAAGGACTGTCAACGGTTCCTTCAGTAACCCATCATAAGGGAAAGGTTCTGAGGCTCTTGAAGTGTTGAAGTTCCTGGAGTACATAAACAGGATATTTGAGACACCTTTAAAGGGTTTCTCGAGGATCTTCAGAAGGTTCAACCATCTAAAGACCCCTAAATGAAGCCTTGAGTATCTTCTATTTTTTACAGTGTGATCCATTGAAAACCAAAGAAAATGAGCAGAAAAACTCTGCCCAAATTTTCTTACAAATTTAAGTGGTATACATAATTTACATTCACCACAAGTCAATTTTACAGATCTAAAACATGACCTTGACAAAGTGAATTGAGTGATCCTTTGGTGTCTTTGGCAAGAACATTCCCACAAACCCACACAAGACTCATTAATTCCTCTATGCTCTTTGGGTGTCTGCTCAAGCCTTGCATATGTTGTTACTCATCAGCTGTTACAATGAGAACTAAGAGAGGCTGTAGATGTGGACAGGAAAGGGGTTCTTAAGGGATGGCTGTAATTATGACCTCGAGCCAACTAACCCCTTAGCACAATCAAAACAGCATATGGTTGATGTGTCACACCATTCCCATTGCTTCCTATCTCACTATACTCAGCTATGCAATTAGGGATTTAAACCCTTGTTAGGTTTCCCACCTTTAGGTCAATAGAGGTTGATAGAGACCTGCATGTGTTGGCGATGGACAAGATTCCAAAAGAAATAGATGGTAAGGATGGGTCCATTGCTAATGTAATTACAACTTTTCATGTTGTCATCTCTCTTGGCTAGATTATTTATTTTATTTTTTTTGCATATAGAATCAGGGCGTGCTAGGATTAAAGGTACTAATCTCATAGGTATCTGGACTTGGGCCAGAGTAACTGGGTCAGCTGTAATGTGTGAAAGCATGTTGGACATGATATGACTCTCTCAGGCCTCTAAGGTAAAAGCAGGGTCATCTCCTATTTTCTTTAGACCACAGAGACCTCAGAGGCATTATAAGAGGAGGAATATGAATGGGAGAAATCGTAACCCTAAATGAAAGAGCCAGTCATCTGTTTGTTTACTTTAAAATGTGCATATGCATTAGTAAGGCCATCCTGAAAAATTTAGCAAAAGATTTTAGCAAAAGAAGTGCAATTTATGATACCATTGTTGTCTGATTTTATTACTGATTTGACATAATATGTTATTGAAATGTATTCTTGACCAAGTTTTTGAGAATGTGGTCTTTAAACCAAGTAGGTAGGAGCTTTGCTTGCTTGACTGGAAATAGCTCCCTGGAGATGTTACAAATATGGCCGCAGAGTGAACTGACTTGCCTTGTCTTTAAGTAATTGGAACAGGCCTTTGGAGGAAATTAAGCTTTGACACTTTCCTTTGTGGCTGTAATGTATGTGTGCCCTAAACAACATTTCAAGGCCCATGACAGGAAGTTCATGTGATCATGATGTCATTAGCTTACAGGTTTGAATGAGCATGTGACAGGTGTCTTCCTGGCTGTGAACTCTCTGTCTCATTTTACAATCTTGATTGTGTGATTGTCACAGCAGAAAACAGTCCACGCAAGTGGAAACCAGAGCATGTGAGCGAAGCGGGGCGGTGTGACACTCCGCTCAATAACCTGCTCCATGCACGTGCGCTTGCTCAACCGCTCACGGCCCAAGCGAACGCTCCGCTCAAGTACCGCTCACACTCACTGGTAAAAAAAGTTTGCTCAAATCCCGCTCCGGCATTAAATATCTCTGTGGTAAACTTGTTTCCGGGCACTTACACAGGGGAGTGGCAACACTGGCCTGAGCAACTGCCCTTTTGCCCTCATGAGCTGAGGACGGTGCCCCTCTGGGTGAAATATAGGCTAGGCTATAGGCTGACATTTATTAAATTATCAAATGCTTAGTAACATACACATCTAAAGTTATGTGATTGTATTGTTATGTTTTAGTATATAAAATCTCGCTGTTTATTTTGTACTGGTTTACATATGACTGTTAGATAATCGGGTCTACCAGACCTTCGTTATAATTTGTAATCAGTAAAATATTTCTCTGTTAGCACATATGTCATTGAACATCTTCAAATAATGCCTTAAAAAAATTTAGTTCATAATTATCTTTTATTTACTTTAAACAAGTCATCAAACATGCCTCTACAAGAGATAAAACATATATGCAGTGGCGCAGAAACTCGCAGCTTTCAGATTAAAATGGATCTGAGTGACCTATTATCAACCCAGAAAAATACAATCTTTTCAACTTTAAAGTTTGTTTGAGTAGTTTATGGCTGTAATTAAAACATGGACTGGTACCAGGAATACAGATAAAAGTGAAATTCATAATTGTTCTTTAGTTGGCTCCACAGAATGATTATTAGGATACTGTAGATTTGATACATTAATTTACTGATTTAATGCTATCAGTCTTTAGGTCTGTAAAATAAAATGAGCAATTTCTCATCCTAATTTTGTGTTCAGTTTTAAATGGTGTACTAAGTTATCCAGAAAAGAGCACTGATTGTTTTTTTCTCTTTTTCAGTATTGTTGCTTGATTAATTAATTGATCAGACAGGTAGTGGACACATCACTGTACACATCACTGGACTTCCTGTTCCTATTCCAGACTGCACGCTGCACGAGTGTTTGTAGCCTGCTTAGCATTGCTTATTCTTATTCTCATACGTTTGTCTTTTTATCCTTTGTCATTTTACCGTGTTTCGGGTTTTCTGCTTTTCTACTGTTTCATCTGTGTGTATTTTACCTGTTGCTGCTGGTGCCTAGCTCGAGTCTGTGTTTGTAGCCTGCTAGCTTTTTTAGCATCACTTATCTTTCTGTTTTCAGCCTTTAATCCTTAACATCTGCCATTTTTCAGCATGCATCGGGTTTTCCCCCACATTAATCTCTTATTGCGATTCAACTGCGTGCATTTTCCACGTGAATCTGCTTTCTATTTTTATCGCGATTAAATTGCGTGCATTTTACAACACGCACCCATTTTTTTCTCTTCTGTGTTACACGGATTATTGCATCCACCTCAAAGCACTGCTTATCAAGAACAACCATAATAACAAACAATTGTGTGAGGGATTCACATCAATCTCAAATCCTCACCACTCAGGAACAACCAACAACAACAACAAACAACTGCGGTAAGTCATGGCATCCACTCATGTTATTTCTTCCTGCTTTGCATGTCACATGTTTACAATAGCCTCTTCCGTCAGCAGTGAGGGATTCACATGTGATAAATGTAAGGAATTAGTCAGGCTGACGGAGAAGGTTCATGAGTTAGAGGCACGCATCCGAACACTAGTGGAGGTCAGTGAGAAAGAGAAGTCGGTAGATACTGTTTCGGATGTGGACAGTACAGAGAGCAACACCCACACTTTGGTTCTGGCTGTAGAGCCCCAGCAGTGGGCATTTGGGTGATGTCTCGGCGGCATATTCGCTCAGCAAAACGACACCACTCTTCCGTTCCTGTTAGGGTTTCCAATCGATTCTCCCCACTCAGTGATGCACCCACTGAGAATCATGTTGAAAGAGCCCTTGTTATTGGTAATTCTATTGTAAGGAACGTGGAAATAGAGACTCCAGCCACTATTGTTAAATGCATTTCAGGTTACAGAGCGTCTGACATCAAATCAAATTTACAAGTGCTGGTTAATGCTAAATGTAGATTTTCTAAAATTGTTATTCATGTCGGCACTAATGATGTCCGGCTTTGCCAGTCAGAAATCACAAGAGATAATGTTAAAGAGGTGTGTCAATTTGCAAAAACGATGTCAGACACTGTAATATGCTCTGGCCCCCTCCCTGCTCGTCGTGGTGACGAGGTTTATAGTAGATTAGTGTCACTGAATGGCTGGATGTCTGAGTGGTGTCTGGAGAATAGAATAGGATTTATAGACAATTGGAAGAGTTTTTGGGGTAGACCTGACCTGCTAAAGAGAGACTGACTCCATCCCTCTAGGGAAGGTGCCGCTCTCCTCTCTAGTAATTTGGCTCATAGTCTTAATAATGACAGTATTTGACTAACTGGGGCCCAGGTCAGGAAGCAGACAAACTGGCTAATCCAAAAATCTGCTATCTGCCTTGAGAGGTCACACAGGTCACATAAACTACAACACACAGAGACACCTAGATATAGAGACTGTGTCTGTTCCCTGAACTACCAAACACAAAACCCTCATTAAATAATTTAGAAAAAATTAGATTAAGGTCAAACTTGAACAAAACAAACAAATTAAAGATAAACACCATATAAAGATAGGACTACTAAACATTAGATCTCTTTCTACCAAAGCACTAATTGTAAATTAAATTATTACAGATCATTGTTTGGATGTGCTCTGTTTGACTGAAACCTGGCTTAAACCGGATGAATATATTAGTTTAAATGGATCTTCTCCCCCAGGTTATTGTTATAAACATGAGCCTCATCTGAAGGGTCGAGGAGGAGGTGTTGCTACAATTTACAGTGAAGTTTTTGGTGTTACTCGGAGGACAGGATATAAATAAAAAAAACTCTGCCGTCTTTTACCATTGCTACAGTATATAGATCACCCGGGCCTTATTCTGATTTCCTTGGTGAATTTGCTAATTTTTTATCAGATCTTGTATTCACTGTAGATAGAGCTTTAATTGTTGGTGACTTCAACATTCACAAAGATAATGAAAATGACACATTGGGATTAGCATTTATTGATATTCTCAACTCTCTTGGAGTCAGACAAAATGTAACAGGACCAACTCATCGCCATAATCATACGCTAGATTTAATTCTTATGGAGTTGATGTTGATAATATAGAAATTCTGCTGCAGAGTGATGACATCTCGTCTCTTGTATGCTGTGATCAGCTAATGTTACTCAATCTACACCATGCTATTGTTCAGGTAGAACTATTCTTTCGACCACTAAAGATAGCTTCACTAATAATCTTCCAGATCTATCGCATACACTCAGTAAACCCCAAAGCCTAGAAGAACTTAATGAAATAACAGAAAATATAAATACAGTCATCTCTAGTACTCTTGATAGTGTCGCCCCCTTCGATTAAAGAAAATTTAAGAAAAAAGCCCTGCACCATGGTACAATGATCACATTCATGCTCTCAAGAGAGCTGCTCGGAAAATGGAGCGCAAGTGGAAGAGTACAAAATTAGAGGTATTTCGCGGTGCATGGAACGATAGTGTCTGTAGCTACAGACAGGCACTAAAAGCTGCCAGGTCAGCATATTTTAGCAAACTCATAGAAAATAACGACAACAATTCTAGGTTTTTATTCAGTACTGTGGCTAAATTGGTTAGGAATAAAGCATCGACTGAACCAGATATTCCATCACTGCACAATAGTAATGACTTCATGAATTTCTTTACTGATAAAATTGAAATAATCAGAAATAAAATTGGAATTATGCAATCATCTGTCACAGTACCTCAGAAAACAGTGTCTCATAATTTTCCTCACGTGCAACTTCATTGCTTCGCTGTCATAGGTCATTGGGGCAGCGGGGGCGTGGTCAAGCATCCGTCCGGAGAGAGAGAAAGCGGTAAGGGTACTTGCACCTGAGCTAAATTATGTCTAACACCTGTCTCTAATTACAGTGATCATGGGGAGAGCGGCATAAAAGAGCCACACTGCCAGCAGACCAGGGAGAGAGAGCCTGGGTCCAGAAAGTGATTGTTGTGAAGCTGAAGAGATTATTGTGAACTAAGAACTTATTATTGTGAAGCTAATAATTGATTATTGTGGAACTGAAGAGAATAGTGTGTGAAGCTGTGAGCACTGAAGTGTGGTTATTAAAATCCTTACCTGTGAGTGGAGCAACCTGCCTCCCGTGTCCTTCTTATTGACTGCTGTTACATTGGTGCCGAAACCCAGGAACCTCAGATGGTTGAAGATGGATGGAAGTCCCCCTGTAGAGTCCTCCCAGTTGGCGGAGATCCTCCAGTCCCTCGCTGGCCTACATCAGAACCACCAGCAAACCCTGCTTGAGCTCTGGCAAGACCAAGATCGCCGGTTTGTGGAGCTCCTACGGGTTCAAGCAGAGGACCGACATGTGATCTGGAGCCTCCTCAGCCAGGAGGCCACCCCAGCCGTGACCCCGGACACCCGCATGCCATTTCCCCTGCCCGCATTACAGAAGATGGGGATGGTGGATGACCCAGAAGCATTCCTTGATCTGGGGCTGGCTGCTCGGCCAGTGGGCGGCCTGACTTATTCTGCTGTTGTCCGGGGAAGCCCAGCTCACGGCTTAACAACTGCCTGCAATGAGCCTCCTGGCTTATGGTGACCTAAAAAAATCCACCTTGCAATGGATTGGTCAGAGTCCGGAAGAGAATTGTCAACTCTTCCGGAGCCTGAAGCTGAAGAAGTCCGATCGCCCTGTAGAGCCGAGGAGGGCGGGGCCGGGTTGGAATGAGACACACCCGGTCCCCAATCAGCCTGATGGGGCGCGCCAGGGATAAAGGCGGCCGGGGACGACAGTTCCAGAGAGAGAGAATGACAGACAGCTGTGCTGTGTTTTTGGTTCTGTGTTTTTGGTTAATAAATTATTATTTAAGTTGTCAAGCCGGTTCTCGCCTCCTCCTTTTCTCTAAACCCCCTTACACTCCTCCCGACGTTGCCTCAGGCCGGGGAGCCCCCGGTATGACGTACATCCCCCCTCACCCTTCCTCTCCGGGTGGGGGGGGGGGCGTGCCTTGACTGCCGGCGGGTCCTCCCCGCCTTCCTCGACCTGGGAGGAGACAGGAGGGGAAAAAAAAAAAAAAACCACAAAATGGCGAGGGAAAGGCCAACACGGAGCGGCAGAGAGAGAGAGGAGAGAGAGAAGAAAAAAAAAAAAAAAAAAAAAAACTCACCGGTTCTCTGATACGCCGTCGCGTGGTCCTCGATCACTACTCCACCCTCTCAGGCGGACTGCAGCCACTCCTCCCCGGGCGGACCGGAGTCAGACCTCCGACCCCCAGCGGACAGAACGCCCCTCCGCGTTCCCGGCGTCCCGTGGGGACTCTCCTCTGCCCCTGGCAGCGGCCCTACCACTCCAGGCGGTCGGGGAGTCACTTCCCTCCTCCCCCCGTGGACGGCGGTCTTCTCTCGACCCCTCCGCGTTCCCGGGGGACGGCAGGGCACTCCTCCGCCCCCGGCAGCGGCTCCCTCGCTCCAGGCGGTCGGGGAGTCCCGTCCCCACTCGCCTCGCGGATGGCGGCCGTTCCCCGCGTCCGGGTAGTCGGGCTACTCCGTCCCCCGTCGGACGGCGCTCCCCTGGGTGGACGGCAGTGTCGAGGCCTCTGCGACGGGAATCCCTCCTCCTTCCCGGGTTTTCGGCACCAGTGTAAGGGGGTTTCGAGGAAAGGAGGAGGCGAGAACCGGCTTGACAACTTAAATAATAATTTATTAAACAAAAACCCAAACAAAAACACACAACTAAAAACACAGCACAGCTGTCTGTAATTCTCTCTCTCTCGAACTGTCGTCCCCGGCCGCCTTTATCCCTCGCGCGCCCCATCAGGCTGATTGGGGACCGGGTGTGTCTCATTCCAGCCCAGCCCCGCCCTCCTCAACTCTACACTCCTCCCGGCGTTGCCTCAGGCCGGGGAGCCCCCGGCATGACGTACATCCCCCCCACCCTTCCTCTCCGGGTGGGGGGCGTGCCTTATGCCCCGACTGCCGGCGGGTCCTCCCCGCCTTCCTCGACCTGGGAGGAGAAAAAACAACAACACAAAATGGCGAGGGAAAGGCCAACACGGAGCGGCAGAGAGAGAGAGAGAGAGAGAGAGAAAAAGAAACTCACCGGTTCTCTGATGCGCCGTCGCGTGGTCCTCGATCACTACTCCACCCTCTCAGGCGGACTGCAGCCGCTCCTCCCCGGGCGGACCGGAGTCAGCCCTCCGACCCCCAGCGGACAGAACGCCCCTCCGCGTTCCCGGCGTCCCGTGGAGACTCTCCTCCGCCCCTGGCAGCGGCCCTACCACTCCAGGCGGTCGGGGAGTCACTTCCCTCCTCCCCCCGCGGACGGCGGTCTTCTCTCGACCCCTCCGCGTTCCCGGGGGACGGCAGGGCACTCCTCCGCCCCCGGCAGCGGCTCCCTCGCTCCAGGCGGTCGGGGAGTCCCGTCCCCACTCGCCTCGCGGATGGCGGCCGTTCCCCGCGTCCGGGTAGTCGGGCTACTCCGTCCCCCGTCGGACGGCGCTCCCCTGGGTGGACGGCAGTGTCGAGGCCTCTGCGACGGGAATCCCTCCTCCTTCCCGGGTTTTCGGCACCAGTGTAAGGGGGTTTCGAGGAAAGGAGGAGGCGAGAACCGGCTTGACAACTTAAATAATAATTTATTAAACAAAAACCCAAACAAAAACACACAACTAAAAACACAGCACAGCTGTCTGTAATTCTCTCTCTCTCGAACTGTCGTCCCCGGCCGCCTTTATCCCTCGCGCGCCCCATCAGGCTGATTGGGGACCGGGTGTGTCTCATTCCAGCCCAGCCCCGCCCTCCTCAACTCTACACTCCTCCCGGCGTTGCCTCAGGCCGGGGAGCCCCCGGCATGACGTACATCCCCCCCCACCCTTCCTCTCCGGGTGGGGGGGCGTGCCTTATGCCCCGACTGCCGGCGGGTCCTCCCCGCCTTCCTCGACCTGGGAGGAGAAAAAACAACAACACAAAATGGCGAGGGAAAGGCCAACACGGAGCGGCAGAGAGAGAGAGAGGAGAGAGAGAAAAAGAAACTCACTGGTTCTCTGATGCGCCGTCGCGTGGTCCTCGATCACTACTCCACCCTCTCAGGCGGACTGCAGCCGCTCCTCCCCGGGCGGACCGGAGTCAGCCCTCCGACCCCCAGCGGACAGAACGCCCCTCCGCGTTCCCGGCGTCCCGTGGAGACTCTCCTCCGCCCCTGGCAGCGGCCCTACCACTCCAGGCGGTCGGGGAGTCACTTCCCTCCTCCCCCCGCGGACGGCGGTCTTCTCTCGACCCCTCCGCGTTCCCGGGGGACGGCAGGGCACTCCTCCGCCCCCGGCAGCGGCTCCCTCGCTCCAGGCGGTCGTGGAGTCCCGTCCCCACTCGCCTCGCGGACGGCGACCGTTCCCCGCGTCCGGGTAGTCGGGCTACTCCGTCCCCCGTCGGACGTCAGCGGCGCTCCCCTGGGTGGACGGCAGTGTCGAGGACTCTGCGACGGGAATCCCTCCTCCTTCCCGGGTTTTCAGCACCAGTGTAAGGGGATTTAGTGGAAAAGAGGAGGCGAGAACCGGCTTGACAACTTAAATAATAATTTATTAACTAAAAACACACACAAAAACACACAACCAAAAACACAGCACAGCTGTCTGTAATTCTCTCTCTCTGGAACTGTCGTCCCCGGCCGCCTTTATCCCTGGCGTGCCCCATCAGGCTGATTGGGGACCGGGTGTGTCTCATTCCAACCCGGCCCCGCCCTCCTCGGCTCTACACGCCCGTTTGCCTTCGCCCAACGGCTCCACGATGCCTGCCAGAGATGGCTGCTAGCAAGGGACCGCGGCGTTGAGGGGATCATCGACCAGGTGGTACTGGAACAGCTAATACATCGACTGCCAAAAGGGATGGCGGAGTGGGTCCAGTGTTACCGCCCAGCATTGGTGAAGGAAGCCGTCCGGCTTGCGGAGGAACACATGGCGGTGATCTCGAGGGTGGAAGAGCTCTCCTACTCTCTCTCCCCTCCCCCAGTGTTTTCCCCTCTCTCCTCTTATTCTGCTCTCTCCCCAGGGCCCGTTCTTGCCCCACGCAGGCGAAGAGGACCTCCGCCACCGAGACCAGTTCCCCGGGCGTGGGAGGCGACACCTTCCCCTGCCCTGATGCCACGCCGCTCTCCCTCTCAGGTGGGGGCGCCCGCCGACGCAAGTGCGGCGTAGCCCCTGGGCCAGCATGCTGGAGGTACGGAGACCCGGGCCACTTCCGGTATCAGTGCCCTCTGATGGAGCTGGGGACGGTGGTACGGGTATCTGACATCCCGCAGGCTGCACCCCCAACTGGCCAGAGCATACCGGATACCGGTAAGTGTCAAGGGGGGTACTCACCAAGCGTTGGTGGACGCTGGTTGTAATCAAACCACTATCCACCAACGCTTGGTTCAACCCGAGGCTTTGGGCACAGCTAAAATGGTGGGGGTGAAGTGTATGCACGGGGATATTCACAAGTATCCTGTGGTGACTCTTACGATTAAATTCCGGGGGAAAAAGCATTGAGTGGAGATCACGGTTAGTTCCCGCCTCACCATCCGTTGATTTTGGGGATGGATTGGCCTGATTTTAGAAATGTATTAAAGGGAATTTGTATGGATGTGTCCTGCACTAAATTAGGGAGATGTGAAATATGAGATGCTCTGGCAGGGGAGGCGGAGCTGGGGCCGTCCTCGACAGCTCCACATCATGATGACGAGAGAGGGGGAGAGGCTGTAGCCCCTCCCCTTCTCAGGGAACTCCCTGAGGGGGATTTCCCTTTGGAGCAGTCACGAGACGAAACCCTCAAACATGCCTTCGACCAAGTGAGAGTGATCGATGGTCAATAACTCCAGCCGGACATCACTCTTTCATATCCCTATTTTGCAATTATAAATGAGCGGTTGTATAGAGTGACGCAGGACGCTCAGTCAAAAGAAGATACAACCCAGCTTTTGATAACACAGAGCCATCGGGAAGTGGTATTCCAGGCGGCTCATTATAATCCCATGGCAGGTCACTTAGGAGAAAGGAAAACACTGAACCGTCTAATAGCCCGTTTTTATTGGCCGGGCATTGGTAGCGATGTCCGTAGATGGTGTGCGGCATGCCGCGAATGTCAGCTGGTTAACCCACCGGCCACCCCAAAAGTGCCATTGCTCCCCTTCCGTTGATTGAGGTCCCCTGTGAAAGAATTGGAATGGACCTCGTCGGGCCATTAGAGCAGTCAGCACGTGGACATCACTTTGTATTGGTCCTAGTGGACTATACAACGTGATATCCGGATGCAGTGCCTCTTCGCAACATCTCAGCACGCAGTGTTGCGGAGGCACTCTAAAAAATAATCTCCCGGGTGGGGATTCCAAAAGAAATCCTCACCAATCAAGGCACAACGTTTATGTCACGGACACTATGCAAGCTGTATGAATTATTGGGCATTAAATCGATTCGCACCAGCGTGTACCATCCACAAACAGATGGCCTGGTGGAACGATTTAATAAAACCCTTAAAAACATGATTTGTAAGTTCGTGCACGACAATGCTAGAAATTGGGATAAATGGCTCGACCCCCTGTTATTCGCAGTATGAGCGGTCCCGCAAGCCTCCACTGGCTTCTCCCCATTTGAACTGCTGTATGGGCGGTGCCCATGTGGTGTGCTTGATGTCTTGCGAGAAGTCTGGGAGGAGGGACCTTCAAATAGTAAGAATGAAATTCAATACGTTCTTGATCTTAGAGCAAAACTCCACACTTTGGGGCAACTAACACAGGAGAATTTGCTCCAAGCTCAAGAACGACAGCGCCGACTGTATGACAGGGGAACTCAGCTAAGGTAATTTGCACCGGGAGATAAAGTGCTTGTATTGCTTCCCACATCGAGCTCTAAATTACTCGCCAAGTGGCAAGGACCCTTTGAGGTCACACGACGAGTGGGGGATCTCGATTATGAGGTTAAACGAACCGATAGAGGGGGCACAAGTCAAATATATCACCTCAACCTCCTGAAATTGTGGTGGGAGGCGGTCCCTGTGACATTGGCTACGGTAGTTCCGGAGAGGGCGGAGCTCGGGCCTGAGGTGAATTCAAAACATAAACAGTTCACCCCGGTCACTTGCGGAGACCATCTCTCACCGAGTCAACTCGTGGAGGTTGCCAGGTTGCAACAGGAGTTTGCGGATGTGTTCTCCCCTCTACCGGGTAGTACAAACCTAATTCAGCACCACATCGAGACCGAGCCGGGGTCGTGGTACGTAGCCACCCCTACCGATTACCCGAGCACAAAAAGAAATTTGATCGGGAAGAATTGGATGCAGTGCTCGATATGGGGGTAATAGAAGAAACCCACAGCGACTGGTCCAGCCCAGTTGTTCTAGTGCCTAAAAGTGAGGGGCCTGTATGGTTCTGTGTGGATATAGAAAAGTCAACGCGGTGTCTAAATTTGACGCGTACCCAATGCCTTGCGTTGATGAGTTGCTCGATCGGTTGGGCACTGCTCGATTTTATTCTACGTTGGATTTGATGAAGGGTTATTGGCAGATCTCTTTGACACCAATTTCCCGTGAAAAAACACACCGTTTGGATTACATCAGTTTGTGACACTTCCGTTCGGTTTGTTTGGGGTCCCGGCTACGTTTCAGCGTCTCATGGACCGAATCCTCAGACCGCATTCAGCTTACGCCACTGCCTATTTAGATGACATCATCATTTACAGTAATGATTGGCAGCGGCACATTCAGCATCTGAGGGCGGTTCTGAGATCGCTGCATCGAGCGGGACTCACAGCAAACTCAAAGAAGTGCACGATTGGGCGGGTGGAGGTACGGTATCTGGGGTTCCACTTGGGCCACGGGCAGGTGCATCCCCAAATTGATAAGACAACGGTGATTGCGACCTGCCTGAGGCCCAAGACCAAAAAGGGGGTGAGACAGTTCCTGGGGCTGGCTGGCTATTATAGAAGATTCGTACCTAACTATTCGGATGTCACCAGCCCACTGCCTGATCTCACTAAAAAGGGAGCTCCAGACCTGGTCTAGTGGTCGGAGCAGTGTCAGCAGGCGTTCACGCAAGTTAAAGCCGCACTTTGCGGGGGGCCGCTTTTACATTCACCCGATTTCTATCTCCCTTTTGTTTTACAGACGGACACTTCAGACAGAGGGCTGGGGGCCGTACTCTCACAGGTGGTGGAGGGGGAGGAGCGCCGTACATTAGGAGTGCTGTACATTAGCTGCAAGCTCTCCTTCAGGGAAACTAAGTACAGCACCGTAGAAAAAGTGTGTCTTGCCATCAAGTGGGTGGTCCTCACTCTCCGATACTACCTGTTGTGGCGGGCCTTCACCCTCTGTTCGGATCACGCCCCACTCCAATGGCTCCACCGCATGAAAGACACCAACGCTCGGATCACCCGTTGGTATCTGGCTCTTCAGCCATTTAAATTCAAGGTGGTCCACAGACCAGGAGCACAGATGGCTGCTGCCGATTTCCTTTCCAGAAACGAGGGGGAGTGGTAGGCAGGCCGGATGCCTCCCCGGCCTGAGTTGGACGGTGGGGATATGTGGCAGCGGGGGCGTGGTCAAGCATCCATCCGGAGAGAGAGAAAGCATTAAGGGCGCTTGCACCTGAGCTAAATTATGTCTAACACCTGTCTCTAATTACAGTGAGCACGGGGAGAGTGGCATAAAAGAGCCACACCGCCAGAAGACCAGGGAGAGAGAGCCTGGGTCCAGACCAAATAAAAATATCTGTCCTGCATAAAGTGAGATTTTGTCCAATACTCTATATATTAGATGAAATCATGTTTAATGATCCCAAAGCAAATAAAAATGATTTACTTAAAGATTTACACTGCCTTCGTTTAAGAAAACTTTTTTTTTTCTAATGCACAATCATTTATAGCTTTTTTCTCTGTGCATGAATCCAGGAAGTGATGTCGGAAGATGTTATCCGCAACCACTAATCAGTCAGTTATCATTAAGGTGTAGATTTGGCTTTGGGAAACTGACCAGCAGTTATGTGCACTTTATCCCGGAGCAGAAATCGAAAGCAACAGGTGGTCGATTAAGTGAGATAATTCCGCTATGTGAGAGCGGAAATCTTTACCAGTCAAATGCTCAATTGTACAATGAAGGCATGAAAGCAGAATGCTGTGCCTGCAAATTAGGACACACTGATCTGCAAGATCATACATGTTTATTATTTTTGATGCATGGATTTTTTTTTGTATGCCAGGATTCAAGGAAATATGTTTGCCAGTGTACAGTATTATTAAGCTAACATATTCAATTGAGGCATGTTCGCAACCCCGCAGAACCAGGCCTGTATCTAGCTGGCAACTGCACTGACATGATTGCAAAACAATAAGATACCTTACTATCTACTTAATCTATTAATTTAATATTGAATGGTAGTGTAGCCTACTAGCTCACCTTTTGCTGCACTACCATGTTCGCATAGCACATCCTTGTGCTTTCTGGCAATGTGACACATTCCAAAAGGAATATTTGCTAATTTTCATGGTCTCTCCACACTCCCTTTTGATTTCCTCATTCTTAACTTTGATTTATACTTTGCATTTATATAGGCTATAAGGTTTGCAACTTCACTGAAACAATGTTTGAACTCTAGGGCTGCAACTAATAATTATTTTGATAATCAATTATTCTTCGATTATTTCTTTGATTAATTGATTAATCGGATAAATAAAAAAATGCCCTGTATTTTATTAAAATGTTATTTTTTAAGAAACAGAAAGTAGGGATTTGGTTTGGTTTACTGTACTGAACGATTCTATACTCTCACAAAGCTTTAAACAAAGCCTGAATAGTTATGTTTGTTAATAGTTATTATTATTATTATTACTTTCAGGGCATATGCAGAACAGTTCCTATCCTTTACTTGTAAAACTTAAAAAGTACTGTTTATTGGGGCCTGGGTATCTCAGCGAGTATTGAAGCTGACTAAAATACAGGGCATTTTTTTATTTATCCGATTAATCAATTAATCAAAGAAATAATCGAAGAATAATTGATTATCAAAATAATCAATTATTCTTCGATTATTTCTTTGATTAATTGATTAATCGGATAAATAAAAAAATGCCCTGTATTTTATTAAAATGTTATTTTTTAAGAAACAGAAAGTAGGGATTTGGTTTGGTTTACTGTACTGAACGATTCTATACTCTCACAAAGCTTTAAACAAAGCCTGAATAGTTATGTTTGTTAATAGTTATTATTATTATTATTACTTTCAGGGCATATGCAGAACAGTTCCTATCCTTTACTTGTAAAACTTAAAAAGTACTGTTTATTGGGGCCTGGGTATCTCAGCGAGTATTGAAGCTGACTACCACCCCTGGAGTTCACGAGTTCGAATCCAGGGTGTGCTGAGTGACTACAGCCAGGTCTCCTAAGCAACCAAATTGGCCCAGTTGCTAGGGAGAGTAGAGTTACATGGGGTAACCTCCTCATGGTCTCAATAATGTGGTTCACTCTCGGTGGGGCGCGTGGTGAGTTGTGCGTGGATGCTGCGGTGGATGGCGTGAAGCCAAAAAGTACTGTTTTTTAAAGAGTAAAATGATCCATCAGGGATGGAGTGGGACAAAAAAAATCAGCCCAGCAGAGGGCAATGGTGACTAGAAGTATTCATTTTGCCCAGCTGAAAAATACATAATTATGTTAGATACATATGCTTGTTCACTGTCACTGATTACATACATTTTAAGTATTTTAAATTAATATTGTAAGTTTTAAAACCATATTGTCACTGATTACATGTTTCTAAAGTATTATTTAAAAAAAAAAAAAAAAAACAATTAAGGGTTGTGCATGTTTATCCAGTAAAATAAAATAATATAAATGTACTGGTGAAATCAAACATTACATTTGGCTCTAATGTAATGTTTGTATATTCAGTATTATATACAGTTTAACATTGTACAATCATCTGCAAATGCAGTGCAGATTCACGCTTGTGCTGAAAAGTCTCATCCTGGTGCTCATTGTATTACATGTGTTACATGATGAGAAATGATCTAAAACACTTTAAAAACCGGCACACATGACCATGACATCCATGAAAGCTGCACGATTGATTACATTGAAACTGAAAGCGTGGTATGATGTTGCATGAGTTTAATCAAAATGATGGCACTCCCTTTCTCCATTGTGATCGGTTTTATTGACGGGATGCGCACGCTCGTTTGCTCAGTGAAGTTTAACGGAAATTGCATGTGGTAAAAACAAGCAGTTTTTCCACTTCAATTTGTGTCCGTCAATTTATTGTGAGTTTCATCATGCAACACATTTTCACTGGGCTGTAAAGTGACATCACTGGCGGAGCTTCTCCATGCTGGCTGCATATATCTAACTAACCTATAATGAAATTTGTTGTCAATGATTTTCATTATCGATAATTTTCGATTTTATCGATTAGTTGTTGCAACCCTATTTAACTCCTTCAGGCCTATTTCTTATTTCACAGGTTCCCAAACCAGCATATATGAAGTGCATTCTGGGTTGAGTGAGCAGCTTGAGTGAGCGGAGTGGAATCTTCAAAAAGGCACTCTCTGATCAGGTGGAATTATCACCGCTTAATGCTCCGCTCTCACTCTGCTCCGCTCACATGCTCTGGTGGAAACCACCAACTTTGTCATATAAAGAGTTGTCTAATGAGTGCCAAGGCCAGACCTGGTTGCATTCTACACAAACGTAATAGATAAACAAACTTGACCCATTCTAGATCAAGTACTATGCTCCGGTAACATGATCTGGAGCTCAGAGACTGCGAGGTTATGGAAAGTATTGTTCTTAATGGCCTTGAACACAAGCAACTATCACTGCCCATGCTGACATAGCTTATGCAACCCAATCATGTCCTATTTCAGGGAATCAAATAAAATAAAATTCCACAACCAAGTGGTCTTATATAATGGTGAGATTGCTTTATAGATTGCTCTTGGACTGAGTTGATTCCCAAGCCCTGTGTTTATTTCCTCTGCTCTCAGAATAGCATTGTATTGTAGTCAGATCCAAGCAGAGATTGGGTAGGGTTGTGAAAAGTGTGAACAGGGAAGAGTTTTGGGGAAGAGGATAAAAAAATTAATCCAACAGTCCTTTTTTTTCTTTCAAGAACTTTGGGACATGTATGCAACAATAAGTAAAGTGAATTGCAAGAGCATGAAACTTCCCCATCCAAGGGTATTATAGTATTGAATATTGAATTATTTTTAAATTTAATTTCTCTTTTATTTACAATTTGTCCTTTCAATTTATTTTCATTTTTGTTAGTTTTCACTGTATGTAATTTGTTTTTGTTTTTTGTTTTTTGTTTGTTTGTTTTTTATTTAGTTTTCGTTTTCATTATTAATAATATAAACACTGTTCATCTGACAGAGATAATGGAGAAGGTTGAAATGAGGAAGGCTTTTAATGATAATGCCTTTATGCATGATTGATGGGTCGTTTTTATTGCTCTTTTAATATTGTCTGTGGTTAAAGCTGTGGCATTGCCCTCTAATCCAGGATTACCTTTCCCACTAAAAGCCTAAAGTACACTGTAAATGCCTCCATGCATTTACATGCTCAGTCAAGTTTGTGCCAACATGCTTGGTTTCCTATCACACCTGTGGGCATATAACTTACAGGCCTAACCCTCTGCCTTCCACTGTGTTGTTTTTGAAATAAACACTGATTGTGTGCATGTTTCGGCAAGACCCGCATGACAAAACTTTTCTGTATGTTTACATAGTTCTCTGCTCTCACCACGACTAGGCAGAAATGCAGATACACTCACCTAACACGTAATGCTATCAGAATGGCTGTTGACATCTGCAGTAAACACAGACATAATTTATCTACCTTAGCCCCTACCTGCTATTTTATTTTTTTAGTGCAGGGTCAAGAAGTCTGAAGAGGAGGAAAACTGTTTCATCTACCCGAGTGCAGAAACATTGACTTTGGCAGAGTGCTGATTGCTCGGAACGGGCAGGATATTATCTTCCTCTAAACTCTGCAGAGAAGTAGACTAAACCTTTTCACTGTCTATGGCTTTGCTTTACGCCAGGACAAAGAGAGGGAGTAGTGCAGCATCTGGCTTTCAGAGAAAGATTTTGACACTTAATGCCATCATACAGGGCTGGAATGGGTTTCATATTCAGTCCGGGATGTCATGTCCAAGTCAGCCCACACCCAAAAGGGGGGTTGGAGGTGAAGATGATAACAATAAAACAAGATCACAGCAAAAATATGCAATATATGTTATTACTTGAAAATTATTTAAGCTCTCCATGTCATTATACCACACACGGCATTCACTAAGATTTTCACTTTGTAATAAGACATCATTGTATGTGTTGTAAAAATAAGTGAATGTTAAAGGGATATTTGATCATTTCCTCACCCTCATGCCATCCCAGTTGTGTATGACTTTCTTTTGCAGAACAAGAATGAAGATGTTTAGAAGAACTGTTGGTCCATTCAATGCAAGTAAATGAGAAGCGGTGAGAAACAGATCAATAATTAAGTCATTTTTTACTATAAATCTCCACTTTCACTTTCATAAGCACTCTTCTCTCTTAAGAGTTCTTCTTCTGTTTTTGGTGATTTACATAAGCATATCGCCCCCTACTGGGCAGGGAGGAGAATTTATAGAAGAAAAAAAACTTAAATATTGATCTGTTTCTCACCCACACCTATCATATCGCTTCTGAAGACATAGATTAAACCACTGGAGTTGTATGGATTACTTTTATGCTGCATTTATGTGATTTTTGTACCTTCTGAGTTCTGATCACCATTCACTTGCATTGAAAGGACCAACAGAACTGAGAAATTCTTCTAAAAAGTTTAATTTGTGTTCAGCAGAAGACAGAAAGTCATACACATCTGGGCTGGCATGAGGGTGAGTAAATGATGAGAGAAATTAAATGTTTGGGTAAACTAAGTTTATTTTAAAGACTATCTAGGCACATAATAACACTATAGAACTGTGAATGTTTACAACTCTTTCAAGATGTACAGGCTCACATTTTTTAAATGGACAGTGCTTTGTATTTTAGATAATTAAAATAGCAACAGATCCAGTGAAACAATTAAGGTTGAGTGATTGTTTTTACATTTTTACATGCCATTCAAAAACATGCCATTTTACAATGATAAGAGTGAAATAAAAGAATAAAAATAACACATTTGTATGGTTACTGTCACTTTAAGGGGGTTTTATCACATTATATAACGTTGAAGGCACTCTGTGCAGTTTGTTTTGTTAAGTTTAATCTTTTGAGAGCTGTAAAGTCCCATTATTTTCGTACCGTGTCGTGCTGTTGCAACTGTATTCATTTACTTTAAGTATTCTTTTATTTTGTGACAAAAAATAATTTTGCTATTATCATTCTGCACTGCTAGGGAAGAGGATTTCAGAGATTAATTGATTGAGATTGTGAGACTGCAGTCAGTATTAAACTTGTGATGATCTTGTAGGCTACCTGAAGCACGTTAATCCATTCAGCTATTAGTAGCCTATCTGTTCTCGATGGATCTTCCGTGATCCTTCCCGCGCTGTCAAGTGAAGCGGCGCAACATCAGTTTCGTCTCTCACAGGCTACTCTCTCATTTGTTTGGGTGTGAGATGATAAAATACAGACTGCGTCCGCTATAATACGGAACGCAATTCTGATCCTTTAAATACCGGATGTTATGGACTGTTGGCAATTGTTATGCGACATATGATGAAAGTTTGTCAGTCAACATGCGGACTTAACCAGCCCAATTTTTGACTGGCCCAGCAGGAATTCTCCCGATCTTCCCGATTGCCACTCCGGCCCTGCCATCATACATTATGAAACACCCAATAACTACATTCCTACTTTTGGAACTTGTACCCAATTTGCCTGGAGTGATTGCTAACAAGTGTTCAAGAGAACACTTAATTTCACATATAAATAGGGGGAAGAATCATATTAGCTATCGTTTTTTTTCTTTCTAAATGACAGAAAATTTGTTGCTAAAACTATTACACACACATCAAATACACAGCTTTATTTTGGTCTTATATGTAAAGATATCACAAGGTTAGTCTCAGAACAACAGACCTATATGTGGAGACACAATTCAATTTTCAGCATATAAGAGTCATTAATCTTTTGGTTAATAACCCTGATGTTGAAAAGCTGGACACAGTTGCACATATTCAGAAATTAAATAAAAGCCTCAAAATAGATAGACAGGTTTGCTGTTTAACAGTGGTTTTGCGCACCTGTCAACTGGTCAGGCTGGGAGACCAACTGCTCGACCAGCTAAACTAGCTATACTGTATACCATCTTTGCCAGCCCTGGAAAGCAGCTAGACCATCTTAAACCAGCTAAGACTGGTTTAAACTGTTTGTTTGTTTTTTTCTTTTTAGCAGGGATGTTCACTTATGTGGCAGTATGCCTTATATATAGAAAATAATATCCATAGTTTTAAAAATATTAAATCAATGAATCCATCTTACGATGTTTTAGAAATAAAAAATAAATGTACAAACCTGTGAGTGATACAGTAGGCTATCATTTCCTCTGCACTGACTCATTCTTGAACATTGAGCATCCTAAAAATATTATGACAATTCCTTTCCATTCCCACAGAGCCAGACTGATAATGGAAGCCATAATTATAGACTGTAATAAGGGCCTGTTTCTCTCTGATATAAGCATGCCAACATCACAGCAGTTCCCATCCCACCCTTAGATAGGATGTTATCCAGCATCCTGCCTGTTTCCCTTCGCCTGGCCGATACCCCCCTCAGTCTTTCCTCTGACCTGACCCAGCAGGACAGCACCAGGATGGGGAACTGTCCGTTGTGTCACTCGCCAACCTGCAGTAGCTCTGCTCCAACCTGCCCCATTGATGGCTCCTCCAGGCCCACGCTCTACAACACACTACTCAACATGTGTTTCCTGTTGTTGCAGTCTCACTCGGAGAGTCCCAGGCCTTTTCCCGACAGCAGTGCTGCCTTTGTTTGAGGGAGCATTTTGGGAATGGTTTAAATTTAGGTGTTTGACAGAGCCTGTTGGTGTGTGTTGGGGTAATGCGATTGAGCCTCCTAAAGCATGACCACTCTGCCTAGGCCTATTTCTGCACCCTTTCCTCACTCTGAGAGTTATAGACCACTATAAGAGAAAGTTTGTCCTCTGTAATCTAGCTAAAGATTAGCTTTGACAGGTGTAATAGGGTATAATAGCTGTTAAACTTTTGTGTGTGAAACACAATCAGTAAGCCAAATGTCTTTAGACTATATTCTCACATGTTTGTTTTATGGGCTCATGTTTAAGAGCTCTGTTCCAAAACTCAGCAAGCCTGAATAACAGTGTTTTTATTTAGCATGATCTGAGCTAAAGAAGCACAATTTATGATACCATTGTTGGCACATTAAGGTCTGGTAAGCTGATTGCTAGTTTAGCAACATGCTAACGCCAAACTCTACACATTCTAAATTGGTCATTTATGAGGTTGCATCTCTGTTTGTAAGCTTTTTTAGAAGGTAGCTCGCTATGTAGGCTGTAGTTAGCTCAGTGCATTTTGGAACAGACCCAAAAAGTCCCAATAGAAAATTTAGAGCAGATGTTATTCTCTGCTGTTGTTCAATAGAATCTTCTTTATATAGCAAAACCAGCTCTAGACCATTTCCAGCCTTCATATCTTTTCCTCCTGGGAATCATGACTTCAGGTGAAACTTCAATGGTGGTGTTGTGTTCTGGGTTTCATTTAAATCATTCCTAACCGCACATGGAATGTCAAGAGCATTTGTAGGTCCCGAGGCCTGCAGTTGCATGAATGTTTTCCATCAGGGATTGTGCTAAATTATGGTGTGGTGAAAAACTGGAGGCTCAGCATTTCGCCCCCCAAACACCCCCCCCCCCCCCCCACTGACACAGCACTTTGCCCGTCTGTGCTCTGCAGCCAGTCTGTGACATCACAGCTCACATCTTGATAAACGTCAAAACATTCCCCAGCATGATGAGTCTCAGATGCCTGGCTAAATGGTTTCCATATGGGTCATTTATCCCTTGCTCCCATTGGGGAAGGAGGGGGGGAAGAGATGGGGGCTGAGGGATTGAGAGATGTTTGGCAGGCAGTCTGGCTGAAGGAAATAAGATCTTTCATCTTTCTCTCTCTCGCTGGCCCTGGCCTGTGTTTCTCCAATGAGTCGTTATTCTCTGAGAAGACCTGTCTGGTTTTGTCATCTGTCAGGGTATCTTTCTTATGCATATCTCTCTCTCTCCTTGCCCTCCCTCTATCTCTGTTCTCTGTGAGGA
The DNA here is from genome assembly GCF_019703515.2 of Myxocyprinus asiaticus. NCBI lineage: Eukaryota > Metazoa > Chordata > Actinopteri > Cypriniformes > Catostomidae > Myxocyprinus > Myxocyprinus asiaticus. The sequence goes on along the minus strand of NC_059364.1, from coordinate 37,075,243 downwards.
AGTAGTGTCGAGAATGTTTTCCAGTGCAGTGAGTTTACCTTTCCTCCAGTGGTGTGGGTTTGACTTGGGCAGCAGCCCATTCAAAAACCAGCTTCTACAGCCTGGGAACATCCTGCCTGCTGTTTAGAGGTTCAGAGGAGTATTAAACACACACACACACACACACACACACACACACACACACACACACACACACACACACACACACACACGCACACACACACACACACACTCACACACACACGCACACACATACACATGTTATGAGGACTCTCCATAGACATAATGATTTTTATACTGTTCAAACTATAGATTCTATCCCCTAACCATAACCCTAAATCTAACCCTCACAAAAAACTTTCTGCATTTTTACATTTTCAAAAAAACACAATTTAAATATTTTTTAAGAGATTTAAATTATGGGGACACTAGAAATGTCCTCATAAACCACATTTATAGCATAATACCCTTGTAATTACCAGTTTATAACCTAAAAAAATGTCCTTGTAAACCACTTAAACCTGCCCACACACACTCACACAAACACACAAACATATCCTGTGGCACTTTGCTTTTTTATTGTGCCATGGGTGGACAGTTTTGATCTCTTTCAGATTTCTTTCATTTAAACATAATGCATACCTTCAGCTCCAAAAAGTATTTGGATACTTTAGCAACACTTTAAAATGTATAAGTGCCATTTGTGCATTACAGAACAACATTTCAAACCAAGTAGCATCCGTGAACAAATTATACTAGACTTGAATGTATTACTATGCACATTATGCATGAGTAGCCATAGAATAGAACAGAATAGAATAGAATAGAATAGAATAGAATAGAATAGAATAGAATATATTGTTCCGTTCTGGGAAATTTGTCTTGGACTCCAGTGACACAAGCAGCCTCAACATTGGACAGTGACTACAGTACCACACAATACACTACAACACTCATAAAACACAATAAAACATTAAATAATACCTAAAATATACACCAGGTTACCACTCCTCAATAAATACATACCTAAAATATACACAATGGTTACCACACCTTCACTAGCCTTCAGTATATGCAACCTTGTTTAATAATCTAATAGAACTCGGGATAAACGAGTTCTAGTACCTATTAGATTTACATAATGGAATTCTAAATCGTCTCCCCGAAGGTGAAGTTTTAAATTAATTGTGTGAAAAATTAGTTTCATCAGCCACAATTTTCTTGGCATGCTTTAGTATGGATGAATCGTACAGTTGTAATATAGATCAAATCTCCTTCCTCCCAATAATTTTTAAAGCTACATGGATTAGTCGGGCAATTTTAGATTTGGACTTTAAGGACAAGTTACCATACCATGCTGCGATACCATATCTTATCAGACTCTCCAAAACTGATTGATAAAACAATAATAGAACACTTTGTTTAACCCCGAATACCTTTAACCTACGCAGAAAATACAGTCGTTGTTGCAGTCTAGAACACAAGTTATCAATATGAGAAGACCAACATAATTGATTGTCTAGATAAACACCCAAATATTTATGTGAATCAATCTGTGTAATAGTATTACCATGAATTTGTAATGGACTGTGATCTCCCACCGATCTAGGATCGAAAATCATTTCGACAGTCTTCTTTCCGTTTAAGACCAATTAATTATCACACCACTGAACAAACTTCGTAACTTTGGAGAAATGCGTTGAGGGTGTTGCGTGCCTATTTAATAAACTCAAAATTGCTGTGTCGTCCAAAAATTTTATAAAAAAGGTAGTGTCCTGACTACTTGCAAAGTCATTAGTATATAATGTGAACAGAAACGGAGAACTGACACAACCTTGCAGAGCACCCGTGTTACCTACTTTCACCTCAGAATATGAGTTGTTAACTCTCACTGATTGAATCCGATTAGTTAAAAAAGAGTAAAACCACTTTTTATGCAAAAAGGATTTACCTTTAATTCTGACAATTTACTGATCAGTAATTGAGGCTGCACAGTATTAAAAGCTGAACTAAAATCTAAGAGAAGCATTGCATATGCATCCTTATCCTCTAAGTGCCAATTGATCAGATGAGAAATTGTGTTAATGGCATCTTCAGTACTACGTCCTGGTTTATAAGCAAATTGGAGCGGGTCAAGTAATTGTTTAACCTCTTCCTTGACTGCAGACACCACCAATCTCTCAAAACATTTCATAACATGAGAGATTTTCTGGTCTAAAATCACTGTTCTCTACAAGACATGCCTTCTTAGGGACTGGGGAAATTATAGCTTTCTTCCATAATGACAGAATCATATGCGAATCAAGAGACTTTTGAAAAATTGGGCAGAAAGCTTTGGAGAGTTCATACGCACAATTTTTTAACAGGAAAGCTGAGATGCCGTCGGGGCCTGTAGATTTTTTAGTTCGAATAACGACATGACCGGACCAGGAGTTACCACCAGTCTCTGATCAGAGTTACACACAATCTCATCCAACTCGACCCCCTCAACATCTTCATCTCACAGGATTCAAACCTCAGATAAAAGTCATTTAAATCGTTCGCTCTTTGTAAATCATGACTTGTTATGATCTTCTTTTTTGCGGTTCCATGTTAGTTACTTGCTTCATTACATTCCATAACTTCCTAGAATCCCCTGAGTTAAAACTTTGTTCTATAATCTCCCTGTGTTTTTTCCTTGCCCCTTTCAACAAAACATTCAATTCCTTTTGAACCGATCTTAATTCTCTTTGATCTCGGTTAATGAAAGCAAGTTTCTTCCTATTAATACAGTCCTTTACTCCCTTTGTAATATAATTACAGTTTTCTTGTCAACAACAGTATCTACACAGAAATTAATATAATCAGTTATAGTGTCAGTGGCATCTTCTATATCCATATCATGAAACATTTGCCAATCTGTGCAATCAAAACATCCTTTGAGTGCTTCAATGTTATCATTCGACCAAACAGATCTTCGTCAAAGGTTTCTTGCTCTTTAGCAGAGTTCTATAGGAAGGGATTAAATGAATCACATTGTGATCACAGTTCGCCAAAGGAGGTTTCATGCAACATTCATGCAACATTCATGCACAAACTTATATCCAGATATGTCGGACTCATATTAATTGCTCCTCTAGTCTTGTGCTAAGAAGCAGTATGTGGTTGTTCCATGCAACTGGAGCCTTTGTTTAGTTCCCCCCTGCTTTTTCCTCATTAATCATAGTTAATGTTCACTTAATCCTGTGTTCTTTTTTTCACTGATTAGTGCTCAGGGGGTCATAACTATTCTTTCCTCTAAATGCTTCCAATAAAGATTTACAGCCATTCAGTTTTGCCCTTCAACCTCGCATTGTTCCCTTAAATGATCGCGGTTGATTGGTTGGGATTTTTCTTACATGGATACCACTCCTGATCAAAGACTACCTTCAATTAATCTGATTGAGTCTCCTATGGTTTAAAACATTCTTGAGTGCCATTACCAAACAATGTCCATGCAGGGATTGCAACTGAGGGAACCAAAGCCTGAAAGAGAGAGGTTGACCCTGAGGCGACCGGCAGGTCGGAGGAAAAGCCTGTTCCATAATCAAGAGGGCTTAGCCTGTACTTTCCCCCTGACTACAAGAGCTTTTTGTCTGAGAAGGTAAAATGTGAGGGTCTAGGTCCAATTGAACATAAATATCTCTACACTATTTATACAGAAATGTCAAGACTATGTACATTGTGAAGTCTTTTGTGTTCTCTTTTCTTCTTTGAGACTGTAATTTTAATCCTCTTTATCAGAATTGGTCTGTGGGTAAAGAGCGGTTGGTGCACCAAACTTTAGTGCTAACTTTGATTGAAGACTGAAAATAAAGGAGAGCCTGTGTGTTTGCATGCATCTTTTTGGCAAAGAAATGATTTAAGAACAAACAGGCATAAAGCACGCCTGTTCACCTAACCACAATGCTTTTACACTTTGTTCACCAGCTGTTCTCTCTTGGGTTATTGCACAGGTATGCTCCTTTAATATGTATTAGATGGCTATTGGGCCTAAACAACAAATCATAATAAAACCAAGTTTTATAATTAAGAGATTTGAACTCATAAGTCAAAAATATTTGGAGAGAGTGATCTATTAACATTCCCATTCATCTTAATGGCAGTTGCTGAGCTAAAAACGTGGGCTGAATTTCAGCAGAATGCTTTGTATTGCCGTCAATAGAGAAAGATGCTTTATGGTAGCAGAATGGGGGAATTACAAAGGCTAACTGGCCCATGCTAATCAGCTAAATCTTTAACCTTTGCCTACCAATAACTAGCACTAGCAAATAGTAAAGAGACTAGGAAAGAGACTGATTGTGTTTAATGAATAACTGTATTATTCTTATCTATGTAGTGTCAGTGAGAGAGAGGAGTCTCAGCTTGCTGACGTCCCACTCACCTGCCAGAGCCAAATTCTGTGTATTATGACTGCATGCTAATGGAGATGGAAACCACACCGGAAATTCCAATTCTCATGTGTTTAAAGTTTCTGCAAGCACTTATAATCTGATGAACTTTATCAATAGTTTCTGCAAGCACAACATCAAAGCCACACCGTGAAGTCTAGAGACATATACGTTTCATGTGCCAAGTTTCAAGGAAATGTTGATGTTGTCTTCACTGACATCAGTGGTTTGCAAAAAACACTAAATGAGTTACTCTATCATTTATCTATGAGTCATTTCAGGCGCTGGGTGAGTTATTTCAGAACCAAAAGCAGACATTTTGAAGAATGTCCCAGCTGCTTTTGTCCATTCAATAAAAATAAATGGGGACTGTGGCTGTCGTGAATGATTTACATCTGCAAATGGAAACGTTCGCGTATCTGTTGATAGTAACTAGTTGGCTGTCCCAGAGGGTGTGCTGGTGTTTGGATAGTGGGAGAGGGTAAGATTAATGTCTGATGCTGCACTGTTATGTCGCGGGTCAACTTTCTGTACTCACTCCAAGGGTGCCATGTCAATCCCAAGTCTCCCTTGGTTCTCTTAATCTGACCAGCACAGATTTGCCAGGCAGTTCATGATTGTGTATGTGTACCACAAGGGAGTAATTGAGCCAAATTCCGCATGGAAAACGGGCTGGAAAATGAAGCGATTGGTTTCTAATAGGGCTGTCAAATTACAGCATTAATGTAGTACAAAGGTAATAATTCTACATAAAGGTTCTATATTGTGGCAGACCTCTGCCTTTCTTATGAAGGAGGAAGCGGGAGCCGGGTAAACAAACCATAACATAAAACTTTTACTAAAAACACTTTTCAGTGTGACACAAAATAAAATATATTTTCAGCCCACAATCCTTGACCCACACACACACAGCTCCATGTGTCTCTCTCACTGTTGACTTTTCAACCCAGCGCGGAATGCACACGTCAACTCGGCTGCGTGCGTCTCTCTCTCTCCGTGTGTTTCCCACTGCAGCTCTGGCTGCGGCTTTATCTCTCGCCCGCTAACACCGTAATCGGCAACAGCTGCAAGAGATAATTTTCCCCAGGTGTCCATTTTCCTCGCTCCACACCGTCTTCACTCGGCCATGCCCTGCTCGCCACATATATAAATACAGTATTAACATTAATGCATGCATTAGGTATAATGAACTAACAACAAATCATATTTTTGACAGTAATTATTCAGTTTGGTTTAGGTTAATTTATAAATAAAGTATTGTATGAAGTTATGAAGTTAATTTATGAAGTTAAAAATGTATTAGTATTTGTAGATAAAAAAAATAAATAAAAAAAAAGCATTTAATTATGCTCCTTGACCTGCCAAACTACACTTACTGAAAGCACAAAATGAGTATTTGTAGATATTAAGATCAATATCTAGCCAAAAATAAATAAATAAAAAAAATGCTGAAAACGTTGTCCATTATCGATTGTCATGTGTATTTTGTTGGTTCATGTTTCTCTTGTCTTTTATTTTGAAATTTCTAGTTCCTGTCTCTTGTCATGTGGTTCCCTTGTCATGTGATTTCATGTTTCCCTCCATGTTCATGTGTCTTGTTTTCATTGGTTGATTGTCTTGTTATATTGTTTAGAGTTCTTTGTGTTTATTGGTTATCTTTGTCATGTGTTCTCCCATGTCATGTATTTAACCCTCATGTTTTCCATGGTCCATGTTCAGGTATTGTTTGTGAATGTAACTTTTTTGGATTTTCAAGTTTATGTCAAGTCAAATTTATGTTTGATTCACGTTTGTAGTTAGGGTTTCTGGATATCACGATTGGAATAAATTTGCACTTGGGTTCTTCACATTATTTCCTCTTCAGCCTACCCCAGCATTACATCGATTCATGTTATCTATTGCAATAACTAATGTTAATGTACACAAACTTATTGTAAAGTGTTGCCAGTATCCAGTAATTTATTATAAATAAAAAAAACATGATAAAAAATAAAGCATTTAATCATGCTCCTTGACCCGCCCAACTACACTTACTGAAAGCACAGAATGAGTATTTGTAGATATTATGATCCATATCTAGCCAAAAAAAAAAAAAAAAAGAATGCTGAAAAAGTTGTCCATTATCAATTCATGTTAACTATTGCAATAACTAATGTTAATGTACACAAACTTATTGTAAAGTGTTGCCAGTATCCAGTAATTTATTTAAAAAATAAATAAATAAAATGCAGCATTTAATCATGCTCTTTGACCTGCCAAACTTCACTTTGTGAAAGCACAGAATGAGTAAGGAGTCGTTACCCAGAGGTGGGTAGAGTAGCCAAAAACTGTACTAAAAAAAATTAATACTCAAGTAGAAGTAAAAATACTAACATAAATAATTACTTGAGTAAGAGTAAGAAAGTATCCAATTAAAAGAGTACTCAAGTAGTGAGTAACTCATTACTTTCACAAATTACATAATAGACGTTAACTCCCCTATATTCCATTACATAATACACATTTAACATGTATTACAGAATTATTATCATTATTATTAGTGGAAATTCTGTCATCATTCACCATTATGTTGTTCCAAACCTGTATGACTTTCTTTCTTCCATGCAACACAATAAGGAGATATTAGACAGAATGTTAGCCTGAGTCACTATTTACTTTCAGTGAAGGTTTTTTATATATATATATATATATATATATATATATATGTTGAAAGTGAATGGTGACCAAGACTGTCAGTCTGTAACATTCTGTCTAACATCTTTTGTGTTCCACAGAATACAGAAGGTCACATGGGTTTGGAACAACATGAGGGTAGGGAAATGATGACAGATATATCCCAAAAATATTTCAGCTCTGTAGGTCAATACAATGCAAGTGAATGGGTGCCAAATTTTGATGCTCCAAAAAGCACATAGAGGCAAAATAATTAGTCATTTTTTGCTAGACATTCTTCTCCCTGCCCAGCAGGGGGTAATATGCAGAGTTATGCATGTTAATCACCAAAAACCCAAGAAGTACTATGAAACACAAAAGTACTTTTTTTTTCATTAGAAATTTACTTGAGTGAGAGTAAAAAGTTTTAACCTACTCTAAAAGTAAAAAAAATTTCCCAAAAAGTTACTTAAGCAAATGTACCTATTATCACCATTACTCTTCGCTCTATTTATAGAACTTTTAGCCGCTGCAATAAGACAGAATAATAATATTTTTGGAGTTTTATCACACAGCACCAATCATAAAATTTCTTTATACGCAGATGACATATTTCTTTTTGTACAAAATCCCAAAACATCACTTACAGAAATAATTAAACTCATCAACGAATATTCTACCATATCAGACTACTCCATAAACTGGACCAAATCAACAATTTTACCATTGAATATGAAACCACATGACACGAGCATACAGGACACACCATTCACAATAAAGAATATTACATACTTAGGAATAAACATATCCCAGAACCTCTCGGACTTGTTTAACCTCAATTTCGTTCCACTGTTGAAAACAATAGAAGATGATTTAACCTACCACTTTCCATTATAGGTCATATTGCAACAGTTAAAATGTGTATACTACCAAAAGTCCTTTATTTATTCACCATGACTCCGGTACAACCAACTAAGAAATGGTTTACATCATTAAATCAAACAATTAACACATTTAATTTAAAAATAAAAATAAAAAAATAAAAAAATAAACAATCCCAAAATAAGTTTACAAACACTTAAAAAAAATAAAGCTCAAGGCGGTCTAGCAGCACCAAATTTTCAACACTATTGCTTAGCATCTCATCTACAATACTTTTGCAAATGGATCAAATGTGACAGTTTCCAAAACCCATGGCTAGAGTTAGAACAAGCAGAATGTAAAGAAATAACCATACCTGATCTCCCATCACTTAAAAAAAAAAAAAAAAAAAAAAAAAAAATCAAACAGCAAAATCTTTTTAAGAATATGATGATAAAAACAACTCTCACTGCTTGGTGGCAAATTAACACATTGACAAACCATGAGCTCACACCACACATCAACTCACCTATATGGCATAATCCTGATTTTACTATCAACCAAATTCCGCTTAACAATATTAAATGGAAAGAGAAAGGCATCACACATCTACATCACCAGTTTACTGGCAATACCTTCATTACATTTACAGAATTAATACAGAAATTAAACTTAGGAAAATAACATTATTACTATTACCTACAAATTAGGAATTCTATTAAAACCACAATTGGAAACAAAGATATTGCACAACCTCCCCCAATTCTAAAGCATATCACCACAATTAGTAACTCAGTAAAGACACTTACTAAACTATACACTTTAATATCGTCTATAGATACTAATACAGCAGCACCAGTTAAGCAATGGGAAAAAGATCTCAATATCAATACAGATGAAGAATTCTGGAAAACAGTTTGCAGAAACACTTTTATCTTAAGTACAAACACAAATATCCAGTTAATTCAGTATAAAATTGTACACAGAACACACATAACACAGCGTAAGATGTTTAAAATGGGACTAGTAACTTCTGACAGATGTACTAACTGCAGTTTAAATACAACAGACACTTACCTTCATGCACTCTGGTTATGCCCACCTGTTCACCAGTTCTGGACAGTTGTCATTAATAAACCAGATTTCTTGAAAATTAGGTGACATCTCAAATTTACCCTCCTCTTGAACATTCAATGCTTCTGCTCATACCTCTAGCTATCGCCAAGAAAACAATATTACTCAACTGTTAAAATAAATACCAAATATCAACTACACAATGGTTACATCTATTAAGGGACCATATTATTAAAGAGAAACATACATCAGCAATTAAAAATCAATTATACAAATTTAATACAATCTTCAGCCCACTGCTCTCACCCTTAAATATTGATTAAAATTAGCTGGTGAATTGATGCCTCAATTAATTTCAATGGTACATACAATGGATTGATGATAATTATGATGGTAAGTTCTATGGTACATAAATACAAACTATTTCTATAATAAATAAATAAATAATGCCTGAGTATTATTTAATATACTGTTCTACAATTATTTATAGATTGATGTAATTTCTATATACTATAATGTTCTATATGCTATACTTTATTTCATTTCTTTTCTATATATGTACATTTTGCATATAATTGTTATTGTTAATGGTGGTGGTAGTGGTGGTAGTATTGATATTTATATTATTACAGAACAATTTGTCCTCCTTCTCTCTCCCCTCCCTTATAAAATCCAATTCCAAAAACATTATATAAAAACACTTATAATTTATATACTTTATAAACTGTCTGGGTCTGGCGGCTGTTCTAGTGCTGTCAGTAGATGCGATTGGCAGGTCTTCTCAGCATGGGCATTACGGGTTCGTTTTTGGTTTGCCTGGCCCCTCCCTTTGCCGCCTTTGCCGGCGGTCCCTTCTCTCATTTAACGTGACAGTGTTGGAGTGCTATCTGGGTTGGATGTGGTGTCTCTGGCTAGGGAGCTAACTGGTGTACACCACGGTTCCAGACACAGATTACAGTCTAAAAAGGGCAACCAAACAATGATTTTTGGTTATCTGTCAGGTCACAAACAGACCAGGTGAGCTTGGTTTGGAGGTGCCTGTCATGGTACTCCAGCATCCTATGTGGAGGAAGACACAGTGGAGCACAGAGGCTTAACCGCTGGTACGGGGGTTGGGATTGCCGGCGGCGGGGAGTGGGGGCAAGGTGGATCGGAGGTGGGGTTGGTGTCTGTGTCGGGGGGGGTCTCACCGGCGGTGGAGGAGTGGCTCCCAGACCTACAGAGTTGTGTATATCTGCAATCATTTTATTGACTAGTCTAAAGATGATATTATTATTATTATTACTACTACTACTACTACTACTACTACAGCTACTGCTACTACTACTATTACTATTATTGTTATTAGAATTATTAATATCATTATTATTATTGTTGTTATTATTATTACTACTGCTACTACTACTACAACTATTATTATTATTAATATGATTGTTTCAAATTGTCTTGATATCTATCTATCACTCAGTGAGTTTATATCTATACCTTCTTTCTCTCTCCACAACATCACCAGAAAAATGTAATTAATAATAGTGATTACTATTATATCACACTTAATTTACCTATTGCTTAAACTTATCTTTGTACCTGTATTCACTACTATATCTATATATCTATATATTTTTGTTTGTTTGTTTGTTTGTTTGTTTTGTTTTTTCTTATATGTGTGTGTGTGTGTGTGTGTGTGTGTATATATATATATATATATATATATATATATATATATATATGGATATGTCATTGGTCTCTTTGTATAAGCTGCTATGTCTTGTTCATTTGTGTGTTTTGTTCAATAAATAAAATTAAAAAAGTAAAAAATAAAAATAAATAAAAGTAAAAACATTTTCCCAAAAAGTTACTCAAGTAAATGTAATGGAATAAATGTAGCACATTACTACCCACCTCTGTCATTCACACATAACACGTTCATACAGTCATGCACATCAGAAACAGTGCAGCAGAATGGGACATATTGTAGGGGTCATAAGCGGTTTCACTTTTTTTAACTTGACACAGTATTTTAAAAATGGGGTGCTCATGGAGCGAGATGCTGAAAAATTTAAGGCATGATGCAACAGACAAAGACGTCCATCTGATGTCATGTTTGCATAGAAAACATACAGCAGATGAAATGCAAGAGCTGTGTGTATGATAGATTTAAAACTTAATTCCAAAATGATTGCTGTGGACTGTAGGCCAATGATAGGCTTATGCTCAATTATAAGTAGGAATGTCCTGATACCGATGCTCATGTGTACTTGAGCTCGAAAAAATGCTCCTATACCAAAAACCGATACCATCTGACATAAAAATGTCATAATGTACACATTCAGCACACTAATTAAAATCACATAATATCTTAGTAAGATTATTTAACAACAAAATCTGCGATTTAATGAGATAAATATAAAGTTTGCATGTGCTGCGTGCTTCAAATGTGAGCACTTGTGAATTTGTGGAGCCGGTGTTGTGCTGACATAAATACACAAAGTGCTCATACATTTAGAGCTCCTTGACTCATACACATAAAACACTATCATGCGTATCACACACTCTGTTTGTAGCAGATGACAGCGAGCAGAGTGCTAATTCACTTTGTAGCGTGAGGCACATACAGACTACATAATTATTTAATTAAATAGTATCCTTTTGCAGTTTAATAGTCATTTTGGGTCACACAGCGACTGGCTTTTCTGGACTGAGAAGAAACCTTCATAGCAACACAGAAACACAAAATAAAAGCTCAATTTAAATGAAGAAAAAGTACAACAGAAATAGATCACTACTGTATAGCTATGTAATATTCACTATACTACTACTACTACTACTACTAATAATAATAATAAATAAATAGTAATTGTATTATATTTAAGTAATATCTAACATCTGTGATGATCTGTTATGCAGCACTTCATCTGACAAAAAATAACTCCAATGTTGTATTTTGGATTGTGCTGTGAGGTTCTGTACTTCATTTGATAATACAATATTATGTTGAAAATTAATTGTTGTATTTTCATTTGATCAATGTTTTAATACATTTATTTAAACACCATTTTGATGATACAGTTGAATTAAACTGTTGATCTGAAAGTTTAGAAAAAATAAATAAATAAATAAATCGTATCGGACTCGGTTCCGGAGAAGAATACCAAAAAGGTAGTATCAGTACTCGTACTTGTTCTTAAAAAAAAAAAAAAAAAAAAAAAAATGGTATCAGGACATACCTAATTATAAGGAAATAAAACAAACAATATATTGACTTCTAAAGCCACTTTTTGTAAAGTCTAATCAGTATTTTACTTATCTGCCACCATAATGTTATGTCTTTGAATAATCTTTATTTATAAGATTTTTTCAGCAAATATGGATATAGTATGCATTTGTTTGTGATTCGTTTGAATAATTTATCATCATATCATGTAATTAATTCAGATGCATTTTTAATTAATTGACAGCCTTAGTTTCTCTGCATGTATAAGTCCATTACCTTTCTCTCTTCCTCCCTCTCTCTCACACACACAGACAGAAATTCAGCCAGCATAAAGGAAAAGGTTTTTGCATTCATGGAGAAGCAAACATGGCAGGGTTCACTTCTTTTGTTTACTGTAGTATTCATTTCCATGACCATCCTCTGTGGAAAAATAAAACACCCTACTTAATGAGGCTGAATTGGAAATCAAAAATAAACAACAACAAAAACAATTCAAACATTTTTAATGAATGAGTTGACTGTGGTCCCTCACAGCATCACAAGATGTTAATCATGATGTTAATCATGATCACTGTTGTAAGCAGTTAGGAATTCCTGTTGGTTTTAATGTTAAAAGTCACATACTAACACATAATAAAAAATGGTAGTTTTGATTGTCAGATCAGGGAGCTTTTGCTAGGCTTTATGCTAGAGTCCTTTTTAAAAATGGCAAAATTCAATTTTAGCTGACATAGCTGTTAGTAACATAGCTCTTTGTGCATGTAAAAGGTCTGAAAAGGTACAAAGCACAAAGGCCATGCAAAAGGTTTTAAGGGAGTTATTCTCTCCCACAGACAACACTGCTCAAGAACTACAAGAAACAGGCTGTTTGTAGTCCAGCCATTTCTTCCGTAAAGTATCTACATCACTATGTAACACATTTGCATAATGCCCACCTACAGGCTACTTTGGCCCACCCTCAAACAAACTTAGTTATAGCCGAGGCCAGGATGAGTTGGGTTAGTGTTGTCGCCATGTCAAGAAGACACTGTTTTCTTCACTGTGAATCAAAACCTCTTTGTTTGGAGTTCCAAAGGCAGACAAATTGAAGTATCAGTGGCTAAAATTTATTTTGACCAATATTCCTTAGCAGTACAACCACAACCAATGCCGAATTTTCAAGATGGTTACTCCTGAAAGATGGTGCAGTTCCCACTTTGTTGGGACAGTCTGGTGCTTCAGGATCACAACCTGAAAGTATGCTTGATTATTTGTGGACTTATCTGCTACCGAGAGTTCAGAAGCAGAGTTTTGTGTTGTAGCTACGGTGTACCCCCAGTGCACAGCTGTAGGCCTCTGCTAACCTGTTAGCTAATGTTATTGTGTTGAAATAAATTTGCTAATCAGCTGCGGGCCCACTTTTACCTACAATTGTGTAGAATTATGCAGATTTTTTGTCGTTCTTACTATCATGAATAGTGATCAAGTGTGTAGATGGATTTATTTTTACAAACGGTAATTTTACATCTGCAGTCCACAGTAGTGCTCAGCTAACTTGCTATGTAATGTTAGTGTTTTGGTAAGGCTTTACTATTCAGCTGTGGGCCGGCTTTTACCTAAAACTGTGTAACAAAATGGTTGATCTCAAGAGTCTTATATAATTACAAGCTGTAATGTTACGGCTGCTATCGGTAGTCCATGGCTAACTTGCTCACTAACTCTCTAATACACCTGGTAATATCCAACCGGGAGTAAGCCTTTGTTCTCCATTCAAATCTCGGGTGAAAAAGGTTTGGCTACACCCATTCCAGCAAAAGATGACTAACTCAGATGCACTACATGTCTTTTACTTGAAGCTTTGTTAGGTTCACAGTAATCAACAGTGTGCTTGTAAGAAAGCTACAAAATTCAAACTTACCACTGTGAAACATCCTGCTCAAGTCGTGCTTGCGAAGGGGGTTAGGGTCGATCAGCTTGTTCTTCCAAACTTTCATTTATTGGACTCGGGCTAGATCTCTTACGGCAAAAACCGACACCACTGTTACCATAATTACAGTAGTGCTTACAAAGCTAACCAGGACTCGGGAGCTGAAACTCGGTTATAGTAAGGGGTGTTACATTTCCGAGGGGTGCGATATCACAATAAAAGTTTACGCTTAAAATACTAAAGTCCTCTTATATGTAAGTCAGGCATATGTAAATTAGCATAATATGGGCTCTTTAAGTCATTTGTGAGGTCTTTAAAGAGAGAGTTTACCTAAATATGAAAATTTTGCCAACCCATATGACTTTCTTTCTTCCATGGAACATGAAATGTTTTGAAGGAATTCTGAGCTGCTACATAAAAGGTATATAATGACCAGGGACTGTGAAGCTCCAAAAAGGAAATTTTTTATGCACATTCAAATGTTATGGGTCAAGAAATGCCATGCCAGTTTTGATGTCGATGTAAATGAGTGTAGGGTAGAAAAGATTTTCTGTGAAAAATTACTTACATTCTGGTCATTTCCTCACAAAAAGCTGTTGAATGGTCTTGGAAGACATGGAATTCATGGCATATGGACCAAATTAATGGTATTTTTTTTATTTTTTTTTATTAATTTTTTTTGGAGCTTAACAGCCCCCTTAAACTCTATTGACCCGCCGACGTGTCCAAAGAGGGGCGCAATATCACAATAAAAGTTTACGCTTAAAACAGTCCTCTTATACGTAAGTCAGGCAAACGAGGTATCATCTGAAAGCTTAGAATCGTCTCCGGTTACATATGTAACCTAAGTTCCCTGAGATAAATGGAACGAGACATTACTGTAAGCACCATGGGGAGTGTCCTTCTACACAACCTTGCTGAAACCCTTATACAATCATGCCAATCCTCTGATTGGCAATGGTGTCTGAGCTCCACCTCTTCAGGCACGCAGTTGGCCTATATAAGCCATTTCTTCAGAATTTTCTGACTGAGCGACAAGAGTGAGTCACTCATATTATGAAACTCTGAAGTAGTAGCACAGACAGCTTTCGCAATGTCTCCTTCCCATCATCTCAGGGAACGTCCTGGTTACTTGATGGAGGGAACGAGATGTTGTGTCGATGTAGTGACACTAGGGGTCACTCTTGGGAGCCCCCTTTTTGAAAAAAGGCCAATGGGAATTGGCGAGTAGAATTTGGACATACGGGTATAAAAGGAGCTGGTATGCAACCACTCATTCAGGTTTTGTGCTGAGGAGCTGAGACAAGGTCCCGGCCATTTCAGCGGGTAGTTCAGTGTTGTGGCAAGAGGGACACAATGTCTCGTTCCCTCCATCAGGGAACGGAGGTTACGAAAGTAAACAAGACATTCCCTATCTGTCACTCACTCGACGTTGTGTCAATGTAGTGACATTAAGGGTCCCTATACAAAACGCCACAACTTGCTGAACTGTGTTACGTGGACTGGTGGTGCGAGACGGGCAGACCGCTGTGTGCCTCGTAGCCAGCGCACCAGGCCGTCACGTAACCTCCCCCGGTGCTCTTATGAGCATTGAACGGTCGTTCGGGAACAAGTCGACAGCCCAACAAATAGGGACAGGCTAGGCCAGCCGTGGCCTTTTTTCCTCTTTTTTCTCCCCAAAAAGAGTGGAATTTGTTAATCGACTGGGGGCCATAAATGTCTATGTCAGGGAGTGTCACTCCTAAGGGGAAGACACCGCAGAGACCACACCCCGCCCAGAGAAGGGGGGAGGGGTATTTTGAGTGGAAATACGTCACATGATCTTACCGAGTCTTGTCGGAAGTATGTCATGTGGAGAAGTCGCATGGTAGGTCCTACCTGAGGGGGGAGGAGTTTCTACAAACATGGTAACTGGGGGCAGAGGGGCCTCTGCTTAAGGAAGACGCAGTTTACCAACAGGGACATGATTTAGTGGAAGATATCACATGGGGTCACCTACGGGGAACCAGCACATGTGGAGCACCTACCCCAGTACAGGGCCTAATTAGCACACGTACTGGGCCAGCAGCAAGTTTCTCCACAAACTCGTCTGCCACAGGGCTAAGGAGGAAAGTCATCCAGGGATCACAGCTTGTGAACACGACTGGGAGTCAAAAGCGCACGTCTTCACCTCAAGGGAGGGGAAAGGCGCTATGCGCAAGCGGTACACCTGGCCAGCTGTCCCAGAACTTACCTGCTCATACCTGACAATACACGGGACTGCTGCTCTGCAGATGTCTGCCAAAGAGGTGCCACTGGTCAGGGCCCAGGAGGCCGATACACTCCTAGTAGAGTGGGCTCGTAACCCTATGGGGGTGGCACATCCTGAGTGTGATATGCCATCACGATGGCGTCAACGACCCAGTGGGCGATCCTCTGTTTGGAGACAGCGCTTCTTTTCCGCTGTCCACCAAAGCAGACAAAGAGCTGCTCGGAGCTTCTAAAGCTCTGCATGCAATCCAAATAGATGCGTAAAGCACGCACCGGACACAGCAATGCCAAGGCTGGGTCTGCCTCCTCCTGGGGCAGCGCTTGCAGGTTCATCACCTGATCCCTATAAGGGGTCATGGGAACCTTGGGCACATAGCTCGGTTGGGGTCTCAGGATCATTTGAGAGCAACCCGGACTGAACTTCAGGCATGATTCACTGACAAAGAATGCTTGCAGGTCCCCTACCCTCTTGATGGATGTGAGCGCAGTCAAGAGGGCAGTCTTCAAAGAGAGTGCCTTAAGCTCAACTGACTCCAGGGGCTCAAAGGGAGTTCCCCGTAGACCCCGAAGGACTACAGAGAGGTCCCACAAGGGGATGAGGCACGGTCTGGGGGATTGAACCTCCGCCTCTCAGGAACCTGATGATAAAGTCGTGCTTCCCCAAATACTTACCATCCACTGCATTGTGATGTGCTGAAATGGCGGCCACATACACCTTCAAGGTGTAGGGGGACAGCCGCCCCTCCAGCCTCTCCTTCAGGAGGGAAAGCACCGATCCGACTGCGCATCGCTGGGGGTCTTCGCATCAGGAAGAACACCACTTAGCGAACAGACGCCACTTCAAGGCATACAGGCGCCTCGTAGAGGGAGCCCTAGCCTTAGTGATCGTGTCTACCACCGTGGGTGGTAGGCCACTTAGGTCTTCTGCGTCCCATCCAAGGGCCAGACGTGGAGATTCCAGAGGTCTGGTCGTGGGTGCCAGATGGTGCCCCATCCCTGAGAAAGAAGGTCCTTCCTCAGGGGAATTCGCCGGTGGGGGGCCCGACGGGGGCTGTCGCAAGGAGCATGAGGTCTGAGAACCATGTTTGGATGGGCCAGTAGGGTGCTACTAGGATGACCTACTCCTCATCCTCCCTGACCTTGCACAGGGTCTGTGCAAGTAGGCTTACTGGGGGAAATGCGTATTTGCGTAATCCCGGGGGCCAGCTGTGTGCCAGATACTGAGGGGTGCCTCGGTCAGGGCGTACCAAAGAGGGCAGTGGGAGGATTCCTGGGAAGCAAACAGGTCTACCTGTGCTCGACCGAATCGACTCCAAATCAGCTGGACCACCTGGGGGTGGAGTCTCCACTCTCCCGAGTGTAGCCTGTCGTGACAGCACGTCTGCCGCGGTGTTGAGGTCGCCTGGGATGTGAGTGGCTCACAGCGACTTGAGGCACTGCTGACTCCAGAGGAGGAGACGGCGGGTGAGTTGTGACATGCAACGGGAGCGTAGACCACCTTGAAGGTTGATGTACGCTACCATCGCCGTGTTGTTCATCCGGACGAACACGTGCTTGCCCTGGATCAACGGCCGGAACCTCCACAGGGCGAGCAGTACTGCCAACAACTTGAGGCAGTTGATGTGCCAACGGAGCCGTGGGCCAGTCCAGGAGTTGGCGGCTGTGTGCCCATTGCATACGACACGCCTGGAGACCTGCTCTAGTGGAACCCCTGCCCGTAGAAATGCAAGGTCGGTCCAAGGGCTGAAGAGGCGGTGACAGATCGGCATGACGACCACGTGATGTGTCCCACGGATCCATGCCCATCTCAGGACTCGAGTCTGAAGCCAGTGCTGAAGCGGTCTCATATGCATCAACCCGAGTGGTGTGGCCACCGCTGAGGATGCCATATTCCCCAGGAGCCTCTGAAAAAGTTTCAGTGGAACCACTGTTTTCTGTCTGAAAGCCTTTAGACAGTTCAGCACCGACTGTGCACGCTCGTTCGTGAGGCGTGCCATCATCGAGACTGAGTCCAACTCCAAGCCGAGAAAAGAGAT
This sequence comes from Myxocyprinus asiaticus, assembly GCF_019703515.2. Lineage (NCBI taxonomy): Eukaryota > Metazoa > Chordata > Actinopteri > Cypriniformes > Catostomidae > Myxocyprinus > Myxocyprinus asiaticus. Next base: position 37,056,841 of record NC_059364.1, on the reverse strand, counting down.
GCTCTGAACAGCGGAGAGCTTGCTCTTTACCCAGTTGACCCGAAGCCCCAGTCGGCTGAGGTCCCTGTGCGCACACAACACATCCAGAGAGTGAGCTAGGATTAGCCAGTCGTTGAGATAATTGAGGATGCAGACACCCCCTTCCCTTAGCGGGGCAAGGGCTGCCTCTGCGACATTCATGAAGATGCGAGGAGACAAGGACAGGCCGAAGAGGAGGACCTTGTACTGGTACGCCCGGCCCTCGAAAGCAATCCGCAGGAAGGGTCTGTGTCGAGGTAAGACCGAGACATAGAAGTACGCATCCTTCAGGTCTACTGCTGTGAACCAATCTTGATGCCAGACACTTGCTAAAATGCGTTTTTGCGTCAGCATCTTGAATGGGACTCTGTGCAAGGCCCGGTTCAGTACTCGCAGGTCCAAGATTGGTCGCAACCCACCACCTTTCTTCGGTACGATGAAGTAGGAGCTGTAAAACCCCTTCTTCATCTCGGCCGGAGGGACAGGCTCTATCGCACCCTTCCGTAGAAGGTGAAGTGGATGCCGCTGAACCTGGGTGGGTGCCTGGCGAACTGAATCACGTAGCCGAGTTGGACGGTCCGGGGCAGCCACTGCGACGGGTTGGAAAGCGCGAGCCATGCATCCAAACTCCGGGTGAGGGGGACCAAGGGGAAAATCACTTCAGACATACCGGCGGGTGGGGCCTTGTGGCGGGGTGGAGCCTGAGTCGCCACGTCGAGGGGGCTCGAATCGCGTGGCCGTGCTGAGTCCAGAGACATCGAAGAACTTACCTGGCTCCTGACGCCCACCATAAGATTGGTCGAGGAGGGGGGAGGAGGAATATCATCCCCACAGTCCGTCGGAACCAACCCAGTGTGGGCATGTTTGTGCCATAGCTGGGCGCACAGGGGCGGGGGGTCCGCCGCTGGAGTGCCAAACCTGCCAAAATGGGACGGTGGACGGTGGTCATGACGATGGATGTGCGCACCTGATGTGTGACCCAGGGAACAAGAAAACCACTCTTTTGTTGAAGTTTTGATTACCGCAGCCTCTTGGGCATGCGGCGAAAAATGAAACAAAAGATTCTCCTCCCGGCCCTCCACCGGGGGATGGAGTGGTCTGTCCACCAGCTCCATAGAAGTGGGTCTCCTCGTCCCTGGGTCGCCCGTCTCAGGGGCGCTTCGAAGCCTTCCATGGGTTCTTGGCGGCCGGCCATGAGACAGGTGGCGTCTGCTTTCTGCGGTGGGCTCCACGCTGGGGCCGGGCCACGGGGACGGGCTGCGGCGGATCCAGTGCTGTTGCTGCAGGAGGACGCCCTTGGCGATGGGCAGATGGGGTGCAGGGTCTTGAGCCGCGCCGGGACGGGATGTGCTGTATAGCCTCCGTCTGCTTCTTCACCGCCGAGAACTGCTGGGTGAAGTCCTCGACGGTGTCACTGAACAGGCTGACCTGGGAAATGGGGGAGTCAAGGGACTGTGCCTTGTCAGCCTCTCTCATCTCAAACAGGTTGAGCCATAGGTGGCGCTCCTGGACCACCAAGGTGGACATCGCCTGCCCGAGAGACCGTGCTGTGACCTTTGTTGCCCGGAGAGCGAGGTCGGTCTCCGAGCATAGCTCCTGCATCAATCCCGGGTCAGAACTACCCTCGTGCAGTTCTCTTAGCGCCTTGGCTTGGTGCACTTGCAGGAGAGCCATGGCGTGCCAGGCGGAGGCGGCCTGTCCAGCGGCACCGCATGCCTTAGTCACCAGAGACGACATACATGACCCGTCCATGAATGCTGTCTCTGCGTGGGCAGCGCCCAAGCACGTAAGACCATGATCGTAGCCATCAGAAGCGGAGAGGTAACGACCGCAACCAGGAAATACACACAAACAGAGAGGCATCTTTAAAAAGACGCTCTCCATTAATGCCACTTTTTTAAGAAGAAATATACTCTTTTAGTAGGAAGAATATACTCTTTTAGCTGCTGAAGCACCCAGGGGCATTCTCTGCACTTCACCAGTGCAAGAGGGGGAGAAGCCGCTGTAATGCGCCGTAAATCCTACAGCTTTTCGAGGTGAATGGAAATGGCTTGCAAATGAACCACCTGAGCCCTTAAGGCCAATTCTGGCTCGTCCGATGTCTCCATTCAGGGGCCACACATGTAGGTTCCACAGCTCTGGCTGGGGATGCCAAATTGTGCCTTGTGCTTGAGAGAGAAGGTCTCTCCTCAGCATTATTTCCCATGGAGGGCCGTCTAGTATTTCTATCATCTCCGGAAACCAAGACTGATTTAGCCATTTTTCCGCAATTAACAGAACTGTTTCCATGTCTATTCGGACTTTGCAGATAACAGAATGAGGGAGGCGCACCGGGGGAAACACATACTTGCTTTTTGCTGGCCATTTGTGAGCTACCGCATCCACGCCTAGCGAGGCTTGGGACATGGAGTACCAAAGGGGACAGCGGGCGTTCTCCGCAGGAAGAATAGGTCAGCTTCTGCTTTGCTGAATATTTCCCAAATCCTCATCACTGTCTGAAGATGACATCTCCATTCCCCTGGCAAAGCTCCCTGGTGTGACAACAGATCCGCTCCAAAATTCAGACGGCCCAGGATATGTGTCGCACGCAATGAGAGGTGATGACGCCCGCTCCATTGGGTCATGCTCATTAATTGTGCCGATCGTAGTCCGCCCTGGCAATTTATGTATGCCACTACTGTTGTGTTGTCCAAACGAATCAGAAAGTGATGATTCACAATGTCGGAATGAAATGCTCTCAAAGCTAGAAAGACAGCCAGTAGTTCTAGGAGGTTGATGTGCCACACCTGTTTCACACCTGTCCAGGTGCTGAAAGTCAGGCGTCCATTGCACATCACGCCCCAACCTGTGTTGGATGCATCTGTGGTCACTACCTTTCTTTTGAAAATTTGATCCAGCATAACATCCTGTGGGTAGAAGGCTGGCGCTGTCCATGGTGCTAGAGCAGCCAGGCAGCGGTGAATCACCACGATGCGCATGCACCTGTTGCTTCAGGTGTGATGTGGAATGTGTTGCTTGAGCCAGCACTGGAAAGGTCTCATGTGTAACAGACCTAATGGTATGACGGTGGATGCTGCTGCCATAAAATCCAGCATTCTCTGAAATGACTTCAGTGGCAATGTTTTCCCCATTTTGAACTGAGACACACACCAAAGAATGGTCAGTATGTGCTCGTTTGTGAGGTGCGTGCACATGCTCATGGATTTGAGACAAACTCCTAAAAAGGAGACCCAGATTTTCCAGATGGCAAAGCAGCATGTCTCTGTGTTTGCTCAGTAGTGCCTCTGATTGGGCTAGTAATAACCAATCATCTAGGTAATTCAAAACACGCACACGTTCATTTTCAATGGGGCGAGCACCGCATCGAAACATTTCGAGAACATGCGGGGAGCCAGAGACAGACCGAAAGGAAGGACTTTGAATTGACACGCAGTTCCCTCGAATGTGAATCTCAAAAACCACCTGTGATGTGGTGCACTTGGTACATGAAAGTACGCATCCTTCAGATCTATTGACGCAAACCAGTCCTGAGGATGAATATGCGATAAGATCTGTTTATGAGTTAACATTTTGAATGGGCGCTTCGCGAGCACGCGATTCAAGCATCTCAGATCTAGAATGGGCCAAATCCCGCCATCTTTCTTCTGAACTAGAAAATAACATCTGTAAACCCCACTGTGTGTGTCGCAGTCTAGGACAGTCTCTATCACGTTTTTTGTGAGGAGAATGAATCTCTGCACGTAACACCGGCGTATCCTGTGGTCGGACCACAGATAGTGGCCGGCGTACAAACTGAATCATATAACCGTGCTCGATTGTTTTTAACACCCAGTCTGACACACCAATGAGGGTTTGCCATGCATTTGTGCAGCGGGACAGCTGAGAGAGTTCCAAGATAAAGAAAATTCTGAAGAAATGGTGACTGAGCGCCTGCTTATATAGGCCAACTGCATGCCTGAAGGGGCAGGGCTCAGACACCATTGCCAATCAGAGGACTGGTGTGACTGTATAAGGTTTTCAGCAAGGTCGTGTACAAGGACACTCACCATAGTGCTTACAGCAATGTCGAGTGAAATGAATCGAAAGGGAACTGAACTTTTCAGAGATAACCATCAGTTTTGCATTTATGTAACATAAAATAAAATAAGTCCTGAAAACATTTGTGTCGGATATTAGCGCCCCCTAGAGGTAATTGGGTAGAAATATTGATATGAATATTAAAGTCTTTTACATAGCACTTGAATAGAGAATTCATATATAAAATGAAAGTTCTCATTCTCAGGAATGTGACTATACAGTTTATTTTATTGCCCTAACACCACAATTTGAAAGATTTTCAAAGAATCACAAAGTGAAATATGATTTCCAAACATCAGTCCCTGGTCACTATAAGCATTTGTTTCAAAATAGCAGCTCAGAAATTCTTCAAAATATCACCTTTTGTGGTCCATGAAAAAAGATACATACATACAGTTTTCTAATGACATTCTAATTTTTGAGTGATCTATTCCTTAAGAAGTAGGCCTTCGGAGAATGAAGGTACATGTAGACAATAAGTATAAGTGAGAATATCTAAATTAGATGCCTTTTTTGCACTTTTATACTTTAAACAATTTAAAAGAAATTCAGTTCTAAAAGCTGCTCTGTTTGTGTTTTTTATAGAGAACATAACCATAGTAACTTTTCTGAAGTTGATTTCTTTAGCTTATTTTTTTAAATAATTTTTTTAATAGATACAAGTTTACAGCACATTGCGTGTTATGTGTGATGCATATAAGTTGGAGTTGAGGTACATCTGTATTGAGATTTAGCACTCTATCCTTCATGTCTACAAGGGCAGCAAGTGATGACCATGTGCTTGGTTTAGTGAGCAGTGTTGTGTGCTGTGTGTGTACTGAATGTGTGTGTGCCTGCCCCAACGCCCCTTGCCTCACTCCATTTACCGTTCATGCCCAGCTGCAACGAGGAACACATGGGAGCTGTTTGGAGCCCTTCATGATGGGGTCTAATTCTGAAGTCCCACCATGCCTCCTCCCCTGCTTTAATTCAAACTGTTGGAGCAGAACAGCCAATCGACCTCAAAATTTCATTTGGAGTGGAAAAGACAAAACAAATAGATTAAGCGAAAAGACAGACAAATGCAACAGCAACATTTACCAGTGCACTGGCTGAAGCCGCTCTGCCAAATGTGTTGTGATTGGCAAACCTTGAAGTGCCCAAACTGTGTGAAAAACAGGCAATGATGTGCTGTGCTTTCCAGTCCTGTATGTTTCTCAGGGAATGTCTCAGATGGTTGTAATTTTCATTTTAGTGATGTATTAGAATTTGAGACATAGTGTGGTGGTGTTGGGTCTTTTGGTCAGTGTTTTTCCTTGTGTGCTCATGTTTTCAATATATTTGTACCTGTAAATTTATAACTTCACAGAAGATTTATTCTGTTTGAACATATTCCTTCTGAAAGGTTCACCCAAAAATAAAATTCTGTCTGCATTAACTCATGTAATTTTAAATTTGACCTGCATGGAGTTGTTTAGCAGAATGTTCAAGCTCGATCATATAAATGAAAGTGAATGGTGACTACAGCTGCCCGCTCTCCCATTCACTTCCATTGTATTTTTCCATTGTATAAAACATTTTGGACATTCTGATAAGTATCTCCTAAAAGAAATACAAAATGGATAACTAACCCATTAACTTTAGTCTGTACACCCCTCTGGCATTAGAAAAGTAACTTGCTCCTTAACCGAAGTAATGACTATTGTCTTTATAAAACTATTAGATGTAGCTTAATAACTTTTGAAAATCAAGAAGAATACTGAGCCTTTTGGTTTGTGGCTTTCCTATATTTGTGTCTAACACGAAGCTACACTTGTTTGTAATAAGCAGTTTTCCTTGTCTCCTGTATCCCCTCAATGATATGTTGTTTGTTGTAGGCAGTAAACCCTCATATTTTCTCCTGGCTTCCATGGCAACCTCTATGGGATGTTGATGTACTTCAACTCATGTGAGGAACCTTACGATTCATCTTTCAGCACTCAGCCGTAATTTGGTCTTCTGGTTTTCCATTTGATGGGTGGTCCGCAGGCGATTAGTCAATTCACGGATATCATCATAACCGACCTTAACTTTTCAAAAGCTCAGAGAACGAAAGGGGCCATTCACAAGAGTTAGCAACAGACAAGCCTATATGGCAAAAGTATACCTAAAGGTAACTTAATAATAACTCACTTTGATTTTATCTTACACTTGCTTGCCCTCAGAGTAGGGATCCACTTCAAAGATGAATCGCCTTTTTTTTTACTGTTCATTTTTAACAAACCCGAAGATGAAATAAAAGTAAATCCCCTAAGGCTTGTTTCTCTTGACTGATTTTACTGTATATGTATCATCAGTCTGATTGTGAAGGTGTTTATGTTTGAAAAATCTCTACCTCTTAAGCCATGCCAGAAAAGGCTTTTTGAAATGTACTTCAGTGCTTCAGTTTCAACATTGAAAAATTCACCCACATCAATGGCTAACTGTTCATATTTCACTTCTGAGTTCTTAAAGGGATAGTTCACCGAAAAATAAATATTCTGTCATTTATTCACCCTCAACGGAGATCCCACATTCAATACCATGGCAGTTGACAGTGACTCACTTAAAAGCTCAAATAAGACCTAAATGTGTCATAAAAGTAGTCGATTAGTAGTGGTGATTTTGATTCATTTTATTGACTCAAGTCTTTTGAATCTGTTCACCAAAAAGATTTGTTAAGATTCATTAATTGGTTAGTTTATTTACCATTTTTGAAAATTACAAGTTTGCGCCTATAGATGGTGCCAAATGACCATCTTTAACATTTTGAATGAGTATTTACATTGAACCAAAAGCACAGAGTCATTCACGACCGGAAACAAGTCTAATTGTATTTTTTTACTCAAATTTGTCTGTCAACAAAATTACCGCAGTGTTTAAGCATTAAAGCAGACAACAAAGCGTATTTATCATGTGAACTGCTGAGCATGACTTTTTATTGAGCTATACAACAAAAGACTACAATACTAACCTATAAAATAATTACGTAAATCAATAACGTCCATAGGTTATTGTCATCTGTGGTTATCACTCGCTTTTATTAAAAATTTATCTGGCCCCTTTTCTTGTAGAACGAGATTGCCGAACTGAACGAATGACATGCAGCTCCTCCTTTCATTCAGTCAGCAGATCCTCGTTCACAAACAAGATGAACAAGGTATTCATTGCGATCACAAATAAGTATACCAGTCCATTCAGTTCATTCATGAATGAAACATCTCATCTCGTTCAGACTCAAACGACCAACTCAACTGGTAAGGGGCATATTCGTTCAGCGGGTGAAACCAATGATATGCTCCTTCAGCCCACACTCGAATGCTATTGGTTTGCACTATAATCAGTCTTTACAGGCATTAAAAGCAGTAGAGCTCATTGGCTTTGAAAGGGAGAGATGACAATGAATGAGAAATATGAGTCAATATATGGAGGTGAACGAGAACGATTCATTCAGTTAAAAGATTCGTTCAAAAAGACAGATTAGTTTATAAATAGACACATCACTATAGTCCATTTGCATCATATTCCAAGTCTTCTGAAGACATACGATACATATTGGTAAGAAAAATGCCAAGATTTACATTATTTTACTATGAAACTCTTGACTTCCGCCACGAGGGGGGGAGGGGGTGTTTGCGTAGGGTTTAAGGGGTGGAAAATGTTAGCAGGTGCTCCAGGTGTCTTGGTGGTTGCTGGAGCTGTATGGAATGCCGTGCCTGATTGGAGATGTCTCTTTAAGAGAGTTAAGAGGGAACCTGCGCTCATCAGGGCAGGTAGATCTCCTCCAAAGCCTGACAGCAGGTGGGGGCATTCAGGATGTTGGACTTTTAGGTGATTGGCATCAGGTTGTGAAGATTGTTTGCTCGGCAGTGGAAATAGTGATGATTTTACTGATTATTTTCCATTGTGCTCATTGTCCAGAAATCACACAATCCAGCTGTCTGATATTTCTAAATAAGGACCGCACATTCGGGGATAAATGTGATATTTCACTCGTCATGATATTTCCTACTCCTCATATAACATTGCGATCTCTACGATAGAATAAAGAAATTTTGATTCAATCAATATTTCATGTCCATTTATTTACTTATTTGGCAAGCAGTAGTGCAATAAGTGAGATAATAAGTCAGATGATAATTTTCACAAAATAAACACCAATAGAACTCAAACACAAACCAAAGGTGGAATTCAGTTGTTTCTGTGTCTCTTTTTTCTTCACACATAATAATATAATTTCAACGCAATTCAATATTCCATGTCCATTTTAGTGCTGTCAGTCAATTAAAATTTTAATCGTGATTAATCGCATAATTCTTTGCAGTTCATCACGATTAATCAGAGATTTTTAAAGTGCTGAAATTTGACATTTTCTATACTTCTTTTCCTGTCAAAATGCATTTATTTCCATTACTTCCAAGTAAACAAGACAATGTGAAACAATGTAATGCTTTATTAACATTTTCTAAATAAAGCCTTCCACAGTATAAAGATAGAAATTCACTAAAATAACACCAATTCAAGTAACATTAAACGTTTCCCAAAGTCTAAGCGGGAGTTTGACTAATAGAAAGAAATAGTCCCCATATAGGTTGCAAATGGGCAATGGGCATTAAATCTCTTAAACTCTCATCCTACACACTATTAATCTGCCAGTAGACTGTGGCAATCCACTTTCCTACAGCAATCATGAAGCCACATTAATGATTCGCGTCAGGGCTGCTTTGAACTCCATATGAAAAGCGCTTGCAGACAAAAATGTCTCATTCTGCATTTTGGTGATAGTTAAGATTTGACGCGCTTCGGTTGTAATAAAAATGTGGCTAACATAGACTGAAAAATACTTGATTTCTGTCACAAGTCCCATATGGTGTCCTTTCTCCATAATTTTATCACTGACATGGAAGCGCTGTTGTGTGTGTTGTGAAGTGTGCATCAGTGTAATGACTCCGGGCAGACACATTACAAAGGTTTTGCCCTACACAACAGCGATTATGCTGTATTAATGGCTAAGAAAAATGTATGCGTTAAACTTTATTTATTAATTGCATGCGTTAACGCATTAATTCTGACAGCTGTGGTCAATTTATTTATTTATTTGGCAAAAAGTTATGTAATAAGCAAGATAATGAGCAGTCAGATGGTCATTTCCAAAAAATAAACAACAGAACTCAAACCGGATGCAAAAAAGAGATGGAATTCAGCTGTTTCTGGAGACTAACTGATTTTATTTCTTCTCACATAATAACATAATTTCAACACAAATCAATATTTAATGTCCATTTATTTATTCATTTGGTAAGTAGTCTTCTAATAAGTGGTATAATGGGCAGTCAGACGGTCATTTCTGCAAAATGAACAGAACTCAAACCGGACGCAAACCGTAGGTGGAATTTCTAGAGACTCCTGGATTTATTTCTTCCCACATAAAAACAACACAAATCAACATTTCATGTCAATTTATTCATATATTTGTAGGTAGCCATGTAATAAGCAGGATAATGTACAGCCAACCGGTTGTTATTGTAAAATAAACCCTTTAAAGGTGACGTAAGACCCTCACTCCACGTCGGTGACAACTGGCTGACAGTTAATTATTCCTTATTTAACTGCTGCTTTGTTGCAAATAAACCATTTTTGCAAGGGTAGGTTTACAGCATGCAAAATTACTTTAGACACCATGACAAATATCGCCAACAGGATATGATGTCACACTCTAGGACTTCTGTTTTCAATAAATAACCCCAAATAACAAAGAATAATACATTTCGAAAAATATTTTACGAATATATTATCTTCTCCACTTCCCAGCAACACCGCAAAGCATGCAGTTTTGAAGTTTGTATTCTATGTACTGAGCCAAGAGGTCAATCTGTGCCGTTTTGATCCTCTATTGGTTGAATTTATTTACGCTGTACAAGTTTGCAAGTCAAAGTTCACCAAACTTGAACATGCAGTGAAAGAAGAAACTTATTCACATGAACTCTACCGCTTTTGCATTTATATAAATGGTAGTGAACGGAAAACCAAATCTAGTATGACCACATCTTCAGACCATATGCTTTAGTTTTTGAATTGCAACAAAGAACCATGTCAGCTATCAGAATGCTGCTTTGTATAAGTATGTCTGCATAATAAAAGTTTATAGGAGCAGATGAACGTGATAATATAAAACAACATTTTATTTTATGTATTTTTTGTGCATGCATGCGTGTGTGTGTGTGTGTGTGTGTGTGTGTGTGTGTGTTTCCTCTACCTGATACCCTGTCATTACATGTATCTCCTGGGTTGTGAGCAATAGTTGGTATGTGAGAATGTCTATCAGTTGGGTGGATGATTGACAGGGGGTGTTCTGGAGTTAAAGGGTCTGTCTGACAGCAGGATCAGGTAACTACTCATTAAAAAAGGAACACACTCAAGCTGCCATGCCGTAGGTGTTGGCGCGTGCGCGCACGCACACACACACACACGCATATTTTTTTCAAAAGTAGGATAACAATTCTAAACATCCTCCTGTAGAAGTTTGTTGAGCATTTTACCTAGGGCTTGTCTTTGAGTTACAGCTCCTTGGTGGAGAAGGTCTCACTATTGTTGAAATCTGGATGTAAATGCAATTCAATGCCTATTGCAGAGTCATTCAAAACAGGGGCCATGTTTAAAGGCACATTAGCCTAAAATATAGCCATCTAGCCCAGTGGTTCTCAATGGGTTTTGCTCCAGGACTCAGACTTTACATCAGATAGCAACCCTACAATGTGGTCGGCACAAACAAAGTGAATCCATATTTAATATAGTCTGAGTCACATTGTCTTTTGCCTTGCATAGTTTTGAATCTCACACAACTGTTCCATGCTGGTATCTGTCTAATTTCATTTCTAGTAAGTGACATGAATTTACGGCATAATATTATAACGTTTGATTGGACGCATGGCCTAGTTTTATGTCCTCAACAAGCCTATTATTGTTACTATCTTAACTATCCACAATTAAAGGGTCAGTTGCATTGTAAAATTTGCATTTACCATTGTTTTTCCCTGCTGTCTGTGACCAGAACAGACCATTTTGGGGTTGTGATGTTAGTGATGTCATCACTACTATCCAAAGTTTCTCTTACTTTTTCACCTTCTAGTGGCCCAACCCTCATTCTGATTATCATACCGTTGCTGGTCCTATTTGACTTGACATTTGCCCTTGCTTTTTACCTATCTTTTTATTCAATAACCCAGTCTGCAGTACTCTCAGCAGAACCATGTGGTTGAAGAAGGAAGTGGTAGAGAGAGATAGAACTATCCTGAATGTAAGAGAAGGAAAGGCAAAATAACAGGATTATGTTAGAAAGTTCATGATGGACACATTTATGTAATGGAGAGCTGAAAGGTTGTGCAAAGCTGTCAATGGTTTTCTCAGTTCCCATGCTTACTAACATGCCTGTATAAACCCACATGGTGTGTATTTACACACATACACATTCATTAAAATGTCAACAAACTAAATTCCCCTGTTTTTAGTGGCCCAGACTTATGCAGGTTTAAAGTTAGCAGTAGACTAATAAGCCTCTCATTGCTGGTACTGAGTGAAGTCGGTCAGGATTCCTGCCCCATCCTTCCTCCCTCCAGTTCTGGCCCAATGTAAACACAGGCTTTCAGAACATTTGTTTTTGTAAAATTAGACATCCAACCACATCCTTCATGATTTAATCTCAGGCTCGACCCTGGGTGGCAGGACAAACAAACTCATTAAAGACAGACCTCTCTCTCTCTCTCTCTCTCTCTCTCTCTCTCTCTCTCTCTTTTAAGATCATCCTCTCCCCTGAATGTCGAACACATAAACTCTTAGCAGATAAAGCTCTTCCATGCTAAATATAATTTGATAATTACACATTGGAGTCCAAAAGTTTGAGACCACATTCAAAAACTGAAAAAAAATAAAATAATAATAATAATAATAATAATAATAATAATAATAATTTAAACCTAAATATCAAGTTTTATGATTTTGAAAAATGGTATACTAAGAAAAGTTATGATGTAAGAAATATTTAGGATTCTGCATATTTCTAGACAATGTTGAGTAAGTTACTCAAAAAAGTAATTTACTCCAGATTGCTAATTACTCCGGTAAACTACTAATCAGATTACTTCATCATATTACTAATTATCAGTGATGGGCAGTAGCTTCGCTACAAATAGCAAAGCTATTAACTTATGTACATTTTTGAGTAGTGAGGTGGTAGATTTGCTAGATTTGAAATCAAGTGGCTTTTCAGCAGCGAAGATATATTTTTGATTAGGTCTCATGTATGCAACATCATGCCTTGTACCGGGTGTTTACTACCGCCAGTTTTGAATCAGAACTAAAGATGTCTGATTCACAAATGAATCGCTCATTTGAGTTGGTTCTTGACAATGAATTGGTCACACGTGATAGCAAAGCATTCTGAATCAGTTCGAGATTCAAACTGAATGACTCAGTAAGCTTGAGCATGCGTTGCTGAATCATTTGGTGCATGCTCTCATAGAATATTTTAAAACACTGAAAATAAAGATAACGCTGGTTGCTGTGGATCTACAATCAATGGACAGCAAACCTGCAAATGCACCCTATAGTTTGCCAGTGATGAAGAAGGTTTTTATTAATTCAACACTTGTGCAGCTTGTAAATGTCTTCTGCAGGTAAATATTTTACCACCAAAAGAGTACCAAAACACTTAGTAGCCTACATGAAAACACATCAGAAAGAACCATGGCATTACCGTGTTTTTGGGACATGTACCATTACCTGGGAACACCATGTTAATGCAATAGTATATGAATATGGTAATAATATATCAAATTATCATGGTAAAACCATGGTATTCTTTGAATTTCCTTGAAGCACCATGTAAATACAGTAGTATATGAATATGGTTATTATATATCAAATGACCATGGTAATCCCATGGTATTCTTTTAAGTATTTTGAAGCACCATGCAACTACAGACTGGTACATAAATATGGTAATTGTATATCAAAGTACCATGGTATTACCATCTGATACCATCAGAAATCACATTGTTATAGCCCAAATGTGCTCACACACACACACACACGGAATTTAGCCTCTAATCGAAAGCTCCCAGTACATACGGAAATACAACAGCGAGACACAGAATTACAGGATAAGATGAACAGTATACAGTATGTACGCAGTGTTTTTATAAAGGAATGTGCAAAGAAAACTATGTTCAATTGGGTATGGGTTTGTAGAGGTAGTAGTATAAATATGAGAAATAAAATAGTGAGTTTTCATATTGAACACATGGGTATTGTATAGGTAGCATGTATAAATATGAATTTACATGTTGTTGTTTTTCATGAACATACTGTACATTTTATACTGCACCATACACAATACTGTATACAGTATTACACTATACCAGGGGTCGGCAACCTTTTTGACATGGAGTGCCATTTTTTATTTTACTGGTCTCTTCCACTCTCTCTTTTACTGTTAGGTCATCATTCATCAGACAATGTTTGCCAACCACTGCCTGTGGTCTCTTACAAACATTTCAGCGCCACACAGACACACATACTATAAGCTCTTGTAAAGGTGCAGTTTACACAGGTACATTGTGACTCACTCACACCCACCCTGTGTCAATACCAGGCTTATAGTATCAGTTTTAAGAGGAAATTATAAAGGAGAAGGCCTGGATTTTCCATTGGCTGCTATAGAGTCGGCAAATGCAAAGTATTCACCCTTTACATGCCGAAAGATCCAAGGCAAACGTTTCATTCAGTTAGGAGACATGAGTATGTTTGACATGTAAAAATTAGCCTTCACAAAGTTCAAGCTGTTAATCCAGTGAAATGGTCTTCCATTTTCTCCTCAGAGTGCTCTCACAACACAAACGGAAAATGCTGGCTGCTCACAGCAAACACACTAAAAAGACAGCAAAACTTTTTTTTCCAAAGGGTGTAAAGCTAACCAAACAGAATGTTAGCACTGGGTAGCTCCCTAGGATGTATAGTGCAGTCCAAAAATTTGAGAATGCTGGTGAAAATGCTTCTACTGTGTTTTTTTTTTTTTTTTTTTTCAATTAAAGGCTAGTTCAGACTTCTCCAACAGACGCCAACACTTCAAACATTCTAAAGTGCTGTCTAATAGAGAATGTTGAAAAACATATCTGTCATGTTTACACTGATCCAACAAACACAAACAAACTTGTGTCTTTGTCATGGTGTGAGTTACAGGGGTCTAGGGGGGTCTCAGACCCACTGAATGCAACATAAGACCCCATGGAAAGCTAATTTGACCATTCCTGGGTTTTTAATTTAAAATTATGTGATTAATAAAATACAATCAATTCCTATCAAAATCCTATCATTAAGAGGGGAGCAAGATGACAAGGGGCTTTCTGTCCATTATTATTTATATATATATATATATATATATATATATATATATATATATATATATATATATATATATATGTGTAATTACAATCATCATAATATGTATTTATATAAATATGTTTTGCCTGCTTTTCCAAAATCAGTTAGGGTCCGCCAGTCCACCAAGGCATTTGTTGGGGCAATGTGAATTGGCTTTAAAAGTGAAGTCATTTGTTGGGGCAGTGTGAATTGGCTTTAAAAGTGAAGTGTGTAAATTTAGTGCCTCTAGTGGCACCAATTGGAATTACAAAAATAACTAAAAAAAATGTTTCTCCCCTTTTTCTCACCCAATTTGGAATGTCCAATTCCCAAGGTGCTCTAAGTCCTCGTGGTGGCGTAGTGACTCGCCTCAATCCGGGTGGCGGAGGACAAATCTCAGTTGCCTCCGTATCTGAGACCGTCAATCCGCGCATCTTATCACGTGGCTTGTTGAGCGCGTTACCGAGGAGACATATCGCGTATGGTGGCTTCACGTTATTCTCCGCGGCATCCATGCACAACTCACCATGTGCCCCACCAAGAGTGAACCACATTATAGCGACCACTAAGTGGTTACCCCATGTGACTCTACACTCCCTAGTAACTGGGCCAATTTGATTGCTTAAGAGACCTGGCTGGAGTCACTCAGCATGCCCTGGATTCAAACTCGTGACTCCAGGGGTGGTAGTCAGCATCAATACTCACTGAGTTACCCAGGCCCCCCAAAAATAACTATATTTAAAAAGCTATCTTTTATGTAATTATTAAGTTTTGACAGTTGGATTTCTGTCAATTTAAGTTTATGGGATTTTTGATCGCCTGCTAAGGAAAAAACTGCAAGTTCGATCAGTTAAAAAAGTCAGACCTCACTAAGGCAGAGACAGATCACTGGTATTTAAATTAAATGAGAGAAATTGAAACAGCCAATGGATGTAGTACTGCCATACAAGTAAAAGAGCCAATTACCTTTTAAACACAGACATCACCTGTCAATCAACTCAGGAACACGCATGCGCATTTGCTGGTCCAGCCAGAAACAAATTTGTTTTTAGTGTGATTTGAGCTAAAGAAGCACAATTTGTTATACCTTTGTTGTCAGATTTTACTGCTGATTTTACATATATATGTAATCTTACCATTTTGGAGATTTCTGTCTTTTCCCCATTCAAGTAGAGAGGAGCTGTACATAGAAAATAGCTGCATGATTTTAGAATGTTCCAAAGCATTGTGTGTTCTTTAATGGACCTTTTGTACAAATGGAATTAACATGGTCAGTGTCACAAATCTGCATACATTTGATTACTGACCAAGAAATATTTCTTTCCAAATCCTAAAACTTTCTAGTTATTTCCAGGTTTAAATGATGGATTTTGAATCCCAGATTTCCAATTCAAATCTCAGACTTTTGGATCCCACTTGTTTATGGTGAACAAGTAAAGATCCCTGGTTTTAGAGATTGCCAGAACTCACTCAAGGTCTTCCTTCTCTTATGTGAGAACGGAACAACAGGGCCTTGCTTCACTGCCTGGTCTAGTCTAGTGGAAAAGACGGGTTAGTTTTGGAACAGAGCAGAATCACTCAGATTTTGTTGCCCACTGTGTGAAGTTGAAACCTATTGGCCTGTGGTGGATCTATGTGTGTGTGCATGTGTGTGTGTGTGTGTGTGTGTGTGTGTGTGTGTGCAGGAAGACGTCTCTGCCTGTTGCATGGAGAATCTTGTTTTGACAGTGATTTCCTTGGCAGAGCAGTGGTGCTGGTTTGGGTGCACTGGCATGACTTGTGCTGTCTTTTGGGAGCAAGAAGCAACTGCGGAGAGGATGTGGCATGGAATGAGGGGATGGTGTTACTTACTTGCTGTCTTAAATTTCATGAGCTGCTTTTTTCAACTTTCTTGTTCCTGGGAGTCAGAGTTGGTGTTTCAAATGTTAAAGTGATACGGTGGCAGGTTGAATAACACCTTTTCTAGAAATTAGTTTCTAATCTTTATGAAGGATTGTGAGTGACAGCACGTGTGAGTGTGCATGTGTGCGAATGTGTAGCCGCGTCCAAATTCACATATTTTCAGAGTACTGCATGTCACGAAGAACTTACTTCTCGACTGTTCTCATCCATTCTTTAGGTATGGAGGTGAGTATGATTAAATTCCAGGATAAGCTTCATACAGGAATGTGGGTATTGTCCTGTGAGTGACCCGAATGTATGATGTAGTTACAACAACCGCAAAAATAAATAGCTCTAGTGTTTAACAATTAAAGTTTACCACAAGGAAAAACTTTCTTGGTATCTATAGGATTTACACTTAAAAACATTTGCAATTAGTAATTTAGTAGATGCTTCCATTATGGCATTATGAGATAGTAAAGTGTTTAGAGTCTGGCAAAATGGTTTGGAAAATCAGTATTCTGCAAGAAGTGTTCAGAGGACTACAGCTTTCTTTAACACAGACATTACCACATTGCACAGGCCACAACTCTGCTCTTGATTTAGGTCTTGTATGTACATATCATAACATGCAATTAGACAGAACATACCATTATACTTCCATTCATGGCTCGACAAAGTAGAGTATAAGGTCAAATTTACTTCACATGCAGGCATTTACTTAGCAGTGAAGTGTGCAAACAAGACTGTACATGCTTCCTTTGGGTTCTTGGTGGAATTGTTTGCATCCATTTTGTATTTTCATTTTCCACCATCCCCATGTTTTTAAAAGTCTTTCATGCTCTAATCCTTGCATTTGTTTACTTATTAATCACATATGCACTGCAGGCAAACGTGATGCCTCATGCATAAATCCAGACAAAACTCTGATGATGCAGATTTTTTATTTTTTTTTTATTTTACTGTGTTCATTTTGGGGAAAATCTGTTGAATGGATTTAAACAGGGTAAAATGTGTTATATGGAGCTGATTAAATTAGCCAAAATATTTAATAAAAAAATTCTTGGGGCGGGGGTTGTTAATTCACTTTAAAAGATAAGTGTTCTGATTCCATAGAAATAGACAGAGCTTTCTGCAGGTATCTGCGGTTGCAGATTCAGTGTAGGCCTCTTCATGCATAAAACTTTGTATAATATTTCATTTTATTTTTTAGTTTCAATGTTTGAAAATCTCATGTAGAATGCGTTTGCATACATTGATTTACATTTATAAAACCATACTTTTAACATGTTATGTCAGCCTGATCTCAAGAAATTCACACGACAATGGCAACGTTTTTGCAAACCAAAATAACGTGCTTCAGTTTCCCGGTGAAATGTCCAGTGGGGGGTGCCAAAAGCAAGTGAAATGATGTTGAAATCAGACAAGGTTTTTAAGGTGAATAATAGATGGATGTTTTAATTAGTTAAATGTACCTCCTTAACCTAAAACTTTAACCTAAACCTAACCAATAGTTTTCAAAAAGATAAATGAGAGGTGAACAAAACAGACATCGTTGCCCTAAAACAACACCTAAACCTAAATGATAGTGTTTCAAAAGCAAATTCGACATTAAAAGCACATTTACTGAAGCAAGCATGTCATTTCGTGTCACTTCTATAGCACTTTAGCTTCACTTTTACTTTCTGGACTGGGCTCGAGGCTCGGTCTTCCGAGTCCAAAGTCCAACACTTTATCAAGTGAGCTACCGCACAAGCTAAACACATTGACATAAGTGTGTAAATGTAGTTGGGTCAGTAATGCAAGTGTAAAAATGTATAGTTTTTCAAATGATGCATTAAAGTAAAAGTGTTTTGATATAATAACATAGCAGGGTGTGAGTTATAGAGTGAAAAAATAAGTGTTTATAAAGTCATTAACAGCCACAGTACCAGTGAATTGTGTGAAAGTAAATAAAAAGCACAGTTGCTGAAGCATCTCTTGTGTTTATTTCACCAGGAAACTGCAGCAAAATGTAGAAAGTGGCACAAATATAGTTATAGTAATGGTTATTCTATGAGACTAGGTTGTGTTTTGTGCACAGTTCACTGTATAGTTGTTGATTTGTTTAAGATTAGGTAAAGAAGCACAGATTTTGTCAAAAGTAATCATAAATGAATGTTAAATGCCTTTTTTGGTTTATCATTTTGATTTATTTGTGTACAAATGTGTTTCTCATTTAAGTCATTTGTGGAAACAAGAGAAGAACCAAAGAAAAAATTTAACAAACTGTGAAGTTGATATTCTATTTAGAGAAATTGATGCTCAAAACATTCTCTCTTTTTTCTATTGTGTTACTAAAAAAATAAATAAATAAATAAATAAAAGCATTAGAAAGTGGCAGAAAGTTAAAGAGATGCCAAACACTGCTTCAAAACAATGTACTTCAGATCTTAAAGTTGTTGACTGCACTGTAAATAAATAAAGATTTGACTTAACTTTTTGAGTTTACTCAGCTTTTGGCTCAAGTAGTTCACTTAACTCAATTTACAGAGAAAGGTCTCAAGTTCACTTAACTTGTACTCTTTTGTTCTTTTGTTGAGCTTGTTAAATTGCAGTCCCAAGTACAGTCAACAGTTACAACTAAGTTGATCTAAGGATTTTTGAACCAACATTTTTTTCACTGGTTAAGTGAAAATAAAGTTTCTCATGTTTTCTTGTCCCGTTAACATACAAATCATCATTATTCCAACTTTTTGGAAGTTGTATTTTTTACAGTGTGGCAAAGTGTTGGCAATATAAAAAGAAAAGATACAGGCTCTGCATAATGTGTTCCAAACTGAAGAAAATGAACTGGTAGGGCTAGTTGTTTAAAAATAAAACAAATTTTCCAATGCACGAGATTACGATTTTCGTCATGTTGGACATGCCACATCCAAACTTGACTAAATTGCTGATGCATTGACTTTAGAACAAGCCATGACATTTACACTTATAGCTCAAGGGAATTAAGCTCTCTGTTGGAAGAACTGTGATTTCCTTCTCAGGGAAGAATGCTCTAATGCTGATGAATTTGAGGTCTGGAGAAGTACAGGGGACGATAAAACTCTGTTAAGCATGAAATGGGAGGATGGTCTCAGTGCCAGCGGTGCGTCTCTCTCTACACCTCCAAACGATGTTCTGACCCCGTCATGTGACCTGGACACAGTGCTGAGCACCGCCTGGCTCGACCCTCTAAACAACAGCTTCAATGGCTTGCAGATGTTAATCAGCTAATAAATTCTTTGTGAAGTCAGTGACACTAGGGTGGAGGTGTGTTGGAGACCAGATTGAAGGGGACTGTTTTGTTTCTTGCACTTTACTTTAAATAGTACAGTATATTACATTAAAGGGGTCATATTATGAGGAACAAAACTGTCATTGATCTTTTGAGATAAAAGGGTACTATGTATTATGAAAACATACTGTAACTTCAGAACTCAAAACTTCCTCCCCAATTCAAAATGAATCATCTGTTTAAAATAAACTGCAAAAAATAGCAAGTTTTGACAAGTTTTTTTTTTGTTTTGTTTTTTGGCAGAAATATTTTTTAAATGGTTGCCAACATTTACAAGTAAAAGATGCCTATATGATGTTCAAAAACTTGTCCCGCCCAGTCATGGTGAGAACTATTGAGAGTAAAAAGTGTACAAAAAGTTTGCCAAACTGTGTGCTGTTCCTGGCGGTGTGTAGCACCTGCCGCTCTGCATATTTTTTTTAAGTATCCCAGCTTTAGAAAAAAGTTGCTGAAGTTCATTTTTAATAAAGTCCCTAATTGTTTCAGTCTGAATTTAAATGTTTGTGTGGCATATTTCAGTGCTGTTTTCACATATGGATAGGCCGTTTACATATAAAACTTAAAGACACATTAGCAATAAATAAATAAATAATCTGTTTAAGTCTAAGGCTATGTTCAGACTGCAGGCAAATCAGATTTTTTCTCAAATCAGACTGTCCGCACTATTAATTGCAAGTGATCAAATCAGATTTGCATGTTAAAACATAACCAACCTATCTGCATGGGTTGCTTTGGTAACGACATAGGCATACCCACGTGACGATGTTTTCAAAACAGATGCGGGAAAAATGGAGGTGCATCATCTCGCTCTCCAAATAAGCACCCTGTCCAGGCGTGGTGCAGAACTCTTCTGTCGCACAAGAAAAACTCACGACCTACGGAACCCTCTTTCCACCATGCCCCAGGATATTTCTTGGTAAATGGCCTTATTGCAATAACTGCCTTTGAGTTTTGCCTGGACGGAAGCCTCCCCCCAAAGTGCCAGCAGGCAATTGACCTCTGTGTCAGTCCACTGAGTGGTGTTCTCCTCTCCGCTTGAATCCATGGACATGCCAAAATCTTTGCACATGCCATTATGAATACTTCCGGCATTTCTGTCACCGGTTTTTGACGACATCATTGTGTGTCGCGTTAAGAGTGACGCAAAAGACCATTTGAAATCCGATTTGAGCAGCCAGAGTGTCTGGACTGAGGCGCATCTGAAAAAAATCAGATTTCAATCGCATTTCAAACCACCTCCCGATGTGGTTTGAATCAGATTTGGACAAATCAGATTTCATGTGGTTTTTTTGCTGTCCAGACTATCAAAACTCATCTGGATATAATCTGGATATGCAAAAAAAATCAGATTTTTAGTGGCAGTCTGAACAAGGCCAAAGAGTTATCATGAAAAACTAATGAGGCTTTAGATTTGCTTAACTTTTAGATTGTACAGTACTGTGCAACATTTTTAGGCACTTGTGAAAAATTTTTGCATAGTGAGGATGTCTTCAAAAATAATGGCATAAATAGTTTTCATTTATCAATAAACGACATACAAATTCCAGTAAACATTAAAAAAAAAGCTAAATCAAAATTCGGTGTGACCACCTTTGCTTTCAAAACAGCACCAATTCTCCTAGGTACACCTGGACACAGTTTTTCTTGGTTGTTGGCAGATAGGATGTTCCAAGCTTCTTGGAGTTCTTCTATCTATTTAGGCTCTCTTAATTGCTTCTCTCTTCATGTAATCTCAGACTGTCTCAATGTTCAGTGGGGGGCTCTGTGGGGGCCATGACTTCTGTGGCAGGGCTTCCTATTCTTCTATTCTATTTGCTAAAGGAATGTTTGGGAGTCTAAAATGTATATTTCCTACTGACACACTAAAGCTGAAGTTATAACTAACCATCTTAAGACAAATGTTTTTGTGAAACATCTTAAGTGCCTAAAACTTTTGCACAGTACTGTATGTATGTTTCATAAAGCTTCACGTAACATGGCATGTTTTTCATCTGTATAACCTCTCTCTATCTGTTTTCTTCTGTGAATTACAACTGTTTTGACCCTCCCCCTTCCCAAGGAAGACAAGGAAATAAAACAGCCATCTCCCAGGACTCTTAAAGCTGGATATAGCATGATCACATCTCCATAGTTGAAAATAATACAATAATTTTGTCTGTTTTGTTTTCCATTGGGGTGCCTGGCCAAGAAGACTTACTTTAGCATGAATCACACAAGTGTTTTATATCAGCTGTATCAGATGAAAACTATCTAGCCCTGTTGTGCACTGTAATTTCATTAACAGATGCTTTATAGATCTCACATTGAATTTCACCTCTGTGTATATAGCAGTGCTCCAATGAGTGCTTGAACAGGTCAGGATCACGAAATGTTACAAATGACCTTTGAACAGTTCCCTCAATGCAGACTATAAGCAGAGTTTTAAAGAGATGATATAATTTCTATACTATAAGCAGTTTTAAAGGGATGATCTCAATTCTATAATTAAGTTTAAAAATGAAGATTTGTAAAGTATATAATTTGAACTTTATACTTGAGTACTATTAAAACTGAATACTTGTACTCTCACTTCATGAAATTTCTAAGGCAAAAATCATACTTTTTACTACTAACAATTAATTTAAGATCTTTAAAAAGCAAAATATATTATTTGCAGGTAATCCTGGCTTAATTATTATTATTATTTGTTTTGTATCATTATATACATTTTGTCCATCTGATTGTGCTAACAAGCCTATCAAATTGTGCTCCCATGAATTTTATGTAACCTAAAAAATATATTTTAAAAAATCCAATAAAATCCTTTCCAATTTAAAATGTAATGCTTACTTTTAAATACTGCATTAAACTAAATTTGTAATTTTTATTTTATTTTATTATTTTTTTACTTTTACTCAAGTATGTGTTTGGCTAGATACTAGAACTTTTGAGTAAAAAGTTTTACAAGTAAGATGGGCGCACAAACTGGGTTTCCTCACAATGTAGCCACCTTCTTTCACAAAGACACACACATACACAAACTCACATCTTATGAAAGCTTATGTAAAGCCCATCTGAAGAGAGAAAAGCCTTGATGACATTAAACATCAGCGTTGGGGAACATTCAGAGTAAACAAGAACGGAGCTGCGAGAGCTCCTCCTCACACTGCACGTACCAACAGAGACTGATAGCTAGATAACACACACACACACACACACACACACAGCAATTACTGATAAACTCTGGATCAACTATTGTTTATTAAAGGACAGAGGTCACAGAGAGAAAGAGTGATAGTGAGAGATTACCATAGAGAGTGTAGAATTAGCTAAAGCCTGGGTAGTGTAACATTTTACATGCTATCTAAACAAGGTCAAACATTAGCAGAGAAATGTACGTAAATAAACAGTTTTTCACATGTGAGCAACACTATTTGTAATGCAAAAGTCATATTTCATTTTGAAACATCCCATAGAATAAACTACGTCAGCACAGGAAAGAAAACGGAGTTCGTCAAGCGATTTCAAAGGGTCTTTAACCATGGTAAAATCACTGTAATGCACTCCTTCTCTTGGATTATTGCTTTTTATTGCTTATTGGCAGCAAAAGGAAGAATATAAAATGTAAGTGCAAGCAGCAATTATGGGGCAATACACAACATCGTAAGATCATCCTTTGTGATTATTTTAGGAAAAACAGTTTAAAAACCATAGAGAAGTCCTTGTAACATAATACATATGCTAATAACTTAGGTAACCATGTATATGGTATTGTAAGGGCATGGTCACAATGACCACGTTTACATGCACTTAAGAAAACGGTTTATTCCAGGGTTTTTGCAGAAAGCATTATTCTGAAATGTAATGTAAACGAGAATGCCGATTTCCTCATGCCGCATAAGGGATTAAGAGAAAGCAGTTTAACACATTTGGGTTTCTCCTCGAGAGCATTGCTTAATGTGGCCATATAAACACATTAGTGCCGTTCTGATGGGTGTTTGAAGAGTACGCATGTGCCTGAACAGACCGCATTACAAATGTCATAGGATGGAGCCCAACAACAAGTTAACACAGTGAAAATAATTCATTTCTGGGAGTAAAGTGGGAAAAGCACATACAGTCCCTCACATTCGCATATATAGGCAGAAGTAGATTGAAGGAATTCCGGATTTTTACATAAGAGGGAAACCCCGCTACTGCAGCACAGTCCACTGCAGGTTGCGATGCAAAGTTAAGGAAAGTAAAGAGTATGCCACTTATAAAGTGCATGTAAACGAGAATGTACATGCTGCCATCTCACAATAGCCCACTTTCTCGCAATAAGCCACTTTCTGGTGTCCTTGTAAATGTAATCATTGACACATACAAAGTTTCATGTCAATGTGTTAAATCAATGCTGAGATACAGCTTTAGGGTACGTTTACACGACAACGATGTACTAAAAACGGAAACATTTTTCCTTTGCATTTTTGAAAAGTTTTGCGTACAGACGACAACGTTGTCAAAACGATCCCCCGTTCACACGGATCTGTGAAAACGACTAAAAACGTGTCGTAATTTCCACAAATTTGCGTTTTTGTATGTTTACACGGAGACGATAACAGCATAGTTTTCATAAACTTGCACTTTGAAACCCGTTTTCAAAAGTTTGTGTTTTCAGGCCCCAAAACGCCATTGTCGTGTAAACGAACAGCCAAAACGCATAAAACGTTTTCAGTTTTTAGTTGAAAACGTTGTTGTGTAAATGGCCCCTAAGATCCTATTAGGCATCTTGCCATCAAATTCAATGATGCATTACACGAGAACGGTTTGGTCTATAAGAAAACTTGTAACAACTTTTTGCCAGCATGTCCCGATGATGATATGACTTAAATTTGGAGAAGATCTAATGAACATTAAAGGAGAGGGTTAAAAAAGTAGGTTTTCAAGGAAATTCAAAATGGCAAATTTGGCATCACTGTACTCGGCTTGACTCAAGGAATTTAAAGAAACCAGTGTCATGACAAATAGGCCAAATTAATAAAAAAATTACAAAACATTTTAAATATTTAAAATGCCCCAAAACTTTACAGGTACCTTCAGGGCTGGTGACGCAGACACTTACCAAGTTCCGTAACGATACACCAATGCATTTGTAAAATACAGCATTTTACGACAAAATTCTAAATGGCTGCCATGCAATATGCCTTGACCAGTAGGTGATGCTGTGCTGAAACTTCTCAAGTACCCCCAGGGCATGATGGCTATGACGTGCACCAAGTTTAATTTCAATATGCCAAATCATTGCCAAGATACAGCTTCATAACCTCTTTGGCGTGCTTGTCATCATGGATGTCCGTAGATTATATAACCAAATTTTGTGTAAATCAGATGTATGGCCTAGGAGAAGTTCGAAAAAGTAGTTGGTTTTTTTTTGTGTGTGTGTGTGTGTGTGTGTGTGTGTGTGTGTGTGTGTGTGTTTTTCGAAAATTTTAAATGGTGGAATTTTGTTTCTAGACCCTATGATTTAAAAGATATAAGCATAAACATAAGTGCAAATTTGAGATAGCGATCCCAAATTTGCTATGATATAAGTTTAGACTGACCTCTATCAGTGTGCCAAATTGCATAACTTTCCTCCAAACAGTTCTTTGGTCTGCCATAGACTTCCAATGGCGGAAGAAGAAGAAATAGAAGAAGGAGACGAAAAAGAACACATACAA
The DNA here is from genome assembly GCF_019703515.2 of Myxocyprinus asiaticus. Lineage (NCBI taxonomy): Eukaryota > Metazoa > Chordata > Actinopteri > Cypriniformes > Catostomidae > Myxocyprinus > Myxocyprinus asiaticus. Next base: position 37,031,455 of record NC_059364.1, on the reverse strand, counting down.
TATGTGCTTACACACCTTCGCTGTTTGGCCCCTTATAAATAAAACTTGTTTGAAAATTGAAACTTTCTTTCATTAGCAGGCACCAAGCTTTGCCCTCATCTAGTGTAGTCTATACTAATTAATGTAGCTAATAAAGACTAGTTCATATTCCTCTGCCCTGTTGCCAATTTACCTTCTACTCTTGGTTGAGCTTAATAGAATGTTCCAGACTGCAGCTGTTTCAGGTCACCTGTTGGCTTTTTCTGGAGGATGAAGGCTGGAACTGTCCACAGGTCAGATGACAAGGTGCTGTTCTATCCAGTGTGCATGTTGAATGTCAGAAGCTAATTTAAATAAGGCCCTTAGTTGAGCCTAAATTACACACAAACTATAGGGAAAATAACATGTTTTGTTACTTTACAATGAGCAGGACACGTTCTAATGAATTGCTTGAAGTTTTATAAAAAATTATCAGGCAAGAGATCAGTACACTGCTTGGCTGTTCCACTCATCAACACATCCAAGACATATTTGACAGTTTAGATTTGGATAGGAAGGCTTATTTGTGTGTTTTGAAGGAACATGTCTGTTTCCCTCCTGCCTGGCCTTGCACAACCTTCTTCAAAAATATTAATGTATTAAGTAAGTATGTTTTTCACAAAGAGAACAATGTGTTTTGCATGTGTATTTCTGTATACAGTATGTACACTTTTCTTGTTACCATTGCTCATTTATAGACTTCTTTTGTTCATTGCTCTGAGTACATCAAACCCAAAGAAAGGAAATTGTAGCAGAACTTGGACTTTATTACCCATGGCCAGTTCAAAGGAACAACGAAAAATAAAATAAAAATAGAAATCAGTGAATTTATTGGACAGGAATTTATTTAGTTCCTCCAGTACAACAATCAAGAGATTAGTTCATAAATCAGAGCCGCCTTAATAATGGAGACATACAGTACTGCATACATGCCTGGCCTGTCATTACCGCTTCAGCTAATAACATCTCTGTGTCTTTCACACGCAGCTTTGGCTTTAGCTAAAACTACAGAGCACCCACTGTAACCAACGAAGATCTCTAGTCTTCATAAAAGTGCAACTAAAAGTGCATCAACAGCATTAATAGAACAATTGTGAGTTTACTGATTGAATGAATGCATAAATAACATTATTTTGCAAGGAATATTCACTTCTCTGTGATAAAAAAAAAAAGAAAAAAAAAGAAAAAAGAAAAGAAACTCAATCTGAACTCAACGAACAGCTTGTACTTGTACATGATATGTGATAAGACGTGACATAAACTACACATATGATTAACAAAACAACGACATCATTGCATTTATTTTACTTTTCTCTGAATGTTGCAAGTTATTGACACCACTATAATTACTATACTTGATTCTTTCATTAAACATATGTACAGGTAATAGCATAATAGCAGTCTCCTTGGCGATCATGATATTAAACTCTATTACACTTCCTATCGCCATCTAGCGCTCTGCGTATGCGTCAAGCACTAAGAAGTGTAATCAAGCTTGAAATCATGATCGTGCCTAGAGACTACAATGGCAAGATGTACAGTGCAATAGGAGTTATATTTTGGTCTGTTCTCACCCAAAACCAACTAGATCACTTCAGAAGACATTGACTTTATCTGCTTTTTGGAGCTTCAAAGGCCTGATCACTATTCACTTGCACTGTAAAGACCTACAGCTGAGATATTCTTCTAAAAAATTAATCTGTTTTTTTTTTTTTTTGTGCAGCAGAAGAAAGTCATACACATCTGGGATAGCATGAGGGTAAGTTTTAATTTGTCATTTTTGGGTAAACTATCCCTTTAAATTTTGATCTGTTTCTCACCCACACCTATCATTTCGCCTTTGAAGATATAGATTTAACGACTGGATTGTATTAATTATTTTATGCTTGCTTTTATGTGATTTTTGGAACTTCAAAGTTCTGGCCACTATTCACTTGCATTGTATGAACCTACAGAGCTGAGATGTTTTTCTAAAAATCTTCCTTTGTGTTCAGCAGAAGAAAGAAACCATACACATCTGGGATGCCATGAGGGTGATTAAATGATGAGAGAATTTTCATTTTTGGGCGAACTATCATTTAACTACTGTACATTATGTGTAGCTTGTAGCTTGGCAAATATCTGTTACAAATTGACTTCTCCAAAACTGCTTCAGTGATTTAGCATTCTTTTTTTACAAACATTTTCTTTTTATTAATGTGTGGTTTCTATGTCCATTCCTGGCACTAAGAATTCGCACATTTCTATCTCCCTGTATATAACTCCTTTTCTCCAACCGTGTTTTACTTTTGTTCACTCCCAACCATTTTTCACACTTAGACTGAAGTCCTTTGACCATTTCTGTCCACAGCTTATCTGTCTATTCCCTTTCTTAACTCACCCATCATACTGGGGCTTGTTTCAATATAAAGGCCTCTTTGTTTTGCTGGGTAGAAAAATAACTTTTTTAGAGTACAAGATGAAAGAACTGAAGTCAATGCTCAAATAAGCATTAAAAATACGTTAAGTGTTCTTCATTGAAAACAGCTTTTCAAAGGAAAGGCTTGGGGAGCTTACTCTAATGTAAAATGTGGAGGATTAGGTGTTTTATGGTAGGCTTGTACCTTAATGACTGGTGTATGTGAACATGTATACAGCCTTTTGTTGAACAACTTTACACATAGAGACACACACATACAGTATAATATATAATGCATGCAGGGCACACCTACTTACAATCATAGTCATCTAGATATAATACTGTGAGGTCCATAATAACATTTCTTTGTTTTACATTTTCAAAATCCTTAAACTTTCTAGTCTAAATTAAATGTTGAATTCCAGATTTTGAGTGTGATCTCAGACTTTTGGACCCCACTGTATATAAAACGAATAATTAAGAAAAACACTGTAATTAACGGGAGTACTACTGTTTTAGAGTATGTGGTGAGTGATGTGTGAGTGTGCATGAGGGGTCGGATGCGCATACAAAGAACTGGCAAGAAAGAAAACAAATCAAGTGGGTACATGAGGCCCACTATCTAAATATTTGGGACATGCTTTAAGACATGTTGAGTTCTGAATAAATCAATTAACTGAAAGCAGATGTGTTCTGATTTGACTTGTCATGGAGGTATGTACACAGAATTAGAGATAATATCAGTGAATCTTATCATAATTAACATTTTGCAATTGTTTTAGTAGGCATGTTTTATTATGGTTATGTAAGGCAAAGTGTCTCTCAACTGGTGGGTCGAGACCCAAAACTGGGTCGCAGGTCTGTTGTAATAGGGTCGCGGACAACAGGTATAAAACAATGCAAAATGCAAATAATAATATAGCTGCAAGCAGCAATGACGGGCCCAAGCACAACTGGTCGATTTCCACCCGGTGGCTTTCGGAAAACAATACAAGGTGGACACATGCATTTGGCATTTGACATTATTTTAAACAATTCTGAAGCAAGGTCAGTATAAGAGCACTATTTTAAAGTCTGTTGTAAGAGCCACACTTCCTGCTGCCAGGTGGTGGCGCTATGACTGTGTCCCAAAATAGTCACATCCATGTGATTATCCCCCAAAACTAAAAATACATCTCAATTTTGATCTAAATCACACATTGCACACAGAAGATATGAGATACTTCTTGTTTCCCATTTTCACCATTAATTTAATGCCCTGCCATGGCAACACCATTCATTATATCAAAAATATGTTCACAATTTAGCATCTTAGTGTCTTGGCATAATATTGTCTAAATGTGGTGACAGTCTCATGAATCCCCTAGGAGGAGTATTTAAAAGTTCAGAGACTGAAATATTAAAAAAATCCAAAATGGCTGACTTCCTGTTGAGCGGACCTAATGACTATAATTATGAAATTGTCCAGCTTGATGAGAACTATATATGTACTAATTTTGGTGACTGTAGGTGAAAATGGGGGTGCTGCAGAGGCCGTCTTACATTCCCATTTTAAACCTGTTAACTCTCACTGGCCAACAGGTGGGCCGTTTGTGTGTGGCTATAAAACAAATACTTTGTTTTATATTAAAAACTTCATCAATGTCTACATACTTGGTATCAAATTAAAGCTTAAAAACTCAACTTTCATTTGCATTTTTAAAACATGCGACATGTGAGTGACAGTAAGCTACTTATGTTTCATGTTCTCTGCTTATAATCCAATCCAATGACTGAAGGAAAAACAGCATGCATTTCATTAGGCTTGTTTGAAGAAAAAACAGCATGCATTTCATTAGGCTAGTTTGAGATGAGCAAGTTCTGCGCAGAACGGATCACTGGTGATCACAGACAGGTGCATGCCGGTTAGAAATCTGTCTGACTTGCTATGATATCATGACCACGTATGTCAAAAATACTCCCACGAGAGCGAGGCGGCCGCAGTTGTAGCAGGCATGCGGCGCAGTTGCTTTTTCCGAGTTGCGCGAACTGCAAGCATGAAGGGAAATGACTTGCTGACTACACAGCTTAATGCTCATTGGCTTAAACAATCGTGATGTTTTGTTCTCTTTTAAAATGTTTGATTTTTTATCACTAATATCATGTTTTTATGTGTATAAATTATATTTATATACATTGTATATTTATACAGAATGTATAAATTATATGTGAATATTCCCAACATTCTGACAGTGCACTCTCTGTATGGGGTATGTGATTGGTATCATATTTCTGAAATATCTAAAATATGTGTCTTTATTAAACAAAAAAAATATGGAAAGACACATCTTATGTGGGGAATTAAATGACAGGTGCATTGGGTGTTTTGTTCATCATATTTTCATTTAAAAGCAACAGAATTTAAATTGCATCACTTTATTAACAACAAAGCACTTGAACGTGAATCACACGATATCTGCCTTTGATCTCATAGCGGCTGATCCACTACGAGAAGTGAGAACTGTCTGACTTAACAGCTCTTATTTCACTCCTCCCCAGACTGCACCAGCCTGATCTCATCTACTTTCAAGGAGAGGCATTTGGCATCTCAAATGAGCCTAACATGAGGGTCCACTGATGAAAATGGACTCAACCATTTTATCCAAAACATCGACAATAGGGGGTAAATGGGGAAAAAACCCAACTGATCCTCTATTTTTATGTTATCATGTAATCGAAAATGAATAATTTCAATAAAATATTGATACTAATTAATTTGTATGCTATCATAATCGATCGCTGTGTCCTAAATCGTTCACTCATTCACTGTTTCCTATATAGTGAATGGCAGTGAGTGCACTATATCACAGCAGTGAGTGAATGAAATGAGTGAGTGAATTTGGATGCTGACGAATACATTGAGCAATCGGAGCTCTGGGGCTGTCGCAGAAACAACGTCACATATGAACTTTTAAAATACTTGGGCCCGGTTGCATAAAGCACCTTATGTGTAATTTTCCCTTAAGAACGCAGAAAATAACCAATACATTTTATTTAAGGGGTTTACAAGTAAAGGTTTACCTTAAGTATTTATTTGTTTTACTTAAGAACGTCCTTAAAACATGTTAAGTGTTGCATAAATCCCCCATTTTTTTTCTCCCTTTTTCTCCCCAATTTGGAATGCCCAATTCCCAATGCGCTCTAAGTCCTCGTGGTGGCATAGTGACTTGCCTCAATCCACGTGGTGGAGGACGAATTTCAGTTGCCTCCGTGTCTGAGACTGTCAACCCTTGTTGTGGCTTGTTGAGCGCGTTACCGTGGAGACATAGCATGTGTGGAGGCTTCACGCCATCCACCACGGCATCCACGCACAACTTACCAAGTGACCATGAGGAGGTTACCCCATGTGACTCTACCCTCCCTAGCAACCGGGCCAATTTGGTTTCTTAGGAGACCTGGCTGGAGTCACTCAGCATGCCATGGTATTCGAACTCGCGAACTGCAGGGGTGGTAGTCAGAGTCTTTACGCTGAGCTACCCAGGACCTGTTTAAGTGCCATTTTCTAAGTAAACCTTAAGTTTGGGAAGTTAAAGGGTTTCAAAAAAAAAAAAAAATGGCTTAGTTATATAACCAATTGAAGAGTACAGTAGTTAAGGTGATATATTTTGCGATTAAAACGACATAGTACATATCTGACCATCACATAATATGAGAAATCGCCAACAAGCTGGAGGGCAATCTAATAGGAACACACACACAGAAATGTGTCTAGTATTTTCTGCTCTCCGCATCTTTATAAACTGTATAAATGGATGAATTATAATCATGACGCAAGTTAATTTGCGATATATCAGGAATATGTACACTACCGGTCAAAAGTTTTTAATAACTTACTCATTCTTTATTATAATTTTTTTTTCATAATTTAGAATAGTAAAGTCATCAAAACTATGGAATAACATAAATGGAACTATGTGAATTATGTTGTGACTAAAAATCCAAAATAAATCAAAACTGTTATATTTTAGCATCTTCAAAGTAGTCACCCTGAAATTTGCCTAGAATTTACAGAAATGTACTCTTGACATTTTCTCAACCAACTTCTTGAGGTATCACCCTGGGATGCTTTTTAAACAGTATTGAAGGAGTTCCCATCAATGTTGGGCACTTATTGGCTGCTTTTCTTTATTATTTGGTCCAAGTCATCAATTTCAAAAACTTTTTTTTTAAATTACATTTAGTTTTATAATGAAAAATATTAATATGTTGGCACAATTATATTTTTGTCTACAAAACTAATTTCAAACGTTTAAGCATACGCTCATGAGAAATATTTCAGTCAAGTGTTTCAAAACTTTTGACCGGTAGTGTATGTAGGCTATATATCTTACAGTCTTACTGACCACCACTAATATTTTTTTATTTAGGATGGCAATCAGTTCTCTGCACAGTTAAACAAGCATCTTAATATCTTGCACCACCATCCACCCCTTACCTGACACAGTCATTAAAATTCAATGGTGTCTTTCTCTAGAGGGCTCTTACTGGCTGTAAAAGCAGGATCCTTCATTAATTGGTCCGCATGCAAAATGCAGGACATGTCCGATTTTCTGAAATTAGGTAGGGACATGTTGTATCCATGGAAACAGTCGAATTTTATTACGGTAAAACCTTGCTCACTGTAGTAAATCCCTTAATGGTTTCCCTTAGCTAAGAGATGTGTCTAAGGGATTATATGCAACACCTTCATGTCATTTCCATATGTAAGGACATCTACATGGTTCATGGACAAAAGCCGAAGAGAAAATCACACTTTAAGTGTTATACTTAAGGGAAAAACTTCAGGTGTTTTATGCAACCGGTCATTGGACCTTACTTGTTATTCTTATTAAATAATATAATAATACAATAAATCTTCATTCTGTTTAGGCAATAGTGTGAGGTTTCCATGGTTACATGGGGTGGCCTTTCTCAGTTTATAAAGCGACATCAACCACGTGATCATTTTGAGCGATACAGAGGAATTATCTTGTATAATTTATGGCAGAAATAATATAATATGTTTGTTGAAAATGAAAATAGTTGCTGGCTCCAACTGCTAACAGCACTTACATTATAACCAGTTATTTTAGAAGTTATTATAATGTTTCTAATCTTGTAAACGTCTTATATAATGTTGTGCTATAAAATATCACTTCACATGTGGTTTGAGAGGTGAATATAACATTAGTTTTGTTTAGATCCCAAACTTTATATCTTACTGTCCCACATTTATGGCATTTTATGGAGAAAAAAAAGACTTCTCCTGTCCTTAGAAAAAGCTTTCAAATAACTGAACTTTTTGTATTAGTGGTCTCAAATTCATATTGTGTTTTTATGCCAATTCCTGCTGAGTTTACTCAGATAATTGTGCAGATGTGGTCTTTTGGGGACCATTTACCAATGGGGCTTGACTGTCCTCTAGTGGACATTTCTGGTACTGCGTCTGAATAAAAACTGCCACCTGATAAATCAACCTAAAATTTGGATCAGATCTGGGTTAGACATGTGGCTTTGATTTTCTAATATTTTTACATTTCAGTTGATATTTTTAGTATATTTTATTTATATAAAAATATACAAAGTTTGTGCAGTGTATTTTCATTACAATAAACATAAACTTCTAAAACTTTTTTTTCACTTTAAAAACTGTTTTCAATTGCACACTTGGCACAAACTGCCAAGTGTCTTCTTTAAAAAGAGACCAGGCTTAGGTCTGTACTCCCTAGCATTCATGAGTTACAACTGTTTATGTTTACACCCAAATATAGGAAGAATGGAATAACAATTAATGTGTTGCCATGGCAACACTATTTAAGATATCAAATATCCATTTACAGTTTTACACCAGTAGTGTCTTGGCATTATTCTAAAGAATTTTGAAGTAATTCTGTTAAAAGAATATCTGTTAAAATTGCCTTACTTCCTGCTGCCAGTTGTTGGCGCTATGATCGTGACCCATAATAGCCGCATAAATGTGATCACCCCCCATTACCAAACAATGCACAAAGAAGATATAAGGTACTTCCTGTTTCACATTTTTGCCCTTAATTTATTGCCTCGCCATGGCAAAACCGTTCAATATATCAAAAATCTATTCGCAATTTAGCACCTTCAATGTCTTGACATGAGGTTGCCTAAATTTGGTGACAGTCACGTGAATCCCCTAGGAGATGTATTCAAAAGTTCAGGGCCTGCAATTTTCAAAAAATTTACATTAAATCCAAAATGGCCAACTTCCTGTTGGGCAGAGCCAATGACTTGACGGCTTGATGAGAACAATATATGTAACAAGTCTGGTGACCGTAGAAGAAACTGACCCCACCACTTTTGACAAAAGGTGGCGCTACAGAGCTCCACAACCACGCCCATGTGTTAACTTTTTCCAAGGCCTAATAGCCAACAACTCTGATGTGTGTGCAAAATATACATAAAAAGGAATAATGACATTTAATGCGTTGCTATGGCAACACTATTTAAGATATCAAGAATCACTTCAGAATTTTAAATCTGCACTGTCTTGACATTATTCTATAAAAATTTAAGTAATTCAGTTAAACATAACAGGGATATTTCAAAGTCTGTTAAAAGTGCCACACTTTGCTACGACGGGACCCACAATAGCCACATCATTGTGATCAGCCCGCAAGGCCAAACATTTGGCTCAATTTTGATGTAAATCACACGATGCACGCAGAAGATATGAGACACTTCCTGTTTCCCATTTTTTATGTTAATTGATTGCATCGCCATGGCAACACCGTTTGATATTTAAAAAATCTGTTTGCAATTTCGGCATTGTCAATGTCTTCATTTGGTACCTGTGACATGATTCCCCTAGGAGGAGTATTTCAAATTCCAGAGCATACATTTTTCGAACAATCCAAAATGGCCAACATCTGTTGGGCAGAGCTTATGACTGTTAGTGCAAAAGTCGTCCGGCTTGATGAGATCTATATATGTACAGAGCCCCCCGCAACTTTGCCCAGCCCTAATGGCCGACGACTCTGATGTGTGTGAAAACTTTCAAGAGTTGGGTACCCAAGGCTCATGGATGCGCGAGGGCAATGAAGGCTATCCTGTCTGGTCTGAAAATTGTAATGATGGTTACGGGAGGGATGTGTCACAACACACAGTGCATCGTACTCTGCTGCATAAGGGGCTGCATAGCCGCAGACTGGTCAGAGTGCCCATAATGACCCCTGTCCACCATCAAAAGCACCTACAATGAGCACGCAAGTGTCGGAACTGGACCTTGGAGCAGTGGAAGAAGGTCGCCTGGTCTGATGAGTCCTGTTTTCTTTTACATCACGTGGACGGCCTTGTACACATGTGCCGTTTACTTGGGAAAGTGATGGCACCAGGATGCACTGTTGGAAGACGACAAGCCAGTTGAGGGAGTGTGATGTTCTGGGCAATGTTCTGCTGGGAAACACTGGGTCCAGCCCTTCATTTAGACATCAGTTTGACATGTGCCACCTACCTAAACATTGTTGCAGACCAGGTACACCCCTTCATGGCAATGGTTTCCCTGATGGCATTGGCCTCTTTCAGCAGGATAATGCGCCCTGCTACACTGCACACATTGTTTGGGAATGGTTTGAGGAACATGATGAAGAGGTCAAGGTGTTGCCCTGGCCTTCAAATTCCCCAAATCTCAATCTGATTGGGCATCTGTGGGATGTGCTGGACCAACAAGTCCGATCAACTGCAGCTCCACCTCGCAACTTAAAGGACTTGAAGGATCTGCTGCTAATGTCTTGGTGCTATTTACCACAGGACACCTTCAGGGGTCTTGTAGAGTCCATGCCTCAGCAGGTTGCCGTTGTTTTTACGGCATGCAGAGGACCAATAGCATATTAGGCAAAGTAGTAAATGATGTGCTATTGCAATGGTGCACAATACTTCCTGTATTGTTTCCTTAAAGAGCACCTATTATGGTTTTTCAAATATTACCTTTCATGTAGTGTGTTATATAGCTGTTTGTGAATGTAAAAAAGTCTGCAAAGTTTCAAAAATCAAAGTGCACGAAATATGGAGTTATTGACACCCAAAAGAAAGAACCGATTCTGAACACCTGAAATGAGTCGTTAGTAATTCCAGACTTACTGGCTAACTCATGTTATTGTCAAACTACATATAAACTTACCACAGAGAAACGTCCTGTTCTCGTCGTGCTTGCGATGGTGGTTCGGGTTGATCTTCCGATGTATCACTATTGGACTCAGCTGAAACTCGGATATGGTAGTGGGCGTTTCCTTTCCGACACGCGCTGTAAGCAGTAGACCAATCACAACAGACTGGGACATCGACCAATCAGAGCAGAGTAGGCTCTCAATTTAGAATGAATCCTTTAGAACGGATCATTGAAGGAGTCGTTTTTGACACTGGGAAAAAAAGGTAATGCTGCAATTTAAATTATGAGCAAATCAAAGTGTTTTTTGACCTTGGATGCATGTAAATCTATTGTATAAGACCTTTAAAACAAAATTAGGCATGTTAAAAAATCATAATAGGTGCACATTAAAATTTCCTAGTTGATGCATCATACAGAGAATCTTATAATACCCCCTTGGAGTAACCTGGGGCACAATATGGATGATTCTCACCAACACTCCAGTTTATTGGTTCTTTATTTGAGGCATGGAGTGAGGTTGAAGTTCTGGACTGATAACCAAAAGGTCATTGGTTTGAACACCACGAGGGGCCATCAATGAGCAATTCAATCACCATCATGCCCTTAAACAATGCACTTAACGGCAAGTTGCTCCAGGGAGACATTCCTGTAATAAGCATACTGTAAGTTGCTCTAAAGCATCTGTTAAATGACTGCTAGCTTGTTTACTTCTTTACAATATAATGCAAGCAATTATGTGTTATAGTATACTATAAATAATGTGCAATTGTGTGAATCTCAAGAAAACATATCCAGATCACATTTCACTACAAAATTAAAAGAAAGAAATAAGAAATTAGGTAATACTTTATAATAAGGTTCCATTTGTTAGCATTAGGTATCATGTACTAAAAATGAACAATATATATATATATATATATATATATATATATATATATATATATATATATATATTATTATTTTTTTTTAATTATTTAACATTTATTAATCTTTGTTAATGTAAGTTAACAAAAATACAATTGTTCATTGTTTGTCTATGTTAGTTCATAGTGCATTAACTAATGTTAACATATACAAATTTTGATGTTAAAAATATATTAATATATGTTGAAATTAACATTAATTAACTGGGTAATTAACTTAACTGTTTAACCAAGATTAATAAATGCTGTAAAAGTATTGTTCATTGTTAGTTCATGTTAACTAATGTTAACAAATGGAACCTTATTGTAAAGTGTTACCAGAAATTATATTTTGCATTAAGAAAATAATGCCTTCATTTTAGGGTGCATTTATTTTTATTTTATTTTTTTATTGTAATGCTGTATAATGTTTCTATACATCTATGTATTGATATGCATCTTGCAAGGTGTTCATTTTTCTTGATAAAGTCTGCACTGGGACCCTGAGAATGACATTGATCAGGATTCTCAGAATTCACAGGCACGAGCTCTCCCCCCTCCACCCGTCTTGTTCCAGGGATTAAACAGCTGGCTTGCAGGATATTGCTCCATTCTTTGGAAAAACCTCAAGTTTGTTTGCAGCATCCCTACTTGCAGATGGTGAAAAAAACAAACAAACAAACAAACACACACACAGGCCACCATAAGGGAGTAGAGGCAGGTTTTGAAAGACACACACAGTCATGTGTACGGGGCTATTTTTAGAGTTTTGCCCTTGATGACTCATTATTCCTCTTTGTTGTATATGAGGCTCAATGAGTAAGACCTGAATCCTGTAATATATACTACTATTAGCCCATTTCCTGTTTACTACACAAGCACAGGGTGCAGCATGTTTGTGTGTTGGTGTATGTTATACATAATCAGTGTTTCAGGGAACAGGCTATTAAACTTGGTCCCATGGATTAGAAGTGTTTTCTAAATAGTACTGGACCTTAGTCGAAGTAGACGCCATGTTTAATTTAAACTAAATAAAAATGAGGTTATGATGGAAAGACATACAGTCCGTCAAAGGCAAATAGGTAAAATAGCATATTGTCCACTTGTAAATTACACTTGTAACTGAGAACCTGTTTTTTTTTTTTTTCATACATCCCTACATGTCAGCACAACCTAAACACAAATTTTACTGAGTAGGGTACAACGGGGCTGTCACAGTCTGTCTCCATCGTTTTCTTCAAGGACTCTTATTTTGAAGTTTTCCCCTGCAATACGTTTCCCAGAATTCACTGCCCTAATTACTTCCATCTGTTCATCGTCATCCTCACCTGCCTTCAATTCCCTCATTAGTTTTCTGTGTATATATATAATATATATATATATATATATATATATATATATATATATATATATATATACCCTCTAGTTTTGTTCATCATTTGTCAGTCCTTGAAGTGTTACGTTGTGATATGTTAGCATGTTGAGCTTTATTGTTTGTTTCCACTCCAGCTATTATTATTAAAAGATTTAAAGAATCTACTCCAGCGTCTCCTCTCTTCTACTCCTAGACACCAACGTTACAGAAGGACTGGCCCAAAACAAAAAAATATGGATCTACTTACCTGTTCCTTCTAACGTCTTCCTCTACTCCAGCAATCCCGCTTATCCTCCTCTCCTACAAAGCCTCACCTCGATGTGCGCAACACTGAGCATGGAGCCAACAGTATTATTCTTGGAGCTGTTCAGGCAGGATCTTCCCCTCTTGGAATACACAACCAAGTTCCTTCACCTCGCTGCTTCGACATCAATTCTGGACATATACATCAAGCCCATTTATGGAATGGGATTAAACTTCCACAGACCCACAGCACTTCTGGAGGTGGAGGATCTTCCCTTGGCGAATTACATCCTAGCCACCCTGAATATGCATAACTCTTCACTCACTTCATGTTTAATACAGAAATTGACTGCTTCCACGGCCCCTGTCTCCAAGGTAACTCCTCTCCATACAATTCCCCTTAATAGTTTTTTTGGGAGGGCTCATCCTCTCCAGGTTCCGGTGGTCGATTCCCTGCTGCAGTCAGCGGTAGTGACCACGGAAGTTGCATTTACCCCATATGCTGTGAATTATGGCAGGAACCCCGGGCCAAAACCTTTGCCCATGCCTGCCACGGTTAACGAGCCAGAGCCAGTGCCTGTAGCCTCGACCGTCCCAGAGCCAGTGCCTGTAGCCTCGACCGTCCCAGAGCCAGTGCCTGTAGCCTCGACTGTCCCCGTAACCACGCTCCCTACTGGCTATCATTTGTCAGTCCTTGAAGTGTTACGTTGTGATATGTTAGCATGTTGAACTTTATTGTTTGTTTCCACTCCAGCGATTATTATTAAAAGATTTAAAGAATCTACTCCAGCATCTTCTCTCTTCCTCTTCCATTCCTAGACACCAGCGTTACAGAGGCACCGGTATAAAAGGCACATTTTATTTTATTTTCTCTCAAAACACTAAAGACCATCAAATATTAACTCTACCTATTTATTTATTTTTTATTAATTTCTATCAAAACAACCATCTGATATTATTTATCTTCACACAAATGATGTTGCTCCATCACTATTCAACAAAAATAAACATTGTTTTTCAATCTTGATATACTTAGTGACCTAAAAAAAACAAATTTTCCTTAAGGTGTGCCTTTAGCCCCATTGTACTCTACAACTTTAATTTAGATATTCCGTCTACCCTAACGAAGGACCGTTAAATATCTTCATTATGCCGAGTTTACACTACACTATTTTAGGCCCGATTTTCATTCGCCAACAGTTTTGTGGAGATCACCGACAAAAGCCCGAAATCATAGGCAAATCAGATTGTACGCAATGTATGAATTATCAAAGACGCGATCTGAGAGGTGTCGCCGATGTCAGCAAGACATCTAGCATGTTAAATATCTGGACCTGTCTGCGATTCCAAATAGCGCAATGTGAAATGTGTTTTGACTGAATACAACTGCAGCATTGACCTACAGCCAATGAGAGAGCAAGAAACGGGGCATGGGAAGTTTCAGTGGGAGGAGTCCTGATGTACAACAGAACATCAACTAGCATAGCTGCAGAACAAACAATCCTTGCTGCCCGTGTCTCCCCAACCATTCCCTCCTCCATAGTATTTTCTTCTTTTTTGACTTTTCGCTGTAAATCAGCACACAAACAAAGTGTATCGCAAGCTTCTTGCTGTCCGCCATTTTCAAAACCCTGCCCGGACAAGCACGAGAACGCCTACTCACGCGTGATCTTGTGTAATTTTCATATCACTTCTCGCATGTACTCTGTTGTGAAATGTAATTTGGAGTCCAGGCAGAGTCGTCGGGGATTCGTCAATAGTGAAATGTTTTGTAATGTGTTCACCCCTGTTGCCGATTCCTCGTGTAATTTGAAAACCCTACGTCTTCCATGACAAGAGAGACAGTTGTGTAATATGAACGGTACCACAATCCGACGTCTTTGAAAGTCATGTAGTGTGTAGGAGGCAGAAGTCGCCCTTTGTCTGTCTACATTGTGTTTCATAATAAACATCTCAAGTTGTTTATTAGACCATCTTAATGAAACTGTCATGTGAAAAGAACATGTACAAACACATTTGCAAATTATTTCACAGTGTCTGCTTCACCCAACACTGGCAATGACGGAGGCGATATAAACGATAACATTTGACGTAGATGTAAACAGATAATGAAAAGCTTTTTCTCAGTGTGGGAAAATCACTTTGGAAAGTGCTGAAGGTGATGTGCCCCAGCTGTGTGTGTGTGTGTGTGACAGGGTCCAGACCTCTCAAATAACTGTCTCTGACGTGGTGAGCTGTTCCATATTCTCTGGATTATCCAAAACTCCCTCCTGGGTCTACTGACATGTCAACCCCCTCCACATGCAATGAGAGAGAGAGAGAACAGACAGGCAGAGAAGGAGAGAAGGCGAATGTAGAAAAAAGTTGTGTGTGTAATGAGGTCAGTATGGTGCTAATGATACCTATGGGAGAGTTCTGAATCACACTCTAATCCTCCTGTGACTGAGGGAGAACACATAAAAAATATACAGTTATGCCACCGCATACCCTTTAACACGCATGCACTCACACACTTTTTTCTCTATTCATGTCTCTCTCTTTGTAAACAAATAATACAATTTTTGTTGTCTTCATTATATTTATTATATTTTGTTACATTGTCATTCTTACACACATTGTCTTTACAATGATAATGAATGTTAAATCGCCATGCTACTTTGTAGCAATCAGGTCTCATAGAATCACGTTACTATTCCTAAAGTTTTGCACAATTATTTTTATGTGGTTCGTTTTATGTACTGCGACAGTTTACTGGTGTAATGAACACTAGAGGCGCTACAAACAGTCTGCAAATTATAGGCAAAGGGTGACTACTTTGAAGATGCTAAAATATAACATAGTTTTGATTTATTTTGGATTTTGTTTAGTCACAACATAATTCCCATAGTTCCATTTATGTTATTCCATAGTTTTGATGACTTTACTACTATCCTTAAATGTGAAAAATATTAAAGAATGAGTAAGTGACCCTAAACTTTTGACTGGTAGTGTGTGTGTGATATATAATATATATATATATATATATATATATATATATATATATATATATATGCAATGTGAATGATCATTTCAGACTTCATAACTGGCCAATCTGTAGAAGTAGCAAGCATTTAGAATAAAGTTTAGGACAAAAACCATTGGTGTTCCTCACTTCGTGCTCATAGTTTTGAATGAATACATCACATTCAGTCGGGCAGTCACATACAGTCTAGTCCCACAAATATTTCAACGTATCCGAAGCTCAAATCAGATTGGAAATTCCGCCTCTGCAGATGGTTGGAACTCCACACAGCCGGCGTTCAGCACTCTGTCATTTGTCAATCTGTCATTTGTCGAATGAAATGAAAAAAGGCCAGTAAGGCGAAAGAAAATGATCTGCAAATATGTAATGAGTACTTTTCAAGTTTAAATAAAATAGTAAGGAGTAAAAACTAAAAAAAATTTCTTTGGAAATGTAATAAAGTAAAAGTATTCCTTTAAAATTGCACTCGAGTAAAGTACAAATCTGCAAAATAAGTATTTTTAGTCAATTTCTTTACACCCCTGGTCGGCACCCAGGAAGATATAAAAAATAAGTGACAAACATTCTCTTTTATTAAATAATATCGATAAATGAGTCAAAGTTCCTAAATTACATGATTTTAAAGCTTGTTTAACAAATGTTAGCAGAGTAGCAGATGTTCAAAACATTGTAAATGATACTATCTTTTGATAATCGTACACCTGTAGCACAACTGCTAGCATTGTTTCTGAATTGGGTTGATAGGAGACATCTCTAGTGACAGTCAAACACCTGCGAAGCTAATGGGAGTGTTACAGTTTTGTTTCCTTAAACGTCATATTCCGAGCATCTGGCAATGGAATGCATTTATGGTTGGAGATATCAGAGATATCAAGTAGGAATATCCCACGTCTGACTTGAATGGAATGCAGCATTAGTCCCCTGCTTCACAGATTTTTTACCTGAGAAATAAACCTTAATAATTTCATATGTGTCTCCTCTAAAGTTTCAGAACTCAACAACGCCCCAAACTGTGCTCTGATTTGCCAAATACCAATTCTGCAATCAAAAGTTTTCAAATTCAGGAAGGACTCAAGCATTTCACATCTTTAAGACCAATTTATCTGGGCAAATTCTTCTAATTTGTTTCCTAGTTATTTTAGGAAACAACGTTGATACTTGAAACATAAGTTAAAGTTGAGAGCATAAAGTCTCTGAGTGTAGAGTTATGTGGTATTTCTCTTTAAGTCACCGGTACCCCGGATGACGTGATCACAGTGAGTCGCCTGTGAAGTGAAGGCGCGGGTGGAAAATAAATAATTGTACGGATCAAGACGGCTTCTGTGTTTCTGTCCATCAAAAATTACATGGTGTCAGAAGTGGGATGAAATGGCCCAGGGACTTCGCCGTATTGATCCGTTGGTTTTTGATGACAACATTGCCGATAACTGGAGAAAGTTTGAAAAGGAATGGCGCATCTACTATGTGGGCCTGTCAGATAAATCAAAGAAAGTACAAGCCTACACGTTTTTAAACCTAGCCGGTCCCGAAACGGTTGATAAATCTGAAACATTTGTGTATGCCAACGGGAAAGATTATGAGGATCCAGAGGTACTTCTAACTAAATTCTCTGAATTGTGCTTACCCGCAAAAAACGTCATCATGGATAGACACGCGTTTAATACCGCTGTTCAAAAACCTGCCGAATCTGTGCAAGCCTACGTTTCCACTTTGAAAATCCTGGCAAAGAAATGTGAATTTGGATCGCTGCAAGACAAACTCATTAGAGACCGATAGTTTGTGGTATAGAAAATGATGCTGTTCGCAAACAGTTACTCTGTGAAAAAAAACTCACCCTGGACTTGGCTGTTAACATATGTTTGCTGCATGAACAGTCAGAGAGAAGTATGAGAGAGCTGAGAAAAGACACAGAAGTATGTGCTTTGCAAAAAACACGTTGCTTAAACTGTAATGGCCAACATTCTTCAGAAAAAAGTAAGTGCTATGCATACAACAAACACTGCAACAACTGTGGTAAACTAAACCACATCAGCATCAGCACAGCCAGTAGGTGCTAAAACATGCTACCAGCAAAGGGATAGAATACATGAGCTGGATGCACAACCTGATAACAATATGCAGGACACTTTTTTCTGTGACCCTCATGAGCTCACCAGTTAGAAGGGTGAGGTTTTCACAACTTTTCACAAGGGTTTGAATCACACTATCCCTATCAACACAGCAGAGAAAGTCAATCTTGTGGCTTATGGTGGAGAGACAATTGACACTGAGGGAACGACAGTGTTGCAGTGCATCCATGGGGAATTTAAATTCCATGTAGTGGATTGGGATGTAAAACCCCTTCTCGGTCTACAGGATAGCATCGCTATGGGACTCATCCAACTGGGACCTGATGTACACATGCTGCATCATGAAGCACCAGAGGTACGTGAATACAGAGATCTTTTTATTGTGATGTCATTGGCAGTTTGCCAGTTGTATGTCATATGTGACTGGATAACACAGTGACCCCTGTAGTCTGTGCACCCCGAAAAATACCAATAGCCATGAAAGAAAAATTCAAAGCAGAAATGGATCACATGACTGAGCTGGGTGTTATAACACCTGTAACCGAGGCAACAGATTGGTATCAGCTATGGTTGCAGCCAAAACAAAAGATGGGTCAGTGAGGATTTGCATAGATCAAGTTCATCTTAACAAAGCCCTCCTCAGACCACGGCATCCCCTAAAACAATTGAACAGATCATTGCAGATATGCCTGGTGCTAAAGTGTTTACCATTCTGGATGCTAAATGTGGGTTCTGGCAAATCCCCCTTGATGAAGCTTCATCCAAATTAACCACAATTATGTCCCCGTTTGGCCATTACAGGTTCTTGAGGATGCCATATGGAATCTCAACCGGCAGTGAGGTCTTTCAGAGATCAATGGAGCAATTGTTTGCTGGACAGCCTTGTGAAATTGTAGTTGACGATATTCTCATCTGGGGCCAGACACATGAGGAACACGACGATCGTTTGCGACAGGTACTGAACAAAATTCGTGCCATTAACATGAAACTCAGCCCTGACAAATGCAGGTTCAGAGTCAATTCGTTCCAGTACGTTGGTCACCTGCTAACTGCTGATGGTGTCAAACCTGACCCTGAAAAAAACTAAAGTGGTATGTGACATGCCAACACCTCAGGACAAACAAGCACTGCAGCAGTTTTTGGGCATGACAAATTACTTATCAAAATTCATTCCCCAGTACAGTGACATCACTGGTCCTTTGAGACAGTTGCTTCATCAGGATTTGGAGTGGTGCTGGCATGAGACTCATGACGAGGCTTTTGCAAGACTGAAACAAGCTTTGACAAACCCCCAGTTTTGCATTATTTTGATACGTCCACACCAGTGGTTCTCTCGGTGGATGCCTCCCAACATGGCCTTGGTGCAGTATGCTTACAGCGAGGACGGCCTGTGTCATTTGCATCACGGGCCCTCACGCCCACTGAGTCCCGTTACGCTCAAATTGAAAAAGAAATGCTGGCACTCGTGTTAGCGACAAAAACTCCATGATTTTATCTACAGCCGCCCTGTCACTGTAGAAACTGATCATCAGCCTTTGATAACCATATTAAAGAAGCCACTCCACATGGCCTCACTCCACTTACAGGGTATGATGATGAAACTGCATCATTACCACCTAGATGTGATCTTCAAATGTGGTAAAGAGCTGTTTGATGACTCACTGATGACCTGCTGGAGGTCATGACCATCCAGGTACTCTCTTCCCATCGTATAGATGAACTCAGGGCTGCCGTGCAAAAAGATGTCACATGCCAACAGCTTTCTGATATGATTAGGAACAGCTGGCCAGCCACCTCAAAAGAACTTCCGTATTCCTTGCGTCCCTTCTTTTCAATAAGAAATGAGCTGACCATTCAGGATGACTTGCTGCTTTTGAAATAAGTCAACCCGGAAGTCTCTACGATATTCTGGTGCAGAGAAATGTGATTTGTTACTTGGTTGCTAGGGTAAGCCCATGTGGTTGCTAGGCAGTTGCCAGTGTGAAACCAAGAAGGCTGCTTGCTGTTCTGAGTCATACAAGCCAACAATGAAGTCTCTACGACATTCTGATCCTGAGATACCCATATAAGCGGTTTTAAATGGAAGTCAGTGGGGTTTGGTTGCTAGGGTGCTCTAAATGGTTGCTAGGGCGTGGCTAAGTAGTTTCCATGATGATACTTGAAGACTGATTGCTCACCCAATTCAAACAAGCCAACTCTCATGTCTGTAGGACATTCTGATCTAAAGATATCCATCTAAGCCATTTTGTATGGCAGTCAATGGGTTTTGGTTGCTAGGGTGCACTAAATAGTTGCTAGGTTGTATGCAGTTGCTAGGGTGTTAAAGTGATGGAGTGAAAGAAAGAATAAAAAGAGTGGAGTGATGGAAAGATTGAAAAGAGAGTGATAGAAAGTATGAGTAGTAGAGTGATAGTAAGTAGATAGTGAGTCAATTTAAAATCGGTCTTGTTCGGAAGTCTGATACGGGAATACCGGAAGTCCGATCAGTTAGAAAAGAGACAGCAACCCGAGTCAGACCAGTCTTAAAGTCTGTGGTGAGTTTGGTGTTTGTAGCTTGAAAGCTCTAGGAGGAGATACTGTTTAAATTTTGGCTCAGAATAATAATAATAATAATAATAATAATAATAATAATAATAATAATAATAATAATAATAAGCTTAAATAGTAGATCAGTAATTTGGCTTTGTCAAGCCAACATAAATAGTAATAAAAATGTCATCATCATTTAGTTACACTTTTCATCCTTTTTCTGGCCTTTAGAGTTAATCCTAGAACGCATATGTAACTTCATCCTCCTTGAATGCATATGTGGGTCAAAAAAGACCCAAGTGAAATCTAGATGCTTATTCTTTATAAAACTACACTAAAATATACTCTAATGATAATTGTATTAGTTATTTCAATTTTTAAATAGTTAATATATCTTTTATTCAGTTCCGAAGAGTTTCAGACACATTAATAATGGAGTAGGATTTTTGGGTGACGGTGTAAAAAAAAAAAAAAGTCTGTTTAACAGAAATATGGGCATTCTAGGGGTAGTGATGCAAATTCTCTTATAATTAAATATATAAAGTCAGTTCACATGATAGAAGAAGGTATTTTAGTAGAGAAATACCTGGAGTGGCAGGTCAAAAGACCTCTTCATGTAAAAATTATGTCTTAAAACTAAACGCTGGGTCATTTTTGACCCACATATGCGTTACAGGGTTAAACAGGCCTTTTAAGAGTTCTGTGTAAAAATAAATAAATTCACATTTGAAATAAGAAACAGAACTCACACATCAGCTGCGGGTTTGCTGTCTTTTCTAAAACAGTTTTTAACTACCACATGCTTGAATAACTGCCTCTTTGCAAAGACTACATGACAGTGACACATTCACTAAACATTCATGTTGAAATGTGCTGCTCAAAATGTTACGATCAGGCAGAAACAATTTCAGAATATTTTTTAAATGAACTTGTTTCTAATGTTGGGATCCTTCAAAAAAATATGAAGGAACAGCACAAACAAATTGATTCCTTATTCCTTTCATTTTAAGCAGTGGCAGAGCTATGGGGTGGCCAGGGGTGGCCGTGGCCACCATGGACTGAAGCCTGGGCACCCCATTGGGCACCATACACGCAATTGCCATTTTTGGGCACAAGACTTAACATGTACTGCCTGAAAATTTCTGTGCCACCACAGACTGATCGCTGGCCCCTGCAATTTTCCACCCTTGTGAAAAACTCCTGGCTCCACCCCTGATTTTAAGAATGACCCTTATATATCAAACTCTATTTCTGAAGGTATTTTATTATTCAGATTTGTGTCCAAATGTCCAGCTTCACTAGACATGACAAAGACAGCCTTTTAGATTGTGTAACAAATGTGACAGCCAATACAAGCTAACAGCAACCCACTTTTCTACATAAACACACACACACACAAACTTGACGCCTCATCAGCCGTGTCATTTAATTTAAGTTGACTTCATTAGATACAGTAAAACAAGGGGCTCTTTTATACAGAGATTTCAGTGGTCCATCTGGAAGTACTTTAAATGTCTCTCTAACTATCGCCAAGAAGTTAGATCTCACTGAAAAAACCAAAATGCGTTCCTTTCAAACTTCTCTGGCGGTAATTCAGAGTCACAATCAGAGTCTCAGTGTGAGTGTGTGTGTAAGGGAGCGAGAGATGGTGTTAGCATAGCACAATTGCAAAACCAAATGATGACAGTTGTCTAACAGCCTTCAGGTTGAAATAACACTTTACAGAGAAAGGGAAAGAAAATCAATGTCTCTCACTCGCATGTCATGGAGGGAGAAGTTTTAGCCATCTAACATTAGAAGGTTTGAAAAGTAATTTAAAAAAAATGCTCCTTGCAAAGTGATCTGAACCGTCCAACCCCCTCCGTGTTTATTGTATTACAGACTTAATCGCAATGAATTATGTTTATTTTTCTACGCCCACACTTCTATTGCCATGCATGAAGCCTGTATGAACATGTTTCGCCCATTCTCTTTCACGTGCGTGCGCGCGCACACACACACACACACACACACACACACACACACATGTTGGGTTTTCATGTTTTATGAGGACTTTCCATAGACATAATGCTTTTTATACTGTACAAACTTTATATTCTATTCCCTAACCCTAACCCTAAACCCAACCCTCAAAGAACATTTTTGGCATTTTTACATTTTCAAAAAACATAATTTAGTATGATTTATAAGCTGTTTTGCTCATGGGGACCAACTGATTGTCCCCACAACGTCAACATTTTCAGGTTTTACTATCCTTTTGTCCCCACAACGTAGGGAAAACCTGGACACACACACACACTAAAGCTTGCGTTATGCTTAAGAAAAGCTTTTTCCAGTGGTAAAATCACTGTAACACACAACCTCGTGTGGCTTATTGCTTTGGTAACACTTTACAAAGAGGTTCCATTTGTTAACATACTTTTACAGCATTTATTAATCTTGGTTAATGTTAATTAACTAAATGTATATAGTAATACATTTTTCAAAAACTCAAAAGTTGTATATGTTAACATTAATTAATGCACTATGAACTTACATGAACTAAAAATTAACAACTGTATTTTTATTAACAAACATTAACAAAGGTTAATAAATGCTGTAAAAAATATAATGTTAATTGTTCATGATACCTAATGCATTAACTAATGTTAATGAATTGCCATTGCTTTTATAGAATGCTGGCAACAGTATGATTAAAGACACCACTGTTCAATAAATAGCTATTGAATTAAAAATCCAACTCACCCAAGTAGCACAGTTAATCAGCCTAATTGTAGACTGTTTACAGTGTCCAAGTAATGTACTAAAATGGCAGATTAATGTAGAATTTACGATCACTGGTATGAGTTTATTAGCATTTTACGATAGCTTCAAACACAGCTTATCCAATCGGAATTCAGATTTAGAACTGTCCATTTTAGCAATTTACCTCATTTGAAACAGTCCCTTAAACCCCTTAACTGTGGTAAAATCACTGTAATGCACTGCATTATATGATAAACACTAGTGGTCAACCGATATATCGCCGAGATAAATTTTCTCGTTTGGCCAATTTGTTTCTTGAGGGTGCCGAAAATCATCTGCTTGCATGTAAAGCGACTGAGACATGTAAACGACCAGTCATGGTTCATTTTGTTGTTACGTGCCATCGTGTTACTACAATAATATACCAGGGTGCAAAACAGTCTCATTTAAACTGTCCGCATTTCAGAGCCACGAAAGACGCGTTTGAGCTCATAATGTTAAAGTGTTCACCTGTTTCATTCTCCCTGTCTCTCCTCAACAGTTCCATGTAACTTTTAACTATCTTGTCTAATGATAAAAAGGCAAATATCAATAAAACTAATATCATATACCATCTGCAAATATGCGCATATCTCGTTTAAACAGATAATTAATGAACCTCACGAAAATCTAGCATTTGCTTCCCGTTGAGCGCTCATCTAATATCTTCTTCTGAAGCTTGTATTCCATCAGCCAAAATAAAAAACTTCAGGATCAAAAGTTCCTCTGATTCACAAATCATGACGGTAACTCCAAGAAGGCGATCCAGGCCGTTTAAACTGTCAGAAAATTGCTGTTCGCGCTGGATCCGCACGAGCACGTGAGAGCAACTTCAAGCTTCACGTGTGCTATAAGTAAATGTCTAATTTTTTAAAAAAAAGCCCCGCACCATGGTACAAAGATCACACTCATGCTCTCAAGAGAGTAGCTCAGAAAATGGAGTGCAAGTGGAAGAATACAAAATTAGAGGTATTTCACGGTGCATGGAAGGATAGTGTCTGTAGCTACAGACAGGTCAGCATATTTTAGCAAACTCATAGAAAATAACCACAACAATCCTAAGTGTTTATTCAGTACTGTGGCTAAATTGGTTAGGAATAAAGTATCGACTGAACCACATATTTCGTTACAGCACAATAGTAATGACTTAGTAATGATAAAATTGAAATAATCCGAAATAAAATTGGAACTATGCAATCAACTGTCACAGCACCTCAGAAAATAGTGTCTCATAATTTTCCTCATGAGCAACCTCAATCCTTCGCTGTCATAGGTCATGAAGAGCTAACAAAACATATCAAAAAATCAAAAGCCGCAACATGTATGTTAGATCCAATACCAACTAAGCTCTTAAAAGAGGTATTCCCTGTAATCTCAAAACCTCTTCTTAATATTAATAACTCCTCGCTATCCTTAGGACATTTCCCAAGAAACTTTAAAATGGCAGTTTTCAAACCACTTATTAAGAAGTCACTGTTTGATCCTGGAGAATTGGCTAATTACAGACTGATTTCAAATCTACCATTTATGTCAGAAATACTAGAAAAGGTAGTGTCCTCCCGACTATGTTCATTTCTATATGGAAATGGTATATATGAACAATTTCAGCCAGGATTTAGGCCCCATCACAGTGCAGAAACCGCATTTATCAGAGTTACAAATTACTTGCTCTTATCATCTGATCACTGCTGCATTTCTCTTCTAGTGCTTTTAGATCTTAGCGCTGCTTTCGACACGATAGATCACGACATTCTCTTGAATAGGCTGGAGAAAGGCATTAGTTGACTTGCATTAGCATGGTTTAGGTCCTATTTATCAGACCGCTACCACTTTGTATGTGTAAACGAGGAATTGTCAAATCAAACAAAAGTTAAGTATGGAGTGCCACAGGGATCAGTTTTAGGGCCTCTGTTTTTCTCCTTATACATGCTTCCCCTGGGAGATATTTTCAGCAATCATGGAATAAGTTTCCACTGTTATGCCAACGATACCCAACTTTATATTTCTTCTAAACCCAACAAAAATTCACACTTCTGCTCAATTCCGACTAAACAGAGGTACTAATTATTGGACCAAAAACCTCTAAAAATAAACAGCTAAAATATAAATATACTCTGGATGTACTGTTACGTTGTCTTCTACAGCAAAGAACTTAGGTGTTATATTTGATACCAGTCTGTCCTTTGAAAATCTAATTTCCAATGTTTGTAGAACAGCGTTCTTCCACCTCATAAATATTGCTAAGTTACGACACATGCTCTCTGTTGCTGATGCCGAAAAACTAATTCATGCATTCATGACCTCAAGACTAGATTATTGTAATGCATTAAAGGTAGGATGCCCAGAAAGTTCAATAAATAAACTTTAATTGGTTTAAAATGCAGCTGCCAGAGTGCTGACTACAACCAAGAAATATGATCATATTAGCCCAATTTTATCGTGTTTACATTGGCTACCTATTAAAATTCGTATTAATTTTTAAATTCTGTTAACTACATACAAAGCTTTGAATGGTCCAGCTCCACAGCATTTAAGTGACCTTCTGAAACGCTGTATTCCGTTAAATTCATTATGATCACAAAATTTTGTTAATAACCTCATTGATCTCTGACTGCATCACCTTTGTCTGTTGATGGACTAAATTCTTGAAATGGAATACATAGACTATAATTTAATTGCCAACAAAAGCCTTTATCAGCCAACTAACGGACAATGCATATATGTGACCTTCTGCACTTAATCCAGCATGGACTTCAAAAACTTTAGTCATTAATCTTAAAGTTCATAAAAAAATTTAAAAAATATTTATTTTTTGAAACACTGGACCTTAACTCTTACTTAATTTACACATTTTAAACCATGACTTGCACTGCACACAAATAACTAATATTGGCATTATAATCATGTTGTTTAGCCAGAGGGGAACTGGCCCCAACAGTGAGCCTGGTTTCACCCAGGTTTTCTCCAGTAACCAACATCTTATGGAGTTTTGTGTTCCATGCCACAGTCACCTTCAGCTTGCTCACAGGGGTTCTAAATACAAATATTATTTAATTATTTAATTTTTATACACAATTTGCAATCATATTTATTCAAACTACACAATGATCATTCTAAGACTTTATAGATATTACAGTTATAATTTTTTGTTAATGCATGATTTTCTGTAAAGCTGCTTTGAGTTTGGGAAAAGTGCTATACAAATAAAAATAACTTGACATTACACTATAATAAAGACATTTTTGAACCCCTAACCTTACCCCATGCCTAAACCTAACCAATAGCATAACAACAATACAACCAAAAATATAAAAGACATAAGCAGATGAAAGTACAGTCACAATAATTTATATAAAACATTTTTTTTTTTTAATGTTACAAAAGAACCATCAAAGTATTCCAAATGACTCATGCTGCATTTAAAGTCTTCTGAAACCATGCAATAGCTCCAGAGTGAAATTTAAGGTTTTAATTGCTGAAAAGCTTCCTCTATGTGAAGGTGGTCTCATCTCATAAAAAATATACATCCAAACTTGGTAGATACTATTTGCACCCCTAATTAAATAATAACATAGAGTATAGGGGCATCACAGCAGCATGTTTATTGTGTTTATTTAGAGTCCTACAGACACACTACACCAACCCCTACCCCTTAACCTAACCCTTACCTTCCTTTACAAAAATTAACCATGGTTTTACTACAGTGACCATAGTATCACCATGTAATTTTGTAGTAAAATAATTGTAACCACAAAATAAAGCATGGTTACTGTATTAACACCAAATTACTGTAGTAACAGCATTGTTAATTGCATGAAGTTTATGGTTTCTGCCAAAAAAAACATACTTCAGTAAAATTACCTTTATATGAATTTGTTTGTATTATTAAGAGAAGAGAGAGGAAACAGAATGGGAAAAAGAGTGTGATAAACACAGAATCAAACCCGTGTCGAAAAGGCGCAGTTTTAACCAGCGTTAGGCCCCACACTACTGAAGCAACACTCACAATGCAGTTTGTTGTAAAATTTCTATTTTTCTAATAGACTATTCGGGTGCAAAGAGCCACGCTGTGTGGCAGGTGTTATTGACACCTGGGTGCAAATAGTCACTCCGTTCAAAAATATTAATCCAAACTTTAGTGTCACAGTCGATCACATGGCACGCAAGAGTCAATGGCATTTTACATCACTGACGTCAATGTCGTAACGCTTCATGAGGCGGCAATTTTAAATGTTTAAATGAGCGCGGACTGTGATCCAACTGTTACGGCAGATGGGAACACTGATTGTTGCTGAAGACTTGAATCTGTTCTTCACACAAAGTGATCACACAGCATCAGAAGATCTGGAGTACAGCGCACAAAGAGCATGGATTGTTTTTTATTATAATTTTTATGGTGCTTTTTGTTATTTTTTGAGCTGCAGTTCAGACATTGTGAAACTCCCTTAGTGTCCCACAGCAAACAAAACAATACAATAAAACAAAACAATGAGCAAACAAGCAATACATACATAAATGAAGCCATGAGTAAATGATGACAGAATTTTCAAATCATTTAATATTAAAATTTAGTGTTGGGTTAAGCAAAGGAATGCTTTGAAATGAGTTGAATACGGTAACCAGTGTGACATTTAATATATGGAACAAGGGCAACAATTTAGTGGTGCAAGCAAAAAGTCCACCCAGATGTTTGGTCATGAGAGTGTATTGACACACATACTGTACACCTTGCTTTCATCACATGTTACCTATGATAAAGGTCAACCCACATAAAGACACTGCAGATAAACACTGATTGAACTTAAGTGTGGACACACAGTAAGGACGCTAAACTCTCCAAATCAAACATTGTAATTGTTTGTACAAATATATTACCATAAAGTAATTTCTGAGTGGTATAGAGAACAGAACATGTTGAAGGACATGAGCTGGATGTTTCACAGAGCATTATTGTCAGTTGACTTGCCTCTTCAAATTCTACTTCCAAGAAAACCATTTTCATTGTGCCTCCACTGGAATAAATAAGGCAGTGTAAGTCCAAACACATTAAAAGTACCACTCTGTGAATGTA
Organism: Myxocyprinus asiaticus; assembly: GCF_019703515.2. NCBI lineage: Eukaryota > Metazoa > Chordata > Actinopteri > Cypriniformes > Catostomidae > Myxocyprinus > Myxocyprinus asiaticus. The sequence continues at coordinate 37,002,889 of NC_059364.1, read as the reverse complement.
GCAGAGTGGTACACACATTTAATTTGTGTTTCATTTCCAAAGGCTGTTTCTGGTAGATCTCCTTGCACCTTTGTTTGGGTCATGGCCCTTTTCAGCTATACACCTCATTCAGCTGGCTTGATGAGGCCTGAAAATTTATTTTATTTAATATACAGTATCTGAATCATAGTAATTCAAAACATTTCATATGTGGTGTTTATGGCTTCAGCTGCTCCAAACTCCACTCTTTTCCTACTAATTGCTTGTGTTTTTGCTGAGTTGCTCTCCAAGGAGTCGGAACAGTTGTCTTAGGCTTGTCCAGCCAGGGACGAACAACACTCTGCATTATTCACTTTTACTGTAACACAGACTTTTACAAGCTGGATAAAAGCAAAAGCAGGAGGTTCTCCAGCCTCCAAATAAATGCTCCTTTATGAAGAGAAGAAATGATTGCAATAAATATTGCCCACTAAAAAGAGAGAGAATGTTGAAGCAGGGCAAATCCCTGTTGCAGAAATAGGAACTACACTGTGTGCCATTTAAATCACATACGTGTTGTTGTTAATAGACTGTAGTGGAAAGGGTTCTGGAAACAACTCTGCTGCTGTTTTGATTGGGTTTATTTCACAGTGATTTTACAGTGCAAGCTGTTTCATTAAAGTAGCACACCAAATCACGCAAACCTTGTCATATACACTCAATGAGCACTTTATTACAACCCCAATTCCGAAAAAGTTGGTACAGTATGATAAGTGCTAATGAAAACAAAAAGGAGTGATTTGTAAATTATATTCACCCTTTGCTATATTGAAAGCACAACAACTACACATTAAATGATGTTTTACTTTGTGAATTTCATTGTTTTTTGAAAATGTACAGTAATTTCAAATCAGATGATTGCAACACGCTCCAAAAAGTTGGGACAGTCGAGTGTTTATCACTGTAAAACATCACAATTTCTTCTAATAACACTTATTAAGCATTTGGGCACTGAAGACACAAGTTTGTTAACTTCAGAAAGTGGAATTTTCCCCCATTCATCCATTATGAAGGTCTTTAGCTGCACAATTGTACGGGGTCTTCGTTGCTGTATGGTGGGCTTCATAATGCACCACACATTTTCAATTGGAGACAGGTCAGGACTGCAGGCAGGCCAATCTAGCACCCACACTCTCTGCTTACACAGCCATGCACTTGTAATACGGACAGTATGTGGTTTGAAATTGTCCTGCTGGAAAATGCAGGGACGTCCCTGGAAAAGACGGTGTTGGATGGCAATATATGTTGCTCCAAAATTTTTACATATCTGTCTGCATTCATGGTGTTCTCACAGATGTGCGAGTTACTCATGCCATGGGCACTGACACACCCCTGGCCCATACAGACACTGGCTTTTGGGCCTGACGCTAATAACAGCTTGGGTGGCCCTTTTCCTCTTTGCCTGGATAAAACGACAGCTTTGTTTTTCAAAAACTTTTTGAACTGTGGACTCAAAAAACACAGTTCCACTTTTCTACCTTCCATCTAAGATGAGACCGAGCCTGGAGAAGTCGGCAGCACTTCTGGACAGTGTTGATGTAGGGCTTCTGCTTTGCATAGTAAAGCCTTAACTTGCATCTGTGGATGCAGCGGCAATGGTGTTGACTGACAAAGGTTAACTAAAGTTATCCCAAGCCAATATTCATGATATCCATTACAGATGAATGACGTTTTTTTAAGACAGTGACGTCTAAGGGATCAGAGATCACGCACATTCAGAAGTGGTTTTTGTCTTGCCCTTTATGCCAGTGGCGTATCCAGGACATTTTTACTGGGGTAGCCAAGATGTAGCACAGACCTAGTGTGGGGTGGCGATACCGGAAGAACCTTTATGAATGGCACATGATCAAAATATGTAAATATCGCATTGCTTTGCTTCAACATCTACACATGTAGAATAAATGAATTCTTAAACTCATGTTAGCATTCACTGAATTGTTTGTATTCAATATCAGACTATTGTTTTGACATTTGACAGTTTTCTATTCCTGTTCTATTTCAACCTATTACAGTTTCAGGGAATCTCTGGTTATTTTAACATAACATCCATTTTTAAATCATTAATTGTTTAGGAAAAGTCAGTTACACATTTTTAAGAGCTATTCTCATTGTAGAGAATTAATCTGCGTATAACATCAGGTATAGTGTATAATCATAAAAAGATACAAGTACAGGTGATAACTGATTGAGGCACAATTCAATCAATTATTCAATCAATTATTCATTCATTTATTAGCTATAACTGCACTGTCCAGCAAAAATATTGTTAAATTGGGTACAAATCAGTGTGTGAAATTGGCTACGAGGGCTTATACGTCTGTCTGGAAACCCCAAAACTGCAGATTGAGCTCTGTATACAGTAAAAAACAAAACTCTATTTACAGTGTCTACTCAGGTTTATTTTCCACATGTTCTGATAGCTTCAATTACTTTGAATATTACCAAATAAAATAGTTAGTCAAATCATTTGCGGCATTTAAGTGCAATTTGCCCTGCCTCTGCATATTTAAAATGTCAAATAAGGTATAAAAACTTTGAAGATTTTATTGGTCTGACTGACCAATAATACACATAAAGAGCTCATAAATAACTCATGTAAAGATTTAAAGTACAGTCACAGTACAAACCCTTCCATTTCACACACAGGTTAGCCATATATATATAACTTTTGCTACTGAACATATACATCTGCAAAACAATCAGAAAATATGGCATTTCATATTTCATGTCAATATAAAGATAACATCCTGAATGTGGTGTAGGGTCTAGCTTACTCTTTAACCTAGCTACTGTAACAATGAAAAAATGTTTTCACATTCACATGGAAATTCGGGATAAATTAAATGTTAGATTAGATGAACATACCTCTCAAATAACAGCTTTCTTTTTGACCACAAATCGACGTCGTCAACTCATTGGAAGTTGGAGGTAGACGCTAGCTCATGTCAGCTTCGTGCTTCTGACCGACCATTATACTCCAGACCTGGCGCCCGCTGCCCGTGACCTGCGGCACCTGCCTGGCCACCCGCAGCCTGCCCCTCCCCCCACTGATCAAAGATCAGCTCACACAGCTTCAGTCCCACCACTACTATAATGGTCAGAAATATAAAACTGACCCTGGGTCAGTGTGGCTCTAAATCAACAAATGACCTGAGATGTCATCTTTGATTGACAGGTGTTTCTATTGGTTCTTCATTCTTGTGTTGATGAACATGATGAACTACCAATCAGTTCTGGGGTGGCCACAGGGTGACCAATGAGGTTTCAGGGGTGGCCCAGGCCACCACAGGCCACCCCCTAAAATCGCCACTGCTTTACACACTGAGATTTGACAAGATTCCTTGAATCTTTTAAATATATTGTGCACTCTAGAGGGTGAAATGCCCAAAATCCTTGCAATTTGTCTTTGGGGAACATTGTTCTCAAAGTGCTGGATTATTTGCTGAAGCATCTGTTGGCAAATTGAAAACTCTTGAATGATCCTTGCTCTTGAAGGACTAGGCTGTTTTTGGATTCTCCTTATACAGTATACAGTACTATGACACAATTGCCTCACCTGTTGAACATTTCCTGTTTCACATCGCCTTGTTATTTCAACTCATCAAATTGTTATTAATCTTAAATTGCCCCCGTCTCAACTTTTTTGGAGGGTGTTGCAATCATCTGATTTGAAATTACTGTACATTTTCAAAAAACAATGGAATTCACAAGTAAAAACATCATATAATGTGCAATAGAGCAAAGGGTGAATATAATTTACAAATCACTCCTTTTTTTTTTTTTTTTTTTTTTTTTGTATTTTTCATACTGTCCCAACTTTTTCGGAATTGGCGTTGTAGGAACACTATGGTCCTAATAATGTGCCTGACATGCTCTTCTGCTGTTGTAGCCCATCCGCCTCAAGGTTTGACGTGTTGTGCATTCTGAGATGCTATTCTGCTGACTACAATTGTACAGAGTGGTCATGAACTTGACTTGACTTAGCTTGGCTTGTCTTGAACAATAACATGACGTTACACAACACATCTACAATACTTGACAAAGGACAATGGAAAACATGAGAGTATAAATACATGGACCTGGGAGAACAAACCAATGAACAAACAGAACTCTATACAAGATAACAAGACAATCAAACAATGAAAACAAGACACATGAACATGGAGGGAAAACATGAAATCACATGACAAGGGAACCACATGAAACAGGAAATAGAATTTTCAAAATAAAAGACATGAAATACAAGAATCAACAAAATACACGACATATCCCCCCCAATAAGGGGCAGTTCCTGATGCCCCAACACATGAACAAAACACATAAAACATGACATAATATTCAAAGTTCAATAGGGAGCAGGGGGGTGTTCTTGAGGCATGGCTTGGCAGGGCATGGAGCATGGGATCAGGGTGGAGCCCGTGGGGGGTGGAGCCATGAGAGGCTTGAGGGGCGGAGCCATGGAAGGCAGAGCCGTGAGTGGCTTGAGGGGCAGAGCCATGGAGAACTGGATACCCGGAGAGTAGCCGAAGACTGGAAGGGCCAGGGTGGAGCCGGAGGCAGGGAGGACCAAGGTGGTGCCGGAGGCTCGGAGGAGCAAGGTGGAGCTGGGGGATTGGAAGACTGAGGCGGAGCCAGTGGGACTGAGGACCAAGGTGGAGCTGTAGGGAAGGAGGTCCCCAGTGGAGCTGACGGATCAGAGGGACGAGGCGCAGCCAGAGGATCGGAGAATCAAGGCGGAGCCAGGTGACCGACAGACCAAGGAGGAGCCGGAGGGATGAGGAACCCTGGCAAAGCCGACAGGCTGAAGGACCACAGTGGAGCCGAGGGAACGCAGAGCTGAGGCAATGTTGAGGGACCGACAGGCCAAGGCGGAGTCCAGGGCTCGGAGGGTCCAGGCAGGGTCAGAGGGTTGAAAGTTCCTCTTGCTTGCTCAGGAGAACTATGGGTGGGTACAAGGGCGGGAACCATCTCCAGGTCCAACTGCTCAGATGTGGCCATGACATGACTCAGGCGTGGCTGTGACGTGGCATGGAGCAGGTTCAGGCATGGCTGTTGACATGGCATAGACAGGCTCAGGCGTGGCTGTGACATGGCATGGAGCAGGCTCAGGCGTGGCTGTGACATGACATGGAGCAGGCTCAGGCGTGGCTGTGACATGGTATGGAGCAGACTGAGGCATTGCTGTGACATGGCATGAAGCAGGCTGAGGCGTTGCTGTGACAAAAGATGGCGCTAGCTCAGCGACCATGATGAGAAACTCTGGCCTGGCAGCCATGACGTGAAACTCTGGCTCGGCAGCCATGTCGTGGAACTCCGGCTCGGTATCCGCCTCCCCCACAGTGAACGTAGAACCAGTGATCTGCAGGGCAAGGTCGATATACTGAGCGAGGCTGAGGGAACTGCGACCGCCAGGCATCAAAGCGGAGATTGGCTCAATTAGTCCAAAACGGAAAATGTCTTTTAGGGCAACCTCTTTAAACTGAACCTTGCAGGCCAGAGCGCAGAAATCCTCAACATAATCCTCTAGGGGATGACTTCACTGATGTAGGCGTAGGAGTAGAACTGCTGGGTTCATGGTTGGGTCAAGTATTCTGTGATGTTGCGCTGGCGCTGGCAATGACGATGAAGTAAAGAGAACCCAGGTGCAGTTTATTTACAAAGTGCTGTTATGCAAAAGTGAGTACAAAACAAAACCAACATAAACGACTTGACTATAAAACAAAACATAAACATCAACATAAACATAAACATGAACTTGACTTGACTTGACATGGATTGGCTTGGCTTGGCTTGCCTTGAACAATAACATGACGTTACACAACACATCGACCGTACTTGACAAAGGACAATGGAAAACATGAGAGTATAAATACATGGACCTGGGAGAACAAACCAATGAACAAACAGAACTCTAAACAAGACAATAAGACAATCAACCAATGAAAACAAGACACATGAACATGGAGGGAAAACATGAAATCACATGACAAGGGAACCACATGACATGAAACAGGAACTAGAATTTTCTTAATAAAAGATTAAATACAAGAATCAACAAAATACACATGACACTCAATGAGTGTAGGCATTGCATGATTGATGGTATCAAGGGTTCTCAAAAAGATTAGGCTGAAAATGAGGGGAAAACATTTGGTTCTATTTTCATAGAACAGTTCTTCAGTTTATCATAGATAAAAGTCATCAGGAAAGAAAACAAATCATAAATGAGATATCTTTAATACACTGTAAAAAGAGGTAACCTGCAATTGTTGAGTCATACTTGATCTCACACATAAAAATTACTTTCGTTGGCGTAACCTAATGTAGTCAGGTTAATTTAATCAGACTAAATAAAATTCTTACTTGATTAAAACCAGTAAATGTACTGTAGATGTTGCCACATGAAACACAATTTAGGTTACCTGACCAAAACATTTTACTGTGTCTCTCAATTGTTTTTTCTAAAATCAATGTGATTAAATGGGGAGCAATTCAAGATTTTTGCTTAGATCTCCTGCTTCTCAGATGATGACCCTAGGAAGACCCTAGTTGAGTCATGACAATTCTCTGAATAAATGTAAGGTGTTCTAATGGATATGACAGTTTGGTATGTTTGGTCTTGGTGGACTATATCTGCTTTTGCTGCTGCTGCTGCAGAGCAAGTAAAAAGACTTGCTACTGCCAAAACATTCACAGACATGCTGTTTTTGAGAATGTCATTCATGTTGCTGGTGCTGCACAATTAGGCATACACAAGACATGCTGTGTCAACCATATAGGACATATTTCATGTATCTCATAAAATGTATTTATTTGGTAAGTAGTTGTGTAAATAATTAGTGAGATAGCGTGCAACACTCATTCAGATTTTTCCTTCGGAGCCGAATGCATGCTTGTGTTCATCCTCTCACCTTTTGCTTACGCTGCTGGATTTTATGGTGCATATCAGCAGACACCCTCACATGGTCGAGTGTTGTGTTTCCCCTGGGTGTTTCGCGGCTGAGTCCGTGGGTGCTAAAAGAGTATATTCAAAAGAGTATATTTCCTTCTAAAAGGGCTCGCGCAAATGCTTGCCGTCTTTTTAAAGATGTCCTTCTGCGTTTGTGCTACTGGATGTGGCCGTTATCTCTCCCCTCCGGACAGCCATAAAATCTGCCTCGAGTGCTTGGGGCCCCAGCACGCCGAGGCAGCTTTCGTGGAAGGGACATGTTCTCATTGCAAGAACAGGCCCATCAGAATTTTGCGGTCGCAGCTCACTTCTTTCTTTATGAAGCAAGGAGCCACCGCGGCTGCTCCCCAACCTGGTCTGCCCTGGGTTGATGCTCAGCCGGCCGGGTTGGCAAGCACTGCAGGCGATCTGGATGTGGACATGAGAGCGTTTCCGCCGGCTCAGCCCCGCGGACCTCCCATTCCCCAGCACGCGCGTTCTATCTGGAAGAGCTGTCGAGCGATATAGGCCGTGCACCGCAGGTCAAGCCGCTTCCACCCTGCATGCCATGGCCATCCTGCAGGTCCACCAGGCCAAGGTGCTGAAAGATCTGCACGAGGGTAGAACCGACCCAGGGCTGATGCAGGAACTGCGTACTGCGACCGACCTCGCCTTACGGGCGACGAAAGACATGGCGCGCGCCCTGGGCCAGACGATGTCCACTCTTGTGGTCCAAGAGTGGCACCTGTGGCTCAACATTGCAGAGATGCGTGACACTGAGGAAGTCCGCTTTCTTGATGCACCCATCTCCCAAGGGGGGCTTTTTGGCGACACCATCAAGGATTTCACTCATCAATTCTCGATGGTGAGGAAGCAGACCGAGGCAAATAAGCACATCTTTCCGGTGCGACTCGGCCACCTCCAGGCCTCCGAAATCTCGCGCCCCATCTGCTTCTCGCCAGAGCCTTTCCCCTGCAGTGCCGGCCCCGGCTCCCGAACCATCGGAGTCCATACGCCGGCCTCAGAGAAAGAGATCCTCCCGCGGGAAGTTGGCTCCCCGTCAGTCGGCCCCCAAGAACCCCAGACGGGCTTCGAGGTGGCCCTGACATGGGCAGCCCAGGGATGAGGCGACTGCCTTTGATGAGTAATCTATCCAGCCCCACCATCGCCCCTGGGCCAGCGCGTGGTGAGTATTCTATCCCCGAGTGCCCCCTCGTACTTTCAAAAAGGGACTGCCCTTTTTGAAAGTAAAAGGGCAGTCCCCTCATTTCCTGGGCCAGCGCACTCGTGATGTCCAGGCGCTGGAAGTCTTTCCGGTCAATCAGGTGAACGCAAGTACCTCCCGTTCCCTCGTTCTCCATCGAGAGACAGCCAGCAAACAGGTAAGTATGCTGGTCTCTGGGGTCACTCACCCGCCCCAGTCACCGGCCACCATTGCTGGCCCTGAAGAGGCTTCGGCCGTTGATTCAGGTCAAGCATGTGTTGGTCCGGACTGACAACACAGCGACCGTAGCATACATAAACTGGCAAGGTGTTGTATGCTCACTTTGCATGTCGCAATTCACCTGCCGCCTCCTCCTTTGCAGTCAGCATACGTTGAAGTCTCTGTGAGCCACTCACCTTGGTGTTGTGTCCTCCTGGGCACTGGCAAGGGGGGCCTCTCTAGCAGACATATGCAGAGCTGTGGGTTGGGCTACACCCAATACCTTTGCAAGGTTTTACAACCCACGCATAGACCCGGTTTCGACCCGAGTGTTACACAGTAACAGCAGGTAGACCGGGCGGCTGGTTGGGTGTATCGCTTGCATTGCGCCTTTCCTCTTTTTCAAAAGGTGATAATGTGCGCCTTTTTGTCCACAACAGTTCCCTGTATCCGGTGAACTCCGGACACCTCTTTAATTCTTAAGCACTGTTCAGTGACGAACTTGGCAGAGGAGTAACGGCACCAGGCCCAGTATTCGTGGTATGCCCCTTTTCAGGTGAGCCCATGTGCTCGGGCTCAGTGCTCCATGCATGGTGATTCCCCCCTTGTAATCCCATATGATGAGTTTCCACTGTTCAGGTTGCCCCTTAGGTGAACCCTGTGTTTCCCCTCACCAGAGCTTTCGCTGTCTCGGCCACTGTTGCTGCGTACCCTCTCTGTAGATAGGGTCCTTTGATGGTATCATTCCAAATGTGAACTTCCCCGTTGGTAAGTCCATGTGAGATATTCTCCACATGTTATCCTCCCTCCGGTAGGATGTGGTCTCCGTAGTGCTCCCCCTCCTGGAGAGGGAAGAGCATTTCCCAGCATTATTCTAGAAAGTGCTCGGTGGGAAATTGCTTAACAGCAATCAGGTAAGGCTCCGCCGGTAGCCTCCTTGGTTAAGTGCCTCCTTCCCCCTTAACGGGACTAGGGAGATGCCTTACCTAACTCGCTTGAAGGTCACAACGTAGTTGAGCACTCGCTGCAAGGCATGCAGCAGCTTGCCCGTGTCCACTCTTCCGTACCTCGTGAGATGGTTCAGCGCCTGCGGCGTTTCCTATAGGAACCCCTAGTGTCACTACATCGACACAATGCTGAGTGAGTGACAGACAGGGAACATCTTGGTTACTGATGTAACCTCTGTTCCCTGATGGAGGGAACAAGACATTGTGTCCCTCCTGCCATGGTGCTGAACCGGCCCCTGACATGGTTGGGACTCTCTATTGGCTCCTCAGCATAAATCTGAATGAGTGGTTCACGCCATCTCCTTTTATACCCGTATGTTCGGGGTGGAGAGTGGCATGCAAATTCCACTTGTCAATTCTCATTGGCCTTTTCTATTTTAAGCAAAAGTGATTGGGGCTCTCAAGATCGAACCCCTAGTGTCACTACATCGATACAATGTCTCGTTCCCTCCATCAGGAAACAGAGATTACATCAGTAACCAAGGCGTTTTATGTGACAAAAACAAAAACAAACATGGCACGTCACAGTGTTTGTGTAGCTTACAGTTTAAACATACAGAGAAATGCAATCCAACATTATTACATTGCTCAACAAGATTGCCAAAGATGACAGGTATTTACATTATTATGTATCAACTTTTTAAAGTGGTTTATCTTGCCAAGTACAATAAACTGTAAGAGTGGAATCATTATTAACACTGGTGTAGCAGATGGTTAAGGTTATATTTGGATTTTTGCCATTATATATAATATTATGTTTACCTCTTGATTGAGAATACCACTAACTAAATGAGTAATCACCTTACTGAACAAAACAATGCACAAAATAAGATGAGAAGAGTGTAAGGAAAGCTAACAGAGTTGGCAAATATAATTAATTACTGAGATCAGCTGCAGAGGACATGGCGATTCAGTGTTTATCTCAAGCAAGACTGACTGAATTCAATGCCCATGTTAGTTAGCTGGATGATTGTTGTTCGAGCACAGAGTCCAAGAAATCATTGCTCCTTTCACTGCCCCTTTTGCTTGGGTCTCTTATGCTCCCTGTACTCTCTTGCAAGTTTTCAATTTGTTCATGATTTGGTCAATTGTTCGATTGAATTTGGCGTGCATAATTTCTTGCCATTTCTCCTCGTAGACTTCTATCCTTTGCGATCTCTATAGTTTATCTTGGCCCAGAAACCCGCCCCCGAACCTTGTTGTTGGAAAAGGGCTAACAGTCTGCCGGTCATTAATGCAAAATATACCCAGACAGGTACATTATCCCTTACATATAGACTTAGGGTACGTCAACAATTTCTCATTTTCATCTATTTTGATAACCATTTTTTTTTTTTCTCCTGAGGCATTTTTGGAGAAACATTTTAGGCAAAGTTGCTCCTTAGTTGAAACAACATAGAACTCCCCCTAATCTCCAGAGCTATGAAAGAGCAACCCCTGAGCAATTTAACTTTCCTATGGGAATGTGTCTGCAGACAGGTTGTGTTTTGCTTTGCATCAGTGTAATTGTGATTATAATTAATCAGAGGCTTCTCAGAGACCTCATTGAAGTGCACTGAGTTGATATGAACTGACAAATGGATCATCAGTTTAAACTTGCAGTTAAACTAACTGACGTTTGCTGCCTGAAGGAAAGGAAGATGGCTATAGAATGAAGGTTTAGGGTGTGATGCAAAGTTTTCTATTCTTTTCGCTCTAGGTTTTCTCCTTCCCTCTCTTCACTTGGACGGAGAACAGGCCTGGCTTACAGCTGGTTGTGTTTAGCATCTGTGAGTGGTGTACAGTATGGGATGTGTGTATACGCCATTTCTTCAGGATTCATTTGAGTGGTACGGAATGTTCTTGGGTGCCTGCCAAGATGCATAGAGGAAGAATCCACCCCCTCTTCCTTTTCTCTTTCCCTTTCTCTCTGAGTAACTATCTGTCTCCCCTCTATCTCCCTCTCTCTGCCTATCTTTCAATAGAAGTGATGAATCTCTAGGTTTTTGGCAGTCAAACGAGGGAACTTGTAACACTCAGATTAGGTAACTGAGGTTTATGAGTATATGGCCACCAGACCTCATATATAAAATATATGTTCGTTGACCGCCTGACTCCCATGCCCTAATAGCTCTCTATACCGTGTGTGGCATGTGGTTGTGTGCTAGAGAGATTGCATGAGTATGCAGTCTCAAATGTTTGCCAACCACAGCTCTGGGTGGGGATGCTGTTCTCCATTCAATAACTGCACCGCATCCATCAGTGCTGGGAGAACATGCTTTAATAATGGCCTGGCCCTGCTGCTGACCTGAGCTGTTTGCGTTCAGAATCCATGGTTTGTTTTCCCCTGCAGTGAAGTGCAGAGACTGTGCCAAGCTTACACTGGCCCGCATAGAGTGGCCGCGCTGAGCCACCATCTCTTACATAAGGCCCTCGGGACACAAGGTTCTCCAGAGCCAGTAAAGGAGATGGGGCAGGATGGGGTTCTGTCTCGAGGGGTGGAAGAGTGATTTGTGGCCGACTTTTTCCTTGTTTTGTCACAAGTATGTTTGAGAATAAAGTGTTTGTATATGTGTGTTTCTTAGTGGTGTTGATTTGCAAAATGATTCTCATTGTGAAGCTACATTCGTACATGTACACATACACAAGGTCTAGAAAACACTAAAAGATGAATGACCACAAAAAATACCATAGCGACAAAGACAATAAACTAATACCAAAAAGTACAATGTTTGTTGACACATGTTCTGTGGTAATAGTATGTTCTACGGAAGGGTGCGATAGGGCCTGTCCCTCCGGCCGAGATGAAGAAGGGGTTTTACAGCCCTTCATCGTACCGAAGAAAGGCAGTGGATTGCGGCCAATCTTGGACCTGTGGCGGTAGACCTGAAGGACGCGTACTTCCACGTCTCAGTTTTACCGAGGGCCGGGCGTACCAGTACGAGGTCCTCCCCTTCAGCCTGTCCTTGACCCCTCGTGGACCTGGTGCTCAGGCACCTTAGCCGTCTAGGGCTTCGGGTCTACTGGGAAAAGAGCAAGCTCTCCCCGGTTCAGAGCATCTCTTTTCTTGGCTTGGAGTTGGACTCAGTCTTGATGACGGTGCGCCTCATGAACGAGCGCGCACAGTCGATGCTGAACTGTCTGAAGGCGTTCAGACAGAAGACAGCGGTTCCACTGAAACTTTTCCAGAGGCTCCTGGGGCATATGGCATCCTCTGCGTTTGCCACACCGCACGGGTTGATGCATATGAGACTGCTTCAGCACTGGCTTCAGATTTGAGTCCAGAGATGGGCATGTCGCCGGTCCGGGCTACTCTCACGTGATCCTGAGACCCTGACCAGGCTATGTGCCCAAGGTTTCCACAACCCCATTTAGGGATCAGGTGGTGAACCTGCAAGCGCTGCCCCAGGAGGAGGCAGACCCAGCTTTGGCATTGCTATGTACGTTGCGTGCTTTACGCATTTATTTGGATCACACGCAGAGCTTTAGAAGCTCCAAGTAGCTCTTTGTCTGCTTTGGTGGACTGAACTACCTGCTGAAATGGCCAGGACCTTGTCTCGGCTCCTCAGCACAAAACCTGAATGAGTGGTTGCATACCAGCTCCTTTTATACCCGTATGTCCGGGGGAGTGGCATGCAAATTCCACTCGCCAATTCCTATTGGCCTTTTATCAAAAAGCAGAGGTGTTTGGGGCTCCCAAGAGTGACCCCTAGTGTCACTACATTGACACAACATCTCGTTCCCTCCATCAGGGAATGGAGGTTACGAAAGTAACCAGGACGTTTTTTGGACATGTACCATCGTGATACCATGTTTTTTGGACATGTACCATCGTGATACCATGGTTTTTGGACATGGTAAAATAAAAATACCATGGTTTTTGGACATGAACCATTTTACTACAAGTTATTTTGAAGGATTCGAGGCTATATACAGTGGTGTTACCATGTTTTTTGGACAGGTACCATGGTAATACCATTGTTTTACGGACATGTACCATAGTTATACCATTGTTTTTAGACATTACCCATTTTACTTCAAGGTACTTTGATTTTGGCACATGTACCGTGGTAATACCATGGTTGTTGGACATGGTAAAATAAAAATACCATGGTTTTTGGACATGAACCATTTTACTACAAGTTATTTTGAAGGATTCGAGGCTATATACAGTGGTGTTACCATGTTTTTTGGACAGGTACCATGGTAATACCATTGTTTTACGGACATGTACCATAGTTATACCATTGTTTTTAGACATTACCCATTTTACTTAAAGATACTTTTGGTTTGGCACATGTACCATGTCTTTTTTTTTTTTTTTTTCATACATGATGTCATGCAAATACTATGTGTTTTGGAGATGTACCATGATAATACCATGGTTTTGGACATGAACCATTTTACTGCAAGTTATTTTGAAGGATTTGTGGATATATACTTTGGTAATACCATGGTTTTTAGGACATGTACTATGGTAATACCATTGTTTTTTGGACATGTACCATGTTAATACCATTGTTTTATGGACACGTACCATGGTTATATCATTGTTTTTTAGACATGACCCCATTTTACTTAAAGGTACTTTGGTTTTGGCACATTCCATGGTAACACCGTGTTTGTTTGTTTGTTTGTTTTTACACAATGTCATGAAGATACTATGTGTTTTGGACATGTTCCATGGTAATACCATAGTTTTTGGACATAACCCAAACTTCAGCTACTTTGAAGGGTTTTGGGGCATGTAATACCATACAGTGTAATGGCTTTTTGGATATGTGCTTTGGCAATACCATATTTTGGGGGCATTAACTATTTTACATCAAGGTAATTTGAAGGTTTTTATTTATTTATTTATTTATTTATTTTATTAACCATTTTTTACTTAAGGCCAGGGATCTATAAAGTAACTTGGAGTACCATGTAGATACCATGGCATGGGAATATGGTAATCATGGTATTGACTTTTGACAAACACTGGATCACCAGAGTACTATTTTGTAAGAGGATGCTGGGAGTTTAAGGCCATGTATAGGTCCCACACAAATATTCTAACACATCATTAATCCTAGCCTCGTTCAGCTCTCGCTCCACCCATTCATTTCACCTCTGTCTATCAGTATTGCCGTTTTTTTTTTTTTTCTGTATGTTCGGCAATCAGCATTGGTGCTCTGGCCGCTGATTGCCGTGTATTAATGAGGTCAGGGTGCCAAACCCTGTTATGTGTGTGAGAGCTACAGCTACTGCAGTTGAGTATAACTAAATAAACTCTGTCAGCTCACCTCTCAGTAAGCTGACTGCAATTCTACAAATGTTTCTGTCAAATGCATCCTGTCACTCATGTTTGTGTATTATATTGTTGGAGTCCACACACCTGCTTTACCGATTGATGGTTCATAGGTGTCAGGTGTCTCGCTTGCATAAGTTCCTTTAAACTATTCACTCAGGAAATGTATTAGTCAGATATCTATCTTTATGAAGACACCCATCAGCCTCATTTTACTTTTAGAGTTGCATCAACTTTTGATTTATTTGCGCTCTTAATCTTTTGACACATAAAGGAGCCACTTCAATAATTTCAGAGAGGTTTTAAAATATGTAGGGGAGATTAGAGCTAGTTGTCACACATTTTTCTAAGTAAAATTTTGATTTTTACCTTTTTACATGGGGTAAGTTAACCTTTTACAAACTTTTTAGCAGAATGTAAACAGTAAAACAATTTTGAATCAAAGCAATTCATGAAAAAGCAAAAATGTAAAAGGCAGCAAGTAACTGAAATAATAAGTCATTGTTTTAGCCAACAAATATTGTAATTAATCGATTGTATACATTTATAAAATATAAAATACATATAACAAACAATAAACATGTCACTACTTTCCAAGAAAACAATTCAAACGTTCGGTTAACATTTACCTTTATTATATAGTTGGCCCTTGCCTGTATGTATGCTACTGTGGTTTTATTGAGTTTACTTATTTACCCAACAGCTTTGGCAAAAATATGATGGTCTGAGGATGTTTGAAACCAACAAACAAAGCCACTGCTAGAGAGGCCACTTATTTGAGTAATTGAGCTTTTAAATCAAAACCGTAGAATTACTGAGATATAGCCCTTCCTTGAGTGACAAAAGGCCGCAATATTTCTCATATTTCTTAAGTATTACAAGTTGCTTACCTGTTGAGCAAGCACTGGAATGAGTGAATTTGACAGATAGGTCCACCACTAGATGGCACTCTGATACTATATGAATGTTCTGTGGACGTCTGGTCTCTGCTGCTGATTTCTCTGCACACATTCGCTAGCATTGAAACTTGACGTCATGATTGAGCGATCAAACTGGGCTTTCAGCTTGTTGCACAAACTTAGTTTGATGATCCTGGAAAGCCAAGGTCGGGAACAAACAGTTCTTTTGGATGATTAGTTCACTTTTGTGGATCTCAATAGCGAGATAATGAAAACTCTGGAAGATTGTGCAGCCACAGAACATTGTGAATGATGATAGACTGTTGGTCACATTGCTTAACAAATAATCATTCTTTAATGGGCTATTTCAAGTTAGCGCTGAGCACATGGTCATTTGGGGCAATAATATCCACTGATTACCCACTGTTAAGCAATTGGAGGAATTGAGCATCTACCTAGCATACTAAAACTTTGTTTTTCTTTCTTTCTTTTTCTTTCTTTCTTTCTTTCTTTCTTTCTTTCTTTCTTTCTTTCTTTCTCCTAGTCCAGTTTAATATGCAGAGACTATATATAACTAACTAAATAAGTTATTTATATGCTATTAAAACATGGCTATTTTGTTTTGAGCATCTTTACCAGTCACAGAAACATTGACTAATATTGCATTCCATTCAAAGTCAGATGTGGAAAATTCTAACTTGATATCTCCGATCTCTGACAATAAAGGCATTCCATTGACCTGATGCTCAGAAGATGACGTATAAGCAAACAAAACTGCTATTTTCCCATTTATCTTAGCAGTGTTGTTGGATTGTTACCAGAGATGTCTCCTAGCAACCAAACTGATAAACAATGCTGCAATACTAGTATTTGTACTAACTTTGTACATATCCCTGCGTGCGCCATGTTTGCGTGATGTCACACACCTGCATCTTGTCGAAATTGGAGTTGAAGATTTCTGCACAAAGTTCCAAGTTGGAAATCCGACTTCAAGGGGCATTCCATTGCACTTTTCCTAGTAGGAAGTTGGAAATTCCAACATTCCCAGTTGAATGGAATACAGCATAACCGTATGTGTCCTATTCCTTCAGTTTCAATTCATTCCAATGGGAGCAGAGCACCACGACTGCGAGGTGGATTCTCCTTGGAACTAATTGAAATGCCTGCTTCGCTCACCCTGCGCCAGTGGACACGTACGGTCAACCAATGGCATGAGTTTGGGATGGGACTATCTGTTTACCTTTACCCGACCACTGGAAGGCAGGGGAACTGTTCAGAAACCTGTTTGAAAACAATCATATTTTTGCAATTTCGTTTGGTCAAGCTAGTAGTGCAGAAATGACAACACTTCAGCTTTAATTGTAATTTGCAATTCCTTCCCAAGATGTAGGCTTATCTATACAACATGTTCCAAGAAAAAACTCAAATAGAAAAGATATCTAGCCTTAAACATTGTTATTTTGAAAATGATGATTATTATAACTTTTATCTGTTGATTTGCACATTGAGCTAAATCTGAGTGTACATACTGTATGAGCACTCATGAAAACGATTCCCTCAGTGTTGCTTGCGGTGGGAATTCAGTGTGGTGGTGGAAGAAGCAATGTGTGGTGGGATTTCTTCTCCTAACTGGAAATGAGCCATTCTGTTGCTGAGGCTGAAGGCTGTTGGATTGGAATTCTGTTCACTTGAAGTGGGGAAAAAGGAATGGTGTCCCTGACCACAAGATTGCCAGGATATGGCTGCTTTGAGTCTTGTAATTTGAATCAGAGACACAAGTGCTCTTTAGTTCCTTTTACACATACAACCCCTGTATGTTTATATTATTTCAGTAACACATTGTGTGCTCTCATCTCTGTTGTGCATTATTAAATCATTGTTTTATTGCTAAAATGAATACACACCTGAAATGTTCTGATTATGTGAAATGTATAAAGGCCCCTATAATAGCATGCATGTTATAAAGAATAACAAAGAAAAGAATAAGAAAAATGCTGAGTGTAGCATGCCACACTACTGTAACTGCTTTTACTTGTCAACTGCTCATTTCATTATCTTTACTCATCTTTATTCTAACAGTGCTGGCTGGGCATGACTCTGCAGAGTGGCCTTGTTCAGGGTCAATGCTTGTAGATGGAGGACAACATGAATACCCATGCATCACATCCCTGTGCTCTCAACCCTGCCTGCATGTCTGCCTGTTTTCAAGCATCGTCCTGTTGTCTTGAGGTAACTTGAGCCTTTGTCAGGATTTTGGGAATCTTAATTGGACTTTGGGGGGTAGACAACCAGGGGGAATGAGCAGGAAAGAAGAGGGAGCACAGGGCAAAGGTTTGTCTGAATGTCAGTGTTGTAAAATTTATAAGCAGCCGAAAGCTTTATGGTTTGTATTTCAAAGTAAAATGTAAAAACGCACATATGATTTACTTGTTTAAAATAGATTTTTCTAAGGTTAAACCTTCTCTACACTTAATGCTGCCAAATAGTGCTGTCAGGAATGAGACTGTTTAAACACTGTAAAATGTTCAACCTAGTCTCATAGAATGAACGTTACTACAACAAAAGTTTTCAAACTGATTTTCACGTGCCAAATTCTACGTTCCGTTGCAGTTTCCTGGTGAAATTAACACTAGAGGCGCTACAACTGTGCGTTTTAGTCACTTTCACACAAACCACGACTACAACGGCTGATTATGACTTTATAAACACGTATTTTTCACATTATTACTCACACACTGCTATGTTATGATATTGAAACAGTTTTACTCTGATGCATAATTTGAAAAATGATACGTTTTAAGGCTTGTATTACAGACTCATCTACATTTATACACGTATTCCAATGTAATTAACTTCTGTGGTTGCTCACCTCATAGAGTGTTGGATTTTGGACTCTGAAGACCACGGTTCAAGACCAGTTAGCATGCAAGCTGACATGTGAGACGAGATTCTAGTAGCGAAACGAGATGAGGTAGTTGCTTCAGTAAAAGTGCTTTTTATTTCTCATTGGTTTTTGGACGCTATCAGTTAGGTTTAGGCGCTGGTAAAGGGTAAGGATGTGTCTTTGTGTCTACGTATCATTTCAATTTACATCACTATAGGTTGGGTTTAGGTTAAAGTTTTAGGTTAGGAGGTAAATTGTTCTCATTCAGACCTCTAGCTAATATTCACCTTAAAAACCTCATCTGATTACGACACCGTTTCACTCGTGTTTGGCACCACCCACTGGAAACTGCAGCCGAAAAGTGTAATAAGGCTCATAATTTTGTTTTGCAAAAATATTGCGATGGTCATATAATTATCATGAGACCATGCTGCAATTTTTTTTTTTTTTTTTTTTCAAACAACCTACAAAATGTACCTCATGTGGTTACATCTAAATTAACTAGTTTTATTCAAATATATTAGGTTAAAAATATTAAGATAAATATTATTCAGTTAACTAATAATTATAGTTATTGTATAGTTTTATATTTAATATAAATAATATGACTAAATCAATTATAAATTCATTGATCAATACATACAGTAGGTTAAATGTGAAAGCCATTTGTAATTAATAACATTTGTGGCATAATGTTGATGTCCACAAAAAAATTATTTCAACTCATACCTTATTATAAAAATAAGAATAATAATAATCAAATAAAATCATATAAATCAAATAAATTATAGTGAGGCGCTTACAATGGAATTCAATGGTGCCAGTCCATAAACAATAAAATACACAATTTCAAAAGTAGAGCATTTGAGCACCACGAGACATAAACATTATACATGTTTAATAAAAT
Organism: Myxocyprinus asiaticus; assembly: GCF_019703515.2. Lineage (NCBI taxonomy): Eukaryota > Metazoa > Chordata > Actinopteri > Cypriniformes > Catostomidae > Myxocyprinus > Myxocyprinus asiaticus. The sequence goes on along the minus strand of NC_059364.1, from coordinate 36,983,554 downwards.
CATTTATTAATGTTATTTGTTTAAAATTATATTCAATATTACAATTTTGTTGTCATGACAACAAAACCCTGTAATCCCAGTATTGGATATCATTTTACACAGATAAGGTTAGTAGCAATTTTATTCAGTGATTTTAATAATTGCCAGATTCATACACCTTGGAATTTATATGGTAGTTATGACAGGGTACTTCAAATACCATGATATTACCGTAGTACATGTGCAAAAATTCATGTTGTTACCACAGTACAGTATCCCAAAAAAACATACACATTTTTTTTAATTAGTTAATGCACATTTAATTAGGTCAGATGTTCTTAATTACATGTTCTCAATAAAGCAGTAAACTTCCAGCCATGTCAATTTTAACTATACTTATAATGCAGTTAACAGTCATGTGTGTGTATGTGTGTGTGTGTGTTGAGCAGAAAGCAGTCCCATTACAGGAATGTGGAGTAGAACAGCTGGTGAAGACATTAGGCAGTCACACACAAATCATGGTCATTTTTAAACACTCTCAGGTGGTGCAGAAACACAAGCATGTGTGAATGAGCGGGGAACCTCGGTCTAACCATCCATCTCTTTGCATGTCCTATCTTCCTTTCGCTCTTGATCATTTGCGGCCTTCCCGTCTGCTCTTTGCATGTGGACTGGGGTTACAGCGACAAGTCGATTAGTTCTGCCACTAGTTAATGCAATGAGTATGTGTCGACTAGTCGTGGATCACATGACTTCTGTTGTGCTTGTTCTGTACGTGGCGACAGCAGGATACATTTCTTCTGTCCACAAACTGCGCCCCAGTGTAGCTGTGTGTTAGCTTTGTACAATAAGCTGCATTGGCCAAATACTGTATATTTGCAATTATGTGAAAATGTAAAATAAAGTGAACATAGTAGGGTAGTTGACCGGTAAGAATGAGTAGTCATGAAGGCCCTATCGTGGACTGAAGTATAAAGGATTGTATTTAAATCTCCGGAGCTCTGCATGCATTTTGCATTGTGGCAAAAAATGCACACAATATACTCACAGTATAAAGTTGTCCATCAGCACTCAGCCACAGAAAGCCTTTAAGAGCATTGACTGTTGTCTTAAGTCACTTTTTATTAGTTATATAACTTTACAGAGAGTGGGTGACTCGGGGATCAGCCCTCTCTCATTACCCATCAGGGGCATGTGCTTTGGAGACAAAAGAGTGTGATTAAGACAAGCGTAATTATGTGTACCTCTGCAGGAACCTATGACAACAGTCGTGATACAGAGCTCTTTTGTGTGTTTATGTTTGTCTATAGTTAGAAGGAGTGACGATAGAGTGCCAAGACAAAGAGGTTAGATACAGTCAGGGCATTATCGAGCACGTGTGTGTTATCAATCAACAGAGTTTGTTTACTGACTAGGAGGTCTTCTGCAGTCATCAAGGGGAACGATGTGTATCAGGAGGTCATAAGAGGTAAGACCGCTCTTCCAGGGCCACGTTAAGTCAAGGGAGCTTGACTTTGAAAGATTTAAAGTAGGAGGGCCACAAATGAGCTGGATGTAATGCCATTAATTAGGTTGTGCTGACGTTGCCAGGTAATTTTCCTGGACCTAAATAATATAAAACATGTAACCCAATTAAAAAATTACATATTAAAAAGCCAAGCCTTCCCCATATTGTAGGGATCATAAATTCTGGTCCCATGCAAATACTCTTTAGTTGTAAGGCCTTGAAGATGTAAAATATCAACTTGTCATTGACATTCAATATCAGATCAGGGCTGCATTTCCCAAAAGCATCGTAAGCCAAAGTAGATCATAAAAACCATTCAGCTTAAGTTTACGATGCTTTTGGGAAACGCAGTGCAGTTTAAGATGTGTCCTAATACATCTCCGGTTCTGGTGTCACTTGGCCGCACAACTTCATCATTAGTGGCACAAAGTGGAATTGCAAGAAAATAAGTTTCCAAACAGGTTTCCCAAACACTCTACCCATCATCCATTGTTCAGAAAACAGGTGGTCCCACCCCAAACTCATGAGCTGCCTCTAACTTTTCTGATTAAGACTGATCACATTTTGAATTTGGTGATGGTAGGTCGAAAATTCTGCTGCTGAAATCGGTCTGTGCTTACTAAAATTCAAATCACTGCCCCTAGTGGTCAAAGCTGGAAGTCTCATTGAGCGTTTGGGCATGTGCAAACTCCAGTTTTTGGGTAAAAGGTCCATAGAGTGGTGTCTAAATAGTTTTTAGTTGTAAATGATGTAATACATTCAAAAGGAATTAATATTTTATTAACTCCCCCTAATCTAAATCCCAACCCTAATCCTCACCATCAGTGGAGTAAAAATGTAATTTTATAGTGAAAAGGCAACATCTGAATCGCACTCATCACTGTTTATGTAAATGCTACTACTTCCTGGTTCCGATGGGACCAGAACCGGTGTCTGAGAGGTTGCTCATGCAATGTGTTAACAGTTGTGCCAGATGGAAAGATGATTACATTTGAATTGATGCAAAAATTTAAATAAATATGAACATTCGAAAGTAACATATCGATTTCCCATGTAATCATGTTGTCTGATTTGTTGACATGATTTCTATAGTTACCTATTTCAGTTAAATGTTACGTATTATGAACATTAAAAGGGTGCTATTCCTTAAAAAAATGAAAAACTGATGTCAACTTAACCAAGGTTTTTTACCTGCACACTTGAATATGCAGGGCCGTAGTGGCACAACATTCACTGGGATCCCCAGGCCCGTAAGAGTAGGCTACACCATAGAGGGCTATAGTAGGCTCCCCTTATCACATGGTCCAGGACCGATGGATGCTACCTCACCTGTCTGTATAGGAAGCATTGACAAATTTAACTTTCATTTAATGAAATCTGAATTTTAGCAACTCAATGCACAGTAAATCTGCACTTTTATGGAGATGACATTGTACCACACAGAGTGTCAGAAAACCTGCAATAGATCTATCATATAACAGATATTAAATATGTGCAAAACAAGCATTACAAAATTGTAGTAAAAGATGGTTTTGTGAAAGGATTTTAGCCTTTTAAAGCAGTTGTCTGTGTAATTTGTGTGCAATGTCTTGGCAGTTTGCTGGTGTAAAATGAAGATATGAGTTAGTTCATGTGCAGAATACTTGTAACATGATGTTTACGCTATTTTCGAGCATTTGTTTTGATTCAAGACGTGAGTTATGTTAGATTTCCATGTAGGTTACCATATAGTAAATTGAAAGCATTTTAATGTTTATGAGTTTGTGTGTGCACGAGGGTGCATGTTAGAATGTGGGCTGTGTGAGCAGTGATCTATTTATGCAATATTTTTTAGGCATGTTCATGAGGGGTGTGGTTTGGGCTTGGTGGGCATTATTAGGTCTGCCCTGTATAAATTTGTGAGATAGTTTGAGGGCCCATACCATAGTAAGTTTCCAGAAGTAAAAATATCATTCATTTTCTCCATGGAGAAATTGATTTTTAGTGATAATTCATACAATCTTTCAAGATAGACCTACCATGATCTCCAAAGTTGGTAGTCATTTCAACCTCATATTTTAAAATTCATGTTGTATAGCCAATTTCCCAGTGAAGAACTACAATACCCATAATCCTAGAGATTGACCAATCAGAGAAGTCCTATATATTTGTATTTATTTGAACTACATTGTTTTGTTACTTGTAGTAAATGTATAAGTGAATAGTTTTATATTGTACTATTAATTTTTATTCGATTACGTCATTTGCGAATTTACCAGCACACAGTTTTGTACATTTATCTTTTGCCTGATTTTTAAATACATTTTTGCTTTAATTAAAATTGTGTAATGTTTTGATTCATCTTGGAGCTGGGTGAATTGTTTGAAGAATTTTATGAAATCCCTATGGATAAAAATCGAAAAATACTTCCAGAACTAAGTCCGCTGAAAAAGTGCGAGGCCACTGTTGTACTCTATTGTGTCTTTAATTATGGATGACCTTAACAGCATGTGCACAACATGTTGTGATCTTGGTAAAGTATGCACTGTTCTAGTGCTGTTACATCATTGTATGATTATTGATCACTGTTTGAGAGTTGATGGAGAAAGTGGCTGTTTACAGACGTTCTTAAATCAGGTCATGTGTTCATCTACCTTCCTGGGCCTCTACACTTTCTTTCCTTCTCTTTCTCAAAACCATTCTCTCCCTCTGTCATTTTCATTGCGCTGGGATCTGTAGAGATGGTTATTGCATTGCAGAGCCTCACAGGAACATTTCAGCTTTGCAAGACGTGAAGTGTAACTGATCTGATTGAGGTCAGACACGCTAACCTGGACACACTAACTCTAACCGCATGTGAGATGTTTGAAGAGTGCTGTGTGTACGTGTGTTGTGACCGGTCCCCCGCTTTAATAACATACTGTGACAAGTCATACGGCACGCAAAAATTATTTCTGCGGTTTTGCATGCTGACTGACTTTTGGTTTTTGGGTGTGCTCTACATACTTGCATCTGGTTGAATTTGGCTGAAAACATGTCCAGGTCATATTTCACCCCAAAATCAAAAGAACATTCTGACATTATTTTCATGGCAATTAAACACAGTATTCCCCCAAATTCTCATTACTGTAATGCATCCAGATGTTTTACTTTTTTCAGTTTGATTCCAATCCCCATTATACTCTGTGGTGACTTTCATTACTGTAGAACAGTATAGACACTCACTGAGCACTTTATTAGGAAAACCTAATAAAGTGTCCAACGTGGTCTTCTGCTGTTGTAGCCCATCCACCTCAAAGTTCGACGTGTTGTGCATTCTGAGATGCTATTCTGCTCACCACAATTGTACAGAATGGTTATCTGTAAAATCACAGTAGACTTTCTGTCAGCTAGAACCAATCTGGTCATTCTCTGTTGACCTCTCTCATCAACAAAACATTTCCGTCCACAGAACTGCCGCTCTCTGGGTGTTTTTTGTTTTTGGCACCATTCTGAGTAAACTCTAGTGTTGCGTGAAAATCCCATTTGATCAGCAGTTACAGAAATACTCAAACCAGCCCTTCTGGCACCAACAATCATGCCACGGTCGAAATCACTGAGATCACATCTTTCCCCTTTCTGATGGTTGATGCAAACATTAACTGAAGCTCCTGACCCATATCTGAATGATGTTATGCATTGCACTGCAGCCACACGACAGGCTAATTAGATAATCGCATATATAGGGATGTTCCGATTTTTTAGAACGAGTACGAGTACCGCTACTTTTTTTAATACTCGCCGATACCGAGTCCAGTACCTGTTTTTTTATTTATTTATTTATTTTCTGAACTCAATATCAGCAGTTTATTTCAATTTTATCATCAAAATTGTGTTTAAATAAATAAATTAATAAAAACTTTAATCAAATGAAAGTATAACAATTAATTTTCAACATGAAATTGTATTATTTTTATCAAATGAAGTGATTTTATACAGAACCTCATAGCACAATCCTAAATACAACATTGGAGATATTTTTGTCAAATAAAGTGCTGCATTATAGAGCATCACATATGTGAGATATTGCTTAAATATAACACAGTTACTATTGATGTATTATTAGTAGTAATATTAGTAGTAGTAGTATAAAAGTAAATATTATATAACTATACAGTGGTGATCTATTTCTGTCATACTTTTTTCATTTCAATTGAGCTTTTATTTTGGAGGAGCTTTTATTTTTAAGTGTTTCTGTTTTGTTAGACCAAGGAGCTCTGACGTATTCACAGCACATTCCCAATCCGGAAAACCCGGTCGCTACGTGAATCACAGTAATTATTAAACTGCAAAAAGGCTACTATATAAATAAATAAATATGTAGTCTGCATATGACTCATGTTAAAAAGTGAATTAGCACTCTACCTGCTGTCATCTGCCACAAACAGTGTATGCAATGCTCATATTTGTGTTTTCTATGTATGAGCCAAGGATCTGTAAAGGTATGAGCAGTTTGTGTCTCTGGATGTGTCTCGTTTCGAAGGCTGCACGCTAGGTAGGACGCGTCCTTTGAAGGATGCACTATACCGAGCGTCCTACTTTAAACAAGCCTCATTTATTTATTTTTAAAATGTATTTTTATTCCAGTAAGTTCTATTGCAGTGAATATTATCAAAAAGATTATACCAATAAAATTTACATCTAGGGGATGTATGAGTTCTATTATGTAATATTTGCTTTACATGTTTATTATGAACATGTAAAAAAACCATCCAGTAAAAGTTTGGGCATAATTGTTTTTCTCTCATTAAAGCAAAGGTATGTTTTAAATAAATGAATGTAGCTTGGTGACAAAGCTTTGATGACAGAATTAAAAGTTCTTGCCGGCAGAGGAAAATTAAACAAAGTCATAAATTCTTCATATTCAAGAATACTGCCATTATTTTTAATAAATCCAAAACAAAAACAATACCTCTATCAAACCAGTTGTCCATGAAAAGGGATTTGTTTCAGATTGACAAGCCAACCAAAACTGAACTATTAATGTCTTTATAAAGCATTTCCACCATGTTAATAAAAGGCGGCTCAAAACCAATAAAGTCAAGAGATTTTATCAAGAACTGGTGCTCTAATTAGTCGAATGCTTTATAAAAATCTAAGAACAACATAATAGCGTCTAAATCAATATATTCAGAATAGTAAATTTAGTCAAGAACTAATCTTATATTGCAACTAATGTGTCTATTTTTCATAAACCTCTTTTGTGTTTCACCAGTTATATTATCAAGGCCCGATTTTAAGCGAATAGCAAGTTTTGAAGCAAATAATTTATAATCTATATTTAACAGTGTTATTGGTCTCCAATTCTCAATTAATTGTGGGTCTTTATCAGGTTTGGGAATCAAAGAAATAAGTCCCTGCTTCATTGTAGATGTAATTTCTTCTTTTTTTATACAGTCTCTAAACAGCTTAAATAAAGGATCCTTTAAAAGATCCCAAAAATGTAAATAAAATTCAACCGATAAGCCATCAGTACCTGGGGATTTTCCTTTCTTCACAGATTTTAATACATCCTATTCTATAATGGAGATATCAGAATCACATATTAACTTAAAGTCATCATTAATACAAGGAATCATGTCATGAATATGTGAGAAAAAATCATCGCATTTTTCTTGAGAAAATTGAGAAGTATACAGTTTTTATAAAATACGTATACAAAATTGGGGATCGTTTTTGGATTTGTACATAAATCCCCATTAATGTTTAAGGCAGATAGAGAAGTTTTTTTACAATTCCTTTTCTTCAGAGCAAAAAAGTAATTACTATTTCTTTCACCTTTTTCGATCCATTTTGCTCTAGAACGAATGAAAGCACCTTTAACAATCTCTGTATACATTTAATTCTATCTCCTCTTCTATACTAAGAAACTCTTTTTGTTTTAACAAGCTTAAATTATGAATGAGTTCTAATTCTTTAGTATTTTTTTCTTTTTTAATTTGTTTACTTCTACTAAGTGCAAGGTCTCTAACTTTAAAATTAAAGGATTCCCAATTAGAATTAATACCCTTTTTGTTCTCACTAAACATTGCTTTAGCTAACTGAGTTACACTATCATTAAAAAGTGCATCTTCCAAGAGGCAATTATTACATTTCCAGTTACCCATGTACTGTTTACTTTTCTGTGTTGTCTAAGATCCAAAGAAATTAACTTGTGATCAGTAAATGGGGCAAATTGATGATTTACAGTATTAACGTCTTTCAAAATAGCATGAGAAACAAGAAATAAATCAATTCTGACTTTAAGAGAACCAGATTTGTTAGACCACGTGAAATCTCTACAGCCGCTATTAAAGAAGCACCAAGAATCTATAACTGATCGATTATCACATAACAAATAGAATAATATTATCATGTAAATTAGAGGTAGTTCTTGTGGGAAATCTATCTTGAGTGTCATCAGGAGTTTCATTGAAGTCTCCAGCTATAATCAAATATCAGTACAGTGATTTTCTTATGTTAATAAGTGTAGCACCTAATTGTTTAAACATGGAATTGTTCATTGGGCGTAAGTTATGTCCATAAACATTACAGATAATGAATACCACATTTTCAGTCAAACATACTAAAATTATCTATCTACCTTCGTCCGATGAAAAGGATTCTAACACGTTACCCCTAAATTTATGCATCAGAATTAAAGTACCAGCAGAGCGATTAGTACCGTGACTCATAAAAAGTGAATTTCCCCATTGAGTTTTCCAAAATAGAACGTCTGATTCACATGAGTGACTTTCTTGAACAAAAATAAAGTCTGCATTACTCCATTTGCAATACAAAAATAAAGCTTTCCGTTTTATATGATCTCTTAAACCCCTGACACTGAGAGAGGCTAAACTAAAAGAGGAAAACTTAAAAGAATACATAAAATACGACACTAAATGCAGTGCAACAAAAACCAGCTAAACGGCTGGTGAACAAAAAGGAAATCCGACTTTGGCTTAAAGAAGTTGAATTCTTTACATCCAACAGGGTAGGTGGTGATTAATCAGTCTCCAACATGACATCATAAGAACATAAAACTGCTTTGTGTAGTCAAGACATTTTAGCAAAGTAAAGTATATTTCCTTGGATTACATCACGTAGAGTAATCGATCCATCTGAAATCTTCAGATTCCATTTTATTTAGCTTCAATTTTCTGTCCATCAATGAATGCAAATGGCCCCGAGAAAGATGCTTTCTTGCCTTCATCTCTTGCCTTCTTTACCATCGGTCATAATTTTGATCTCGCAGCGACATCTGCAGGAATCAGGGCTTCTGAAAAGCGCATACGATTTTCTTTCAGGTAGAAGTTATCCTTAGCAGTCTTCCAGATAAGATCACGGTATGATCGCATGGAGAACCGTATTATGATGTTTCGATTAGGATTATCCTGGATCCATTTCCCTATTCAGTGCAACACGTCAATTGCATCATTTATTTTAGTGTTGGAGTTGGATGCCACATGTTCTAAAATGTTTAGAACAATCGAGCGTAGATCTTCGTTCTTGAATTCAGGAACCCCATGCAATTTTAAATGCGTCCTGCTTTGAGGACAACGCTTGAATAGCAATCAGAATATCGGAAAAATTCCCTCTTGTTTCAGCCTTCTTTTAAAAAATTTTCAAAGGAGGACTCTTTGCAGGAGTTTCTAGAAGTGGCATCACAAATCCAAGTTTGTCATCATAGTTTACGACATAGACTGGTCAGCAAGCACAGCGAACTCGGAGGCTAACTCAACTTCGGCGCCAACCTCGACATCCATATCTTTTGACAAAATATGCCTCTTTCTTCCAATATTTCAAGAAGCCGATGTAAAGTTGTGATTTTTAATTTTGGAGTCACTACGGTACACAAAAAAGAGAGATAAATAGTTGGCTGATTAATCACATTCCTAAAACACAAAACTACATGACCACCCTCCATGACGCCATCTTGGCTTTTCAACAAGCCTCGATTAAACGAGACGGCCTTCATAGGACAAATGGAAACTGAACGTAACATGGTTGCTATGACAGCAAGCCACTCTTTAACAAGCGCAAGCGCTTTGAATGAGAAGGGAACAAAGTTCCTTTGGAAGGGAATTTATGAGGTACATTTTAGGAGAGTTATAATGATATAGATTTTACAGGTGTACTTTTAGTCTATAATACTTTATTTGAATCATATATTATTATAATTATACATATTATATACTCTGCACCCATCTACTGTGGTACTTCAACTTGGGAATTAACATTACTTGCATTTGAACATCATATTTCGAGCAAATTGGCATCATTTTATTGAGACAAATGGTTCATTTCCATTGAAGCAAAGAATTGTGGGTTGTGAGTGCCCACGAAGGATACACCTCATGCATCCTCCGAATTCCCGTGAAAGAAGGTCTCATTCGGAGTGTCCTACTCCCTTTTCTGAAACGAGACAGCCTCGATGACATATGCGGCCGACAACTGCGACCTCCGAAGGACGCAGCCTTCGAAATGAGACAAAGCCTCTATGTCAGCACAACACCGGTTGCACACATTCACAAGCACTCACATTTAAAATGCTGCATGTGCAAACTATCTATTTTTCTCATAAATTTTTACAATTCATAAAATCACAGCTTTTGCTGTTAAATAATCTCACTAGGACATGACGTGATTTTAATCTGTGTGCTGAATGTTTGTGTAATGACAAAAATCAAAAATCAGAGGCTTTTTATTTGTTGATTATAGTATCGATTTAGTATCAATACTGAGGTACCAGGGCTGGTATCGTACCAAAGCCAAAATTTTGGTATCGGAGCAACCGTATTCTGCTCAGGTGGCCGAAGGAAGAAACCGGTTTTGCTCAGAAAAAAAATACAAATAAATACAAATTAGAGGGAACATTTTTACAGCCATAGTGTTTTCCTTTATAGCCTTTATACTAAGGGGGTCCCTTACAAGGGGATCATCATTAGGGTTCCTTGGCATCAAAAAGTTTTAAATCCCCTGCCCTAGAATGATTACACTGTGAATTTGGCAATAGGAGGCCAAAAGTTGCTGCTGAAATCAGTCTGTGTTTACCAAAATTCAAACCACTGCCCCCAGTGGCCAAAGCTGGAAGTGTCATCAACCATGTAAACAAGCTCAGTAATTAAGCAGAATGGGTCAATTTCAGAGTACATGAACATTCGGAAGCAGCATGTCGATTCCCTGTGTGATCATCTTGGATACCCTGTTCTATGTGTTTGCCAGGGCATTGCTGTGTGGTTGCTAAGGTGTTGCTAAGGTGTTATTGGTGGTCGATTACTGGCCAAGTCAAAAGAACCAACCCCCTATTCTCTCTCTGGTTTCTAATTATGGCTCAGGTTCCTCCTTCAATATAAGTCTATGGTAATTATTCTCCCATTTTATTATCCACCAAGCAATCAATGAAAAACTAACCTCGCACACCTGAAAAGTAACAGACAGGTGTGTAGGACACAAGCCTATGCCCATTATCCACCAAGCAAAAATCAGGTCTGATTTATTTTTTCAAAATAAATTATTATTTATTTTGTCTTTCTTTTGATATTGGGGTGACATATGACTCAGACATGTTCTTGACAGTTTTCATGAGATTCACCCATATACACTTGTTAAGACACATTTAGGCAGCTTTTGTAACCCTTGATCTGTTTAATGTTTCACTCTCTTTCTCTGTTTCTCTCACCGTCTCCCTTGTTTCACCTGTTGTTAAAAATCAGGCTTTTGAGAGCATGTGGGGTCACACTCTTAATGGCATGCAGGGATCAAAGCCCTTGTGCCACCCATCTCTCCCCTGGGCAAAAGCACCACTCTCAACATCTCCCTCCTTCAACAGTCTTTTGTGGGAGGAAGACAGGTGGTGGGAATTTCTGATAGGAGCCAGAGCATAGATACCTATTAAATGCATAAAACATCTGCTTTTAGTCAATGTGCACATACAAATGTCCCAAAAAGTTTTTGGACACTTAAAGGGGACGTGTGTAAAATATTTCCTTTTATATAGCAATAAATAATCCATTATAGGTTGACACCCTAAAAAAGTATACATGCGTGGATCTCTGGTGCTGTCAAAACATTGCTCTTTTTGTTTGAGCATCCTGACCAGCATGACACAGCAACATTGGCTCAGTTAATGGTTTGGGCAGGAAAGGATGTTGTGCAGAGCTGTGATGCTGATAACCTTGTTCTGTCACAGCTCAGACAGACTTCCTAATACTCTCTGTGAACTTTGACACTGTCTGTAACACAAAATTTACAGTCACACACACCACACACATATAGTGTAACCCTGAGAAGCTCATGCCGGTCTAAAAAAGCAGAACAATTTAGCTGGGGAAACTTTACCTATAATATTACTGAGATGACTATGACCAGAAAAATTTTACAGCTTTCAGATCTGGATGAAACACAAATGAATGAAACTTTTACTGCTCAGAAGTTTTAGCCCTAATTTTCCACTCGCCGACAGTTAATGGAGATCGCCGACAAAAGCCCGAAATCAGAAGTAGATCGGTGCTCGCTCCCGTGAGCGACGATCGCTATGTGTAAATTTTCAAAGATGCAATCTGAGAGATGCGCCGATGCATCGCAGATGCCCGAGAGATATTTAGCAGGTTAAATATCTAGACCTGTCTGCAACTCCAAGTCATGCAGTGTGAAATGTGTTTTGATTCTCCCTGAACGCAGTCTTATCATGCATCTATTTGTATGGTGAGCACAATAATATAGTTTCTATCAGAATACATTTGCATACACATAAGCTTTTCCATTATTTGAAACAAAAACAAAGTACAAACATCTTCATACATCGCTAAATACATCCGAGATCAAATGACAAATGCCAGATCTTCTAATCGCGCTAATTAGGTTCTGGCTAATTAGGTTCTTTGAAAACAGGTGCGGATTTGAATAGTGTAGCTGGATTGAGTTATAAATAATTGTGCGTTCATGCGTTGCTTGAAAAGGGTATATATATCGATACTAGAAACCATGATTGGCAACGCTTCAATTGGCTGGTTGCTACAATGGCCATAGAGCGAGCCCAGTTTTTCACTGCTGCGGAGCAAGAATTATTGCTTGAAGGATTTGAAGAATTTCAAACTTTATTAAAATGCCAGGAAACACCTCAAAAGCTGCCAAAACAAGGAAAAAGAGGACTGGCAAAATGTTGCAGACAAATTAAATGCGTATAAGTGTTCCCCCATGTTGCATTTTTACCTTTTTACAGTATTTTGTCAACTTTTTTTTGTTCACGTTTAATTTTTTGGTTTTGTGTTTTGACATTTTATTTTCTAAATGTCAGAGCCAACTCAGGACCCACTAGAACTTGGGAACAAGTAAAAGTGAAATATAAGAACATTCTACAAAATGGTAATTATTTACTTCTTATACTGTGCTTGAAATACCTTTTAAAATACACTTTGTTAAATGGTGTTTTTGTCTGTTTGGAAACAGCAACCAAGAAAAAACCAGGGGAAAAACACGGGTGGTGGTCCTGCACCTCCGCATTATACCCCGGCAGAAGAGCTGGCCCGAGGGCTTAATGTTAACAGACCCATTGTGCAGGGCATCCCTGGGGGCAGCTCTTCCTCAGACCCACAGCCAGGGAGCAGTAGCAGCAACACCGTCATTACTGGTAAAGGTTTAAATTCTTTCTTTTTGTTAGTTGTTAATTATATATATATATATATATATATATATATATATATATATATATATATATATATATATATATATAATTTCTTTTGTGCAGTTGTAGATAATACACCAACACTTCTACCGGTTCCCAAGCAAGTAAATGAAGCATGTGTGGTAAGTACATTTTTCAAGTAAATTTTACATCAAAAGGGGGAAATGTGCAACTGTGTTTGATACCCATTTTATGTTCATTGCAGGACAGTGCAGAAACCCTTTCAGATGGCTGTCCTTTGGAAGAAGTACCTGTAAGTGTTTAAATATCTTAAATTGCATGTAACTGTAATATTTCTCCAATTAAGACTGCAATAACAGTTGCAGGAGTCCACATCAACAGAGAGGCCTTCATCTGGTGCTGAGTCTGCATAGAAAAGTGGTACAGAGGTGAGGAAAATATTAGACAGATTATTTCCTCCTTTTAATTCTTGAGTAAATTTATACATTTCTCCACAAAAGGCACAGGGTGACATCCGTTCCCGATATAAAAGGAGTCTTGTGACAAAGATTGAATATATGGAACTTGAAAAGCAAGAACTCCTACAAGAGATTGAAATTGACAACTTTAGGAAAACAAAAGTTAAACTGTAGATAGAGTTGTTTCAGAGAGAACTTCAGAGTAAGTGCTAAATCACTTTCATACAGACTAATATTGTTGACTGTACATAATATCTCTTATTGCAGGTAAAAGATGACTGATTGCTGCCTTTGACTGGGAGGAATAAAAAATACAGAAATAAAATACACATGGGCCTAAGCATGTTTGTGTCTTTTCTTTATTCAAAAAGGTCAATCAAAAATTGTGTTCCACAATTCTATCCCTTTCTGCTCTTCCACTAGGTTGGTCCAGGTGCACTGGCTGGAGTTCATCATAAGGCTGCACCTCCACCACAGGGGTCCTCCCTTTTCTGATGGTGGCAATGTTGTGTAGTACACAGCATGCACCAATAATGTTGCAGGCCCTATCAGGTGCAACCCTCAGACTTTTCAGACACTGAAATCTTCCCTTCAGTTGCCTGAAGGTCATTTCAATGCATGCCCTTGTCCTGGCTAGAGCTGCATTATAAGGGGTTTGTGGACCGGGGTTTGGTTCAGGGAATGGAGTCATGAAATTCTGCCTGCAGGCATAGCCCCTGTCTCCAAACAGGATCCCATCATAATCACCTGTGTAATGGAAAAATGCAGTTCAGTTAGGTCCAGCATAAGTGCATTTAATACAGTCAGCTTGACATTTCTATTTTCTCTTACCACGTTCAAATAATGTGCATAAATGTGACTCTCTGAAGATTCTTGAGTCATGCACAGATCCAGGCCATTTTGCCTCTACGTTGTTTATATCGAGTCGCACACCATCGAAGATATTTTTTTTTAGTCCATGTCAGTCAACTGCATTTTAATTTTTGATTCAATACCTTTTAGCTTAATATATTATTCATAATATGAAAGCTCAACAATATTAAGATAATCTTAATAGTAGCCTACCTGCACGTGTATACTGTGAACTCCCTTTCTGTTCACAAAATCGCCTTCATTGGGGCCTGATGGAGCCTTGATTGGAATGTGTGTGCAGTCTATAGCACCAATCATGTTTGGGAAGCCTGGGGGACACATAAGCAATGCTTACTGGCATGGTCATGAATGCATGATCTTCGATTAGAATTATAATGTACCTGCAATGGCGAAGAAATTCTGTTTTATAACCTGGGGTCTTAAGTGACTCGGAAATACCACAAAAAAAACCCAAAATTGCTTGAGCGCTAGGTACACTTTGCAAATGACACGGCAGACAGCACTTTTCACTAAGTTCTCTGCATCTCCAATAGTGTACAAGAAAGTTCAACTCGCAAAGAATCTCAAGTCAATGCACACTGTCTGTGCTGTTGTTAAAGACCGACTCCGATGAGTTGAACTTTTAATATGAGGGTCCAACAAATTAATCAGGTAAATTATTCCCTTACGACCAAAATGATACAGTGTCTCTCTAAAAGTAAACTATAACGCTGCACTAAAGGATCCAGTCTATCCCGCATTGTGTGTTGAATTCTGAAAGCTCTCCATATTATTCGTGCACCTTCTGCAACAGTTTGCTCTTGTAAAAATGGAGAGGACATGTCTGCGACAGACTTCCCGTATCACCTCTGCTTATAAAGCCGCAATCTAATCCTGTTTACGTGAAACAAGCCAGCTCCCGAGCAGATTTGATTTTACGGACCTGTTGCTATGCCAGCAACTCTGGGATGAGCTTTGAAGAACCAAAACATCCTGGATCATTTCAAATCGTCAACAGTGAATTCCAGATAACTGAGTTATCCACATACGAAGAATGGGCCCCAGCAGGCAGCTCCCTGCGTTCATTGCACAATTATTTATTTACCTCCATCTCTCTCTTCAGAACAGACAATCCTTGCTGCCTGGGTCTCCACAACCATTCTCTCCTCCATATTTTTTTCTTTCACTTTTTGGTTTTTCGCTGCAAAGCAGCACACAAACAACTTGGATCACAAGCTTCTTGCAGACCACCATTTTTAGAGGGAAGAACTCCTGTCTCACACATGATCTTATGTCCTTTCCTGTATCACTTCTCACGTGCGTTTTGTTGTGAAATGTAATTTGGAGACCAGACAGAGTTGCCGGGGATTCTTCCTAGTGAAATGTTTTATAATGTGTGACCCCCTGTCGCCGATCCCTTGTGTAATGTGCAAACCACAGCGACTTCAAGATACCCCATTATAGACAAACAGTTGTGAAATGAACAGCAATCCGACGACTTTGAAAGTCGTATAATGTGTGGGCGTTGAAGAGATCTCAGTTATGTTTCCTACAAGTATCAACTTTGTCTCAAATGGAATTTTCCTAAAATTCCCAGCATGTTCAAATCAGCTTGTACATTTTTTTTTTTTTTTCTCAGGAGAAATATCTAAGTAGGAGACTCTTCTCCATTTGCTCCTTGTTTATTCTATTTCCTGTCTAGGGGAAACAATGGAGAAATTATAGAGATCTTATATGGAATTTCTGTTTCCTATGGGTACACTTTGCCCACAGACACCTGATCCAAGGCCAGCAATGAACTTTTTGAGGGTGATGTGGTCATTTGTCACTATTTGCACAAGTCTCTGAATGCTTCCACCATGAAATTAGACTCTGCCAGCCTACCAATTCCCAACCCTATCCTTACAGCACCCACCAATCACAGCTCACATTTGGGAGCCTGCTAAAGTTTCTCATTTTCCCTGCAGCCTGTACTTAGAGTTCGTGGGAACAAGAGGTCAGTCACCTTGGCGTCTCTCCTCCAAACAAGATCAATATAAATGTAGCTTTGGTAAAAAATAATAATAGTAATAATAATTTGCAAATGAATGTGTTTGTCATCTAAAATGAACCATTCTAATGAGATCCCAATCCTCCAATCTGATTGAACAATCATATTTACATTTACATTTATTCATTTGGCAGACGCTTTTATCCAAAGCAACTTACAAAAGAGGAATAATACATCACAAGTGATTCATCTTAAGGAGACAGCTGAACGAAAAGTGCTGCATTACAAAGTTTCACTAGCATCAGAATCCAAGACAGATTAGAGTGCAACAAGAATATATATATATATATAAGGTAAAATAACTGGCCATAATGTCTTTAATATAAGTTACTTGACATTAAATTCTTGTTTATAAAACTGTTGTATAAAAGCAATATCACTAATAATAATATAAGTATGTTGACTTGCAGTTAATGAGGGTCATCTGTAAATTGTGATAATTGCAAGGCATTACATACTGTAAAGGTCCAAAAAGCACATAAAGGCAGCATAAAAGTAACTCCAGTGGTTAAATCCATGTCTTCAGAAGTGATATGAAAAGTGTGGGTGAGAAACAGACCAATATTTTAGTCCTATTTATGTGCTTTTTGGAGCTTCAAAGTTCTGGTCACCATTCACTTGCATTGTATGGATGTACAGAGCTGAAATGTTCTTCTAAAAATCTTTGTTTGTGTTCAGCAGAAGACAGAAAGTCATACACACCTGGGATGTTGTGAGGGTGAGTAAATCATGAGAGAATTTTCAATTTGGGGTGAACTATCCCTTTAACTCTGCGTAATAACTGACGTTCATCTTGTAAACGATGATCTGAAGTGGTTGGAAAACATCCTAAACCCACAAGCACTCCATTACAAGCCTGGCAGCACCACATGCGGGAGTTACGCCTTTATTTTGGGTGATCTTTTTTTTCCTATAGCTATGACCTTAGAGCTGCTTGTGCATGTGTGTGTTGCTGTTTTTTAAAGTTAATAACAGTATTTAAGCCTCTGTGATCAGAGGTCTTTAAGGTACTGTACTCATCTGTATCTCAAACAGCCTTAAATTGACTTTAATCAAGCATGAACAAATTATCTATCAAAAAATCACACTAGCAGGCATGGTGTCTCCTCTAACATACAGTCTAGCCAAGAAGAGGAACGCCAGCATAATGTTTGTCACTTGTAAACCAGTGCTAAGATAATTACAAGACATTTCATTCTGCATCTTTTCTGGATGCTGAAAATAAGTCCATATGTATATGGTGCCCAGAGAGAAACAGAAAGAAATATCTTAAGAGGATGGTGCTTGAATTGAGGATATACACTGGTGGCCAAAGGTTTGGAATAATGTACAGATTTTGCTGTTTCGGAAGGAAATTGGTACTTTAATTAATCAAAGTGGCATTCAACTGATCACAAAGTATAGTCAGGACATTACTGATATAAAAAACAGCACCATCATTATTTGAAAAATGTCATTTTTGATCAAACCTAGACAGGCCCCATTTCCAGCAGCCATCACTCCAACACCTTATCCTTGAATAATCATGCTAAATTGCTAATTTGGTTCTAGAAATCACTTGCCATTATATCAAACACAGTTGAAAGCTATTTGGTTCATTAAATGAAGCTTAACATTGTCTTTGTGTTTGTTTCTGAGTTGCCGCAGTATGCAATAGACTGGCATGTCTGAAGGTCAATATTAGGTCAAAAATGGCAAAAAAAGAAACAGCTTTCTCTAGAAACTCATCAGTCAATCATTGTTTTGAGGAAAGAAGGCTATACAATGCTTGAAATTGAAATTTCATACAAAGGTGTACACTACAGTCTTCAAAGACAAAGGACAACTGGCTCTAACAAGGACAGAAAGAGATGTGGAAGGCCAGATGTACAACTAAACAAGAGGATAAGTACATCAGAGTCGCTAGTTTGAGAAACAGATGCCTCACATGTCCTCAGCTGACAGCTATACATTGTGGTCAGTTGAATGCCACTTTGATGAATAAAAGTACCAATTTCTTTCCATAAGAGCAAAATCTGCACATTATTCCAAACATTTGGCCGCCAGTGTAAGTGTGTTTGTATTAGGCCGTGGAGGGAATGTTGCACTTACGACGTAAGGATCAGGGTACAAACTCAGGTTAGTCTAAGTCTCAAAGGTTGATACATAAACCAAAAGTATATTAGAATCACCACAAAATTATGTGATTGCTTCGGCAATTGCATTTTTCATCTCAAATTTGCTTTTGTTTCACTGTCCGTTAGGTTTAGGGTTGGGAGGTAGTTTTTGTTGATTTAAAACTTTATAGAGCATTAACCTCCATAACCTCATCTGTTTGGGTGAACATTTAAATAGCTTTTAATGTCATACAGTGGCCATTTCTCCTCGGAACTGCCATGATACGTGCAAAAATGCCACAGTCACGTAATTTCATGAGATCAGGGTGCTTTCTTTTATTGAACACAAAAGATATATTTTGAAGAATGTCAATACCATGAAAGCATACAGTGACCAGGTGCTGTCAAGCTCCAAAAAGGACTAGCATTTAAGTAGTCATTACGACTTATGCACTAATTTTCAAGTCGTCTGAAGCCATACCATATCTTTGTGTGAGGAGTAGACTGAAATTTAAGTCATTATTCCATAAATCTTCCCCTCTCAAATCTCATCCGCATATGTGCATATTCAAAAGCATTTCTCCTTACTGAACATGATGATTCTCAAATAGATATGAGAGCTGCCACAGAGGATGTGAATTTTGTCTTAAATTTCAGTTTGTTCCTCAAACAAATATCATATACAACTTCAGAAGATTTAAAATATATAGTGCATGAGTCGTGTAGACTACTTTTTGTTTCTGTGTTGTCCATTTTGGAGCTTGACAGCCCATGGTCATGTCTGCTATAATTGTATGCCAAAGAGCAACCATTTCAGGTGAACTATCCCTTTTAGGATAGGGGCTCAATACAAGTTAAGCTCAATCAACAGCATTTGTGGCATAATGTTGATTACCACAAAAAAATATTTAAACTTTCCCCTTGTTTATTTAAAAAAAAAAAAAAAAAAAAAAAAACGGTTACCGTAAGGGACTTGGGGCCTGTCCATAAAACCTAAAATACATGTTATTTCAAAAGTATATAGCCACAAGATGTAAGAATTATAGGGGAGACCGGGGTTAGTTGGAACACTTTTCATTCTTTGTTTAATATCTCTTGGAACAAACATTAAGAGACCCCAACTTGCAAATAAAAGCTTAAGTTCTTGGGTAAAAAACAAACACATTCAATGTCAGCAAATATTTATTGACTTTTGTTAATCATTTATTAAAGTTATGTTGTGCAAAGGTTATGGGGTTGGTTGGCACTGTGTTAAAACAGTTTTAAGAGAGAAGCAACACAGTTTATTTTAAACCTGAACAACAAAACTCAACACATGTTCAGCTTATTTCAATAATTTGAGTTGTGATGATGTAATTAAAGAGATAGTTCACCCAAAAATGAAAATTCTCTCATAATTCCAGATGTGTATGACTTTCTTTCTTCTGTGGAACACAAATAAAGATTTTTAGAAGAATATTTCAGCTCTGTAGGTCCATGCAATGCACATGAATGGTGGCCAGAACTTTGAAGCTCCAAAAATCACATAAAGAAAACATAAAAGTAATCCATGACTCCAGTGGTTAAATCTATATCTTCAGAAGTGATATGATAGGTGTGGGTGAAAAACAGATCCATATTTAATTCCTTTTTTACTCTAAAGCTTCACTTTCACTTTCAGATGTTACAAATCTCATATCAAAATGTAACTCATACCATCACTATTAATTAAATTTAATATAAAAAATAAATAGAAAATCTTTCTGTTTTTTTTTTCCTTAACAGTTTTTAACAGAAAGGTTTAAGATTTGTTTTCACATAGATAAAATGAAAAGTTGTCTTCATTTTAAAGAGGCCCTATTATGCTTTTTGGAATTTTACCTTTCCTTTAGTGTGTAACATAGCTCTTTGTGCATGTAAAAAGTCTCCTCTACAAAGAAATGGCTGGATTGTAGTCCAGCCATTTCTTCCATAAAGTATCTATGTCACTATGTAACACATTTGCATAATGCTCGCCTACGTGCTACTATGGCCCACCCTCAAACAAATGTCGTTATAGCCGAGGCCAGGATGAGTTGGGTTAGTGTTGTCGCCATGTCGAGAAGACGCTGTTCCCTGTCTCTCACTCACTCGACGTTGTGTCGATGTAGTGACACTAGGGGTTCGATCTTGAGAGCCCCAATCACCTTTGCTTAAAATAGAAAAGGCCAATGAAAATTGGTGAGTGGAATTTGCATGCCACTCTCCACCCTGGACATACGGGTATAAAAGGAGATGGCATGCATCACTCATTCATATTTTTTCTTCGAAGCCGAATGCATGTGTGTGTGTTCATCCTCTCACCTATTGCTACGCTGCTGGATTTTTACGGCGCATATCAGCAGTCACCCTCACACGGTTGAGTGCTGTGCTTCCCCTGGGTGCTTCGGCAGCCTGAGTCTGCAGGTGCTAAAAGAGTATATTCAAGAAAGAGTATATTTTCCTTCTAAAAGAGCTCGCGCAAACGCTTGCCATCTTTTTAAAGATGTCCTTCCGCGTTTGCGCTACTGGATGTGGCTGTTATCTCTCCCCTCCGGATACCCATAAAATCTGCCTCAAGTGTCTGGGGCACCAGCACGCCGAGGCGACTTTCGTGGAAGGGTTGTGTTCTCATTGCGAGAACATGCCCATGAGAACTTTGCGGTCACGGCTCACTTCCTTTTTCATGAAGCAAGGAGCCTCCGCGGCTGCTCCCCAACCTGGTCCGTCCTGGGCTGACACTTGCCGGGTCGGCAAGCACCACGGGCGATCTGGATGTGGACATGGGAGCGTTTCTGCCGGCTCAGCCCCCGTGGACCTCCCATCCACCAGCATGCTTATTCTGTCTGGACAAGCTGTCGAATGATGCAGGCGGTTTGCCTCAGGGCGGGTTTAATGTGTCGTTCATGCCTCATGACGAGGATGAGCTTTCGGTCGCGGCATCGGAGAGTGGGCTTCTGCTATCGGAAGTGGACGAATCTTCTGAGCTCCCGCCCACGGGCAGTAGAGCTTCTTTTCCTCTTTAATGAGGAAGGCTTACAAGGCCACGGGTCAGGCCACTTCCACCCTGCATGCCATGGCCATCCTGCAGGTCCAGGCCAAGGTTCTAAAAGATCTGCACGAGGGTAGGACCTACCCAGGGCTGATGCAGGAGCTGAGCACTGCAACCGACCTCGCCTTATGTGTGACGAAGTTCATGGCGCACGCCCTGGGCCAGACGATGTCCATCCTTGTGGTCCAAGAGTGGCACCTGTGGCTCAATCTTGTGGAGATGTGCCCATCTCCCAAGGGGGCTTCTTGGTGACAACATTGAGGATTTCGCCCATCAGTTCTCAATGGTGAGGAAGCAGACTGAGGCAATTAAACACATCCTGGCCACCTTCAGGCCACCGAGGTCCCACACCCCGTCTGCTTCTCGCCAGTCACCGGCCACCGTTGCGGGCTTGCGGAGCAGCACGTCCCCCCTGGGCTGTCTTCCAGGTGGGGCGCCTGCTCTGCCTTGCCGCGAATCACCCTGCCCGGGCACGGTAAGTCCAGTCGTCCCCCTGGTGCCACTGTCACGGAGAATGGAGGCCTGATAAGAGCTCACGGTGGCTCTTCAGGACGATTCGCATCGGCTACGCGATCCAGTTCGCCAAACAGCTGCCCCGGTTCAGTGGCATCCTCTCCACTACGGTGACAGGCGAGGGTGCCTACGTCCTCCGGGTGGAAGTTGCCACCCTTCTGGCGAAGGAAGCAATAGAGCCCGCCCCCATACCCGAGTTGTGCAAGGGCTTCTACAGCCCTTATTTTATCGTGCCCAAGAGAGGGGGAGGGTCGTGCCCAATCTTGGACCTGCGTGCCCTGAACAAGGCCTTACACAGGCTTCCGTTGAGGATGTTAATGCAGAAGCGCATCCTGGCATCAGTAAGGCATCAGGATTCGTTCGCGGCCATCGAACTGAAGGACGCGTACTTTCACGTATCGATCCTTCCTCGATACAGACCCTTTCTTCGGTTTGCCTTCGAGGGATGAGCATTCCAGTACAAGGTCCTCCCCTTCGGTCTGTCCTTGTCTCCTCATGTCTTTACCATGGTCGCAGATACTGCCCTGGCCCCGCTGAGGGAGAAGGGCATTCGCATTCTCAATTATTTTTCGACGACAGACTAATCCTAGCTCACTCGTGAGATCTATTGTGCGCACAGGGACCTTGTGCTTCAGCACCTCGACTGACTCGGGCTTCAGGTCAACTGGGAGAAGAGCAAGCTCTCCCCTGTGCAGAGCATCTCTTTTCTCGGTATGGAGTTGGACTCGGTCACTCTCAGGGTCCGTCTTACAACCGAATGTGCTCAGTCAGTGCTGACCTGCCTGAAAACCTTCAAGCAGAAGGTAGCAGCGCCAGTGAAACAATTTCAGAGGCTCCTGGGGCATATGGCATCCTCGGCGGCGGTTCTCCCCCTCGTGTTGATGCATATGAGACCGCTTCAGCACTGGCTACAGGCTCGAATCCCAAGGTGGGCATGGCGTGTGACCATCACGCCACAGTGCCGTCAGACTTTCAGCCCTTGGTCAGACCTGGTGTTTCTACGGGCAGGTGTTCCCCTAGAGCAGGTTTCAAGGTGCGTCGTGGTCATGACGGACACCTCAAACTCAGGCTGGTGTGCTGTGTGCAACGGGCAGGCAGTGTTGGGACTCTGGACGGGGCCCCGACTCCAATGGCACATCAACTGCTTAGAGTTGTTGGCAGTATTGCTGGCCCTGAGGAGGCTCTGGCCATTGATTCAGGGCAAGCATGTGTTGGTCTGAAGCGACAGTAGCATACATAAACCACCAAGGCAGCGTACGCCCGCGTCGCATGTCGCAACTCACCCGCCACCTCCTCCTCTGGCCACTCACCTTCCGGGCATCCTCAACCGTGCAGCGGACGCGCTCTCACGGCAGGTAATGCTCCGCGGGGAGTGGAGACTCCACCTCCACGTAGTCCAGCTGATTTGGGAGAGATTCGGGGAGGCGCAGATAGACCTGTTAGCCTCCCAAGACTCCTCTCACTGCCCCCTGTGGTACTCCCTGTCCGAGGCCCCCCTCGGCACGGATGCCTTGGCGCACAGATGGCTTCGGGGGTTACGCAAGCATGCGTTTCCAGGTCTTCACCCAGCAGTGGTAGACACGATCACTCAGGCCAAGGCCCCCTCTATGAGGTGGCTGTATGCCTTGAAGTGGCATCTTTTCACTAACTGGTGTTCTTCCCATGGAGAAGACCCACAGAGATGCGCCGTTGGGTCTGTGCTGTCTTTCCTTCAGGAAGGGCTGGAGAGATGGCTGTCTCCCTCTACCCTGAAAGTGTACATAGCTGCTATAGCAGCTCACCATGATACACTGGATTGGAGACCCTCACAACAGCATGACCTGATCAACAGGTTCCTCAAAGGCGTGAGGAGGTTGAATCCTCCTAGACCACGCCTGATCCCCTCTTGGGATCTCTCTTTGGTCCTACCTGACCTTCAGAGAGCCCCCTTTGAGCCCCTGGAGCAGGCTGAGCTCAGCACTCTGTCCCTGAAGACGGCCCTTCTGGTGGCGCTCACTTCCATCAAGATGGTGGTGGATCTGCAGGTGCTCTCTGTTACCAGCGATTGCCTGGAGTTCGGGCCGGCACACTCTCACCTGATCTTGAGACCCCGGCCCGGTTACGTGCCCAAAGTTCCCACCACCCCTTTTCAGGACCAGGTGGTGAACCTGCAAGCGCTCCCTTCAGAGGAGGAAGACCCGGCCTTGTCGTTGCTGTGTCCAGTTCACGCTCTGTGCATCTATCTGGACCGCACACAGAGCTTTAGATTCTCGGAGCAGCTCTTTGTCTGTTTTGGAGGACAGCAGAAGGGGAAAGCTGTCATCAAGCAGAAATTAGCCCATTGGATTGTGGATGCCATTTTCCTTGCATACCAGTCTCAGGACTTGCCATGCCCCTTGGGAGTCCGGGCACACTCCACTAGAGGTGTTGCGTCCTCCTGGGCACTTGCAAGGGGGGCCTCTCTTGCAGACATATGCAGAGCTGCGGGTTGGGCTACACCCAATACTTTTGTGAGGTTTTATAACCTACTCATAGACCTGGTTTCGACCCGAGTGTTACGCGGTAACAGCAGGTAGACCAGGTGGCTGGTTGGGCGCCTTTCCCCTTTTTCAAAGGTGATAATGTGTGCTGTTTGTCCACGTGTTGTGTCTTTTACTTGAAGCTTTGTTAGGTTCACAATAATCAACAGTGTACTTGTAAGAAATTAAAACTTACCACTGTGAAACGTCCTGCTCAATCGTGCTTGTGAAGGTGGTTCGGGTCAATCAGCTTGTTCTTCCAAACTTTCATTATTTCATTCATTATCGGACTGGGGCTAGAGCTGGTATGGCAAAAACCGACACCACTGTACCATAGTTACAGTAGTGTTTACAGCTGCCCAGGAAGACTCGGGAGCTGAAACTCGGTTATGGTAAAGCCGTTAAATTTCTGACACACGCTCTACGTGGTTGACCAATCACAACAGACTAGGTCAGCTGACCAATCAGAGCAGAATTGGCTTTTTGGAAAGGGGGGCTTTAAAGAGACAGGAGGTAAATCAGAGCATTTCAGCCAAAGTATGAAAAGCGGCGAAAAGAAATGTACGTTATGAGAAAAATGATGTGTTTTTTGAACATTAAAGCATGTAAACATATTCTAGTAGATCCCCAAAATAAAATGATGAATCTGTAAATTAGCATAATATGGGCTCTTTAAAATATTTTAACATTAAGATGCCCTGACAGAATCAGTCAGTGTAGATCAAGAAGGTGAAAATTTAGATGTTATGCTTTTGTGGAATTACCAGAAGTTAACTCTTCTGAAAGTCTTAACAATTATAGGACTGATTCATTTGCAAAAGGCAAAAATTGTGAGGAAAGAGGGCCCCCCTCCAGCCTCCCAAAACAATTCATCTGATCTTATCATCCTAACCGAAACCAGAGGATGTTGTCTCAGATGTAAATAATCCTGGTCTCTCAGAATAATCCAAACTTTATCATATGATATCAGTTTGCATGGTGATGACAGATTATTACTTTTCTTTCTGGATTTATTTTTAAACAGCCCACTGTGGTTAATGAGTATTTTTTTCAGTGTGATATGGAACAAATCTGAGCACACTGAAGTTCCCAAAACATGCTAATGTCAGTCAATATCTAAAAACAGTCAGTGGTGACATCATAATCACATGGTCACATGAGTCATTTTTCAGTCAGGAACTACGACTCTTTGAACTTTGAATTTATTTTTTTTTCATACACATAAAAACAATTAAAGGGAGAGTTCACCCAAAAAGAAAAATTCACATTCAGTAAAGAGTTGTTAGACAGAATGACAACCATTTAACAGTTACCATTCACTTTCATTCTATGGAAAAAGTTTCATTAAAAGTGTTGCCGTTCTGCCTAACATCTGTTTTTGTTGGCATAAAAAAGTCATATGGTTTTGGAACAACATGAGGTTGAGTAAATAATGACAATTTTCATTTTTTGTGAACTATTATTGCTTTAAATATGCTGTCTAAGGGTGCATCCATGCCCTGATTGACCAGAAAATACTTTGTTAACACTTTGTATCATGTGTTACCAGGAAAGCAGTATCTGTTTAAATAAGGATACCATTGGTGACACACCAGCCCATGACAGAAACTTCTGTAAACATAATTAGTCATCAAGTCTTTGACCTACATGAGCCTTTACATAACACAACCACACCCACGCAGCTTTAGTATGCATACCATAGGCTATTTTAGAGCCAAACTCTCTCTAGATTAAAGGGATAGTTCACCCAAAAAATGGAAAAGCTTTAACTCATGGAGATGTTAGGCAAAATACGAGCCTCAATCGCCATGCACTGTCATTATATAGAAAAAAAGATGCAATGAAAGTCTCCTTTAGTGTTTCACATAAGAAAGAAAGTCTAATGGGTTGAACCAAATTCAAAGTTAATAAATTATGACAGAGTATTCATTTTTGGTGAACTATCCCTTTAAATTCTGACGCACAGCAGGTCATCTTATCTGACTGCCCTTCTCTTTGATGTCCTCATCTCTCCCTCCTGGCCCATTGTTGTTTTATGGCTGAATCATATCTCTGTCTGGGTGAAATCTACTCTTGATTTATGCTGGTCCCCTCTGTTAACAAAGCACCGGGCGGCAGGGTTGGAGCCATCACATTCTGCACGTAGTCCCGCAACAAGAGGACACAGGCCTGCTAAAGCTGCTATGAATGACATAAACACTGGCTGCTAGTGACAAAAGGTACGGCTAAATATAGTCTGCCAGTGATGTCTCACATCACTGCCACATGTAGAAAGATCATGTGAGCAAGGCCTTGTGTCAGATCTTATCACCAAGATCATTTTAAATAAATAAAGCCTATACTTAGGAGGGGCCTAATTCTGCTTTTGCTTTATTTTTGTACAGCATTAAGTCATGCTAAAAAAATTAAATAAAGAAAAAGGTGTTGTATAAGCCCATAGGGAAGAAAAAACATAAGAGATCTCTATTATATCTCAATTGTTTCTCAAATACAGCAATGGGATTAAATGGAGAGCAAATGAGGACTTTTGCTTAAGTCTCCTGCATTTCAGATGTTTCTCCTGAGAAAGAGATCCCAGCAATCTCACATTTGTCTGCTTTAGAGTTTCACAAGCAATCTCAAACTGTGCAGATTTACCAAGATACCAAAGTCTACAATCCAAAGTCAGATGATTATAATTTCAATTTGAACATTTGTCATCAAATTCTTCCAAGATCAAGTAACCAGAGCTTTAGTATACACATTAGTTTTATAGCTATCTATACTCTTACTGTATATGCAGTGTACTGTATGTCTCATTTATGTTTATTTCTAATTTAAATATAATGTTAGAAACATCTGGAACATAGTTGATACATTAAAGGAGCTGAAAGCAAGAGTTTTTCATGGAGAGGTTGGCAAAAAATGCTCCAACTCCCTGAAAGATATTACTGAAATAAGTGTTATGAGATACCTCACCAGTCTCTGTGAAACTCTAGACTCTGTAAACAGCAAACAAAAATGTGTACGTGGGCCATGGTCTCTTATGTTTTCGACCTGTCAATCATTTTGCGTGTTCTCATTGTACTGTAGTTTCAGCAAATCATTGTGGCTTACTGCTATTTTTATGCCATGTTGTTCATAACAGTTGTCAGTTGAGGGCGCTATTTTGCTGCTGTTGTTTTCATCAACCATTTATGCATGATGTTAG
Organism: Myxocyprinus asiaticus; assembly: GCF_019703515.2. NCBI lineage: Eukaryota > Metazoa > Chordata > Actinopteri > Cypriniformes > Catostomidae > Myxocyprinus > Myxocyprinus asiaticus. Next base: position 36,955,718 of record NC_059364.1, on the reverse strand, counting down.
CCTCAATAAAGCCCATTTGGTATCTTTGGAGTGCAGGGTTTTGGAAAGAGGGGGCATGGCTAATTCAATGGCTCAGTCTCATGGAAGTAGAATGGCTAAAATTGCTTACAGCACCTTTAATGAAACTGAGATCTCCATTAAGTCTCCCAACCTTGAAAGAGCAATACAATAGTTATCTGGGACTCATCAGTTACTCTAACTACAGGTTACAGCACTAACAAAAACGTACCATGGTAAAACCATGATATTCTATAAATACATTTTGGTTCCATCTAATACGATGATCATTCAGAACCATGGTGCTGTATATATCGCTATGTTGCCCAATGGGGTAATGCATTACCATGGTACCCAAGGGGTCAAGGTTTGACTTGTTAGCATACTCCGTTCTTGTGGTGCCATCAGCCAATCAGTGTTTTCAGAACCAGTGTTGGGCATTATCAGTTTACAAAATAGTTACCGTAATCAAATTACTTTTTAGTAAAAAAATACAATAAAACTAACATTCTTGTAATCAGGTTTCAGTTACTGACTTTCAATTAAGGTAGTTACTTTTAAGTACATTACTTGGGTTACATATACTTCTAAAATAATATTATTTATTAGAATATAATTTACATTTTAACACAACAAAACAAATGCAAAAGGTAGTGATACAACAATATTAAACCATTGTTTTGACCAACTGACATTTATGAAACCCAAGAACACAGTTCAGTTAAAATCTTCATTGTATTGTTGACTTTTGCCAATTGTGTGCCAGTGTGGGTTTTATTGTGCTTACTTGTTAACTCAAGAGCTAATACAAATATATGATGAGATGTACATTTTAGTTTGGAGGACAGAATTCACAAAACAATATTCTAATTTAAGAGGGTTTTGAACAAGGTGTTTGAAACCAACATTTAAAAACCACTGCTAGAGAAAACAAGCATTTGTGTATTGGACTTTTGACAATATAGTTGTTGAGATACAACCTTTGTGACAACTTCCCCAGGTGATCTCCAATTTCGTAGTGCAAGACCATGAAAGACTTACAAATCTATTTCTTTTCCAGGCCAGTGGAAAATAGGAATAAGTGCAGTCTTGAAGGGAGTTGTCATGTTATCTTAGTGGAGGTTTAGGGCTGCTGTGATTTGCGGGTGCAGTTTGTGTTTAGTGTGGTTAGGTGAAGGCGGTCAGGCAGTGGATCACCCATGCTGGTGAAGCACTTCAGTCATTTTGTGGTCAGATATACATTTGCTTATCTCGTTGTGTGAATAACGTGTGTGTAAACTCATGTGGTCTGGGCCTGGTTTGAATTGTGCTGATTAATCATTGAGTCACAGCAGCAGAGTGGATTGAAATTGGGGGTCTAAAACAGAAACTATGTAATGAAATAATTGAAGGTTTTTTAATAAAACTGTTATTAATGTGTACATGTTCTGTGAAAATCATTAATAAACACAGTTATGTATTCAATAAATTTGTTATACTTAAGATTAGGATTGGGAATCAAGAACACTTTTTTTTATTTTTATTAATTTATTTGAAATAAATTCTTTATTTCTATAACCAAATTCATTTCACAATGTTAATTCCATTTAAGTTTCTATTGAGGGGTTGGAGCTCATCCTCAAAAGTATTAAAAGAATCATTTATGGGATAGTTAAGGAAATTGAATTGGAATTAGAACTCAGATTCTTATCCCTACTTGCAATGTCCAGCAAAGGAGTGGGGCATTGTGTGTGTGTGTGTGTGTGTGTGTGTGTGTGTGTGTTAAATGTGTTGTAATGGAAGTGTTGAAATGTAGTGGTTTGACTGAGAACAGGTCATTGTTATGGTGACCAGAGCTTTTTGTCATGAACTTGTATAAACAAAAGAAGCACTGCTGCTCACTTCATGCTGTATCAGTTAACCAAGTGCTCTATGAGGGAACTGTTTCACAGAAAATACTGCAGCGACCGCAAACATCTCAAACACAAGCATTAGACCTTGTCATGGGAACATGCTCAGGAACGCGAGAGAGGGGATGAGAGAAACCATCTTGGGTCTTGTTGATCCTGTCCATTCATCACAATCAGCGCCAGGTTGAGCCCCAGTTACACCCCAACACTGCAGGCCATGTGCTGATTGTTAACACTGTGAGGTGAAGGGGTGATGAAAGAGGGATGGAGAAAGGGTTTGGGGGAGAAATAACTGGTTCGTACTTTACACAGTCACGCACGGTCCGTATGTACACACTCATTGAAAGCATACAAGAACACCCAGACACATTAAAAAAAAATGACATCTCATGTTAGACCTCTCTAAATGGACCTTCTCAAAAATAAAAGTTTCATGTAATGTGCAAACATGAATCCCACAGTGAAATTGGAAACAGTAGGTTGACTTTTCTTTAGCTAAAATTGGTCTGTGCTTACCGAAATTCGAAACACTGCCCCAGTGGCCAAAGCGGTAAGTGTTGTTGTGCGTATGTGCAAGCTCCATTTTCCAGGTGAAATGTCCACGTATGGGTGCCAAAAGTGAGTTGTGAAGTGAGTTGTAAAGTGAGTTGTTTTCAGCTGTACAGGCTGTACAGTGAAGATTAATGTATATTTTATAAACTGTACCCCCAAACCTAAACCTAACCATCAGTGGAGTAAAAATGTAATGTTAGAGGGAAAAATGCAACCTCCAAATCACGATCATAACTAATTATGCAAATGCAATTACTTTCTGGTTTCAACATGGGATTTGAATCTGGGTCTCCCACACTTTTAATTCAGTGTGCTTCCAGTCATGCCACAAGGGAAGGTAAACACACTGGAGCCGATGCAAAAATGTCTGATTGGAGATGTTGCATGTCAGTGAGTTGGCATAATACAGCTGATCCTAGGGTACCAGAACTCTCGGAAACAACATGCCGAATTCCTGTGTGATCATGTTGTAGTGTTTTACAGCTTAATCACTTAGGAAATCGTTTTTAACCCTTTCGCACATGAGTTATTTCTGTACTGACGGATCCCCCACCGTGAGTTCTTTATTGCACGCTATAATTAAAAATATCTCACCTTACACTTAACAGCAGATGCATTGGAGGACATATTATATATTACCAAACATACAGTATAATGTGATTTTTAGATGTTTATAATGATTGATTATGATAGATAAGATGCAATCGCAAACGTGATTGCCAACTCTGCACGGCGCCATATTGTTTACATTGCAATGCAGCATTGGATTCTGAGTCCGTCAAGCATAGGAGATTCTAAAAACTAGCCCTTCCACATTTTTTGTACCGGAAGTGGTGAGAATGAATGATGGATGGAATTGGAGAAGGCTCGAGTGGACTGACTAGTTTATATATTCTTTGTTTGACATTAGAAAACATGGCCTCAAAATAATAATAATTCAGTATCATATTATAATAATAAACTTGACTGAACAATAATACATAATATTCATCTGGGTTCCAAAAGTGAGTGAATGAAATGGCAGAAGAGGTTGGATGTGTTGGATAAATATAAAAAAAAAGTATTGTGTAAAAGTAACTGTGTATTGCACATAGTTATTGCTCAATGGGGCAATTTAACTGTTCATGAGATGGAAAGCCTGAGGGAAAAAACTGTTCCTGTGCCTGACGGTTCTGGTGCTCAGAGCTCTGAAGCGTCGGCCAGAAGGCAACAGTTCAAAAAGGTAGTGGGCAGGGTGAGTGGGGTCCAGAGTGATTTTTCCAGCCTTTTTCCTCACTCTGGAAGTGTATAGTTATTGAGGGGGGGGGGGGGGGGCAGGGGGCGACCAATAATCCTCTCAGCAGTCTGAATTGTCCTTTGTAGTCTTCTGATGTCTGATTTCATAGCTGAACCAAACCAGACAGATATTGAAGTGCAGAGGACAGACTCAATGACCGCTGAGTACAACTGTATCAGCAGCACCTGTGGCAGGTTGAACTTCCTCAGCTGGTGAAGATAGTACAACCTCTGCTGGGCCTTTATCACAATGGAGTCAATGTGTGTCTCCCACTTCAGGTCCTGTGAGATGGTAGTGCCCAGGAACCTGAATGACTCCACTGCTGCCACAGTGCTGTTTAGAATGGTGAGGGGGGGGGGGGGTCAGTGTTGGGGTGTTCCTCCTAAAGTCCACAATCATCTCCACCATTTTGAGCCAGCTGTTCAACCTCCCTTCTGTATGCAGACTCATCGTCATCTCGGATGAGGCCGATGACAGTGGTGTCATCTGCAAACTTCAGGAGCTTGACTGAGGGGTCCTTGGCGATGCAGTCATTGGTGTAGAGGAAGAAGAGTAGTAGGGAGAGCACACATCCCTGGGGGGCACCACTGCTGATTGTAGAGGTGCTGAAAGTGAGTTTCCCCTGTCTCACAAGCTGCTGCCTGTCTGTCAGAAACCTGGTAATCCACTGACAGATAGACATGGGAACAGAGAGTTGGTGTAATTTATTCTGGAGTATATCTGGGATGATGGTGTTGAAATCCGAACTGAAGTCCACAAAAAGGAACCTTGCATATGTCCCTGGTCTGTCCAGATGTTGCAGGATATGATGCAATCCCATGTTGACGGCATCATCCACAGACCTGTTTGCTCGATAAGAAAATTGAAGGGGATCTAGAAAGGGTCCAGTGATGTTCTTCAGGTGGGCCAACACCAGTCTCTCAAATGATTTCATGATCACAGATGTCAGGGCAACAGGTCTGTAGTCATTAAGTCCTGTGATTTTTGGTTTCTTTGGGACAGGAATAATGATTGAGCATTTGAAGCAGCATGGGACTTCACACTGCTCCAGTGATCTATTGAAGATCTGTGTGAAGATGGGGGCCAGCTGGTTAGCATAGGATCGAAGACACGCTGGTGAGACACCATCTGGGCCTGAAGCTTTCCTCATCTTTTGTTTCCAAAAGACCCGGCTCACATCATCTTCACAGGTCTTAAGTGCAGGTTGAGTAGCAGGAGGGGGGAGGAGGGGGGTTGCAGGAGGTGTTGGTGTGAAGTGAAGGTCAGAGTGGGTGTGGGGTGTGAGATTGGGCCTTTCAAATCTGCAGTAGAACACATTCAGGTCGTCAGCCAGTTGTTGATCCACCACAGGGTTGGGGGTAGGAGTGCTGTAATTTGTGAGTTGTTTCATGCCACTCCACACTGATGCAGGGTTGTTAGCTGAAAACTTGTTTTTCAGCTTCTCAGAGTATCTTCTTTTAGCCACTCTGATTTCCTTGTTCAGTGTGTTCCTGGACTGATTGTACAAGACTTTATCCCCACCCCTGTAAGCATCCTCTTTGGCCTGATGAAGCTGCCTGAGCTCTGCTGTAAATCACGGTTTGTCGTTGTTGAACTTTAAATAAGTCCTAGGAGAAATGCACATATCCTCACAGAAACTGCTATATGATGTAACAGTATCTGTGAGCTCATCCAGATCTGTGGCTGCAGCCTCAAAAACACTCCAATATGTGCAATCGAAGCAGGCTTGTAGTTCCCGCTCTGCTTCATTGGTCCGTCTCTTTACAGTCCTTACTACTGGCTTGGTTGATTTAAATTTCTGCCTGTAGGTTGGAAGAAGATGAACCAGACAGTGATCAGAGAGTCCCAAAGCTGCTCTAGGGACAGAGCAATATGCATCCTTTATTGTTGTGTAACAATGATCCAGTATGTTCCTGTCTCTGGTGGGGCATGTAATGTGCTGTTTGTATTTGGGCAGTTCACGTGTGAGATTTGCTTTGTTAAAATCCCCAAGAATAATAATAACTGAGTCTGGGTATTGTTGTTCCGTGTCTGTGATTTGATCAACCAGCTGTTGCAATGCCGCATTCAAACACGTGTTTGGCGCAATATACACACTCACCAGAATAAATGAGGAAAACTCCCGCGGCTTACAGTTAATAAAGAGCGCTTCCAAATTCTTTAACGTTGTTACATCTGTACACCAACTTTCATTGATGTAAAAGCATATAACACCGCCTCTCATTTTCCCCGTTAACTCCGCGATGCGATCCGCTTTGAACAGCTGAAAGCCCGGCAGATATAAGGCGCTGTCCGGAATGGCTTCACTCAGCCAGGTTTCTGTGAAGCACAAGGCAGCAGAGGTTGAAAAGTCCCTGTTTGTGCGGGTGAGGAGATGTAGTTCGTCCGTTTTGTTAGGAAGAGATCGGAGATTCACAAGATGAATGCTCAGCAGCGTTGTTCGAAACCCCCTCCGACGGAGTTTGACCAGCACACTGGCTCGCCTGCGTCTCCTGAACAACAAAGCTGTGCCTCCAACTAAAATGTCCAGCAAAACGTCTGAATATTAAAAAACCGGGAAAAGACTGATCTGGTATAAGCTGTCGAATGTTCAGCAGTTCGTCTCTGGTAAAACTGACTGGAAAAAGATTACTAAACACAGGACAAACAAACAAAAACAACAAAACAATAGGAGTGCTCCACACCGAGGCGGCCATCCACGGCGCCATCATGATGTATCTTTATTGGTGCATATAAATTCGATTTATTATATTATAAATTAAATACGATTCTTCCTCATGTTCATTTAGTGGACAAAACTGTGGAAAACATGCATTTATGATCTTTATCTAGATTTGTATTTCATTAAACATTTTGAATGTTCTTGGCTACAATATCTGTTAGAAAGTATATTTAAATTATTATATAAAATCACTTTTATGTCATTTCTCCCAGTTGTACACCAAAAGGGGGCCCCCGGCTTGATGGTTGCTTGGGGCCTTGGAAATCATAATCTGCCCCTGTGCAAACGTAAACATTTATAATTTTATAGGTAACACTTTACAAACAAGTCCCATTCATTAAATTTAGTTAATGCATTAGTTATAATGAATTAACAATGAACAATATATTTTTTGTACAGCATTTATTAATCTTCTTTAAATGCTAGTTAATGAAAATACAATTGTTCATTGTTAGTTCATGTTAGTTCATAGTGCATTAACTAATGTTAACATATACAACTTTTGATTTTAGAAATGTTACTATATGTTGAAATTAACATTAACCAAGATTAATAAATGCTGTAAAAGTATAGTTCATTGTTAGTGCATGTTAACTAATGTTGTTAACTAATGTTAACAAATGTAATGTGCTATAGTAAAGTTTTTTTTGATGTCATAAGTTACTGTAGCATTGTGTGAGGAATTGGGTGAAAAGTAAGTAGTTATGAACTGATAGTCTTCTGCACAGCTGCTGCTGATAGAGCTAAACGCTGATCTGAAGGCCTTGTAATGTAACATCAATAACTTTTTTAATCCCCATAACACAATATGCCAACTAAAGAACTCTGTACAATGGAAAAATGGCTCTTGATAAGAAGAGGTGCTGCAAAGGACCATTGAACCTTTATTTTTAAGGCTATACAAGAGTGTGCATCTCCCATACCGTTGCCTTCATTCTTAACTGTACTCTTTAGCACAAACAGTGTGCTGAATCAGTGAACTTCAGTCCAACTGAAAAATAAAATGGATGGCACCCTACGGCAATTCAAAAAACCTGTTTATGCGTTAGAAAATCATTAAGTTGCACAGGTTGGACAGGCCTAGCCGTGTGTCAACTCACACACCGAGGTGGCACACTATAACAAAACATGTCAATAAAAGCTCCATCTCCGTTCATTTCATTCCAGTTTGTTGTGTTTAAATGATTCCATCAGTCTCTAGCAAAGTCAAAACTGTTACATCATGCTGATTGTAGCTGTATATTTGGCTTTTTTAAGTGTTATTTATTGATTATTTGTTCTGTTTTTGTGTATTTCACATTGTTGCATTTCATACACAGTAAATTAAAAACTTACACATTCTGTTTCTTCTCTTTCCCTCATTCTTTCTTCCCTCTGCTTTGAATTTCTCCATATTGCTCTTTATGTGCCCAAGTTTAATGAAATCCGCTTGTTTCCACCAGCACTGTAATTTAATCTCACTTCATTTAGTTTAATAAGTAAAGCCAACTGTCTAGTTGAACTTGGTTTCTAAGTGTGAGTGAGTGTGTTTATGTGTGCATGTACAGGCACACACGCATGTGTTTAATAATATCTGTGAATTAGGACTGACTATTGCATCTATATTTAGCTCGTATTGCACTCCACGTGGAGGTTTTGTACCTCTCATTGGCTCTGTTTGTGTGGGTCAGTGCCGCAAAAAATTGAAACAGTCCTCCGTGTTTCTTTAACCCCACTCTCATTTGCTTCCACTTTAAAGGCTGTTGTTTAGAATATGCAATGACAGCCATAGTGGCTCTGCAGGAATGTGATGGTTGAGAAAATTACTTTCAAATGAAGTCTTCGGGTCATCCAATGATCCATGCAAGCGTCCATCTACTGTATAATACACCCGGGTCCCTAGAACGGGGCCCTACCCCTATTTCCAGACAATAAGCCTGCCACTCCCAAGCTTTTATGAACTGCAGAATGTATTTTTGTTTTAGAAAGAGTTCTGATGTCTTATACAGTGGGCCCAAAAAGTATTTGAACACTTAAGCCACACTAATGTCTGAATGTTAGTGCATCAGATAACAAAACCAAGTGAAACCAAGTGGCATTTATTTTAAAGAAAGATACAAACATTGTCATGTTATAAATGCTTAATATCCCTGAAGGGGTTTATTTTGCGATAACAACCGGCTGACTGTAGATTATCCTGTTTATTACACGGCTACTAAACAAATAAAGAAATACATGGACATATCATATTAATCTGCGTTGAAATTATGTAATTTGAGCAGAAAGAAGTCGCTGAACAGCTGAAATCAACCTCTGGATTGCATCAGAGTTCTGTTGGTGTTTATTTTGCGAAAATTAAGATCTGACTGCTCATTATTCAGCCTATTACAAGACTACTTGTCAAATAAACAAATAAATGGACGTGAAACATTGATTTGAGTTGAAATTATTTTATTAGCTTACTTGTACATATCGCACTGTGATCTGAGAAGCAGGAAAGATGTCTCGCAATACCTGAATGAGCAGTCTGATATGTGGAGCTGCAGTTGTTACAGAGCAATAACAGACCACTAGATGGCACCATTGACCAATCAGAATCGAATATTCCAGAGAGCCATGTAATAAGTAAGGAATAATATACAGTCAGCCGGTTGTTATCGCAAAATAAACCCCGACAGGGTGTTCAGGACCCTGACGTGACGCGGAGCTGACCGTACATTTTCCTGCTTATTGCATGGCTACTAACGAGATAAATAAATAAATGGAGATAAAAATATTTATTTGCATTAAAATTATGTAATTACACTGATGACCCAAAACATTATAACCACTCACAGGTGAAGCGAATAATGTTGATCATATCCTAACAAGGCCACACGTCAAGGTCTGGGTAGATTAGATGGTAAGTGAACAATCAGTTCTCATAGTCAACGTGCTGAATGCAGGAGAAATGGGTAGGAGTAAAGACCTGAGCGACTTTGACAAGGGCCAAATTGTTATGGCCAGATGACTGGGTCAGAGCACCTCTGAAACGGCAAGGCTTGTGGGGTGCTCCCGGTCAGCAGTGGTGAGTACCTATCGACAGTGGTCCGAGGAGGGACAAACAACAAACCAGTGACAGGGTGTTGGGAGCCCAAGGCTCATCAATGCACATAGGAAATGAAGGCTATCCCGTCTGGTCCAAACCGACAGAAGGTCTACTGTGGCACAAGTCACAGAACATTTTAATGATGGTTATGGAAGGAATGTGTCACAACATAAAGTGCACCGCACCCTGCTGCATATGGGCCTGCGTAACCATGATGACCGCTGTCCACCGTCAAAAGCACCTACAATGGGCATGATGGCATCAGAAATGGACCTTGAAGCAGTTTTTTTTTTTCATCACGTGGACGGCCGTGTACGTGTGTGCCATTTACCTGGGGAAGTGATGGCACCTGGATGCACTATGGGAAGATGACAAGCCAGTGGAGGGAGTGTGATGCTCTGGCCAATGTCCTGCTGGAAAAACCTGGGTCCGGCTATTCATGTGGATATCAATTTGACACGTGCCACCTACCTAAACATCATTGCAGACCAGGTACACCCTTTCATGGCAATGGTATTCCTTGATGGCAGTGGCCTCTTTCAGCAGAATAATCTGCACTGCCACACTGCACGCATTGTTCGGGAATGGCTTGAGGATCATGATGAAGAGTTCAAGATGTTGCCCTGGCCTCCAAATTCCCCCGATCTCAATCTGATTGAGCATCTGTGGGATATGCTGGACTAACAAATCAAATCCATGGCTGCTCCACCTTGCAACTCACAGGACTTGAAGGATCTGCTGCTAATGTCTTGGTGCCAGATACCATAGGTCACCTTCAGGAGTCTTGTAGAGTCCATGATTCGGTGGGTCGGTGCTGTTTTGGTGGCACACAGAGGACCAACAGCATATTTGGCAGGTTGTCATAATGTTTTGGCTCATCAGTGTATGTGAGAAGAAAGAAAGAAATTACTTATTACAAGAATACTTGCCTAATAATTAAATAAATGAACATGAAACGTTGATTTGAGTTTAAATTATTTAATGAGCTTACTTGTAGTGATCGCATAGTGATCTGAGAAGTAGAAAAGACCACTCGCAATACCCAGATGAGCGCATGTAAATGAGTATTCCAGAGACCCATGTAATTAATGCTGTGAATGAGCATTAATACCTGAAATGTGATTTTGCAGAGGACTTTAGGCAACTAGGACTAGTTGCTGTAAATTGGGACACCATTTGGAGTAGCACCATTATTCTGACATTAATGTGAAAAGAAGGCTGACAACATAAGTGTGTCAAGACATAACAGTAATTAATATAAACAAAACAATGGACTGCAAAGTATAAATATGTGTATTTACTAAAGCATTTAAAACATGCAAGTTAAAATACTCACTATTTTGCAGGTATTGCATGAAAGTAACCTTTTTATATTTATGTTGTTATAACCACATATCAGTGATTTATAATACATTAGTAAATGACTTATTAGTCATTAAGCCCTTAACAAAGGGAACATTCATGTAAATTATTGTATTACAATTTTAGTTGTGTTATTTGTAATCAGTACAAGATTACATTTCAAAAGTAGTCTAACCAGAATTGTCTCTCTGCATACAAGTAGGCCTGTTCCAGTATGTAACACTTGGACATAGCACACTGCCCACAGTTTACACCAGATAACAGACAAAATGCCTGAAGCGAGTGGCCTGTCAAGTTGGGGATATTTGTCTGTTAGTTTTTTTCCATTATGGAACAACAGTGGTTTATAAAGGCTCAGGCATTGGGAATAGGGGTGCTCTGCATGGATGGTCGTCTTCACGCATTCTTTCTTATTTGAGGGCTTAGGATGAGGAAGTACTGTGTCCTGTCAGCTGTGGGCTGCGCTTTTCTGCCCTGTCGCTTGCGTATCCACTACACATGATTTAGTCTGTACAGACATATCTGGTATGCATGCATGCATGTCTGCACTTGTCTTCCATTATGCAATGTTTCAATGTTGTGCAATGGATTGCGTGTTCTCACACACATACTGTACAGTATAATTACCTCTCATTGGGAATAGCACACAAACAGCAAACTATAGTCTTTTACATTCTAAATGTGGACGTGCAATAGACTTCTATTATTTTTATATAAAGTTGATTATAATTGCTACAGAGTATGTTTCTGGCCTAACCCAAATCCTAAAAAAAAGCATTGTTTTCTTTGTTGAGAAATAATTTTTCCAAATGATGACATCTCCAAATGTCCCCTAATGGAGGTTTTGTCAGATTTAGCCCACTTCTTGGGACAACTGGGTAAACACACACACAAACACACAGACACACACACACACACACACACAAACACACTCACACACATATGTTGGTGCAGCTATCATTATGAGGACTCTCCATAGACATAATGATTTTTATACTGTACAAACTATAGATTCTGTCCCCTAACCCTAACCCTACCCCTAAACCTAACCCTCACAAAACACTTTCTGCATTTTTACATTTTCAATAAAACATCATTTAGTATGTTTTTTTTAAGCAATTTAAATTAGGGACACTAGAAATGTCCTCATAAACCACATTTATAGCATAATACCCTTGTAATTACCAGTATGTAACCTAAACAAATTTCCTCATAAACCAACCAAACCCGCCAACACATATGCACAAACACTAGCCTCTTTGCATGCATGCACATGTGAATTTGTTTATCTAATTATTATACAAGTTGACTGACATGATGATGCAATTATTAAAATATTATAGCACAGCATTATTCATTATAACTCATTATTCATTATAAACTTTGAATTACTTCAGTAGAACCAATGAATGATCCAAACCATTAGGGCTTCATTTTCTTTTCTTTTTTTTTTTGTTCTTGCAAATGACAATGAAGTTTTTTTGTAATTGACACTTTAATTGCTTAATTTAAGGATTAATAAATGCTTCATGAATCTGCAGTTAGGGCCTGTGGCTCTACTGCTGTATGGTTCTGTTATTAAGAAAAGCTTGTGTTGCCCTCAGGCACCAATCCATATTTTGTCCTCACTTGCTGTTTACAACCACTCAGCAATAACAGAGGAGCATTTCTCCTGCACGGGCTTGAGTAAATAACCGCTTTGGTGGTAAGTTGATAGATTGTGACTAATGGGAAAAGCAAGGCATGGAAAATCAATGTTTGGCGTTTCCTGTATCATTATTAATCCATAATGAGTTTTCCAGATGTTTTGCATAGAATAATATTTACCAATGCATGCAAGCCTCTACAATGACAACTTTTTTCTTTGTAGCCCTTTGACATTTGCACTCTGACCCCAGTCATGTTTCTGTTTGGCAGTCTGCAGTCACCTCTTCAGATGTGTTTTAAAAAACAACTGTCATTCTCTTTACTGCAATCAACTGAAAGGTTACATTTTCCAGAAATGTGCTATTTTAGGCTTGTCCCTTGCCCAGATTTTTTAATTTCCCCTCCATTAATCCAGAAATTCTACTTGCATTTTTTTATAAGAACTTTTATGTTCCCAATATTGTCACCAATATTGTTGTCATTTCATCACACCAAGTCTTTTAAAAAGAAGTCTTGCTCAAGGACACAATGGTGGTGGCTGTGGAGATCAAACGACAACCTTCTGCTTACCAGTTCTGTGCTTTAGCCCACTCCACGTTTAAGATTTTTACATTATTATCTAAGAGTGGTTCCCTATCTGTCACTCATTCGACGTTGTGTCGATGTAGTGACACTAGGGGTCACTCTTGGGAGCCCGAGACACCTCTGGTCTTTGATAAGAGGCCAATGAAAATTGGCGAGTGGTATTTGCATACCACTCCCCCGGACATACGGATATAAAAGGAGTTGGTATACAACCACTCATTCAGATTTTCTCTTTGGAGCCGAACGGTTGATGTTTACTGAGCTGACTGTTCATTCACCTCTGCTGGATCTGACGGCGCATTTCAGTGGCTTCTCCCTCCTCTGCACTGGTGCACTGCAGAGAACGCCCCTGGGTGCTTCGGCAGAAAAAAGAGAGTATATTTTTCTAAAAGAGTATATTTCTCTAAAAGAGTGGCACATACGGAACGTCTTTTTAAAGACGCATCTTTTTAAATATGTCTTTCCGATTGTGTGTTATTCCTGGTTGCGGTCGCTACCTCTCAACTTCTGAAGGTCACGATCGCTGTCTTTCATGTCTGGGCGCAACCCATGCGGAGACAGCGTTCGTGGTTGGATCATGTTCCTACTGCGAGAACATGACCATGGCAATGTTGCGATGACTGCACCGGCTCCGCCGCAGCACTCCCCTTCGGCCCGGCCCTGGCGTGGAGCCCACCGCAGGAAGCAGACGCCACCCATTTCACGGCCGGCTGCCAAGAACCCTCGCAAGGCTTCGAAGCACCCCTGAGACGGGTGACCCAGGGACGACGAAACCCACCTTGGAGCTGGTAAGCAGATGACTCCATCCCCCAGTGGAGGGCCAGGAGGAGAATCTTTTGTTGCTTTTTCATTTAATTTCGCCGCATGCCCAAGTGGCTGCGGAACCCAACAGTTCAGCAAAAGAGCGGTTTCCTCGTTCCCTGGGTCACGTACCCGGTGTTCACGCCCATCATCACGACCACCGTCCACCTTTCCATCCTTGCAGGTTTGGCGCTCCAGCGGCGGTCTCCCTGCCCCTGCGCACTCCGCTGTGGCACAAATCCACCCCCGATGTGACAGTTTCCACGGATCATGAGGACAGGCCTCTTCCTCCCCCATCCCAGGCTGTTCCGGGGGTGGTCTCAAGGATCCAGGTAAGTGCTTCGATGTCCCTGAACTCAGCACAGCCACAACATGGCTTGGCACCTCGAGCTCCGCCCCGCCACGAGGCCCCATCTGCCGGTACGTCCGACGAGATTGTCCCCTTGGATGGAGCTTGGATGCGTGGCTTGCACTTTCCAATCCATCGCGATGGCTGATCTGGACCGTCCGACTCGGCTACGAGATTCAGTTCGCCAGGCGTCCACCCAGGTTCAGCGGCATCCACTTCACCTCGGTGAAGGGCGAGAATGCTGCTACCTTGCGTGTGGAGATCGCTACCCTCCTACGGAAGGATGCAATAGAGCCTGTCCCTCCAGCCAAGATGAAGAAGGGGTTTTACAGCCCCTACTTCATCGTACTAAAAAAAGGCGGTGGGTTGCAGCCAATATTGGACCTGCGAGTACTGAAACGGGCTTTACACAGACTCCTGTTCAAGATGCTGATGCAAAAACACATTCTGGCGAGCATCCGGCATCAAGATTGGTTCGCGGCGGTAGACCTGAAGGACGCGTACTTCCACATCTCGATTCTACCTCAACACAGACCCTTCCTGCGGTTTGCATTCGAGGGTTGGGCGTATCAGTACAAGGTCCTCCCTTTCGGTCTGTCCTTGTCCCCTCACGTCTTCACGAAGGTCGCAGAGGCAGCTCTTGCCCCGTTAAGGGAAGTGGGCATTCGCATTCTCAACTATCTCGACGATTGGCTAATCCTAGCCCACTCTCGGGATATGCTGTGCACACACAGGGACCTGGTGCTCTCGCACTTCAGCCGACTAGGACTTCGGGCCAACTGGGAAAAGAGCAAGCTCCTCCCGGTTCAGAGCATCTCTTTTCTCGGCTTGGAGTCTTATTGTCGGTGCTGACCTGTTTGAAGGCATTCAAACAGAAAACAGTGGTTCCACTAAAACTTTTTCAGAGGCTCCTGGGGCATATGGCATCCTTAGTCGGTGGCCACCCCACTCGGGTTGATGCATATGAGACCACTTCAGCACTGGCTTCAGACTCGAGTCCCAAGATGGGCATGGCACCACGGGACACATCACATGGCCATCACGCCGATCTGTCACTGCCTCTTCAGCCCTTGGACCGACGTCACATTTCCTTAGCAGGCGTTCCCCTAGAGCAGGACTCCAGGCGCGTCATGGTTATGATAGATGCTTCCAAAATGGGCTGGGGCGCTGTATGCAACAGGCACGCAGCCACCGGCTTATGGACGGGCCCACGGCTGCGTTGGCACATCAACTGCCTAGAGTTGCTGGCAATTCTTTTCGCACTGCGGAGGTTCCGGCCGTTGATCCAGGGCAAGCACGTGTTAGTTCGGACAGACAACACGGCAATGGTAGCATATGTCAACCATCAAGGCGGTCTGCGCTCCCACTGTATGTCACAACTCGACCGCTGTCTAATCCTCTGGAGTCAGCAGCACCTCAGATGTGAGTCATATCTCATATCCCGGGCGACCTCAACACTGCAGCGGACGCATTGTCATGGCAGGTTATCCTCAAGGGAGAGTGGAGACTCCACCCTCAGGTGGTCCAGCTGTTTTGGAGTCGATTCGGACAGGCACATGTAGACCTGTTCGCCTCCCAATAATCCTCCCACTGCCCGCTCTGGTATGCCCTGTCCGAGGCACCTCTCGGTATAGATGTGCTGGCACACAGCTGGCCCCCTGGACTTCACAAATATGCGTTTCCCCCAGTGAGCCTACTTGCACAGACCCTGTGCAAGGTCAGGGAGGACAAGGAGCAGGTCGTCCTGGTAGCAACCTACTGGCCCACCCAGACGTGGTTCTCAGACCTCACGCTCCTCACAACAGCCCCCCCCCCAGCAAATTCCCCTGAGGAAGAACCTTCTTTCTCAGGGATGGGGCACCATCTGGCACCCGCAACCAGACCTCTGGAATCTCCATGTCTGGCCCCTGGACGGGATGTGGAAGACCTAAGCGGTCTACCACCCGTGGTGGTAGACACGATCACTCAGGCTAGGGCCCCCTCTATGAGGTGCCTGTATGCCTTTAAGTGGCAGCTGTTCACTAAGTGGTGTTCTTCCCGACGTGAAGACCCCCAGAGATGTGCAGTCGGATCGGTGCTTTCCTTCCTGCAGGAGAGGTTGGAAGGGCAGCTGTCCCCTTCGACCTTGAAGGTGTATGTAGCCACTATAGAGGCACAACACAACACAGTGGACGGTAAGTCCTTAGGGAAGCACGACCTGATCGTCAGGTTCCTGAGAGGCGCCAGGAGGTTGAATCCCTTCAGACCACGCCTCGTTCCCTCATGGGACCTCTCTGTAGTTCTTCAGGGTCTACAGAGAGCCCCCTTTGAGCCTTTGCAGTCAGCTGAGCTTAAGGCACTCTCCTTGAAGACTTCCCTCCTGACTGCTCTCACTTCCATCAAGAGGGTAGGAGACCTGCAAGCGTTCTCTGTCAGCAAAATGTGCCTGGAATTCGGTCCAGGCTACTCGTGATCACGTGATCCTGAGACCCCGACCGGGCTATGTGCCCAAGGTTCCCACGACCCCTTTTAGGGACCAGGTGGTGAATCTGCAAGCACTGCCCCAGGAGGAGGCAGACCCAGCCCTGACGTCGCTGTGTCCGGTGCACGCTTTACGCATCTATTTGGATCGCACGCAGAGCTTTAGAGTCTCTGAGCAGCTCTTTGTCTGCTTTGGTGGACAGCGGAAAGGAAGCGCTGTCTCCAAGCAGAGGATCGCCCACTGGCTCATTGATGCCATAACTATGGCATATCACGCCCAGGAAGTGCCACCCCCAGTAGGGCTACGAGCCCATTCTACCAGGGGTGTAGAGAGGGTGCCTCTCTAACAGACATTTGCAGAGCAGCGGGCTGGGCAACACCCAACACCTTTGCGAGGTTCTACAAACTCCGGGTGGAAACGGTTTCATCCTGTGTAGTGGCACGCACAAGCAGGTAAGTCCGGGATAGCCGGCTGGGTGTATCGCTTGCATATAGCGCCTTTCACCTCCCCTGAGCTGAAGACGTGCACCGTTAACTCCCAATAATGTTCACAAACTGTGTTCCCTGGTTGATTTCCTCTGAGCCCTGTGGCAGACGAGTGTTTGGAGAGACTCGCTGCCGGCCCAGTACACTTGGGCAGAGGCCCCTCTGCCCCAGTCTCCATGCTTATAGTAACTCCTCCCCCGTAGGGAAGGACCTACCATGGGACTTCTCCACATGGCATACTTCTGACATAGCTCGGCAAAACCATGTGACGTATTTCCACTTAAATACCCCCCTCTCTCTGGGTGAGGTGTGGTCTCCACGGTGTCCTCCCCTTGGGAGGGACACCCCCCCAACTAGACCTGGTCAACCCAGTCGGATAATCCCCCTTTTTTTTTGGGGAGTGGAAAAAAAAGGGGATAAGAGGCAATGACTGGGCTAGCCCGTCTCTATCTTTTGGGTTGTTGACTTGTCCCAAAGGGCCGTTCAACACTCATAACAGTGTTGGGGGAGGTTATGTGTCACCCTGGTGCGCTGGCTACAAGGCACACAGTGGTCTGCCCATCACACACCGCCAGTTCACGTAACACAGTTCAGCCAGTTGTGCCGTTTTTGTATGGGGACCCCTAGTGTCACTACATCAACACAACGTCGAGTGAGTGACAGATAGGGAACGTCCTGGTTACTTGCGTAACCTCCGTTCCCTGATGGAGGGAACGAGACGTTGTGTCCCTCCTGCCACAATGCTAAACTACCCGCTGAAATGGCCAGGACCTTGTCTCGGCTTCTCAGCATAAAACCTGAATGAGTGGTTGCATACCAGCTCCTTTTATACCCGTATGTCCGGGGGAGTGGTATGGAAATACCACTCGCCAATTTTCATTGGCCTTTTATCAAAGACCAGAGGTGTCTCGGGCTCCCAAGAGTGACCCCTAGTGTCAGTACATCGACACAATGTCACGTTCCCTCCATCAGGGAACAGAGGTTACGCAAGTAACCAGGACGGTTTATTAGGTGCCATTTCCAAATCGCATAGTATTTGAGAAATTTTATTCAAAAGCAATCCTTTGTCTTTTTTATTTCAATAAAATCATAGTTGATTGACTACTGCCTAACTTGTTGTATTAGCAAATATAAAGGAGAAACAACATTTAAATGTTTGATTTTTCAAGTTTTCAACTGGTCAAAAATGCCCCTAAATAAAGAATAACCCACGTATGCTTAAATTATCATTTTTCAAATTGGTCATTCCTAATTTAACAATGAATGGCGACAATGTAATATATCCAAGGCAAACTATGTAGTTGAACAAGAAATTGCATGTTAGAGTAAATTGCACTTGAATCAATGAAAGGGAATAATGATACTGAATATCTGATGGACATTGCATAACCTTTCAGGGGGAGATTGGTGTTAGTGTCTGTCCAAAGTAATGCATGTAAGAGAACAGAGACAAAGGTTGATATCTGTTGAAAAGCCTGCCAGGCTTTTAAAGGACAAACTTATTTTCTTTGTCTACAAAACAGTTTCTCTGCTTGTACTGGAGTGGGTTGGACAAACCAGGCAGAGTGCCTGAACACATGGACCGTTTTTTCTTGTAACCATTCACTTGATCTTCTCATTATTCCATCAATTTTTCTTCTGCTCCCAAATGGCCCATGCTGCATTCCAGTGCAGTCAATGCAAAATGACTCCATACCAAGGTTTATGCTTTTTTTTAAAAGCCCATTGTTTTTATTTTTTTTATTATTTTTTTTCATGCAGCACATGCAAACTACTGTATAGGGACATCCCTACATTCAATAAATAATACTATTTACCCTATTCAATATTCAAACTAAGTAACAGCACATTTCGATTGAATATGTTACTGCATTTAAAATATTGAATTTGCATATATTTTTACAAACAGACACAGTTCGCTGTGATGGTGGTCATCCCGTTAGATCTTACATAAGATCATCGTTAGATTATATTTTGATTATATATATATATATATATATATATATATATATATATATATATATATATATATATATACACTATATATATATTTGTGATCATATTTTTATTGAGTTAAACCAAATGCTCTTTTTAAATGGTTTTGTAAACAGTAACTTCATATGGAAGTATTTATTTAGAGATATGTTACTAATTTACCACATTTAAATGATCTTTGCGTGAATACCACTCTTAAAAATTGCAAAAGAACTGCACAGTATGTTCATATGAAAGACTGAGCAAATAATTGTAATGGAGACATCTCTGAGGAAGATCTAAGTATTAAAGAGTTAAAAGGCCAACAGAGAAGATAATTAACTGAACAGGGTCATGCGAACACTTCATTAACTTAATAAGCTTGATTAAAGTCCAATTATGAGTGCAGACAGAAGGTGAAGCTTTAAAAGCTGACCTGTGACTTTTCAACTTTGACCTTCAGGTTCTGGAAACTTCTGCAATCGGCCATGAAAGAGGCCCTGTCAGGTCCGCCAGAGGAGACCATAGGATTTGTGGAAGAAAATTGCGTGGAGGTGAAGCACAAGAGAAAGAAGATATCTCCACTCATAAATGTTCTCTGTTGACACAGTCCATTCCCCCCCTGTTTTATCAGCAAACCAGAGTTTTACTGGTTCGCCAATAAAGAATGTATCACTAATGGGTTGAAGCACACACTAGTGTGGCCGATTGGCCATGATAAAAAATAAAATAAAATAGGGAAACATGAGGGATGTGGCATGGTGGGTTGTGCATGTGCCTAGACATGTGCCTCGTGGTAGTTTGAATTCTGTCTGCTGTGATTTTAAGCTAATGTTTTTGTTTTAATTTGTAACTCAAGTCATTACCCTTACATACATAATTAATTTTTGAGAAAGTTTTTATAAGCAATTTAATTACATTCAGATTAAGTCAGTTTCATTCAGACAACATAATTTAGTTGAATTAGGTCAAATCAGTGTGCTATAGTAGTTTTAACTCAACTTAATTTACTGTTTAATTTAATATTTTTTATGTTAGTCCAACTTAATTTATTTATTAATCAGTAGTATGTGCAATGTGAGCAAGTATAAGGACAGTGAAACATGTTGCAGTGTCAATGTGATAGCAGCTGCTTATAGAGCTAAGCAGCACTACCAGGTTACAACTTTTTAAGGTGTATGATTCAAATCTAAACCTTAACTTTCATGTTGTTGTTGGAATCCAATATAAAGAATAAGTTTTACTGACCTGAAGTCAGCTTAAAGGAATGTTCTGGGTTCAATAAAAGTTCAGCTCAACTAACAGCATTTGTGGCATAATGTTGATTTCTAAAAAAAAAAAAAAAATTTAAAAAAAACCTTTGTCCCTAAAGTAAGGTACTAACAAAAGAAGTAAATGGGGTCAGTCCATAAACGCTAATAATACACACTGTTTCAAAAGTATAGCCACAAGATGTTAAATTGCTTAATAACCATATCCAGGGTTGGGAAGTTTACTTTTTAAATGTATTCCACTACAGATTACAGAATACATGCTGTAAAATGTAATTTGTAATGTATTCTGTTAGATTACTCAAGGTCTGTAACGTATTCTAAATACTTTGAAATACTTCTTCAGCACTGGTAGATTTTTTCACTTGTTTTGACTATAAAAACTCTGCCAGTACAGTAAGACAAAATACGCATGTTAAAAATACATTCTCTGAAAAACCTAAATATCTTATGCAGTGTTGTTTCTAAAACAAGATAAATCTAATTGATCTTGTTTTAAGGATTTTTAGATATTTTTACAGGAAAACAATACAAAAATGATTATCATGAATATGATTTTTGCCCTGATATCAAAGGTCTTACTAGAAAAAAAGAAATTATGATCCAACGTGAATTTTCTTGATAAAAAAATATGATCGTGCCTGGTAACGTGCATGTAAAATGGCTAGAAATAGCATTTTAGCTTAGCGAAAAGCTGACAATTTACACAACGTTTATTTCTACTTCTTCCGCTGAAAACTTACTTCAAACTTACTTCTCTGTCTGCTCGTATGAATGTAACATCATAAGAAAGTGTTTCACTGCTGTTCAAATGCACTTTGGATCGCACCATTTATATGTATAAATGTTTTTCATCTGAAAGGACTAAATATTAAATGAAACAAATGACAATAAAATGCAAAGTAATCTCTTCAGTAATCAAAATACTTTTTGAATGTAACTGTATTCTAATTACCAATGATTTAAATTGTAACTGTAGTGGAATACAGTTACTTATATTTTGTATTTTAAATATGTAATCCCGTTACATGTATTCCGTTACTCCCCAACACTGACCGTATCTGTGTAAAGTTCTATCCAATATTAATATACTTGTCATGACAACGAAAACCTGTAATCCTGGCATCGGAGATAACTGTACACTTTCGACTGTAATTCCGAAGAGACGTGCAAAATGGCTTGTTAAAGTGTGACTGTCCTGATATTAATGGGATGACTGGTCACTTTAGCACACACACACACACCTTTTTTACATGATAGCAATAAGACCATTCTGTTATGTTTTGAAAGTTTTATGAGGTAGGGTAAATAAGACTGCAGGGGAGAGATGTTATCTAACTGGGGTAGTAAACACAGACATGCATAGGCTTCCTCACTGCACCCAGTTAGTTAAACAGTTGCTACTACCAATAAACTTTCAATCTATTACTTAATCTGGACCTCATTCACCCTCCAAAGAAGTGATTTTAAAATTGCAACCCATGTATTCATCTTACATCACAAAAGCATGTCCTAAATGACCAAAAAGCAAGCCCACACAGAATCTTTGCCCAGGTAGCTGACATGATATATTTGGGATGTTGACATGCCCTGCTGTATGACATCTAAAACTGTTTTATGCAGGCCGTTATTTTTACCTCATATTAATTAAGAAACTACACAGAGTATTAGTACAAAAAAAAATTTGACAGACTGTTGGACCATTTAAAATAGACTCAGAAAGACAACAAGTAATTAAACATGGTGAAAAATGAGAAATGGTGACCAGTTACATGACCTAAAATATCTCATTTTACCCTGTTTCAATTAATTCTGGAGACTTTCCTCAAAAATCAGTTCAGAAAATGCAGAAAAGCCTGCAGATTCCATCTTGGCCTGCCAACAAGCAGAACTTGCTGATATGAGGCATACATCCCTTAAAATACTGTGGGGGTACAGTGATGTTCTCATATGGTAATACCATGGTGTTGAATGAGTGCCATATTCATGTACTGTAATATTTGCATAGTACTACAAAGTACTTCAAAGAATAACATGGCATTAACATGATATTGTTTTAGCGCTTTATTCTTGGTGAACCAATTTTGGCTGTAACTCCTTAGTAGTTAACTTTGTTTAATTAATTGTTGCGATAATTATACAGCTGTTTCTAAAGGGTTTTAATTGTTCAGTCCATCTTTGTATGTGTGTTTGTGTCTGTGCTTGCGTGTTTAATGCTTTCTGTAGAGAAAGATATAAGGTAGAGGACGAGAGCATAGAGAATGAGCAAAGAGTGCAGAGAGTGTTAGATATCTGTGAAATCTGTGAGGTCCGCCCAGCGTTCAGAGAAATGCCCCACCTGGACCCGAGCTGAGATGCCACCGCCTGCTTTATGGCCTGTGAAATCCTGGATAGGAGAACAGGTCACTAGAGAGAGAGAGACATGACAGAGCCCAGGGACGGAGATAAGAGGGTTCAGGGGTGTAAAGGTCAAAGGTCAGGGGTTGTGCTCATCAACAACACATGGAGAGGATAAACAGTGTCTGGTTTCTATAAACTGTGAGTAAGAGTGCTGCAATTTACAAGCCTTCAGAAACCAGACGGAATTCTCTCCTTACCACTCCCTCAGAGAGGATGCGGGGAAACAAGAAACATTCACAGTACATGTGTGTGTGTAAGTGTGTGTAAGTGTGTGTGTGTGTGTGTGTGTGTGTGTGTGTGTGTGTGTGTGTGTGTGTGTGATGAAACACACCACACTGTAAGTTCATGTTGTTTGTCACCTAGAAACCCAGCCCAGGTCATCACTCAAACCATGCGTCAAAGCCAGACAAGTGAAGTGTTGAGTGTTGCTTCAGTCTGCAGTGTGTTTCCCTGAGGTGCTGACGAACACAATGAGTCAATGATCCCGAAACACACACACAACGTTTGCATCTCTATCATCATGATGTTCATTCGTCATTCCTCAACTCTCACATCTCTTCAGTGCTCAGGAAGAGAAGAGAGTCTTATCGCTGTTTATCTGAGTCAGTGGGGGACAACACTGTTTCTCCAATGTATCTCTTCACTCTTTCATTGAAGTGCTTAGTTCCATAGGGGTCACCATTAGCTGTCACACTTTTTACTCCAGTGACTAAGGCTACGTCAACATTAATCCGGATACATTTGAAAACGGCGTTTTTGTTTTCGAAACACTCTCTGTCCACACTGCTATTTTCAAGCGTTTTCCAAAAGTTTCTCATCCACACTAAAACGTATGAAAATTCTTAAATACTCTTACAGCGCATGCAAAAAATCACTGTTCCATGTACGGTCTGAAACTCAATTGTGCTCATGTTCCATCTTGCACGAAAGCAAATCCGAGTAAATTTCGGAATTTCTGAAAACTTCCGTCACCTTTGAAGGAATGCAATGTGAAGGTTGTACAAAGTAACATGAATATCAGGCATAACAATGCTGCCACAATGTGGGCTAAAATCTTGTTTTGGGTTGAATGGATCACATGACTGTGTCACATGACAACAAATACATCATTGTTTTCAGTTATCTCAGTTTTCCCTATCCGCAATGACAGCTTTTCAACCTTAACCACCCAGAAGAGCATATTCGAAAAGCTCCATTTTCGCTGTCAAAAATGCCATCTCAGTGTGTATGGAAAGCCAAAACGCAGAGAAAAATATGCGTTTTCAAACCAAAGTTTATTCCAGGGTTTTTGCAGTTTTTGCAGCGTTCTGAAAAGCCATGTAAACAAAAAGGCTGTTTTCCTGACACCGTTTAAGAGATTAATGGAAAACGGTTTAATACACCTAGGTGGCTTATGTGGTCATGTAAACACATAAGCAATGTTCTTGCGGTTTTTGAAGCGTGAGCATGTGCATGGAACAGACCGGATAACTAGTATCATATTATGGAGCCCTACATCATATTAACAAGTCAACACAATGAAAAGAATGAAACATTTCTGGCAGTACAGTAGGAATAGGGAAATTCATATACACTATAAACTATACTCATCGTTTTAAAATATTGAATGTCCCTCATGTCTCTTTATAGTTTTACATAAGAGGGAAATCTCATTATTGTAGCTCAATTCCCCTGCAGGTCGCAATGAAAAGTTAAGGAAACAAACACAGAAACAACTCTGGAATATCTGGAAAAAAAGCAAAGCAATAGAGAATAAAATAGCGAAGTCTTCCGTGGATGTTTGTTAGCTATTACACAAGGGTTGCAGTAAATTAAGTTTCTGTGGAGACAGCAGCTTACTGACAGATCAGCGTGTATACAGGGGTTAAGAAAAGTCAATAACATGGTGCATCTAAATGCATTCACCGATTTTGATTCTTAAGCAGCTTTCTCACAATAAACTGCTTTTGGTATCCATGTAAACAAGCTCAGTAATTAAGCAGAATGGTGGCAATTTCGGAGTACATGAATATTCGGAAGCAGCATGCTGATTTCCTGTGTGATCATTTTGTATATCTAGTATCTATGTAAATGAGTTCTATGTCTCAGGATAGGTGGAAGTGGATTTCTGGATAGCCACATAAATTTAAGTCTTGGCAACAAAAATGCTAGTCAACAAAATCAAGCTAAATTTATAAGGTAAAAATTATGAAACAACAAAATATAAAACCATTTTTGGCCATCTAAAATTACAACTGATAAATTGCATCAGTGCATGGAAAATATTAATTACAGGTCTCTCAGTCAAACTCTAACAGGATCATATCAAGTTATCTTTCAGGGAAGATATATAAACAACTGAGAAACACAATTTTACCTCCATTTTTAATTTTTGTATCATGCGGTCATTGTGGGTTGCTTTGTGACAGTGTCACTCACTGATCCAGTTTCCAATGAGAAGCACGAATGCTTATATACATGAGACGGGGTCAGTTTTAACCAGGTGAGGGTTCATCTACTGGCCATATGATTGGCATTCCTGATGTAATGGCAAATTCCAAATAACAAAGGGTCCTTCCATAAGACTATTAGTGAAGGGTACATTCATACAGTAATACCATGCTCCCTTCAGTGTACACACTTACTCTTCGGAGTATGGCATACTTTCGACTGGTATTCGCCTGTGTAGTGTGGCTGGAACAGTACATGGTATTTGACAGCTGCTATTAGTGGTGGGTCACACTTTGCTGTGCTATGGAAGCCAAGCCTTAGCAAGCCCTAGAAACAGTGACTGAAGTCTGGAAATAAACGCAATCCGTGACCACCCATATTTACAATTGACTTTCTGAAAAAACAAGCCCAAAGTCACTTATAATAAGCAGAATTGGCAACTATGGTCTGTGTGTGTGTAACACTGACTCAGGCTGAGTGGGATCCATGTGCGGTTTATTAACACAACAAGTTCGGAATACAAACAGGCATGGGTAAAATAACCAGGGCAACCAACAATATCAGAGACAGGGCAGTAACATAGTCAAACAGGCAAAGGATCGGGGCAGGCAGCTAAACAGCAATAGAGATAGTCCAGGCAAACACAGTAATAGGCAGGCAATAGAGAATCGTACAAGGTAAATCCAAAGCAGAGTCAAACACGGGTAGATCAACATAGTAAGTAATAACACTCATAAATGTAACCGGGGCAAACAAGACTTCGCAATGAATGAACACACACATCGGGCTTAAATAGTCTGAGTGATATGAGGCATGTGTATGAGGCAGAGGAGAGTTTACGTGAGTAGTACACACAAGGGAAAAGCTTAGGAGTATTACCTTGGCATTGAGAGAGGATAGCGCCAATACCAGTGTTTGATGCGTCTACTTCAACCACGAAAGGTACATTGGGATCAGGATGATGCAGAATAGGAGCAGAAGTGAAGCGACTTTTCAATTCATTAAAGGCTTGGATGGCGTCAGAAGACCAGCGAAGCTTGGTATTACCTCACTTTGTCATGGCGGGGAGTGGAGCGGCGACAGTGCTGATGTTTCGAATGAATATTCTGTAAAAATTTGCAAATCCTAAGAATCGTTGTAGTTCCTTTACAGTAGTGGGTTGAGGCCAGTTTAGAACTACTCGTACCTTGTCCTCGTCCATAGACACCCCTTCTGGACTGATGATATAACTGAGGAAGGAAACTGATGTTTGGTGGAATTCAAATTTCTCTTCTTTGGCATACAATTGTTGTTCCATGAGATGCTTCAGAACTGCCCGGACCTGCTTGATGTGTTCCTCCAGGGTGTCTGAATAAATCAGGATGTCATCTATATATACTGTTAAGCCTTGGTTAAGCATGTCTCTGAATACGTCATTTATGAAAGACTGGAACACAGATGGAATATTGGACAGTCCGAATGGCATAACGAGATATTCATAGTGCCCGCTGCTGGTAGAAAATGCAGTTTTCCTCTCATCCCCCTCTCGAATGCGAATAATGTTGTACGCGCAGCGTAGATCAAGTTTAGTGTAAAACTTAGCAGTTCTTAGTTGTTCCAACGCTGCGGGAAACAGGGGTAAGGGATATCTGAATTTAACCGTTATATCATTTAGACCACAATAATCAACACAAGGACGAAGGCCCCAATCTTTCTTTCCCACGAAGAAGAATCCTGCTGCTGCCGGTGAAGTGGATGGACGAATGAAACCCTTGGCCAGTTCTTCTTCAATGTGCGATTTCATGGCTTTAGCCTCAGGTTCTTACAGGGGAAAGATTCTGCCTCTAGGAGGTGAGGTACCAGGTAACAGATCAATGGCACAGTCACTAGATCAATGCGGTGGTAGTTGCGAGGCTTTGGTTTTACTGAAGGCTTCAAACAAATCAGCATATTCAGAAGGTATATATTCAGACATAGGGAAGATTGGTTTGAGACACTTGAACGAGCAGCTGGGATCCCATCGCATGATCTGTTTCTCACGCCATGAAATTTGCGGGTTAAGGTCTTGCAGCCAGGGTAATCCGAGGATAACTGGGTGGTGTGGAGAGTGGATGATGAAGAGGCGTGTTGTTTCAGTGTGTAAAATTCCAACTTGCAGAATGAGGTCAGTGGTGGTGTACAGAACCTGGCCAGTCCCCAGGGGACGCCCATCTAGCGCTGTCACTGCCAAAGGAGAGTCGCTAGGAATTAGTGGTATCTTATGCTGTCGGGCTAAATTTTCATCAATAAAGTTGCCCGCTGCCCCCGAATCTAACAAGGCTTTAGTGATGATGGTATCTGACAGGAACGTTAATTTTATTGGCACTTCAATACAAACAGTGATTTGGATAGAAGGAATCAACACACTTACCCTGCGATTGTGTGTTTGAGGGGGTCATGTCAGACAGTCAGCTCTTAAATGACCCGTTTGGCCGCAATACAAACAGAGATGGTTCCTGATGTGGTGTTCACACTCCTCTGTGAAGAGATGAGTTCGACCAACCTGCATGGGTTCAGCGACATCACTGGGTTGATGCATTTGAGTGAGAGGACTGGTAAATCGATTTGATCTTCTGGAGCAAATGAGATTGTCAATACAAATAGCGAGGTCGATGAATTGGTCCAGGGGTCTGCCTTCATCACGGCAGGCCAGCTCAGATTGCATGTCAATGTTTAATCCTTGACAAAACAGCAGTTTTAGTGTGTCCTCTACCCACACAGTCTGCGCAGTGAGAGTGCGAAAAGACAGAGCGAATTCAGCTGCAGTATTTCTACCCTGACAAAGCGCAAGCAGTTGCTCACCAGCACTCCTTCCTCCCTCAGAATGTTCAAACACCTATCTCAGACGTTGAACGAATTCATTGAAAGTGGTGCGGTTTTCGTGACAGTGTGAGTTCGAATCAGGGTTATTATAGTCTTGAACTTATCTTAATTTTATTTTCAGTTTGTTTCAAAATTATGTTTCTTTTGCTGAAATCAGTCTGCAAATACCAAAATTCGATTCACTGCCCCCAGTTGCCAAAGCTGGTGTCAGGATTGTATGTGTTTTTGTTCCATGCCATGTTTTGTTCCTGTCATGTGATCTTGTCATGTGGTCCCCTGGTCATGTTATTTCATGTTTCCCTCCATGTTCATGTGTCTTGTTTTCATTGGTTTATTGTCTAGTTATCTTGTTATCAGTTCTGTCTTTTCATTGGTTAACTTGTTTGTCTCGTTACCCTTGTCCATGTATTTTAGCCTCATTTGTGCCATTGTCCATTGTCAGGTGTTGTTTGTGAATGTAACTGTTGGATTGTTCAAGTTTAAGTCAAGTCAAGTCAAGTCAAGTCAAGTCAAGTCAAAGTCAAAGTCAAGTCAAAGTCAAGTCAAAGTCAAGATTTAGTCAAGTTTATGTGTTATTTATGTTTGTAGTTAGGGTTTTTGGATATCACGATTGGAATAAAATTGCACTTGGGTTCTTCACTCCATCGTCTTCGTCTGCATTGTCATTGCCAGCACCAGCATACATTACAGCTGGAGGTATTGTTGAACATTTTTGTCACTTGAGAGCTCCAGTTTCCAGGTGAAATGTCCACAGAGTGGCACCAGAAGTGAGTTGTAAATCAAGTTGTTCTTAATTGTGAATTATACAGTTAACAGGAATGCATATTTTATTAACTGTATACCCTAACAAAAACCCCAACCCTAAACCATATTAATGTTCTGTTAATATTAAACACAGTTAATGCATCTACCTTATTTTATATTTTAACTGTTTCATTCTGTTCTTTATGTTTGGTCAGAACTGTGGGACTTTTGCAAGAGCCCCAGGGTGCCCACCACACACAAACAAAAACTTGATCTAAACTCTAAATGAAGACATACCATAGACTTCCATTGTTTTTATACAAAGATATCCAGATGTAGCCAGAGGGATGTTTTTGTTATATTTAACTCACTTTTGGAAGCAATGTTTATTCAGTTTATCAGGCCCAGATTTACTCTTCAAGATTTCCGCTGGTTATGCAATGTTTGAGTATTTAGCCATTAAATAGTTATTATTCCTCTGTTCTTCAAAGCCTGCAGGCCTGTTGTTGATGTGACTCCCTCCGGAATGAAGGCAGAGAGGACAACAGGAGGATGTTGTCGTTTTTGGAGGAGATCAGAAGGAATAGATTTTCAAGGAAAAGTGAGACAGCGTGGGCAGCTGTATGTTTGGCAGGGTGAGTGTCGGGACTTGGTCTTTGATCAGGTTTCTTAATAATGTGTAGAGATCGTATTAACATTTGAACTTCCCTATGAACTGATATTGATATCTACATGTTATTGATGATCTGAAACACAGCAATGGAGACAAGCCCCACTGAATTGTCTGAAGGGCTGAATTTTGCATTGAAGCAGGCAAATACAAAAAAACAGCAGCAATAAACAGGCTTGTTTTGGGTTCCAATAGAAGTGAATAGGGACAAAATGGTAATAAAACAACAATTCTAAGTGAATAATCAAAGTAATGGCAAGTAGCATGTAAACAGGATTGAAGAGGTTTGCCTATGTCATGTAAACATATTAATCTGCATAATTCCTAACTGATCGTTGACAAAAGAGTTTACTATGGATATTGATCTGAATTGAACTGAACTAAATTAAGCTGAGCTGAATTGATCAGAATTAAATTTAATTGAATTGGACTGAATTGAATCCAACTGAACTGAATGTAATTAAACTGAATCAAAATGCAGTGAAATAAAAATACATTGAATTGAATTGGACTGAACTGAATGAAACTGAACTAAAATAAACTTAATTAATTGAATCATTAAGTTATATAATTTATTCATTTGTATATACATGTGTATTGATCTGCAAAAACCGCTTGCTTTTACAAACTAAATCAGTTTTGTTTCTAGATCTTTATTATTGGGAAATCTATGTATAAGGGTCAATTATTTCGCTTTAATCTAAAAAAAAATTCAGAATGAACCTCTAAACAAACACACACTGTGCTTACAATATTCTAATCTCCTCTGTATTGCCACAGAGACGGTTTGAGTGCATTGTGGGTTTCCAATCTCCCCGTCTCCAAAATCAAGGCACTGGTGAATGTGTGTGCATGCAGAATGGGTCACTTAGCATTTTCATTAGATTAATGTTAATTAGCCCTGACCCACTGAGATTCGCATTAACAATGACTTTAAGGAAAGTTTAAATATCATTAGTATGCATGAGCCTACATTTCACACTCCCGCTAGAGGCCAAGGGCACTGTCTGGTGTCCCCACAAAAAGAGGGACATCTCTGTGCGATGGCCTTCTTTCCTCTCATTATAAACAGCTTGCCTTCCAAACATGGCTCAGAAGACTTTATCACTGGATAATGCTGACTGAAATTACCAAAAGCAAAGAACAATGGAGATATTTCAAGCTGAATGGACCAGCTTAGACCAACATGAATTTCCATACTGGTCCAAGTTGGTTTCGACTGCTTTGGTGCTGGTCTTGCTGGTGGACCAACAAAGCCACATTGTAAAAATAAAATTTGTCATGGTAACCAAAAAAAAAAAAAAAAAAAAAAAAAAAAAGAAAAAGTGCTTCATGTGGTACCATCTAAATTACATAACTTGTTCCATATATGTCTATTATATTTGAAAATATTATTTAATATAGTCAATCAAGCTGATTTTATTAAGTTATAAACAAAACCACTTTTTAAAGTGCAAGCTATTTAAAATTAGTTGGCAAAGCTAAACGAGCATGGTCTTCCTTGTGAAGCTAGTTGACCTACAGTAGGAAGACTTGGTGGTTAAACTAGTACTCAAAGCACACCCCAGAAGAAAATGTAATTGCTCAGAAGTTGCTTTTTGATAGCTCATGAGACTTGAAGTATTTTTTAATTATGTTTTACCTAAGTTTCAGTTGTTTGTCCTAAAATTCCTTAGAAATAAAAATAGACACATACAAGTCAATTGTTGACATAAAATAAGCATACTGTATAAATCTAATATCAATAGCACAGCTCAGATAATTTAATTAGAAATGTTTGAATTCATATTTAAATCTCAGTACAGTTTTAAATCTCAGAGTATAGTTTGAGACATTTTTGAGATCACATCTGAAACTCTTGAGGAGATACAGTACATTCCACTGGGTTTTTTCTTATGAAAAATATCTGAAAAGCAGCACACTTCAGCAAAAATCTCTTTGGTCTCCATTTTGCTGACTAGAAGAAACAAGTGAGATGTTAAAGAGGTTGTATTTATGATTTTTCTTTCCTATGGGAACATGTTTTCACCAGGGATGTCCTGCCAAAATCATGTATCTGCATTAAATAGTGTGAATATGGGGTTTGTGTTCCACTTGGAGAGAAGGAGAAAGAGACAGAGGGAATTTTGTCTAGACATTTGGGATAGAGAGTGAGAAAAACATGGCCCAGGCAGACAGAGAGATGGTGTGTGTGTGCGCGTGTGTGTGTGTGTGTGTGTGCGAGAGAGAGAGAGAGAGAGAGAGAGAGAGAGAGAGAGAGAGAGAGAGAGAGAGAAAGAGAAAGGTTTAGTGGCATATGCTGCTGTCTGTCTTATTTTTAATCCTTGCATTTTTTCCTCTTTTCTTTCCCACAGCCTGAGTGCTAATTGATAAAAACATGGAGGGAATCCGACCCTGTGACTAATCGCCTCCAGCTCAGCACCGTGTCCTGATGCAGGGCAGAATTGTTAAGTCTGCTCTGCATCCTCTTATGCTGGGTCATGATGTGTCATGAGGTACTGTATGGACATGAGAGGTTTATATAATCCACCACTTACTGAGAGTGAACAAAACCTTCTAAGAGACAGTATTAAGGAAATAAATGACTAAAGCAGAACTTCACAAAACATACTGCAAATCATATGACAACCCCCCCCCAAACACGTAAACACTTTAAAGTATTTATTTATTTATTTTATGTTTCACTGGCTGGTATTATAGCGGTCCTACTCACAGGTGTATGCGTCACCTATGAGAAATGTATCGGATTTGAGAACTATAACAGGGGGGTTGATTTTCAGTGATTAGCAACTTAAATTTCAGTCTGTTCCTCACACAAAGCTATCATATGTGTTCAGAAGACTTGGAATAAAGGGCATTGTGGTTAGGGCATTGTAGGGTGTTGCTAGGTGGTTGCTAGGGCATTACTTACTGGCTGAATTCAAAAGAAACCATCCCAAAGTCTCTATGACATCATGATTCCTAGATATGTGTGGGGACATTTTTAGTGGAAGTGTATGGGATTTTTCACAATTTTTTTATCTGCCAGGCTGATGTTTTTAGTCATAAATAGAATCTTTTCGAATATAAACCATTATTCTGTATTTGTTTCAAATACAATGTGTAAGCATTCCAGATATCATCTTTTTTCATTCAAAACTGTATATCTGCTGTAAAAGAATATTACCACCACTGACATATAGGTGGCGTTCTTTCCAGATGAAATGTTACTATAAAAGTTTGTGTCCATTGAAACAAGTGTATGTCAATGTTCATGTTTAGGCGTAGGGCGTAGATTTGGCTTGAATTTTTTTTTGGGGTGGGGTGGGGGGAGTGCAGCGTGAAGTGTGTTCCATTGATCATGGTATAAATATTAGGGGGGTTGTACTTGCTTATTTTTTTTGGTTGTTTTTCTCGGGGATTTATCCCCCCTGGAAACTACGCTCCTGGCTGTATATGTACTTACTGGGTCTTTTTTGGCCCGTACAGAATGGTTGTGGAATTTTCTCACAAAACAAAGAGTTAACGGATGCCTGTATGGCATATGAGAAACCCTAAGTGGTGCCTAGAGTATCTTAATTTTTACAGTGTACAATTTAGAATTACGGGAGGTAAGTAAATAATGACAGAACTGTAATTTTCAGGTGAACTATTCCTTAATATCCTATTCCTGCATCTCGGCCCCCCTAAAAATCAGTGATTGCAATCAGCATTAAAATCTTCAATCGCCCGGAGCTCTCGTTTGCAGTGCGAGACTACTTTGGTGACTTTTCTTGCCTGTAAAGACTAACCATAAGGTGAGCCAATAGCATTCAAGTGCTGGGTGTGAAGGAGCATATCATTGGTTTGATGATGATATTAACTGAACAAGCGAGGATCAGGATCTGTTGACCCACTGAACGAGAGGAGGAAGGTAAAAAGTGAGTGACTACCGTTATCACCTTTCAGGCAACTGAAGCTCTCACAGTGGAGGGTAATTGTCTTTGAAGGGAAAAGGGCATAGGGATCAGAGGTGGGTAGTAACGCACTACATTTACTTGAGTAACTTTTTGGAAAAAATGTACTTTTATGAGTATATTTAAAGTGGGTACTTTTCACTCTTAAGTAAATTTCAAATGAATTTTTTTTTAACTTTGTTACAATGGGCGACGTTCCTGTTGTTTCATTACTAGTTTTAATTTAATACGTTTAAATAAATGCGTAATTTATTGAGAGATTTTTGAAAGGGACTTTTACAACAGCGGAACTTTACAGCTGTGCTCTGTTACTGGAGTTGAGTCCACCACTGCAGCAGCAGCAAGCATGCCAAATAAACACTTTCTTCACTCCACACCATGAAAAAGAGTAGTTTCGTCATGCAGTGCCTTCATTTTGCACCAAGACAAGTGGATATTTCAAGATTAAAATTGCAGTGCGGTAAATTTTGGAGATTATGATAACGTGGGCTTGTCTGTGTCCTTGTCATTTTCAGGGCGATTCTGTAACTATGGGCTCTTATGACCTCAGTTTTTACAATTTTTTTTATCAGTGTTGCAATATATCAGTTCCTAAATCCATGTTAAAAAAAAAAAAAAAAACTTCTCATCTAATTGACAGATTTGTCCAAATCTAACGTCCTTGAAGTGATAGTTCAACCATAAATTAATGTTATATCATTATTTCCCACCCTCATGTTGTTCCAAACCTGTGTGACTTTGTATATTTTGAGGAACCCAAAAAAGATATTAGACAGAATGTTAGAAACCGACAGTCTCAGTCACCATTCCCTTTTAAAATATGGAGGAAAAAAGCATGCAGTGACAGTAAATGGTGACTATAGAGCTGTTCAGGTTGTCCAAAAACCCAGAATAGAATTTAGAATAGAATAGTTTTTGAACTTATGAGTAAAATAATGTCTGTTGTAAACATTACTTGACGATACATGGACGTTTTGTTCTAAACATAAATTACACACAGTCATACCGCAAACGTAAATTTTGAAGCCATATTGAATTACATACTTTTTTTTTTCGCATGGTGGCTTCAAAATAAATGTGGTATGAGGTATGACTGTGTGTAATTAATGTTGTAGAACAAAACGTCAATGTATCGTCAAGTAATGTTTACCACAGACCTTATTTTACTCATAAATTCAAATACCCCATTATTGAGTAATATTTTTTTTTAAGTAATTGTACTTTACTTGAGTAAATATTTTGGGTACTCTACCCACCTCTGATAGGGATGATCACTTCTGAATATGACGTGCCAATGTGGGAGCAGGACTTGAGGAAAGTTGCTGTAGTTTATTTATAATTTTTGTGCAGCCGGAGGATTCTTGGTATGTACAGTTTTTTTATTCTTTATGCTTACTGTACTGATTGTATGCTACAGGACTGTTTTAATCACGTGGACTGGGAGATGTTCCAGTCCACCTCTGATGACGACATCGAGGTCTACGCTGATACCGTAACGTGTTTCATCAGGAAGTGCATAGATGATGTAATGCCAACCAAAACAATACGGATCTACCCTAACAAGAAACCGTGGATTAATAATGATGTTCGTGCGGCACTTAATGCGCGGACCTCCACTTTTAATTCCGGGAACGTGGAGGAGGAGCATAAATAAGCCAGTTATGCCTTCCGCAAAATTATCAGAGCAGCCAAACGCCAGTACACAAGGACAGTTCAACACAACTCTAGAAGCATGTGACAGGGAATTAATATCATCACGGACTTCAAAGGGAATAAAAACTCCACCGTGAACACCGCTGCCTCTCTCCCGGATGAGCTTAATACTTTTTATGCTCGTTTCGAGGGAAATAACACCACCCTCACGGAGCAAGCTCTCGCTGCCAAAGCTACAGAGGTTAGTTCACTCTCTGTCTCTGTAGCGGATGTAACCCGATCCTTCCGACAGGTGAATATCCGTAAAGCCGCGGGTCCAGACGGCATTCCAGACCATGTCATCAGAGTGTGCGCGAACCAACTGGCTGGTGTTTTTATGGACATTTTCAACCTTTCCCTCTCCTTGTCTGTGGTCCCCACATGCTTTAAAACGTCCACCATTGTGCCTGTACCAAAGCAACTCAAAATCACTTGCTTAAATGACTGGCATCCTGTTGCTCTGACCCCCATCATCAGCAAATTCTTTAAAAGGCTAATCAGAGATGACATCTGCTCTGTGCTGCTTGCCTCACTGGACTCACTGTAGTTTGCTTAGCGTGACAACCGCTCCACTGATGATGCCATTGCACTTACACTACACTGCTCTCTCCCACCTGGAAAAAAGGAACACATATGTGCGAATGCTGTTTGTAGGTTACAGCTCAGCATTCAACACCATAGTACCCTCCAAGCTTGATGTAAAACTCCGGGCTCTGGGCTTAAACAGCTTGCTGTGCAGCTGGATCCTGGACTTCCTGTCAGGAAGATGCCAGGTGGTTAGAATGGGCAGCAACATCTCCTCATCACTGACCCTTAACACTGGAGCCCCGCAGGGCTGTGTTCTCAGCCCATTCCTGTTTTCCTCACTCCAGTGCCATCATTAACTTTGCTGATGATACGACGGTGGTAGGTCTGATCACTGAAAATGATGAAACAGCCTACAGAGAGGAGGTACACACTCTGACACACTGGTGTCAGGAGCACAGCCTCTCCCTCAACATCAGCAAGACCAAGGAGCTTGTGGTGGACTTCAGGAGAAAAGACAGAGAACACAGCCCCATCACCATCAATGGAGCACTGGTAGAGAGAGTCAGCAGCTTCAAGTCCACATCACTGAGGAACTCACATGGCCTGTCCACACTGAGGCCATCCACACTGCATCACTGCCTGGTACAGCAATAGCACCGCCCTCAATTGCAAAGTCCTGCAAAGAATGGTGCAAACAGCCAGACACATCATTGGAGTTGAGCTTCTTTCCCTCCAGGAGATCTACACCAGGCAGTGTGTGAGAAAAGCTCGGAAAATCATCAGAGACTCCAGCCACCCTAGCCATGGGCTGCTCTCACTGCTATCATCAGGCAGGCGGTATCGCAGCATCAGGACTCGCACCAGCCGACTTCATGACAGCTTCTTCCCCTAAGTAATCAGACTTTTGAACTCTTGATTGCTCACGATACATATATCAGCACTGCACATTATTACCCTTAGACTGGCCTCACATTTTATACTTCTCTTAATAACACACTGGCAACTGACTATCAACCGACAGCTGAATGTCAACACAACACTTCGTATTTATTTCCACTGCTTACATGGGGGGAGGGGGGTTACAGTGTATTTTTATTGTATATTATTAGGTGTATATTGTATATTGTGTTGTGTAACAAGATGTGTAAATTGTGTTATGTGTAAATCAGATGTTTATTGTAACTGTCATACTGCTATGTTGCTTGGAACTGCACCCAAGACTTTCACCTACTGTTGCACTTGTGTATATGGTTGAGTGACAATAAAGGGATTTGATTTGATTTGACTGTGATTCAAAAGATGAATATATTATCTTCTGTCTATATTATCTATATTATCTATCTTGCACAATGGCTTCAGCCTCGTCGTAAGCAAAGACCGCAATGTGCTGTGTGAGTTTGTGGGCTGGTTATGGATTAATGTTGTCAGTTATATCATCGTTCGGTTCTCAAGTCTCCCCGGTAAGCGGCTCTGACATGAGCAGCATGGTGGAAAGGTGTATGTGTGTGTGCAGCTGTAAACTTATTTATTAAAAAGCCTATATTTGTTATTTTAAAACAGGATGAGTCATTCAACATGTCCAGCACTCATCAAGGCACTTCCTCAATTAAGGTGTCTTCTATCATGTGAACTGACTTTTAAAAAATTGTATTAAATACTTGCATCACTACCCCTAGAATGCATATATGGGTCCTATATAACCCATGTGTTTCCAATGGTATTCAATGCATTTAACACTGGTATTATTTTTTAATACATTGTTTTCAGTTTTCAGTTTCTGTTTGTTATGTAATTAAATATATGTAAAATACCATTTTCATGTTCATATATATGTGAAGTATGCAAGTATAGTAAGTTAAGTAGTAAGTAATTTAGACGATGCTTTTATTCAAAGTGCATGACATTATACCTATTACAATGACAGTCCTTCAGGAGAAACCTGAGGTTAGATAATGTCATGGTTACTTTCATAACCTCCGTTCCCTGATGGAACGAGACGTTGTGTCGATGTAGTGACACTAGGGGTCACTCTTGGGAGCCCCAAACACCTCTGATTTTTTTTTTAAAGGCCAATGAGAATTGGCAAGTGGAATTTGCATGCTACTCCCCCGGACATACGGGTATAAAAGGAGCTGGTATGCAACCACTCATTCAGGTTTTGTGCTGAGGAGCCGAGATAAGGTCCCGGCCATCTCAGCAGGTAGTTCAGCATGTGGCAAGAGGGACACAACGTCTCGTTCCCTCCATCAGGGAACGGAGGTTACAAAATTAACCATGATGTTCCCTATCTGTCACTCACTCGATATTGTGTCGATGTAGTGACACTAGGGGTCCCTATACAAAACGCCACCACTAACTGAACTGTTACGTGAAGTGGCGGTGTGTGATGGGCAGACTGCTGTGTGCCTCGTAGCCAGTGCACCAGGCCATCACGTAACCTCCCCCAACGTTCTTTATGAGTGTTGAACAGTCCTTCAGGAAAAAGTCGACTGCCCAACGAATAGGTGGACAGGCTAGTCCAGCCGAGGCCTCTTTTCCTTCTCTTTTCCCACGGGGGGACAAGGCGCAGTCTAGAGGGGTTCAACCTCCTGGCGCCTCTCAGGAACCTGATGATCAAGTCATGCTTCCCCAAGTACTTACCATCTACCGCATCATGATGAGACGAAATAGCGGCTACATACACCTTCAAGGTGGAGGGGGAAAGCCGCCTCTCCAACCTCTCCTGCAGGAAGGGAAGCACCGATCTGACTGCGCATCTCTGGGGGTCTTCACGTCGGGAAGAACACCACTTAGCGAACAGACGCCATTTCAAGGCATACAGGCGCCTCGTAGAGGGGGCCCTGGCCTGAGTGATCGTGTCTACCACCGCAGGTGGTAGGCCACTTAAGTTCTCCGCATCCCGTCCAAGGGCCAGACGTGGAGATTCCAGAGGTCTGGTTGTGGGTGCCAGATGGTGTCCCGTCCCTGAGAAAGAAGGTCCTTCCTCAGGGGAATTCGCCAGGGGGGGTGACGCGAGGAGCGTGAGATCTGAGAACCATGTCTGGGTGGGCCAGTAGGGTGCTACTAGGATGACTTGCTCCCCATCCTCCCTGACCTTGCACATGGTCTGTGCAAGTAGGCTCACTGGGGGAAACGCATACTTGCATAGTCCAGGGGACCAGCTGTGTGCCAACGCGTCTATACCGAGAGGTGCCTCGGTCAGGGCGTACCAAAGCGGGCAGTGGGAGGATTCCCGGGAAGCAAACAGGTCTACCTGTGCTCGACTGAATTGACTCCAAATCAGCTGGACCACCTGAAGGTGGAGTCTCCACTCTCCCCTGAGGGTAACCTGACGTGATAGCGCATCTGCTGCGGTGTTGAGGTCGCCCGGGATGTGAGTGGCTCGTAGCGACTTCAGGCGCTGCTAACTCCAGAGGAGGAGAAGGCGGGCGAGTTGTGGCATGCAGTGGGAGCGTAGACTGCCTTGGTGGTTGATGTATGCTACCGTAACTGTGTTGTCCGTCTGGACCAACATGTGCTTGCCCTGGATCAACGGCTAAAACCTCTGCAGGGTGAGCAGTACTGCCAACAACTCGAGGCAGTTGATGTGCCAATGCAGCCAAGGGCCAGTCCAGGAGCCGGTGGCTGTGTGCCCATTGCATACGGCGCCCAAGCCCATCTTGTCGTGTCCATCGTTGTAACCACGACACGCCTGGAGACCTGCTCTAGGGGAACCCTTGCCCGTAGAAATGCCAGGTTGGTCCAAGGGCTGAAGAGGCGGCGACAGACCGGTGTGATGGTCACTCGATGTGTCCCGCAGCGCCATGCCCATCTCGGGACTCGAGTCCGAAGCCAGTGCTGAAGCGGTCTCATATGCATCAACCCGAGCAGTGTGGCCGCCGCTGAGGATACCATATGCCCCAGGAGCCTCTGAAGGTGTTTCAGTGGAACCGCTGTTCTCCATCTGAACGCCTTCAGACAGTTCAGCACTGACTGTGTGTGCTCGTTCAGGAGGCGTGCTGTCATCGAGACTGAGTCCAACTCCAAACCGAGAAAAGAGATGCTCTGAACCGGGGAGAGCTTGCTCTTTTCCCAGTTGACCCGAAGCCCCAGTCGGCTGAGGTGCCAAAGCACACGGTCCTTGTGTGCGCACAGTAACTCTCGAGAGTGAGCTAGGATCAGCCAGTCGTCGAGAAAGTTGAGGATGCAGATGCCCACTTCCCTCTGCAACCTTCGTGAAGACACGAGGGGACAGGGACAGGCCGAAGGGGAGGACCTTATACTGGTATACCTGGCCTTTGAAGGCAAACCACAGGAAGGGTCTG
Organism: Myxocyprinus asiaticus; assembly: GCF_019703515.2. NCBI lineage: Eukaryota > Metazoa > Chordata > Actinopteri > Cypriniformes > Catostomidae > Myxocyprinus > Myxocyprinus asiaticus. The sequence goes on along the minus strand of NC_059364.1, from coordinate 36,915,736 downwards.
TGTCGAGGTAGAATCGAGACGTGGAAGTACGCATCCTTCAGGTCTACCACCGTGAACCAATCTTGATGCCAGACGTTTGCTAGAATGTGGTTTTGCATCAGCATCTTGAATGGGAGTCTGTGCAAAGCCCGTTTCAGTACTCGCAGGTCCAGGATTGGTCGCAACCCACCGCCTTTCTTTGGTACGATGAAGTAAGGGCTGTAGAACCCTTTCTTCATCTTGGCTGGAGGGACAGGCTCTATCGCACCCTTGTGCAGAAGGGTAGTAATCTCTGCACGCAAGGTAGCGGCATTCTCGCCCTTCACCGAGGTGAAGCATACGGCGCTGAACCTGGGCGGGCGCCTGGTGAACTGAATTGCGTAGCCCAGTCGGATGGTCCGGACCAGCCATTGCGACGGGTTGGAAAGCGCGAGCCACACGCCCAAACTCCGGGCGAGGGGGACCGAGGGAATGATCATGTCGGCCGTACCGGTGGGTGGGGCCTTGCAGCGGGGCGGAGCTCAAGGTGCAATGTCGAGGGGATCCGAGCCCCGTGGCCATGCTGAGTCCAGGGACATCGAAGCACTTACCTGGCTCCTGCCGCCCACCATAAGATTGGCCGAAGGGGGGGAGGAGGAGTCTCGTCCTCGTAGTCCAACGTACTCAACCTCGTGTGGGCGTGTTTGTGCCACAGCTGGGTGCACAGGGGCGGGGGATCCGCTGGAGCGCCATACCTGCAAAGATGAGACGGTGGACGGTGGTCATGACAACGGCCGTGCACACCGGACATGTGACCCAGGGAATAAGGAAACTACTCTTTTGCTGAACTTTTGGGTACCGCAGCCTCTTGGGCATGCGGCGCAATTAAATGAAAATGAAACAAAAGATTTTCCTTCCGGCCCTCCACCGGGGAATGGAGTGGTCTGCTTACCAGCTCCAGTGTAGCAGGTCTCCTTGCCCCTGGGTTGCCCATCTCAGGGGTGCTTTGAAGCCTTCCTTGGGTTCTTAGCAGCCGGCTGTGAGACGGGTGGCGTCTGCTTCCTGCGCTGGGCTCTATGCTGAGGCCGGGCTACGGGAGCGGGCTGCGGCGGTGCTGATGTCGTTGCAGCAGGAGAACACCCTTGGCGATGAGCAGACGGGGTGCGGGGTCTTGAGCCGCGACGGGGCAGGATGTGACATATGGCCTCCATCTGCTGCTTGACCGCCGAGAACTGCTGGGCAAAGTGCTCGACGGTGTTGCCGAATAGGCCATCCTGGGAGATGGGGGCATCAAGGAACCGTGTCTTGTCAGCCTCTCGCATCTCAACCAAGTTGAGCCAAAGGTGGTGCTTCTGGACCACGAGGGCAGACATCGTCTGCCTGGAGAGCGAGGTTGGTCACCGAGCACAGTTCCTGCATCAATCCCGGGTCAGAACTACCCTCGTGCAGTTCTTTTAGCACCTTGGCTTGGTGTACATGCAGGAGAGCCATGGCGTGCAGGGTGGAGGCGGCTTGTCCAGCGGCACTGTAGGTCTTAGCCGTCAGGGACGATGTAACCCTACAGGCCCTGGATGGGAGTTTTGGGTGCCCACGCCAGGTGGTGGCACTCTGTGGACATAAGTGCACCGCGAGCGCCTTATCCACCTGTGGGATCACCGAGTACCCCCTGGCCGCTCCGCCATCGAGGATAGCGAGGCAATAAAAGGTGCCTCCCACGATCTTGTCAGCTCCTCATGCACTTCCGGGAAGAAAGGAACGGGGGTGGGACATGGCTGTGAGCAGTGCCCTGAGCCCAGGAACCAATCATCGAGCCACGAGGGTCGCTAGCCCGACACTCACGGCCGCCCGGGAAAGCATGTCCATCGTTTCTGCATCAGCCTGGGACTGGGTGACCATTCCCAAAGGAGGAAGCCCAGTCAAAGCCTCTGCGTCTGACTGGACAAGCCCACTCTCCGATGCTGCGCTCGATAACTCATCCTCTTCCCGGGCTCTGAACTTGCCCTGAGACGAGCCGGCAATCACGAGCGCGCGACCAAGGCAAGCGAGCGTGCTGGGGAATGGGAGGTCCGTGGAGGGATACCTGGCGGAGGTGGTCCCATTGAGGTCCCCAAATCGCCCCCAGTGCTAACCGGCACGGCCTCATACCCGTAGGTAGAAGGACCCAGGCAAGGAGCCACTGGGGTGCCATGGTCATTTTCTCGTAATGAGGACATGATCCATCCACGAATGATGTCTCCGCGTGGGCAGCGCCCAGACACGTAAGACAGCGATCGTGGCCGTCGGAAGCAGAGAGATAATGACCGCAACCAGGAATAACACACAAATGGAAAGGCATCTTTAAAAAGACGTATCTTTAAAAAGACGTTCCGTGTATGCCGCTCTTTCAGAAAGAAAATATACTCTTTTAGAATATACTCTTTTAAATGTTCTGCTGAAGCGCCCAGGGGCGTTCTCTGCAAACCACAGATGCAGAGGGGGAGAAGCCGCTGAAATGCGGCATAAGATCCAAGAGAGAGAGGTGAATGAACTCAGCGGATGAATTCAGCTCAATAAATAGAACCACTCGGCTCCGAAGAAAAAATCTGAATGAGTGGTTGCATACCAGCTCCTTTTATACCCGTATGTCTGTGGGAGTGGCATGCAAATTCCACTCGCCAATTCTCATTGGCCTTTTAAAAAAAAAGATCAGAGGTGTTTGGGGCTCCCAAGAGTGACCCCTAGTGTCATTACATCGACACAACGTTGAGTGAGTGGCAGGGAACTAGCTCACGACAAGCGTATAATGGTAAAAAAAAAAAAAAAACATTATATTATCCTAGTCCATTGTACTTATATGTATATGTTTATGTAGGTAGAGTTGTTGAGACATTTCGTAGTTTACAACCAAACATGGAAATTGCCCATATTTTTGTTATACAGCATTTTTTTTTACACTGTCACCATATCTACTAATCCACTAAAACTCTTCAGAATTGAATAAAAGATATATCAATTGTTAAAAAGTGTCATTAATTATCTCCCTTGAAAAAAAGTAGTTTTATGAAGAATACGCATCTAGATTTATGTCATTCTTTTTTTACCCACATATGCATTTGAGGGGGTAGAAGTTACATACTGGCTAAGGCCAATAAATAGACAGTTAAATACTGTATATGGTCTGTCTGTATTCTTCAAGCGATTCCGGACATTTTTTATAACCTTATACTGTAAATGGTTATTAAAAAAAAAATGACAATATTCTGAATGAATATTAGCTGGTTAGATTAAATGATGTAAAAACCTACCATGGTAGGCTGGGTCAAGACGGGTTAGACCTGTTGTGGACCGACAGACATAGTCAGCCTGCTGGTGTGGGGTTTGGGGATGACCAGGAAAACCACTAATTGCTGCAATCATACAATATGTGCACTAAATCCAAGTCATTATGCCTGCAAAGACAGGAAATGGAGTCTTAGGTTTACAGTTGAAATCACACACACACAAACATACATTTAAATGAAGTCACAAGGACTCACTCATTTGTGAGCACATGCATTCCCACATACAAACGCATACACAATTATAAAAGTTTGTCTTCCCCTCTGTCTCCACTGTCTGTATGCTATCTTCGCCCATTCAGAATATATCACTGGTAGATTTTCAAAACTAACTGAATTCGCTCTAAAATGAGGAGCACAAATGGACAAGTGAGGCTTTTGCTTGGCAGTAAAGAAGTGTCCCCATATCGTATATAAATCAAGAGTCAAGTTTTTCTCCTATGCATTTCGTCGGCTATATAAAGAGTATGGAACTTCCACTGGTATGGTAATTTTCTATGTCATTCTAACACAGTGAAGAGTTACGGGAATTCCCTCTGTCCCTGGCTGTGTGGGGGACTCATTCATACTCAATAGGGCTTTTGTTGCCCCCTCGCATCTACACCCCCTATTCCACCATTGGACCTCCTTTGACAGGGAGAGAGGCCATCCTGCCTGGACTCATTTTCAGTAGTCCTTAGCCCCCCTCTGTTGCTTTTCATATGTTAAATGCCCCCAAATGTCTTTACCACTGCCTTCCTTCTCCTCTGCCCTTGATTAGTAGTCTGCCGTGCCCCTGGCAACTGATGCTGCCCCGGCAACCGCTTATGCCCCACTAATCCTGCCCCAGCAACTGCTTTTGACTCTCAAATCAGTTCAGGTTCAAATGTGGGCATAGTCCAGATTCAGGAGTTGGGAACACAACAGGAATAAGATGAGGGGGGTGCGGAGAGACAGTCCACATTTGCTCGCTCACACATTTACACAATCACAAACCATTTTTTCTTTTTTTTTTTTCTTTTTTTTTTTTTTTGCCCCAAAACACAACACGCCCATGAACCACAAATTATTTTAAAGGAATAGTTCACCAAAAATGAAAATTCTGTCATTATTTACTCACCCTCATGTAGTTCCAAACCCATATTACTTTTTTCTTCTGCAGAATTCAGAAAGAAATAATTTAATGAATTTCCTGTTGGGTGAATCCACAACAAAGTGATTTTAATGCTTAATCATAAAAATAGTCCATGTGACTCGTGCGCCATATACCAAGTCTTCTGAAGGCATACAATCACTTTGTATGATGAACAGGTGGAAATTTAAGTTATTCACTCTCAAATCAAATCAACCCATAAATAAATTCCATAAACAGTGCTGAAATCCATTAAGACCTCATTGTTAGGTTTGATGTTAATGACGTAGCAGCCACATTGGAAGCTGTTTTAGTACTTTATTAATGATTTGGTTTGATTTGATTAGAGAGTGAATTGAAAGACCCTGTGAAATCAAAATAAAAACAAATTCTGCTTTAAGTCCATATCTATTAGCTTTAAGGTCATCTAAATGCTTGTGTACTTCTAAACATTGACAAAATTCATTTTCAGAAGATATAAGCATAAAAAAATCTGCAGTCTCTCTCTTCAGGCTAAAAAGACTCTATGACAACACATAGAGGTTGAGAAACCTTGTCCAATCAAATGCTTTCTTGAACGAGAATGCTCCCTCCCCCTACAACTGTTCAGCACGTCTGGCTGTGTTCTAACAGGCGTTGATCATGCCTTAGAAGGGCACTTCGAAGGGAGCACAATCCATGCTATAAGGTCATTCCAAACAGAATTTCCAATAAGAAACTCTGAGTTCTGACTGACCGTTATCACCTTTCAGCCATCTGAAGCTCTCACAGTGGAGGGTAATTATCTTCAAAGGGAATAGGGCATAGGGATGATCACTTCTGAATGGGATGAGCCAACATGGGAGCTGGATACAAGGAAAGTTTATTTATATTTTCTGAGCAGCTGGAGGTTTCTTGGGATGTACAGCTCCATTGAGTGTTATTTATTCTTTATGCTCACCGTACTGTGATTCAAAACATGGATATATTATCTTTTACTCACTTGTTTCTTATTCATCTGTATAGAACTTGCACAACAGCTCCAGCCTCTTAGTAAGCAAAGATCGCAATGTGCTGTGTGGATTTGCGGGCTGGTTATGGATTAATGTTGTCAGTTAGATCATTGTTTGGTTCTCAAGAACTGCTGGCCAGTATTGAGATGTCGCTTCTCAAGTTTCCCCGGTAAGTGGCTCTGACATGAGCAGCATAATGGAAAGGGGTTGGTCTGTGTGTGGCTGCAAACTAAAGCCTATTGGCTATTTTTAAAAATGGGATGAGTCTTTCGACATGTCCCGCCCCAACTTCCTGTTTTAGTAGGAAATACATCAAAACACCAAATCGAACTGTGCTCGTCAAGGCACTTCACGGGACTTTAAACATAAAATTCGCTCAGGAACGACATGAGTTAAAAATGACAGAATTTAAAATTTTCAGTAAACTATTTAAACATTTCTTTCTGTTTGCCATCTTGATGTGCATCTGTGTTTGAAGATCAGAATTGTGTAGAACTGCACATCACTGTCAGCAGGATGTGCACAGCGAAAATTGGCTAAATTAAGATTGTCTTTTACTTAGACTTGCATTTACATATGAATCCATTTTGTAAGCGCTTCCATTGCTGCCAGTAAGCTACTCTACTGTGCTTCCCAATGCGAGCGACAAGTCTTGCCAAGCTCTTTCAGCCAAAAACAGGACCCTTCATCCAAAAACATGCATGAGCTCGCAGGGAGCACCGTTTTCTCACAGTTAAGAAGAGGAAACTGGACAATAAGCATTTGAGAATCACTTCAGGTAGAAACTGATTTCTTTTTGAGTGGGATTCCACTCTAGAAAGGAACCACCTACACCGTAGACTGACATTATTGACTGATTTGGATTTGGCCAACTCAGAGCAATGGCTTTATGCACATTCAAGTGCCTGAATGTACAACTGTACAATCTCCTTAGCACACAAATAATTATATGTCATGTCACATGTGAAAGTGAAAAAGTGATCCGAATGTTGTGGAATAGCATAGCTGGAGGCTTTTTTTTTAGAGTTATGCTCTAAAACAACAACAACTACAATAACAACAAACAATTACCTAAATGGATTCTTCTGAAAGATTAAAAAAAATAACTAGAAAAGGACTAACTACACTTAGACACCCCAACACACACATTTCTTGTAGTTGCTGTATACAGTACAACTTTCTTACAGCCATTACATCTTTAGCTTATTCAGTGGAACATGTAAACAATTCATTATAATGAACCGCATAAAATAATGATAAAATCCTGTGCTGCAATTCTATATTAATGCATTGGGATATTTTACCATATAACTGTTGCCACTCTTTATAAAAGCAATAAGCTACTGGACTGTGTTACAGTGATTGTACCACGGTTAAGGGGGTTTTATGCACACATTGTGCCTAAGAACACCCTTGACCTGTGGTAAAGTCACTGTAATGTATGGCCTCCCATGCCTTATTGCTTTAATAGAATACTATCCTTCTGATAATATGGCTCTCCCAGAATACTTTCTCATGCACATATGATACACATAGACAAACATTCAAGACACACCGCACGCATGCAAGCAAACATGTGCATGCGACAAGTGGGGGTCTCTCATTAAAAGGCAAGTCAGTTATATGCTGAGTGCATGGTTTGTTCAGAGGAATGCAGTGAAACAGGAGCTCACATCTCTGGTCAGAGTGGGTGGACCAGGCCTTTTAGACTATTATTGAATAGTGGTGTTTGTTTATGTGTGTATATATTTATTGGGGAAAAAGTGACCAGTCCCACACCAGGAGGTGAACTTTGAATTTTGTACCATCTTTGAAGCACAAGCCACTTGCCCTTTTCCTCCAGTTGTTTTCGTGGTATTGTGGTTTCCTGTATGCCTCATCTCAATGTAGTTCTGGACCACGATGCTCCACTGGTATGACAACAACCATGCACCCATATTGAAGACCGCAGGCTCTGTCCATTGGCTAGTTGTTCTGGTTGGCAGGGGAAAAGAGTGGTGGGGGGGATAGTTTGGCTGAGTGAAGTGGTTTGGGTTGAAATGATACCCCAAATCCCTGCCCCTCCACCCACCACCCCGTTACCCCTGCATCCTAATGACTATATGTGGTGGGTTGACCTGGTTCTGGCTTGGGGCTAGCGGGCCACAGTGAGACATGCTAACCACTTTCCCATGGCCCGGCAAACACAGCCCCATCATTATGCTTTAATATCCCATAATATATCCCCTCTGTGTGCACTCAAAGGGGCTGAGACAGAGGGATTCTGTCCCTGCCACTAATAACAGAGGATACCTAATATCCTCCTCCCTTAATGTGCACTCAGACCAGCACATAGCTGCCTAACTATACACATCAACCCCTTCTCTGCCCGCTAAATGCGGGCTTGCGAGAAATTTCATCGACAATCAGCCATGCGGGTAGCTGCTGCCGCATTCTCAGTAACAAGGCCCAAATGATTGCAGTTTAGTTTTATAGCTCTCTCCATGGGCTAATAAAGTTGTTCCTGTTTTTTTAGGGCGTCTGGAATGCAAGTTATGTCACAGTTGTGAGGTTTTGTTTATATAGACAAGGCGGCGGCATTGCCATTGGAAAATAATCACAATGTGTTGTTTTGATGTATCGGGGGAACCAGCATTGAAGTGAAAAATAGTTTACTAGCACCTATAGCGGTGTGTGTACATGTGTTTTTGTGAAAGTATTAAGACTATCGCTCATACTTATGTATTCATCGTATTCATCTTTCTGAAAAACAGCTTAAACCAGCCTAACATGGTTGGGTATGCTTCTGCATGCCGTTACTTCGAGCGGTTTAGCCTGTCAAAGTATACTCTATTAACTGTGAGCCCGTACAGATGCGTTTGAAGCATGCGCACCATGACTGCTTTGTGGCACTTGTAAGTTCAGAGAAATCCAGATGCATGTGCAGATGACAGGCTGATCTGACTGTGAATTCTGCTACAGTAGGGCAAAAGTTCTCGAACTGCTTAGCAAAGTTTGGACCAAAATTTTGTCCCCAGTGGCAGAAGTGGGAAGTGTTTCTGAAAGTATGGGTATGTGTGAGGTTCAGTTTCTAGGTGAAATGTCCATGCAAAGGCGTCAAAAGCCAGTTGTTTTTTAGTCTTAAATTATGTAGTACAGTGAAGAGGAATACATATTTTATTAACTCTACCCCAAACCCTAAACCTAACCGTTAGTTGAGTAAAAATGTCATCTTAGAGGGAAAATGTTACCTCCAAATCGTGCTCGTCATTGATTACTGAAAAATGATTACTTCCTAGTTTTAACGTAGGACCTGGTTTTTCGAGGTAACTAACACAACGTGCTATCAGTCGCAACACAGGAAAAGGTAAACACACTTGAATTGATGCAAAGATGTCTGATGGGAGCTGCTCCTTGTCAGAAACTTCTCAGAATGTGGTCAATGACAGGATACTGGAAATTTCGGTAGCAACATGGGGACTCCTCATGTGATCATGTTGCAGAAGTGTACTTTAGCTGGCCAAGCTGGCCTGTTTTGATGGTTTTAGAGGTGTTTGTGCAATTGTCAGCTGGTCAGGCTTGAAAACCAGTTGGTTTGAATGAAGACCAGCTTGGCCAGGCTCGGAATCCTGCTAAACTAGCTTAAACCAACTAAAACCTTAGGCTTTTTCAATAGGACAAAGGCAGTAGATGTATGTCTGAGAGTCTGATCTATGTTCCCAGGATAATATGTGAGGGTCTTTGGCCGTCTAAGTTATGCAATGTTCTTTTGTACACATTTATGACAAAAGTGTGTGTATGTGGCAGCAGCAAAGATATCTTTAGTGTATCAGGTATCGTGGAGTCTGGCCACGTTTAAGAGCTCCATTCAAACAGTGTACAGCTGATAACAGCCCATCTGATGAATTCAGTCTCTGTTCAGAGAATGTGTGTGAGGAATGGAAAAAAGAGGGATTCTCTATCCGGCTCTGTTCTGTGTGAGAAAGCAGTGGGCGAACAGATTGGGCAGGGGGGCTCGGTTTTTCTGTCACCCTGAAGGCCAACACATTTTAATTAGATGGATTAGCTTAAAGGAGGGATAGACTGAGAGGGAGATCAGAGAGTTCCCAGTGCTTTCAACATTCATGAAAAAACAACAATCTGTTGATTCACGTTTCTTCTAGAATGTTTGATGTGCCTTCATTGAAACTCCTTCAGCTAACTTAGAAAGGTCTGAGAATCTTAAGCAAGATGTATCTGCCTTTAAGAGATCAGACACAGAAAACCCTTATATTAAATGTATTACTCTTCATGAAAGCTATTATAATAAATGATCAGTTGTCTCTGATTGTTTGGAAATTGTATGGGAATCGGATGAGCTGCATGGACCTCTTGCTACTACTTTTTTCAAAAAGTAATCTACATCAGGACTAATCCTGTTAGAACAAACAAGTGTTGAACACATCACATTGTTCTGGTTATTTAGTAATACTCAGAGTCACATGTTGATTGTATCAGGTGTAAGGCTTTATTGGACTCTAGGTTCATCATCATGCAATACTTTTGGGCCAAAGTTCAAAAGATGTTCTCACAAGATGACAAGGAACAGATGCTAACATTCTGATTACCACATAGTTCGATCTTACACAACACACCCAAGGGTCCTCAGCAAGATCAATGCGTGCCAATCAGAATCAGAATAAACATGTCACTATGATCACAGTCTCGCCTTGGGCAGGGTGTATGAGGTATGTGATGTGTTTAGAATTAGCGAACCCTAGTCCAACTCTTACATCTCAAATAACGTACATATTCACACAGCGTGGGGTGATAGTACATCATCCAGGTACTTGCAGTACTTTTCTTTAACACACTACTCACACTAATTACACTTCAAAATGGCATTAAATAGTGGGATGTAGCTTTAATTTTCCACCATCCTTGCTGAAATTAATGCTGGTCCGAGATAGTTTATGCTAATTAGTGCTGGTTTGGTTCAGGTCTAGCTTGTGGATCAGCATTTCCATGCTGTTCACTGGCAAACAAGCTGGTTGACCAGCATAGTCTTGTGGTGAAGCTGGCGCACCATGGAAGTCTTGTTGTTTAAGCTAGTCTAAAAGCATGGTCGGAACAACAGCACCCCAGCAATCCATGCTGGGACCAGCATCCAAAAAACAACATATGCTGATGGTGACCAGCCATGCTGGTCTTTTCAGCAAAGATACATACTACATACTATCCTCAAGATGTGTTGGAACAACTACTAAACCCACTCAAACCTTTATTAATTTCCTCAAATTTGAACCTCAGATTTGTCAGCTAATGCCCAGGACAAATTTGTCCCAGGACACTTGCCCCTCACTGACTCCCTTCTGGCCTTTTAAAGGTCCTTCTTCACCCTTTTGCTTTATAATGGGCCTCCTTTGACCTTAATTGTTAGTCTTTTTACCATTTCATTCTTGGCTCCAAGTCCAAACACAACACCCTTAGGAACAAGGGCATCCATGTCCGGAAACTTCTGACCCCTGACAGAGCCTGTCTGTTAGCGCTGTGCAGATTTCAAGAAAATGACATCACTGCAACTGCACCACATTCCTCTAAATAAAGCATTTCTCACTGCCCCCTCCAGAGCTCCCTGGGGCATGCTCAACTATGGAAAAAGAGCTAAAAATTTATAGCTCATCTTTTTCTCATTGACCTAAAGTTCCATGACTTAAACACTATTTGTTTCTTGATCTAGCTTTCACACCTTTTGAATGTGGACTTGAAAACAGGCACAGAAAGTTCTGGATCTTCAAATGAAGATACAAACCACAACTGAGTGCAATTATTTTCTAACAGTGATGTTTATATGGATCAAGTGATCATCTCTGTACAATAAGTCACACCACTGGTTAAAAGAATTTACTTCACTAAAAGTTGCTAAACTGTAACTCCAATAATTCCATGAACTAGTCTGTGAACTTATTCTTTGATAGCTCTAGAACACAGAGGCACTGAAATCTGCAAAATGTATGCCTTTATACACAAAAATAAGTTGGAACAAGGTTGCTTTGGAATTGAGTTGGCCCAATGGATAGTATCCATTATACCTTTTGACCTCTGACCTTGCCCATCTTCCTCTTTTGACCCTAAAATGTCAACTGTTGGGGTCACAGTGTTCTCTCACTCTCATTTTCTTCACTCTTTCATGGTTTGGAGATAAAGTGGGTTGCTGTTCTTGCTTGAATTGTATGTAACTTTCCCAAAATGTGAAAAGACTAGGGTGCTGTGTCCACATGGAACCAGAGACTCCAAAAATGAACAGACAGTTAATCATAATCATTTTTCTGACATTCCAAGAATCAGTCCAAATACTGTATGTATTCCAATATATTGTAATTTCTAAAATATAGCTACAGTGGTGTAGGAAGCTTTCTACTAAGTACTAGAACCAGGTCTTTTATACCTATATTGATATCTACAATTTGTATACTCAATAATTAGGAACATTTACATTTTAATTTTTTTTACAATATTATTAATCAGACCGAATCATGTAGAGGTGATAAAAAGAAGAGGTAAAAAAAAAATGTATGGGGGTGGGGGCATGGTAGAGTGTTCCTCTGGGGAGAGGGAAAGCAGTAAGGTTTCACCCTTGGGTGATTATTATAACTAACAGCTGACTCTTGTTGTAGTTATCATGGAAGAGCGATAAAAGAGGAGCCGATGCCAGAGGAGGAGAGAGAGAGAGCTACACGGCAGTGCCTGCGTTAGAGGGTTGATACCAGTCCATTGAGTGTTTATTGTACTGAATAGAGAGTTTAACGTTACCTGAAACCCACTTCCTCATTCCAACAACATCCAGTCCTGTTACATAATTATATATCAGTTGAAATTACATCAAACATTTGTAGAATTCTGAGTATAAGGGTTGGGATTCATGAAATGGAAAATATTACATTCTTTATGGAGCCTTTATATTTTGTAGTACATCAAGAATTGTGTATTTATTCTGTAACATACCATAATTTGTGCTTTTTCTTTACTGCCATAAGTAATACTTTCATCAGACTTTTCACTGCAAGCAAAACTAAAGGAAATCTACATGCTCAATTTATATGTATACAAAGCATCAGCATTCTGAAAAATCGAGATATGGAAAAGACTAGCATTATTGTGGTTTTGGTCCTGATCTCAAGAATTGAAAGCTGATGTTCTGGTACCTCACAAGGCCTCTTCACCAACTTAACCAGCATCTTCTATGATATATGCTGGTTGACAAGCTTCACCAGCTTACTAGCTAAGTTTTGAGGATGAATGGCATGGCTGTTCTGGTACATCAACTAGACCAGCACCAAACCAGCATCAAGCAGCATGTATTGTACCATGAAAATTCAAGCTGGTCTTCTGGGCAGGGTGACTTTCTTTGCCACTACTTTCAAAGAACCATTCTCAAAAGAGAGAAAATACTAAAGTAGGGAACATGGTAACACTCCTATGCATTAGAAAATGCCAGTCTTGAAAAAGAAATATTGATAATTATGAAAAATTCTACTTCATAATGCCATTAATTTAACACATCAACATATTGATTTAATGTTGTTGCCTAAAGTGTGTTGCAATACTACTGTATAAACCTAACTTTTCTCAACCTGTACGACTACACTGCATAAATATGCTACTTTAGAAATAAAGATGTTGTTAGCTATAGAACAAGCCGTTACTGAAATTTAAAGCTAGCTAAGGTAAGCTAAAACTATTGACAAAGCAATGATAGGCAGCTGCCAACCACCTTTTCTCTATGGACATGCTCAGGGTTATGAGCATGTTCTGGCATGAAAGGCAATGCAAGGGAATGAGAACAGAGCCCAGCTAACGTATGTAGGTTATTAGCATGTATCCAGTCTTGCTATATTTAAACATGTCTAAATATTTTGGGTAGCGAAGATGGTGGCTTTATTTACCCATGAGTGTGTATTTAGAGCCCAGGGAAAGCAGGATTAGCATGGAGAATCATATTGCGTATGTCTAGACAGCGACAACTGCCACAGACAGTAGACATTAGCAAACATTAATTCACAGTTTATACCCTCAATATGACCTCAGTCATTTTGTAAGTCATAATTAGACTAAATCTGCAGAATTTTCCCACTTTCTGCACTGGTTTTAGGGGGGAAAATGTTCTCTTGTGACAAAAGTGGGTGTAAGTGAGATTTTTAGGAGGGACATTATCGTGCTATCTGTTTCTTCATACACAAACACATTCTTCACAGTCCCCACTTAATCCCTATACCAGCCCACTCTAGGAGCACAAACACTGACCTTATCACTCATTAAGCCATAGGTCAACTTCAGAGTCAAGGGTCAGAGGTTAGGCCAGCTCCAGAGACCGGACAAGGAGTAAACAGCCACCTGGAGTAAATCAGGGTCTCCAATCGTCAATCGCCTGTGACAGAGACCATTATAGGGGCCAAATAAACAGGCCACCAAGAACAGCAAGGGCTTGTGAGTAGCTCAGGGACATACACAAGCCTTTCAGTAGCCAAAATGGCCACAATTCACCCTGCTCTGGCACATTTTTCACATGTGGGAGTGATTAATGAAGAAGTGGAGGACAGGGCTGGAGGGCAGGAACCAGGCTAAGGGGCGACTCGTGAAGGGAAAGCTTGTTTTTATACTCGTATTTCATGGGTCAGACTTCTTGTTTGTTGGTTCAGACCACTGTGGTGGAGTTGATCTGCAGCAGGGGCTTTGGGTGGAAAATCTCTTATTCAAGACCCCTTTGACAGGCTTTTTTGTAGAGATGATAGGGCTGTATTATCAAAACAATGTTTTGGATAATAAGGCAGCTCTAGCCACACCAGACCAAATGTTTTGGTGATGGAAAGCTTGGGACTGTGCGCTAGGATAATATGTTTGAGTCTTTATTTAGTACATACTGTAAATACCCTGCTGAAAGTCTTTACCCAGCCTAAAATGGTTTACTGGTCTTTGCTGGGTTAAGCTGGTCATAGCTGGTTTTGGCCTGACCCACTGAAAAGTACCCAAAAACCCTTTAAAACCAGTCAACAGAGAAGACTGGCCAGGCTGGGAGACCAGCTAAGACCAGCTTTGAGTTGTAGTAGATGTTTTTCAGCAAGGTAGGGTTTTTCAGCAAGAAATGCACATGAATGCAGGCATGACGATATAGGTGTTTATGTGTACTCAAAATGGAGTAAGGAAACTATTGACATACTTACCACACAGAGGTGTTTCATGACTTCTTTTGGTCACTCTTTAAGTCCAAAGATCCTCGAACTGAACCACCCTGTTATTACAGTGACAGTCAGGTCCTGTTAAACCTCAATCACCCATGATAATAATAGTTTTAATAACCCCGGCGCACAGCCATATTTCACCAATGTTTTGATGAGTATGCCACTGGAGAATTGTGACCGTGGAAAGAAAGAGTCAGGGCCACAAGCTTAAATCTGTAGTTGAACTTTGTTCAGAGCCCCTATATATTTATTTCAACCACACCGAAGAAATGTGTTTTGCTGAGATATTTGTGTGTGGAGCCTGACCGGCTTTGGCTCCCACAATGGCTGTAGTAAAATCAGCCTGTTTCACACAGACCAGCAACTTGCTTCTGTGTTACTCTGAGAAAAAAAGAGATGGCACTGCAGGATTATTCTTTATATATTTGCATCAAAGCAAACATTTTGGCTTGAACTCAGTAAGTATGTTATTCAATATACAGTAGATCTGGTTGATTGTGTTAATATCATGGGAGATTCACATGGCTTAGACTAGGAATGGGCAATACCCATTATTTTCTTTTCAATCCGGTACCAAGTACTTTTAGGCCAATATCGCCTATATCAATACCAATACCGATACCTCTATTAAATTGAATTTTACGAGTTCTTTGGATAAAATGAGTAACTTAAATTATATATATTTTTATAAATGTATAGGCCTAAAGAGAAAATTATTAGGCTTCTTTGTTTACCCTTTAAAAATTAGTAAGTGTCCACCTTTTTCCTGGGGGTCTTACCGGGGAAACTATGGGTGGGACATCCCCTGGAAGTTGTTCTACAGCATTCCCTAGCTCTGGCTGCAGTCATTTTTGTCCCTGTTTACAGCTTAATAAGATGTATTTCGAATGATCTGATTGCAAATGGTCAGCGCTAAATATAGTTGTAAACGAGGTGCACAATTTTTGTGATTGGATCACAAAAACCATATACAGAGGTAATCAAATACCACATCGCATTTGAGGTTTAAAACGCCCTCCTGATTCATCCCGGATGGCAGCAAAGCACCACCTCTCACCAGTCAATCACCTGCCAAACAAATTTTTAAACTTGCATGCGGATTTAAAAGGAAATAACCGTCCGATTGGAAAACTTGAAAAAGTGATTACATACCCAAGTATGAGAATTTCACGGCTCTTCCTCAGTGTGTCTGTCTGATTTGAACATGCAGGGTGACAAGATGACAAGCACACACATCTGAAGCTGAACTAACACAGGTACTCCACTAAAACAACCAAAAATTTTGCTTGAAATGTTGCATTTGTGCTTAGATTAAATCTTAACTGCATCTGGGAGAAACAGCGCGGCGGTTTTGCCGTTTATTATCGTTCAGAAACACACTGATATAGTGATTGATATACAGTATATCGTCACGAAATCAGACACGCTCTCCTCAAAATCCCAACACTGCAGTGAAAGAATGAATGGATGTATGCCGCAACAACAGCTGTGCTTACTTGACAATGGAAGTAAAGCCCATATTTCTTGCTAAGCATCACAGGACGTAGGAAAAAGGTGGATAAGCCACATATAAAACCTCAAAATTAACCATACATATTATTATATTATTACTATTACTAAAACAAAGTTACCATATGGATACTACACTAATGCTGTGGTAAAACCATGGTTAATTGTATCAAAACCTTGGTTACTGCCAAAAAGAGAAAAAAAAAAAAAAAAAACATGGTTACTACAGTTGTGGTTACTAGTTATGGTTAAAACAATATTACTACAGTAAATCCATGGTAAGTTTTAAGGGTATCATTTATTAACGAGGATTACAAATCATTATCAATGTTTTAACAACTCTGAATTTAAATAAACCTGTAAAAATGGTCACGCTAGCCCATTATAATACATGTCACATCTAGGTTTGTCATTACTTAGT
Source organism: Myxocyprinus asiaticus (assembly GCF_019703515.2). Lineage (NCBI taxonomy): Eukaryota > Metazoa > Chordata > Actinopteri > Cypriniformes > Catostomidae > Myxocyprinus > Myxocyprinus asiaticus. The sequence goes on along the minus strand of NC_059364.1, from coordinate 36,899,231 downwards.
GTGAATAACTCCAGATGTTGTTTTTCTGTCATTACCTCAAGAAAGTTCTGCTCCCTCTTTGAACAAGCACTATGACTGAAAGGGTGAGCGCTGTCTGGCTGCTAGTGTATTTTTGCATTTCTGCACATCAAGATGAGTGGAAGAAAAAACTGTTCCAGTACCATGCAACTATTCACTAATATCGTTTTTTCCACTTCAAAGCTTATGAGATGCATTAATATTCATGTTATCTAAATAATAAGATCACTAGTTAAAAAAAACAAAAAAACCTATCAATATTTTTATGTGAAGATCGATATTCTTGATACCACATCAGTATTGGAAGTATCAATACTTTAGTATCGATCCGCCCATCCCTAGCTTAGACACATAAACCTCAAAATGAAACTTGTATTTATTGTGGGTGGATTTGATCACTACCGAGAGGGAAACACCACCAGTTGCCCTGGGATCAATATAAACTCTGGGCCAGTTGGGGTTTGCGGGTTTCTCCCGATAAGCTACTTTAAGTATTTTTTAGCTTATTAAGAGAGAGAAAGACAGAAAAACAAGTGGGGGAAGCTACTTTGAAAATGTAGCAGGCTAAGCTACAAACTATTCATAATGAACTCATCTTTGGACTCAAGATGGCACAGAGTATGGCTGCTGCGTTGCAAGCTCCGACACAACATTGCAGTTTTTTGTTAGTTTTGTTTACAGTTCTTATGTTTTTTGTCTTGGATGTTGTCTGCCTTATTGTATACGATAAGAAAAACACTTTTGGACATTGGTTGCACACCGAAAACTGGACTTCCAATTCCTCAATGCCAACCCGCTGTTTACAAACACGCCAGCGGAGCCCTTTGTCTGGGCTGCCCGGCCACGGAAACGCAGAAGGAAAAGGGGAAATAGAGCCGGCTTTCTCATCAGAGTAAGACATCGCGCAAATCGACCCATGCTCCAAGTATTCTACTGTCAAATGTTCAGTCTCTGGACAACAAGCTCTGCGAGCTGAGAGCGCGGATCTCTTTCCAACGAGAGACGAGGGACTGCTGCATTATCTGCCTTACAGAAACTTGGATGTCTGCTGAGATTCCAGATTCAGCCATCGAACCCGTGGGGTTCTCTGTGCACCGAGTGGACAGAGCGAAAGACCTCTCAGGTAAAAGCAGAGGTGGTGGTATATGTTTTATGGTCAACAAATCCTGGTGTGATCAGAGGAACTTACATTCTATCAAGTCTTTCTGCTCTCCTGATCTGGAATTTCTCATGCTTCTGTGTCAACTATTCTGGCTACCGAGGGAATTCACAGTGGTCATTATCACTGTTGTGTACATCCCGCCACAAGCTGATACAGACCGGGCACTCAAGGAACTGATCACGCGGACTGGGAGACGTTCCGGTCCGCTTCTGATGACGACATTGAGGTTTACGCTGATAGCATATCATGTTTCATCAGGAAGTGCATAGAGGACGTTGTTCCGACCAAAACTATACGGATCTACCCCAACCAGAAACCATGGATTAATAGCGTTGTCCGTGCTGCACTTAATGCGCGGACCTCCGCTTTTAATTCCTGGAACGCGGAGGAGCATAAACTAGCCAGTTATGTCCTCTGCAAATCTATCAGAGCAGCAAAACGCCAGTACAGGGACAAAATTGAAAGACAGTTCAACACCACCAACTCTAGAAGCATGTGGCAGGGAATTAATATCATCATGGACTACAAACGGAATAAAAACTCCGCCGTAAACACCACTGCCTCTCTCCCGGATGAGCTAAATACTTTTTATGCTCGTTTCAAGGGAAATAACACCACCCTCACGGAGAGAGCTCTCGCGGCCGAAGCTACAGAGGTTAGTTCACTCGCCGTCTCTGTTGCGGATGTAACCCGATCCTTCCGACGTTGAAGCCGCGGGTCCAGATGGCATTCTGGGCCACGTCATTAGAGCATGCGCGAACCAACTAGCTGATGTTTTTACGGACATTTTCAACCTTTCCCTCTCCTTGTCTGTAGTCCCCACATGCTTCAAAACGTCCACCATTGTGCCTGAACCAAAGCAATCCAAAATCACTTGCTTAAATGACTGGCGTCCTGTTGCTCTGACCCCCATCATCAGCAAATGCTTTGAGAGGCTAATCAGAGATTACATCTGCTCTGTGCAGCCTGCCTCACTGGACCCATTGCAGTTTGCTTACCACAACACTACACACTGCTCTCTCCCACCTGGACAAAAAGGAACACTTATGTGAGAATGCTGTTTGTAGACCACAGCTCAGCATTCAAAACCATAGTGCCCTCCAAGCTTTATGTGAAACTCTGGGCTCTGGGCTTACACAGCTCTCTGTGCAGCTGGATCCTGGACTTCCTGTCAAGCATATGCCAGGTGGCTAGAATGGGCAGCAACATCTCCTCATCACTGACCCTCAACACTGGAGCCCCACAGGGCTGTGTGGCAACACACAGCTCCAATGCCATCATTAAGTTTGCAGATGATATGACGGTGGAAGGTCTGATCACTGACAATGATGAAACAGCCTACAGAGAGGAGGTGTACACTCTGACACATTGGTGTCAGGAGCACAACCTCTCCCTCAATGTCACCAAGACCAAGGAGCTTGTGGTGGACTTCAGGAGAAAAGACAGAGAACACAGCCCCATCGCCATCAATGGAGCACCGGTGGAGAGAGTCAGCAGCTTCAAGTTCCTCGGTGTCCACATCACAGAGGAACTCACATGGTCCGTCCACACTGAGGCCATTGTGGAGAAGGCTCAACAGCGCCTCTTCTTCCTGAGATGGCTGAGGAAGTTTGGAATGAACCACCACATCCTCACACGGTTCTACACTAGCACTGTAGAGAGCATCCTGACTGGCTGCATCACTGCCTGGTACGGCAATAGCACTGCCCACAACCGCAAAGCCCTCCCTCCAGGACATATACAGGTGCATCTCAATAAATTAGAATGTCGTGGAAAAGTTCAACTCAACTCAAATTGTGAAACTCGTGTATTAAATAAATTCAATGCACACAGACTGAAGTAGTTTAGGTCTTTGGTTCTTTTAATTGTGATGATTTTGGCTCACATTTAACAAAAACCCACCAATTCACTATCTCAAAAAATTAGAATACATCATAAGACCAATAAAAAAAACATTTTTAGTGAATTGTTGGCCTTCTGGAAAGTATGTTCATTTACTGTATATGTACTCAATACTTGGTAGGGGCTCCTTTTGCTTTAATTACTGCCTCAATTCGGCGTGGCATGGAGGTGATCAGTTTGTGGCACTGCTGAGGTGGTATGGAAGCCCAGGTTTCTTTGACAGTGGCCTTCAGCTCATCTGCATTTTTTGGTCTCTTGTTTCTCATTTTCCTCTTGACAATACCCCATAGATTCTCTATGGGGTTCAGGTCTGGTGAGTTTGCTGGCCAGTCACTTGGTTTCCAAATGAAATACAAAACTTGCTCTCATCTGAAAAGAGGACTTTGGACCACTGGGCAACAGTCCAGTTCTTCTTCTCCTTAGCCCAGGTAAGACGCCTCTGACGTTGTCTGTGGTTCAGGAGTGGCTTAACAAGAGGAATACGACAACTGTAGCCAAATTTCTTGACACGTCTGTGTGTGGTGGCTCTTGATGCCTTGACCCTAGCCTCAGTCCATTCCTTGTGAAGTTCACCCAAATTCTTGAATCGATTTTGCTTGACAATCCTCATAAGGCTGTGGTTCTCTCGGTTGGATGTGCATCTTTTTCTTCCACACTTTTTCCTTCCACTCAACTTTCTGTTAACATGCTTGGATACAGCACTCTGTGAACAGCCAGCTTCTTTGGCAATGAATGTTTGTGGCTTACCCTCCTTGTGAAGGGTGTCAATGATTGTCTTCTGGACAACTGTCAGATCAGCAGTCTTCCCCATGATTGTGTAGCCTAGTGAACCAAACTGAGAGACCATTTTGAAGGCTCAGGAAACCTTTGCAGGTGTTTTGAGTTGATTAGCTGATTGGCATGTCACCATATTCTAATTTTTTGAGATAGTGAATTGGTGGGTTTTTGTTAAATGTGAGCCATAATCATCACAATTAAAAGAACAAAAGACTTAAACTACTTCAGTCTGTGTGCATTGAATTTATTTAATACATGAGTTTCACAATTTGAGTTGAATTACTGAAATAAATGAACTTTTCCACGACATTCTAATTTATTGAGATGCACCTGTATACCAGGTGGTGTGTGAAAAAAGCTCGGAGGATCATCAGAGACTCCAGCCACCCGAGCCATGGGCTGCTCTCACTGCTACCATCAGGCAGGCGGTATCACAGCATCAGGACCCGCACCAGCCAACTCCATGACAGATTCTTCCCCCAAGCAATCAGACTTTTGAACCCTTGATCTCTCATGATCAATATACATCTGCACTGCACACCAGACTGTCATAAATTATATTCTCTCTTAACAACACGTGGCAACTGACTATCAACCGACAGCCTGAATGTCAATACAGTACAATACAACCTACTGTATAATTTATATATACTTTATGTACTATTTTTATTGTATGTGTATTCTATATTATGTGTATGTGTATTCTATATTGTGTGTATTGTATACTGTACATTGTATATTATTATTGTGTAGTGTAATTATGTGTATATTAGATATGTAAATTGTGTTGTGTAAATCTGATGTTTATTGTAAATTGATATATGTCTTATCACTGTCATGACTGCTATGTTGCTCGGAATTGCACCCAAGACTTTCACCCACTGTTGCACTTGTGTATATGGTTGTTTGACTATAAAAGTGATTTGATTTGATTTTGATTTAAAGCAGTTCAGTTACAGTAAAACAACCCTTTTACCTGCTGAAAACCTGCCAGGCTTGGTCCATCAGCTAACAACACCCAACCAGCTTAGGCTGTGTGTAATTAGTAGTTAGCTACACTACAAGATACTAACAAAAATGAGCAAACTATATTGAAGGTATTTGCAATATGTTTTGCTATGTGATTACAAATAGCACATTGACAAGAATCATGTGACATAACCCTACTGCGAATAATAGCTTGGTGGCTGCATCTTCAGGACATGGTAGCTTGCAATTAGTTGGTCGACTCACTAACATATTCCAAAAACCATTGTAACTGCAATAAGCTTGTATATCCAGCTGGTAGCTAGTTTGTTGGTGGTGCAAGATGGTCTACCTACTTGCTCTAGCTAATGATCAGCCTGGACCAACTAGCAGCTAGCTTGAATCAGCTAGAAACTAGCTACTATGTTTCAAAACACGGCTACCAAACAGGGAAAATGCAGCAATTTAGCTTGTTTGAAGTATTGAACTGTTAAAGATACACAATAAAATAAAATTAAAAAATACAGTTAAGTTAGTAGCATTGTACATACTTGTAGTTTCCCAACACTTCAGAATAAAACTGCACATAAGTACATAGCTGCACTTTCACACCCTGCCAGACGTTCTTGTAAGATTACTTCTAAATGGAAAGGTGGTGTGCTCAGCCAGAGGTCAGGCATTCAGTAATACTTGAAGGATCCATAAACACTGAATATGATGATGAATAAAGATCTGGGACAAAATAGCAATCTTACACTTTGTTACTCACTCAGTGGTGTGATTGGACATCTACCAAAATCCTTGGCTATGTTCTATGCTTAATTTGGCACAATATAGGAAGCAATCATGTCATTAGCAAATGCCTAAACAGGCTAAACTATGTTCCACTACTTTTATCAGATATTCCTCTAAAAGAACAGCTCTTTGCTTCAGTCATTGTGTAACCAAAAATGTTAGTAATAAATCCAATATGTTCTAGATTGCAAAGGACGTAAATCATGACTCATGACAGTACATAAAAAGGGGAGTTTAAGCAATTGAAGAAGGCTTAAAAGCTACAATTCTGAAATGCCTGCCAGTCTACACCCAGTCCAAAATCTCAGCCAACTAGCTTCAACTTAATCTGAATCATCCACAAGGTCTTTTCAGGCAATGTTCACATTAGTCTAGGCTCCCATATTACCTAAACCAGGCCTTTTCAACAGTATAGCTGCTAATATATCTGTAAAATTATTCTTTGAGGTACACACACCAATACCCAAAGCAAGACACAGAGAACGTCCTGGTTACTTTCATAACCTCCGTTTCCTGATGGAGGGAACGAGAAGTTGTGTCGATGTAGTGACACTAGGGGTCGCCCTTGGGAGCCCCGAACACCTCTGATCTTTGAAAAAAGGCCAATAGGAATTGCCGAGTGGAATTTGCATGCCCCTCCCCCGGACATATGGGTATAAAAGGAGCTGGCTCGCAACCACTCATTCAGGTTTTGTGCTGAGGAGCCGAGACAAGGTCCCGGCCATTTCAGCAGGTAGTTCAGTGTTGTGGCAAGAGGGACACAACATCTCGTTCCCTCCATCAGGGAACGGAGGTTACGAAATTAACCATGACGTTCCCTATCTGTCACTCACTCGACGTTGTGTCGATGTAGTGATACTAGCGGTCCCTATACAAAACACCACAACGACTGAACTGTGTTACGTGGTCTGGCAGTGCGAGACGGGCAGACCGCTGTGTGCCTCGTAGCCAGCGCACCAGGCCATCACGTAACCTCCCCCGATGCTCCTACGACCATTGAACGGTCCCCTGTACTTCGGGGATAAGTCGACTACCCAAAAAATGAGGACAGGCTAGCCCAGCCATGGCCTCTTCTCTTTTTTCTCCACAAAAAGAGTGGGAATATTTTACCGACTGGGGGCCATAAGTGTCCGCGTCTGGGGGGGATGTCACTCCCAAGGGGAAGACACCGTGGAGACCACACCCCACCCGGAAGGGGGGGGGGGTATTTGAGTGGAAATAATTCACATAGTCTTACTGAGTTTTGTCAGAAGTATGTCATGTGGAGAAGTCCTGTGGTAGGTCCTACCCAAGGGGGGAGGAGCTCTACAGACATGGTGACCAGAGGCAGAGGAACCTCTGCCCAAGGAAGACGCAGTTTATCAACAGGGAAACCATTTTGCAGAAGATACATCACACAGGGTTACCTACGAGGAACCAGCGCATGTGGAGTACCTACCCCAGTACAGGGCCTAGTTAGCCCACATACTGGGCCGGCAGCGAGTTTCTCTGCAAACCCGCCTGCCACAGGGCTAAGGAGGAAAGTCATCCAGGGTCCAAAACTTTGTGGACATGACTGGGAGTCAAAGCGCACATCTTCACCTGGGGGAGGGGAAAGGCGCTATACACAAGCGGTACACCTGGCCAGCTGTCCCGAAACTTACCTGTTCATACCTGAAAACACACGGGGCAAAACCGGCTCAACCTGGAGATTATAGAATCTCGCAAAGGTGTTGGGTGTTGCCCAGCCCGCCGCTCTGCACATGTCTGCTAAAGAGGCACTTTGGTCAGAGCCCAGGAGGCCACCACACTCCTAGTAGAGTGGGCTCATAGCCCCAAGGGGGGCGGCACGTCCTGGGCATGATATGCCATAGCAATGGCGTCAACGACCCAGTGGGCGATCCTCTGTTTGGAGACAGCGCTCCCTTTCCGCTGTCCGCCAAAGCAGACAAAGAGCTGCTCAGAGCATCTAGAGCTCTGCGTGCGATCCCAATATATGTGCAGAGCACGCATCGGACACAGCAATGATAAGGCTGGGTCTGTCTGCTCCCAGGGCAGCTTCGCTTGCAGGTTCACCACCTGATCCCTAAACGGGGTCTTGGGAACCTTGGGCACATAGCCCAAGGATCACATGAGAGCAACCCGGACCAAACTCCAGGCACGTTTCACTGACAGAGAATGCCTGCAGGTCCCCTACCCTCTTGATGGAGGTGAGCGCTGTCAGGAGGGCAGTCTTCAAAGAGAATGCCTTTAGCTCAGCTGACTCTAGGGGCTCAAATGGAGCTCCCTGTAGGCCCCTAAGGACCACGGCGAGGTCCCACAAGGGGATGAGATGCAATCTGGGGGGTTTTAACCTCCTAGCGCCTCTCAGGAACCTCGACGATCAATTCATACTTCCCCAAATACTTACAGTCTACTGCATCGTGATGTGCCGATATAGCGGCTACATACACCTTCAAGGTGGAGGGGAACAGCCACCCCTCTAGCCCCTCCTGCAGGAAGGAAAGCACTGATCCAACTGCGCATCTCTTGGGGTCTTCGTGTTGGGAAGAACACCACTTACTGTCTGTGCAAGTAGGCTCACTGGGGGGAACACATACTTGCGTAGCCCCAGGGACCAGCTGCATGCCAGCGCATCTGTGCCAAGGGGAGCCTCAGTCAGGAAATACCAGAGCGGGCAGTGGGAGGATTTCCGGGAAGCGAACAGGTCCACCTGCACTTGACCAAATCGACTCCAGATCAGCTGGATCACCTGAGGGTGGAGTCTCCACTCTCCCCCAAGCGTGACCTGCTGTGACAGCTCATCCACTGTGCTGTTGAGGTTGCCCGGTATGTGAGTAGCTCGCAACGACTTGAGTCACTGGTGACTCCAGAGGAGGAGACGGCGGGCGAGTCGCGACATGTGACGAGAGTGCACATTGCCTTGGCGGTTGATGTATGCTACCGTTGCTGTGTTGTCCGTCCGGACCAACACGTGCTTGCCCTGGATCAACGGCAAAAGGGCGAGCAATATTGCTAGCAACTCGAGGCAGTTGATGTGCCAATGCAGTCATGGGCTAGCAAAGGACCGGCAACTGCGCACCCATTGAACATGGCACCACAGCCATGGCACCCCAGCCACGCTTGGAGGCATTCATCGTACCATGACGCACCTGGAGACCTGCTCTAGGGGAACCCCTGCCCGTAGAAATGGTCAGGTTGGTCCAAGGGCTGAACAGACTGCGGTAGACCAGCGTGAGGAGCACGCTTTTGTGTCAGCATCTTGAACGGGAGTCTGTGCAAGGCCCGGTTCAAAACTCGCAGGTCCAAGATTGGCTGCAACCCACCGCCTTTTTTGGGTACGATGAAGTAGGGTCTGTAAAACCCCTTCATCTCAGCTGGAGGAACAGGCCCTCAAGGCAGCAGCGTTCTCGCCTTTCACCGAAGTGAAGCGGACGCCATTGAACCTGGGCGGGCGCCTGGTGAACTAAATTGCGTAGCCGAGTCGGACGGTCCTGATCAACCACTGCGACGGGTTGGGGAGCACGAGCCATGCCCCCAAGCTCCGAGCGAGGGGGACCAAGGGGACAATTGCATCAGACGTACCGGCAGGTGTGGCCTCGTGACAAGGCAAAGCCTAAGGCATCATGTCGAGGGAGCTGGAGCCCCGACTTCGTGGCCGTGCTGAGTCTGAGAACATCGAAGCACTTATCTAGCTCCAGATATCCACCATAGGGCCGGTTAGGGAGGAGGAAAGTCATCCCCGCAGTTGGTCAGAACCGGCCTGGCGTGGGCATGTTTGTGCCACAGCTGGGCGCGCAGGGGTGGGGGGCCGCCTCTGGCATGGTGGCTGGTGGTTGTGATAACGACGGCCGTGAGCACCGGATTTGTGACCATAGAATGAGGAAACCGCTCCTTTTCTGAACGTGTAGGTGCCACAGTGTTGTTGCGGCAGGAGGACGCCCTTGGCAACGAGCAGATGAGGTGTGAGGTCTTGAATGTGCTGAATAGCCTCTGTCTGCTGTTTCACCGCCGAGAACTGCTGAGCGAAGTTCTCGACGGTGTCGCTGAACAGGCTGACCTAGGAGATGGGGGCATCAAGGAACCGTACCTTGTTAGCTTCCCACATCTCAACCAAGTTGAGCCATAGGTGGCACTCCTGGACCAGCAGGGTGAACATCGCCTGCCCGAGAGTCCGTGCCGTGACCTTCATCGCCCGGAGAGCGAGGTCAGTCGCTGAGCGCAGCTCCTGCATCAATCCCAGGTCAGAACTACCCTAATGCAGTTCTCTTAGCACCTTGGCATGGTGCACTTGCAGGAGAGTCATGGTGTGCAGGGCGGAGGTGGCCTGTTCAGTGGCACTGCAGGCCTTAGTCGCCAGAGACGATGTAACCCTACAGGCACTGGACTGGGGTCTCAGGCGGCCCTTCCAGGTGGTGGCATTTTGCAGGCACAGGTGCACCGCAACTGCCTTATCCACCTGGGGAATCGCCGAGTACCCCCTGGCAGCCCCACCATTGAGGGTATTGAGAGCAGAGGAGCTCAGAGATGGATCCAGGCAGTGAAAAGGTGCCCGCCGTGACCTCGTGAGCTCCTCATGCACCTCCGGGAAGAAAGGGACCGGGGCGGAGCGCGGCCGTGAGTGGTGCTCCTGGCCCAGGAACCAATCGTCAGGCTGCGAGGGTTCAGGGGGGGTGGAGGGTTCCACTCCAGCCCGACACACACAGCTGCCCGGGTAAGCATGGCTGCCAGCTGCATGTCAGGCTGCGACTGGGTGGCCGCACACGAAGGTGGGAGCCCAGTCGAGTCCTCAGCATCAGACTGGACAGCCTGCTCTCTGATGCTGCAATCGAGAGCTCATCCATTCAAGCGCCGAAACGAGATAGCGAACCCGCCCTGAGACGAGCCGGCGGTCTCATCCCAGGAGGTCCGTGGGAAAGGCATCTTTAAAAAGACACTCTCCGTTAATGCCACTCTTTTAGAAGGAAAAATATACTCTTTCAGTAGGACGAATATACTCTTTTAGCTGCTGAAGTGCCCAGGGGCGTTCTCTGCTCTTCACCAGTGCAAGAGGGGGAGAAGCCGCTGTAATGTGCCGTAAATCCAACAGCTTTTCGAGATGAATGGATCGGCAGAGTAATTCAGCTCGCTGAACACAACTGCTCGGCTCCAAAAAGAAAATCTGAATGAGAGGTTGCGAGCCAGCTCCTTTTATACCCGTATGTCCAGGGGAGTGGCATGCAAATTCCACTCGCCAATTCCCATTGGCCTTTTTCAAAGATCAGAGGTGTTCGGGGCTCCCAAGGGCGACCCCTAGTGTCACTACATCGACACAGCGTAGAGTGAGTGACAGATAGGGAACTACAAGATCTCCACAACTGGGCCTTACTCCTAACACAGCAGAATGAAGGTTTTTTTGCTTTGTTTTTGACAATAGTTTGTAAATCGATTCTCAGCTAAACTGTCATATTCAATTCAATGCAACAGTAGGAATGGCTTTACAAATGATTTACATAAAAAGGCCTATTGAATCAACAAGGTTATTGGCAATAGTCTTCGGTATCAAAAAATAGGCCGACTATTTTGTTAGATGGTGTCCTTTGTTCTGTATTTTCTATTGATGAGACCGGATAAGGCTAAATAGTTCAATTCTAGATGCACACACTCAAGGCATGGGAGTATAACATACACATTCACATATTCAGATTCTCCCACACACTAGAGCCACTGTTCAATATAGTGATACTGTTTTCAAATGTTTCTTGGAGATTGTAATTAAGTGCTTTTTAAATCAAGTTTCCTGTCAACAATTTGGATCAACTCACTGGGTATACTTCAACTGAGTCAAGCACTGGATGAATTGTGTTGCTAACTTTAAAAATGTGTTTTCTCTCCCTCTTTCTCATTTGTCTTGGTATCATAGCCCTCTTAACTGATTTATATGCTGGCCACTCCACAAATGCTGTAGATTCAGCCTGTTCTCATTTCTCTTTAATGGGAAAGGTTCATAAGCATACATACTACATTGGCTAAGTTTACATTATTGTATTGCAATAATCAGAGTATAAGGAATAATTAGATTGAGATGTTTTCATGATTTTGGCCAACCACTTCAATCCCGTTTACATGCTATTTGCTATTACTTTGATTATTTGCTGAGAAATGTGGTTTTAATGCTTTTTTATTTTTTTATTTTTATAAATGAATCTTTATTACAAAAAACAACTTGATGCAAAGATGTCTCTTTAAATACAGCTTGGCATAAGGAAAATTAGTCAGTCAGTTTGTGAATATTTTTGAACGATTTATTAAAAGAACCACTTCATAAGAGTCATTTTCCAATGCAGAAATGACCATTTTGGCCTCGATAAAGAAATGCCTCCTTCAGCTCAACCTTGCCAAGACAGAACTCCTCATGATCCCAGCCAACCCATCTGTTGACCACATCCTCACTATTCATCTTGGTTCAACTACACTACCACCAACCAGAACAGCTCAGAACCTGGGAGTGGTGGTAGATGACCAGCTTAATTTTACCGGCCACATCTCATCAACCGCCCGGTCTTACAGATTTGCGCTCTACAACATCAGGAAAATCAGACCTTTTCTGTCTGAATATGCTGCATAGCTCCTGGTCCAAGCTATGGTCATTTCAAGACTGGACTACTGTAATTCTTTGTTGGCTGGCCTCCCAGCTAACACAATTAAGCCACTGCAGATGGTCCAGAATGCAGCAGCACATCTGGTCTTCAGTCAGCCAAAAAGGGCTCATGTCACCTCACTCTTGATTTCACTTCACTACCTGTAGCTGCTCACATCAAATTCAAGGCTTTGACTCTGGCATTCAGGGCAGCTAATGGTACTGCACCCTCTTACTTCAATTCATTTCTCCAGGTCTATGCTTCGACACGCTCTCTGCGATCTATGAATGAGTGCCACCTTGTGGTCCCATCACAAAAAGCCTCAAAGTCTATTTCACGATTGTTCATTTTCTCTGACCCACTGTGGTGGAATGAGCTTCCAACCTTCACACGATCTGCTGATACCACCTCAACATTCAAGAGCCAGCTGAATACACATCTGTTCCACAAGCACTTAACCAATCAACATTAATTGCACTTACTATTGAACTTAACTTGCACTTACTGTACACACACACACACATAAATCCTTCTCTGTCTCTTTCTTCTGTACAACACAGTAGATGTTGATGAACTTTGTATTACAAATTGCTTGCTATGTTCCTCATTTGTAAGTCTCTTTGGATAAAAGCATCTGCTAAATGACTAAATGTAAATGTAAAATGCAACTTAAAAATTAGGAATACAACAACATCCTATGAATGTTGATTCATTCTAAATCAATAGTTGTAAACGGAAATCAACAATATGGATTTATGTACGAACAAAATGGCTTACCAAATATATGAGAAATATGGGTTTGTATATGGATACAAAATGTTCTATGTGCGCATATCGATAACACATACCCGCTAGTCACACACTTACCGTTCCCCACAAACCGCAGCATTATTCAATGCAGAGACAGAAAATGGGTCAACGCAAAACACATGGAAACACCTGAGACAAGTCAATCTGTAAGCACTCCCCATCCCTCAGGGAGAGATTTGTTTTTCATGTCCCGGATGGTCAGGGCTTTCCACATTCATCATGCTGAATGAGTAAGTGTGCTTTTGGTTTTGGTTTCATAAAAAGCCCCCAAGAGCCCTCATAAGTTTATGCACCCCTTAAAGAATCTGTATGTTTTTTTTAAGAGAGATATTTGTTTATTATTATTATTATTATTATTATTATTATTTAATACTGCCCTGAAGAAGCTACACAAGTGATATTTAAAAGGATAGTTCACCATAAAAAAAAAAAAAAAAAAAAAAAAAGGGGGGGGGGGGGGGGGTGCATTGCGGGAATGCTATATAAGTAGTGAATCTGAAACTTAAACACATATTATATTTAACATAAAATATTTCACAATGCACCTGAATGGACTTGATACACGAAAACCCAGCATTCAAACACAAAAGATCTGAAATCTCTGGAGCTAAAAAAAAGAAAGCTATTCTACCCCCTTCCACCCAAGGGTGAATTAGTGTGTTGCTCAGCTCACTGTTGTCTTTTCCATAACTGCATGCCCCCTGCCTATAGGAATGTGGCAGTTATTAATTCTGTGGCACAGTCCGAACAAAACTCCTGAAACAACTAGCAGTGGGGAGCATACCCATCTCATTTACAGTCCTCTCAGTGCCTGTGTTTATTTGCTAGCACTAACATCACACACACTCATTTCCATTGGGCCATGGAATAAGGTCCTGCCATGTATCATGGGGTCAGGCAGGAGAGAGGATGCCTTGCTTTTGTCCTGCGCTCTTAAAATGAAAAGGGTGATACAATTCATATGCTACTATACCAAGTCCAGCAGCTCTTTCCTGACACTGGACAGCACTGTAAAACTAATTCCTCTTTCATTATCAGCATCAGCTTTATTGATTTCCTCAGAATTGGATTGCTTGTCATTCATAAGAAAAATCACAAATAAAATCTCTTTAATTTCTCAGTTGTTTCTCCTGGACAGCAATGAAATTAAATGGAAAGCAAAATGAGAGGTTACTGTTGCTGAATTGTGCAGCTTTGTACCGATCCAGGCTTGTTGGCATGGTTACTGTTTCTGTTTCCATTGTGGTTACTGTTTCTGTTTCCACTGTGGTGCTGTATATTCAGGATTAGAATGGACTGACTGAGCAAGTAACCAATTGTGAGTCACCACATCACTAAAGCCGTTCCACCAGCAGGTTTTCTGTCCTGATGAATTTTAGGAGAAACATTGGAGACAAAGTTGATACTTTAATGAAACATAACTGAAAACACCAGCCTCATCTTATGAAAATTGCATGACTGTGTCAACAATTTTGCAAAACGTTATTACTTGGTTCCTTACACGTATCACTGCAGTTGCAAGGTGAAATGTCCACTATGTGGCACTAAAAGCAAATGAAATTTTCTCCTAAACAGATGAGGTTTTTTAACGTTAATGCTCTATCGAGTTTTAAATCAACAAAACCTACCGCCCTAACCTAGACCTTAAACCTAAACCTAACTGATATAGTGTCATGAAAAAAAAAAATAAAATAAACACACAATTGCTGAAGCAAGCACGTCATTTTGTGTTGCTTCTATAACACTTTTGGCTCACTTACTGACTTGCATACTGTTCAGGATTTATACCCTGGTCCTTTGCATCCCAAGTCCAACACTTGGGATGCATGAGTTGAATTACCGCACAATTTGATTTTACTTGAAAAAGCTTGTAAATGTAGTTGGTTATGCAGTGCAAATGTTAAAATATATCGCCTAACAAGTCATATTCTATAGTAAAAGGGTTAAGATGTCATAAGATAGCATTGTATGAGGAACAGGGCAAAAATTAAATGTGTCCTACTTTTTCTACTCTTACTTTTTTAATCTACCGTGAATACAAGTCGTCGTTGTTGTAGCACCTATAGTGTTCATTTCACCAGTAAACTGCCACAATACATACAGTCATTTTGCAAGAAGGAAGATATAGTAATTTGATTCTATGAGACCAGGTTGGAGGACTTCATTAAGTTCAACCATGACAACTCTCGGAAAGGTTTGCATGTTGATATAATGCTGCGTTCCATTCAGATCGGATGTGGGATATTCCTACTTGATATCTCCGATCTCCAACCATAAATGCATTCCATTGCCAGATGCTTGGAAGATGATGTTTAAGGAAACAAAACTGCAGTGCTCCAGTTAGCTTAGCAGGTGTTTGACTGTCACTAGAGATGTCTCCTAGCAACCCAATTCAGAAACAATCTGCAACGCTAGCCTTTGTGCTACAGGTATACGATTATCAAAAGAGAGTATAATTTACCATGTTTTGAACACCTGCTACTCTGCTAACATTTGTTAAACACGCTTTAATATCATGTAGGAAATTTGACTCATTAATCAATATTATTTAATACAAGTGAATGTTTATCACTTATTTTGTATATCTTCCTGGGTGCTGACATGGTTGTGTGATGTCACTGTGGCAGCGGGGGCGTGGTCAAGCAGCTCTCCGGAGAGAGAGAAAGCGGTAAGGGCACTACACCTGAGCTAAATTATGTCTAACACCTGTCTCTAATTTCAGTGAGCACGGGGAGAGCGGCATAAATAGAGCCACACAGCACTTAGTAGGGGAGAGAGACTGGACACGACAGAACCGAGCCAGAGCAAAGATTTTTAGTAATGAGAGTTTATTTGTGAAGCAGTGTGTGATAGTTCTTTAACTTAGTGCTTAAAGTGAAACTGTAAATTTGTTCTGCGAAGAGGGAAAAATAAATCCTTACCTTAACAAGGAAAGCTGCTTCTCGCCTCCTCTTTTACACTGGTGTCGAAACCTGGGATTGAAGTTTGGGTCAAAGATGGATGGAGGTCGTCCCGTAGAGTCCTCCCAGTTGGCGGAGATCCTCCAAGCCCTCGCCAGCCTACATCAGAGCCACCAACAGACGCTGCTTGAGCTCCGACAAGACCAAGACCGCCGGTTTGTCGAGCTCCTGCATGCTCAAGCCAAGGACCGGCAGGCGATCCGGAGCCTCCTCAGCCAGGAGGCGTCCTCAGCCGTGACCCCGGACACTCCCACGCCGTTACCCCCGCCAGCATTACAGAAAATGGGGGCGGCGGACGACCCTGAGGGCTTCCTGGATTTGTTTGAGCGGACCGCCGAGATCTGGGGCTGGCCGCTCGGCCAATGGGCAGCCCGACTGATCCCACTATTGTCCGGGGAAGCCCAGCTCGTGGCTCAACAACTGCCAGCGATGAGCCTCCTGGCCTACGGAGATTTAAAAAGAGCCATCTTGCAACGGGTTGGTCGCACTCCGGAGGAAAGTCGTCAACTCTTCCGGAGCTTGAAGTTGGAGAGCTCTGACCGCCCGTTTGCTTTTGCCCAGCGGCTCCGTGACGACTGCCGAAGATGGCTGCTAGCGGGGGATCGCGACGTCCAGGGAATTATCGACCAGGTGGTACTGGAACAGTTCACAGATCGACTGCCAAAAGGGACAGCGGAGTGGGTCCAGTGCCACCACCCGGCATCGTTGGAGGAAGCTATCCGACTTGCGGAGGACCACATGGCGGCGATCCCGAGGGCGGAAGAGCCCTCCTACATTTTCTCTCCTCCCTCTGTTTCTTCCCCCTCCCCTCTCTCCTCTTGTTCTGCTCTCTCTCCAGGTCCCGTTCCTGCCCCACGCAGACGAGGAGGACCTCAGCCCCTGAGACCAGTTCCCCGGGTGTGGGAGGCGACACCTTTCCCTACTCCAATGCCCCGCCACTCTCCCCCTCAGGGGGGGGCGCCCGCCGATGCAAGTGCGGGTGTAGCACCTGGGCCGGCCTGCTGGAGGTGCGGAGACCCGAGCCACTTCCGAGATCAGTGCCCTCTGATGGAGCTGGGGATGGTGGTGCGGGTCTCTGACCTCCCACAGGCTGCCCCCGACCGGGCCGGAGCGTACCGGATACCGGTAAGTGTCAAGGGGGGTACTCACCAAGCGTTGGTGGACACCGGTTGTAATCAAACCACTATCCACCAACACCTGGTTCAACCCGAGGCATTGGTCACAACTAAAACGGTGCAGGTGAAATGTGTACACGGGGATATTCACCAGTATACGGTGGTGACCCTGACAATTAAATTTCGGGGGAAAAAGCATAGAGTGGAGGCCGCGGTTAGTTCCCGCCTCACCCATCTGCTGATTTTGGGGACTGATTGGCCTGATTTTAGAGTTTTATTAAAGGGAATTTGCACGGATGGGTCCTGTACGAAAATAGGGAGATTTGTGATGTGCGATGCTCTGGCAGGGGAGGCGGAGCCGGGGCCGTCCTCGACAGCTCCACGTCATAATGACGAGAGAGGGGGAGAGGCTGCAGCCCCTCCCCTTCTCAGGGAATTCCCTGACGGGGATTTCCCTTTGAAGCAGTTGCGAGACGAAACCCTCAAACACGCCTTTGACCAAGTGAGAGTCATCGATGGTCAACGACTCCAGCCGGACATCGCCCTTTCATACCCCTATTTTGCAATTATAAATGAGCGGTTGTATCGAGTGACACAGGACACTCGGACCAAAGAGGATACAACCCAACTTTTGATTCCAAGGAGCCGTCGGGAAATGGTATTCCAGGCGGCTCATTATAATCCCATGGCGGGTCACCTAGGAGAAAGGAAAACACTGAACCATCTAATAGCCCGTTTCTATTGGCCGGGCATTGGCGGCGATGTCCGCAGGTGGTGTGCGGCATGCCGCGAATGCCAGCTGGTTAACCCACCGGTCACCCCAAAAGCGCCATTGCGCCCTCTCCCTCTGATCGAGGTTCCCTTTGAGAGAATTGGAATGGACCTCGTCGGGCCATTAGAATGGTCAACACGCGGACATCGCTTTGTATTGGTCCTAGTGGACTATGCAATGCGATATCCGGAAGCAGTGCCTCTTCGCAACATCTCAGCACACAGTGTTGCGGAGGCACTCTTCAAAATAATCTCCCGGGTGGGGATACCGAAAGAATTCCTCACCGATCAGGGCACAACATTTATGTCACGGACACTACGCGAACTGTATGAGTTGTTAAATATTAAATCGATTCGCACCAGTGTATACCATCCTCAAATGGATGGCCTGGTGGAACGATTTAATAAAACCCTCAAAAACATGATTCGTAAGTTCGTGCACGATGATTCTAGAAATTGGGATAAATGGCTCGACCCCCTGTTATTTGCAGTATGAGAGGTCCCGCAAGCCTCCACTGGCTTCTCCCCATTCGAGCTGCTGTATTGGCGACGCCCACGCAGCGTGCTTGATGTATTGCGAGAGACCTGGGAGAAGGGACCTTCAAACAGTAAAAATGAAATTCAGTACGTTCTTGATCTTCGAGCAAATCTCCACACTTTGGGGCAACTAACACAGGAGAATTTGCTCCAAGCTCAAGAACGACAGCACCGACTGTATGACAGGGGAACTCAGCTAAGGGAATTTGCACCGGGAGATAAAGTACTTGTATTGCTTCCCACATCGAGCTCTAAATTACTCGCCAAGTGGCAAGGACCCTTTGAGGTCACACGACGAGTGGGGGATCTCGATTATGAGGTTAAACGAACCGATAGAGGGGACGCTCATCAAATATACCACCTCAATCTCCTGAAATTGTGGAGGGAGGCGGTTCCCGTGACGTTGGCTACGGTAGTTCCCGAGAAGGCGGAGCTCGGACCGGAGGTGAGTTCAAAACATAAACAGTTCACCCCAGTCATTTGCGGAGACCACCTCTCACCGAGCCAACTCGCAGAGGTTGCTGGATTGCAACAGGAGTTTGCAGATGTGTTCTCCCCTCTACCGGGATGTACAAACCTCATCCATCACCACATCGAGACCGACCCGGGAGTCATGGTACGTAGCCGCCCCTATCCCTATTTAGATGACATCATCATTTATAGCATTGATTGGCAGCGGCATATGCAACATCTGAGGGCGGTTCTGAGATCGCTGCGCCGAGCGGGATTCACAGCGAATCCAAAGAAGTGCGCGATTAGACGGGTGGAGGTACGGTATTTGGGGTTCCACTTGGGCCACGGGCAGGTGCGTCCCCAAATTGACAAGACAGCAGCGATTGCGACCTGCCCGAGACCCAAGACCAAAAAGGGGGTGAGACAGTTCCTGGGGCTGTCTGGCTATTATAGAAGGTTTGTACCTAATTATTCGGACGTCACCAGCCCGCTGACTGATCTCACTAAAAAGGGAGCTCCAGATCCGGTCCAGTGGACGGAGCAGTGTCAGCGGGCATTCACGCAAGTTAAAGCTGCACTTTGCGGGTGGCCGCTTTTACATTCACCTGACTTCTCTCTCCCTTTTGTTTTACAGACAGATGCTTCAGACAGGGGGCTGGGGGCCGTACTCTCGCAGGTGGTGGAGGGGGAGGAGCGCCCAGTGCTGTACATTAGCCGTAAGCTCTTGTTAAGGGAAACTAAGTACAGCACCGTGGAAAAGAAGTGTCTCGCCATCAAGTGGGCGGTCCTCACTCTCCGATACTACCTTCTGGGGCGGGCCTTCACCCTCTGCTCGGATCACGCCCCACTCCAGTGGCTCCACCGCATGAAAGATACTAATGCCCGGATCACCCGTTGGTATCTGACTCTTCAGCCGTTTAAGTTCAAGGTGGTCCACAGACCGGGGGCGCAGATGGCTGTCGCCGACTTCCTTTCCAGGAATGGGGGGGAGTGGTAGGCAGGCCGGATGCCGCCCCAGCCTGAGTCGGGCGGTGGGGATATGTGGCAGCGGGGGAGTGGTCAAGCATCTCTCCGCAGAGAGAGAAAGCAGTAAGGGCGCTTACACCTGAGCTAAATTATGTCTAACACCTGTCTCTAATTTCAGTGAGCATGGGGAGAGCGGCATAAATAGAGCCACACAGCACTTAGTCGGGGAGAGAGACTGGACACGACAGAGCCGAGCCAGAGAAAAGATTTTTAGTAATGAGAGTTTATTTGTGAAGCAGTGTGTGATAGTTCTTTAACTTAGTGCTTAAAGTGAAACTGTAAATTTGTGCTGCGAAGAGGGAAAAATAAATCCTTACCTTAACAAGGAAAGCTGCTTCGCGCTTCCTCTTTTACAGTCACGCACCTGCATCTCGGCGAAATCGTAGTTTAAAATTTTTGCACGACTTTCCAAGTTGGAATTACGACTTCAAGTGGCGTTCCAATGCACTTTTGCCAGTAGGAAGTTGGAAAATCTGACTTTCCGAGTTGAATGGAATGCAGCATAAGGCATGCTGCTGCACAATTAGAGATACATACAATCCCGTGTAGCAGAGCAAGACAGGTAGGAGCTGAAGATGGAGGTGGGTTTCAGAGCGAAGTTCTTTCAGCACGCTGCGGTGAACCGCTATCACAAGAGAAACGTGAGCTGATTGGCTACTCGAATACACATGAAGGATCCAACCAGCCTACGCCATGCAAACCACTTGCTTAACATGTCACGTTAGAGCGAGCCAATTGGCTGAACGGAATACCATTCGGAGAACCTATCAGCTTGCGCCCAATAGTTTCATGGCTGAACTTAGGTCATTTATGAAAGAGCAACCTATGAGTAATAAAATACTCTCCTGGAATTTTACAAATTCCCCACCTCCTGCATGTTCATTTATCATGCATTTTTATTATTATTATTTTTGACTAATTTGTTTGTGCTTTCAACTACAATAAAAGTGTAGTACTCGCAGCTCTGTGTAGAAAATGCAAAAAAAGCCAGTAGACTCCATCTGGGCCTATTACAAAAGACCGTGCCTAAGTGAATACAATGCCATGTCCAGACAGGGCCCAAGTCTATGCCAGCACAGAGCTAGCCAGTGCCAGTACCCACAGTAAGGCCATTACACTGTTTTTGATCTCGGATCTTTGTCTCTTTTTCAGTTTGTCTCACCCAAACTCCATCTGTTCCACATCATCACTTACAGGATTTAATTTTCACCCTGCTCTATGCAATAGATTGTGAACCCCTTTATTGCTTAAACATGATTTCAATTACCAGCATTAGCGTAGGAGTGTTTGATTGCTTTGTTTTGCATTTCAACTAACCCATAATGTTTTTTTTTTGTTTTGTTTTGTTTTCCTAAGAGTAAATGAGAGACAGGAAGAAATAAAAAAGATACTCCTTGAAAAAGAAAAACATGTTTCTCTAAATAGCTTTCTATCCCAGACTGCACCTCCACTAGGCAATTGGGTGATTTCCTCATCCCCCAGTTCATGAATGATAATAAAACATACTGTATTGTAAATATTATTTAGTAATTAAATTTAATAACCTGCCAATGACTCAGCAACTCATATCATAAACAACCCACCTCCCAGTCCCCATATTATTAAAAGAGCTGTGTGAGGATTCAGACCCACATTAAAATCCATCATTCAGTATTTCACACCTCTCATACAGTGAGACATTGTGACACAACATCAACAGACACTGACTGGTGGTACTGTTTCTAGTTTACTGCCTGGCCAAAAAAAAAAAAAGTCGCATACTGTAATATTTAGTTGGACCGACTTTGGCTTTGATTACGTCACATTCATCATGACATTGTTTCAACAACCTAGTGCAACGTCACAACATTTCATTGCTGTCCAGATTTGCATTCATTTTTGGCCGAGGTCTTGTATTGATGACGGGAGGGTCGACCCACTCCGTAAAGTCTTCTCCAGCACATCCCAAAGACTTCCAATGGTGTTAAGGACTCTGTGGTGGCCAATTAATGTGTGAAAATGATTCCTCATGCTCCCTGAACCACTCTTTCACAATTTGAGCCCAATGAATCTTGGAATTGTTGTCTTGGAATATGTTCATGTCGTCAGGGAAGAAAACATCCATTGATGGGATAACCTGGTCATTCAGAATATTCAGGTAGTCAGCTGACTTTATTTTATTGCCACATAATGTTGCTGAGCCTAGACCTGACCAACTGAAGCAACCCCAGATCATTACACTGCCTCCAGAGGCTTGTACAGTGGGCACTATGCATGATGGGTGCATCACTTCATTTGCTTCCCTTCTTACCCTGACGCACTCATTGCTTTGGTATAGGGTAAATCTGGACTCATAAGAACACATGGCCTTTTTCCATTGCTCCGCAGTCCAATCTTTATGCTCCCTAGCAAATTGAAGTCATTTTTTCTGAATAGCCTCACTAACAAGTGGCTTTCTTGTGGCCACACAGCTGTTTAGTCCCAATCCTGTAAATGCTCTTACTTTCACTATTAAACATAGCTATGAGTTCTACTGTCCATTTTTTATGGTGTGGCTTCAAGTGTTTTAGTGATCTCCAATCACGATCATTCAAGATTTTTTTCTGACCATATTTCTTCTGTGAAGCTGACGATTCACCACTATCCTTCCAGGTTTTAATAATGCATTGGACAGTTCTTAACCCAATTCCAGTGATTTCAGCAATGTCCTTAGTTGTTTTCTTTGCTTGATGCAGGCCAATAATTTGCCCCTTCTGACAGTAACATCTTTTCCATGACCACATGGTTGTTTAAGAAATGAGAAGCTACACACTGCATCAGTTAGGGTTAAAAGAATTGTTGCCAGCTGAAACATATTAATCATTGCAATGATGATCCAATCATAGGCACCTGAGTATCTGCTAATTTAAATCCAAACAGCAATATTTATTTATTTATTTATTTATTATTTTTTATTTTTTTTTGGCCAGGCAGCATATCTAGAGATTAACTGTACATTTTGCACATGGGATGCATAACCAAACTACACAACTAAAGGAATCTGACTTTATCAGGCCAGAGCAACAATTTTTCTAAGAAAACTTGATGGCACAAGAGATTTTTTGGAATATTTTTTAACGTCAGAACAATGTTTTTCTTGTGTGTTTGTTAAACTCATTGGACATTCCTCTTACCATTTGGTTGATCACCATTTGTTTACAAAAAGGGCAGAGCACACTGCATAGAATATGCCTATTATATCCCGCAATACAATCTACTTGACTTGACCTTCCCTTTCCTGTGTGATGAATAAACATAAAGTAATTACAGTTTCTAAGTTAAGGCACTTTGGCACAAAACTGACTTAAAAATGCTCAATCTTGTTTTTATCCTATTGCTTGGGTGATATTGCCTAAATATACTGCAATAATATTAAGAGCAGTATGTTAGGGGGCCTGGGTAGCTCAGCAAGTATTGACGCTGACTACCACCCCTGGAGTCATGAGTTTGAATCCAGGGTGTGCTGAGTGACTCCAGCCAGGTCTCCTAAGCAACCAAATTGGCCAGGTTGCTAGAGAGGGTAGATTCACATGGGGTAACCTCCTCGTGGTCGCGATTAGTGGTTCTCACTCTCAATGGGGTGTGTGGTAAGTTGTGCATGGATCGCGGAGAGTAACATGAGCCTCCACATGCAGAGTCTCCGCGATGTCATGCATGACGAGCCACATAAGATGTGCCTAAGAAGTTTTAGAAGCGGAGGCAACTAAGACTTGCCTTCCGCCACCCGGATTGTGGTGAGTAACCGCACCACCATGAGGACCTACTAAGTAGTGGGAATTGGGCATTCCAAATTGGGAGAAAAGGGGATAAAAAAAATACAATAAAAAAAGAGCAGTATGTTAGTATGCTTTTCTGACACATCTATCGACCAATATAGGCTGTTCAATGTTTGATTATTAATGATTACATTTGGTCCCCTCACTCTAGAATATGTGTTTACATCTCTGATTAGAATTACTGGAATTTAAATGGAGCTGAGCAGCATGAATAATGCATTCATTCCACATTATATCATTGTCCTCTCGGGTGCCTCTTTTCTCTATGTCCCTTAAAAGATATTTTGTCTTTGAGAGCACCAAGCTCACATAACTGCCCTGAGTCTTACCCTGCAGAGCCGCATTTACATGCCAAGGGTGAGGAACTCTGCTCCCCCCTCCAATTCACAAACAAGTGGGAATGGAGAGAAAAGGGGGGCATTTCAAACAGTGATGTAAACCAGGGCATTGTCATGCTGACAGAGTGACCTGATTAATGCATTGGCTTGTTGGCTGCAAAGAAGAAAGGGAAGAGGCAGAAGAGGAGAGAGAGGGAATGCAATGGAGAGCACAAAGACAGAGAAAAACCAGGACATGCAAAGTTATGAGACCTGTTCTCTGGTGTGCAACTCAGATCAGAGGCTGAAAATATTTCACAGCTGATGAGTTGTTGAAGGCTGAAGGGGAAGAGGGAGAGAGAGGGGCCGCACTGATGGTCAGACCAGAGGGAGAGGTGGAAATCAGTTATGTAACCAGCTCTCGGGGGGAAAAGGGGGGCCAACAGCAGAATTAGAGAGGGAAATGGAAAGCAAGGGAAAAATAAGGGAAAGAAAGGTTTCCTTTAAAGGAACTGGGATTTTTCTCCATCTGTCATTTCCTCGTCTGCATCTCTTTTTGTTTCTCTCTCTCATAACTATCAGTTTTTAGTCTTTTAGAATCCTCTAATTACCTCCCAGTTCATGTTACAAACTTAAAGGCCACATTCATCAGTATTGATTTATATCAAATCACATACTATATAGGTGGTGGGTGACAATTCCAATGAGGAGCATGAAGCAAAAAAAAAAAAAATGGTGCCCATTAACAATGATATAGTATGTTATATATTACAGCTTACACTCACTGAGCACTTTATTAGCAACACCTGTACACCTACTTATTCATGCGATTATCTAATCAGCCAATCTTGTGGCAGCAGTGCAATGCATAAAATCAGCATAAGGGCCAGGAGCGTCATGGTTACTTTTGTAACCTCCATTCCCTGATGGAGGGAATGAGACGTTGTGTCAATGTAGTGACACTAGGGGTCACTCTTGGGAGCCCGAGACACCTCTGGTCTTTGATAAAAGGCCAATGAAAATTGGCGAGTGGTTTTTGCATGCCACTCCCCCGGACATATGGGTATAAAAGGAGCTGGTATGCAACCACTCATTCAGGTTTTATGCTGAGGAGACGATATAAGGTCCGGCCATTTCAGCGGGTAGTTCAGCATTGTGGCAGGAGGGACACAACGTCTCGTTCCCTCCATCAGGGAACGGAGGTTACACAAGTAACCATGACGTTCCCTATCTGTCACTCACTCGACGTTGTGTCGATGTAGTGACACTAGGGGTCCCTATACGAAACGCCACAATTGGCTGAACTATGTTATGTGAACTGGCAGTGTGTGGTGGGCAGACTACTGTGCCTCATAGCCAGCACACCAGGTCGTCACATAACCTCCCCCAACATATTTATGAGTGTCGAACGGCCTTTTTTGGGGCCAAGTTGACTACCCAAAAGATAGAGACAGGCTTAACCCAGTCGTGGCCTCTTTTCCCCTTCTTTTTTTCCACTCCCTAAAAAAGAAGGGGGATTATCCAACTGGGCCGCCAGGTCTAGTTAGGGGGTGTCCCTCCCAAGGGGAAGATACCACGGAGACCACACCTCTCCCAAAGAGAGGGGGGGGGGGGGTATTTAAGTGGAAAAATACATCACATGGCCTTTCCAACCATGTGGGGAGTCTTCAAGGTAGATCCTGCCCAATGGGCGAGGAGTTACTACAAACATGGAGACTGGGGCAGAGGGGCTCTGCCCAAGGAAGACGCAGTTTGCCAACAGGGAAACGAATTAGCGGAAGATATATAATTGCATGGGGTTAGCCTTACAGGGAACCACCACATGCAGAGCACCTACCCCAGAACAAGGCTCTTAGTTAGCACATGTACTGGGCCAGCAGCGAGTCTCTCCGAAAACTTGACTGGCACAGGGCTCGGAGGAAGTCAACCAGGGAACAAAGTTTGTGAACACTACTGGGAATTAATGGCGCATGTCTTCAGCTCCAAGGGAAGTGGAAAGCGCTATGTGCAAGCGATACACCCAGCCAGCTATCCCGGGCTTATCCACTTGTGTTGCGTGCCACTACCTGGGACAAAACCGGTTCCACCCGGAGGTTGTAGAACCTTGCACAGGTGTTGGGTGTTGCCCAGGCCGCTGCTCTGCAAATGTCTGTTAGAGAGGCACCCCTGGCAAGGGCCCAGGGAGCCGCTACACCCCTGGTAGAATGGGCTTGTAGCCCTACCGGGGGTGGCATGTCCTAGGCGACATATGCCATAGTTATGGCATTAATGAGTCAGTGGGCGATCCTCTGCTTGGAGACAGTGCTTCCTTTCCGCTCTGCACCAAAGCAGACAAAGAGCTGCTCAGAGATTCTAAAGCTCTGCGTGCGATCCAAATAGATGCGTAAAGCACGCACCGGACACAGTGACGACAGGGCTGGGTCTGCCTCCTCCTGGGGCAGTGCTTGCAGGTTCACCACCCAGTCCCTAAAGGGGTGTGGGAACCTTGGGCACATAGCCTGGTCAGGGTCTCGGGATCACGTAAGAATAACCTGGACCGAACTCCAGGCACATTTCGCTGACAGAGAATGCCTGCAGGTCACCTACCCTCTTGATGGAAGTGAGCGCAGTCAGGAGGGCAGTCTTCAAGGAGAGTGTCTTAAGCTCGGCTGACTGCAAAGGCTCAAAGGGGGCTCTCTGTAGATCCTGAAGAACTACGGAGAGATCCCATGAGGGAACGAGGTGCGGTCTGGAGGGATTCAGCCTCCTGGCACCTCTTAGGAACCTGATGATCAGGTCGTGCTTCCCTAAGGACTTACCGTCAACTGCGTCGTGGTGTGCTGCTATGGCGGCAACGTACACCTTCAAGGTGGAAGGGGACAGCCTCCCTTCCAGCCTCTCCTGCAGGAAGGAAAGCACTGATCTGACTGCACATCTCTGGGGGTCTTCGCGTCGGGAAGAACACCACTTACCGAACAAACGCCACTTAAAGGCATACAGGCGCCTCGTAGAGGGGGCCCTAGCCTGAGTGATCGTGTCTACCACCGTGGGTGGTAGACCGCTTAGGTCTTCTGCTTCCCATCCAGGGGTCAGACATGGAGATTCCAGAGGTCTGGGCGCGGGTGCCAGATGGTGCCCCATCCCTGAGAAAGAAGGTCCTTCCGCAGGGGAATTCGCCAGGGGGGAGCTGTCGCGAGGAGCGTGAGGTCCGAGCACCACGTCTGGGTGGGCCAGTAGGGTGCTACCAGGACCACCTGCTCCTCGTCCTCCCTGACCTTGCACAGGAATCATCTGGACCACCTGAGGGTGGAGTCTCCACTCTCCCCTGAGGGTAACCTGTCGTGACAGTGCGTCTGCTGTAGTGTTGAGGTTGCCCAGGATGTGAGTGGCTTGCAGCGACTTGAAGTGCTGCTGACTCCAGAGGAGGAGATGGCGGGCTAGTTGTGACATACAATGAGAGTGCAGACCGCCTTGGCGGTTGACATATGCTACCGTTGTCATGTTGTCTGTCTGAACTAACATGTGCTTGCCCTGGATCAATGGCCGAAACCTCCGCAGGGTGAGCAGAATTGCCAACAACTCGAGGCAGTTGATGTGCCAATGCAGTCGCAGACCTGTCCAGATGCCAGCGGCTGTGTGCCCGTTGCAAACAGCACCCCAGCCCATTTTGGAGGCGTCTGTCGTGACCACGACGTGCCTGGAGACCAGTTCTAGCGGAACACCTGCCCTTAGAAACGAGAGGTCGGTCCAAGGGCTGAAAAGACGGTGACAGGCCGGCGTGATGACCACACGACGTGTCCCGTGGTGCCATGCCCATCTCAGGACTCGAGTCTGGAGCCAGTGCTGAAGCTGTCTCATATGCATCAACCCGAGTGGGGTGGCCACCGCCGAGGATGCCATATGCCCCAGGAGCTTCTGAAAGAGTTTCAGTGGAACCGCTGTTTTCTGTTTGAACACCTTCAAACAGGCCAGCACCGACTGAGCGCGCTCATTCATAAGGTGCGCCATCAAGGAGACTGAGTCCAACTCCAAACCGAGAAAAGAGATGCTCTGAACCGGGAGGAGCTTGTTCTTTTCCCAGGTGACCTGAAGCCCTAGTCGGCTGAGGTGTGAGAGCACCAGGTCCCTGTGTGCGCACAACATGTCTCGAGAATGAGCTAGGATTAGTCAGTCATCGAGATAGTTGAGAATGCGAATGCCCACCTCCCTTAATGGGGCAAGGGCAGCCTCTGCGATCTTCGTAAAGACGCGAGAAGATAGGGACAGGCCGAAAGGGAGGACTTTGTACTGATACGCCTGACTCTCAGACGCAAACCGCAGGAAGGGTCTGTGTCGAGGAAGGATCGAGACGTGGAAGTACGCATCCTTCAGGTCTATGCCGGACGCTCGCCAGAATGCGTTTTTGCATCAGCATCTTGAACAGGAGTCTGTGTAAAGCCTAGTTTGGAACTCACAGGTCCGAGATTGGCTGCAACTCACCGCCTCTTTTCGGTACGATGAAGTAGGGGCTGAAAAACCCCTTCTTCATCTCGGCTGGAGGGACAGGTTCTATCGCGCCCTTCCGTAGGAGGATAGCGATCTCCGTGCAAGGTAGCAGCGTTTTCATCCTCCACCAAAGTGAAGTGGACACCACTGAACCTGGGTGGACGCCCGGCGAAGTGAATTGCGCAGCCGAGTCGGATGGTCCGAACCAGCCCTCGCGATGTATTGGAAAGCGCAAGCCATGCGTCCAAGTTCCGCGCAAGGGGGACCAAAGGGACAACATCATCGGACGTACCGGCAGATGGGGCCTCGTGGCGGGGTGGAGCTCGAGGTGCCACATCATGTTGTGGCTGTGCTGAGTCTAAGGACATCGAAGCACTTACCTGGCTCCTTGTGACCACCCCCGGAACAGCCTGGGACGGGGGAGGAAGAGGCCTGTCCTCGTGACCCGTGGAGGCTGTCACATCGGGGGCGGATTTGTGCCACAGCTGGGCGCTCAGGGTCGGGAGACCGCCACTGGAGCGCCAAACCTGCCAAATAGAGTGGTGGACGGTGGTCGTGATGACGGCCGTGCACACTGGATATGTGACCCAGGGAACAAGGAAACCTTGCTGAGCTCTTGATTACTGCAGCTACTAGGGCATGCAGCGCAATAAATGTAAAAGGTAACAAAAAGATGGAGAGATCTGCTTACCAGCTACAGAGCAGTGGGTTTCATTGTCCCTGGGTCGCCCGTCTCAAAAAGGCACTTTGAAGCCTTTCACAGGTTCTGGGTGGCTGCGAGATGGGTGGAGTCTGCTTCCTGCAGTGGGCTCCACGCTGGGGCCGGGCCGAAGGGGTGGGCCGGTGCAGTCACCACAGGGGGACGCCCTTGGCGATGTGCGGGATCTTGAGCTGCGCTGGGGCAGGATATGCCGGCTAGCATCCGTCTACTGCTCCACCATTGAAAACTGCTGGGCAAAGTCCTCGACGGTGTCGCCGAATAGGCCCACCTGGGAAATGGGGGCAGCAAGGAATCGTGTCTTGTCGGCCTTGTCCATCTCGACCAGGTTGAGCCAAAGGTGGCGCTCCTGGACCACTAGTGTGGCCATCGTCCGCCCGAGAGACCGCGCCATGACCTCCGTCGCTCGGAGAGCGAGGTCGGTCGCCGAGCGCAGTTCCTGCATCAATCCCAGGCGGAACTACCCTCGTGCAGTTCCTTTAGCGCCTAGGCGGACTTGCAGGAGAGCCATGGCGTGCAGGGCGGAGGCGGCTTGTCCAGCAGCGCTGTAGGCTTTAGCCGTCAGGGACGACATGAGCCTACAGGGCTTGGACGGGAGCTTAGGGCGTCCATGCCAGGTGGCGGCACTCTGCGGGCATAGGTGCACAGCGAGCGCCTTTATCCACCGGGGGATTGCCGAATAGCCCTTGGCTGCCCCACCTTTGAGGGTAGTGAGGGCGGAGAAGCTGAAAAGATCGGGACCGGGCAGTAAAAAGTGACTCCCGCGACCTTGTCAGCTCTTCATGCACTTCCGGGAAGAAAGAAACGGGGGCAGGCGTGGCTTTGAGCGGCGCCGCGAGCCCAGGAACCAATCACCGAGCTGCGAGGGTTCAGGGAAGAGCAGTAAGTTCCACTCTAGCCGACGCTCGTGGCTGCCCGGGAAAGCATGTCGTCATCTCTGTGTCAGCCTGTGACTGGGCAATCGTCCCCGTAGGGAGGAGCCCAGCTGAGGCTTCTGACTGGACGAGCCCGCTCTCCGATGCTGCGCTCGAGAGCCCATCACTTTCGCGGGCTCTGAATAAGAGGTCGAACTCGCTGTGAGATGAGCCGGCGGACTCATCCGGAAGCCCGATCGGGGCAGACGAGCGTGCTGGGGAGTGGGAGGTCCGCGGGGGGATACCCGGCAGAGGCGGTCCCATTGGGGTCCCCAAATCGCCCCCAGTGCTAGCCGCACTGGCCTCATACCCGTGGGTAAAAGGACCGAGGCAGGAGCCTCTGGGGTGGCTTGCTTTCTTACGGAGGCGAGCCGCGACCGCAACGTTGCCATGGACATATTCTCGCAATGAGAACATGACCATCCACAAACGCTGTCTCCTCGTGAGCAGTGCCCAGACACGAAAGACAGTGATCGTGACCGTCAGAAGGCGAGAGATAACAAGCGCAACCAGGAATAACACACAATCGGAAAAGCATCTTTAGAAAGACGCGTCTTTAAAAAGACGTTCCGTGTGTGCCGCTCTTTTAGAGAAATATACTCTTTTATTTCTGCCAAAGCGCCCAGGGGCATTCTCTGCAGTGTACCAGTGCAGAGGGGGGAGAAGCCACTGAAATGCGGCATCGGATCCAGCAGAGGTGAATAAACAGTAATATTCAGCTCAGTGAGCATGACCGTTCAGCTCCGAAGAGAAAATCTGAATGAGTGGTTGCATACCAGCTCCTTTTATACCCATATGTCCGGGGGAGTGGCATGCAAATACCACTCGCCAATTTTCATTGGCCTTTTATCAAAGACCAGAGGTGTCTCGGGCTCCCAAGAGTGACCCCTAGTTTCACTACATCGACACAACGTCGAGTGAGTGACAGATAGGGAACTTCAGTTAATATTCACATCAACCATCAGAATGGGGAAAACATTGATCTCAGTTATATAGACCGTGAAGCCAGACAGGCTGGTTTGAGTATTCCTGTAACTGTTGATCTCCTGGGATTTTCATGCACAACAGTCTCTGGAGTTTACTCAGAATGGTGCCAAAAAACATACAGTGAGCGGCAGTTCTGTGTAAGGAAATGCCTTGTTGATGAGAGAGGTTAACAGAGAATGGCCAGATGGTCTGAGCTGACAGAAAGGCAACGGTAACTCAGATAACTGCTCTGTACAATTGTAGTGAGCAGAACAGCATCTCAGAATGCACAACATGTCGAACCGTGAGGCGAGTGGGCTACAACAGCAGAAGATCATCCAAAAATATTGTCAACTGATCTTTTCCGCAGGGACTTACACCCATTTTTGTCCAATAAAATGCTAATGAGAATATACCCTCCCCTTAACACCACCTGTCACTGACTAGCAATAGCAAGTAGCAAATCAAGGTTAATGCATCAACTAATGTTATTACACTGCTTCCTGGAATACTCGATTCTGATTGGTCAATTGTGCCATGGTCTGATATTTCTGAAAAATGGTCGCACATCAGGGGTCATCTTTCCTTCTTCTCATATCACTCTGTGATCTCTACAAGTAACTTGAAAAAATAATTAAAACGCAAATCAATATTTAATGTCCATTTATTCTGCAAGTATTTATGTAATTAAGTGGGATAATGAGCAGTCAGATGGTGTTTATTGCAAAATAAACACCAACAGATCTCAGACGCAAAGTGGAGGTGGAATTGAGCTGTTTCTAGAAACCCAGCAATTTCTTTCTTCTCACATAATTACACAATTTCAATGCAAATCAATATATCTAGTCCATTTATTTATTAATTTATTTGGTAGGTAGCCATGTAATATGCGGGATTACAGTCTTCCCATAACAAATAGAACCTTATTGTAAAGTGCTACCATTATTAGTAGTAGTAGTCAGTGTTGGGTAACGTTACTTTTAAAAGTAACTCGTTAGAAAACTTTACTCCTTAAAAAAGTAACTTAATTAATTAAAAAGTTATTTTTTACGGAAAGTAAAGCATTACTTTAATTTTGCATTACTTTTTCTCACAGCCACTTTCTCTTCTGCAATGTTATGCATTCCATACAAATAAGCCATGCACTGCGTACAAGAGACATTACAGGTCATGTTACATACTGTACAACACTCATGTCAAAACAACATAGTAAACAAACAGATATTTAGAAAGTATGTCTTCACTTCATATTTATAATAAAGAATCAATATCATTAATAAGCATTATTTGTTTTTCCATCAACATGGCAGCCAATATGAATAATGAAGAATAATTACTGTCTTAAATAATGCAACAAAGTTCAACATCTATACCTGCATCATATCTGGCATCATATGCGGTGCCCATCAACAATGACAGAGACAACTTAAGATGTTCTTCAGAAGTCAGGATAAAATTCATTGGGGAATGCCAGCCTAACATGTTCAAGGAATAAGTCTGATGAATAAATAAATATTGTTCACTCAGTGCACGCTTGTTTTGAGTTGATCCACGGTGTGTACAGACGGCACAAATTCAAAGGTGCATTTTGATACAACTTGAATGGAATAGTTTTTAATACTACCAAAATGTAAAAAACGCTTTGTTTCATGAATCAAACTACTTGTTTATTATAAAACAAAAATTTCGAATATTTTTAGAAACTAAGACATTTTCTCTGCGTACAAAATCGATGTAGAATGTTGCTCGGAGCGACTGATCCAAAGTCTTTTCTCATCCCATTCTCCCAGTTACAGGGAGCTGTAACACGGAGCAGTTCGGCTGCATAAGTCAGTGAATTGAGCGAGTATTTCACCCTGTGTATCATGTCGTATCCAGTGGAAGACTAGCCTTATAATTCCTATGCCTAAATGCGTTTACTGTTTTTTTTTTTTTTTTTTTTAATGCAGTATGTATTAACACATGAATCAATCGTGTTTCACTCAACCGAATGTTGACCTCATATTACTTTAAAACATGGAATGCACATGCGCGTTGATTGACAGGCAATGTCTGTATCTAAAAGGTGATTGGCTCTTTTACCTGCAAGGCGGGACTTCCTTTCTACATCCATTGACTGTTGGGTACTAGAGCTTCTTGGCTGGGTGTTCCAAAGTGACTCGTCTCTCCTAAATAGTCTCTGGCCTCACACTCGATAGAACTACAATGCCAGTCATGCACTACGTCTCCTCCCCGAAGTTTGCACACTTTTACTCCTGATTTCTCGCAATACAGGGACAATAGAGGTGTACAAAAGCAATGCGTTACTTTATTTAAAAAGCAACTCAGATATTATGGTCTAAAATAAAAAATATTGTGTTACTTTACTCAAAACTAAAAAGTAATCTGATTACATAATGTGTGTTAGTTTTATCGCGTTACCCCCAACACTGGTAGTAGTTGTAGTAGTAGTAGTAGTAATATTTCATGAAACATATGTACAGGTCATAGCATAAGGTGGGTATAAAATCCATCACACCAAGAAACATTTAGAGTTTCCATCTAAAACACATTTTTCAAGTAGCATTCAAAAGCAGATCATGAGCCGGTTCCAACAAAAACACTTACTTCTCACCACTGTGACACAGCTAAACTCTTTTTCTGTGACTTTTACTTCTATATCATTCAGAACTTCACCAGGCATTTCAGTATGTTATAAATGAGAATAACTTCACTGAATATATGCTAACCTGATATCATAACACACGGTTTTCAACATGAATGAACCATTTAGATGAAATTACTGTACAAATATTGCTCTTACCCAGCTAAATCTCACAGGTGCTATATATCTGCAAAATACATATGTCAAGTTTTGGGGGAGAGATTGGTTTGCCTGACTATAAATGGCAGTTGCGTTTTGCGGGCTGCTTAAAACCTGTTTTATGCTGCGCTCGTTAAAATTAAGAGAGCATTTTAGGGTCCTGGCCAGGCAATTTTGGTTGCATTTCTGTCCCGCATTATTTCCAGATCCCTAGCTGTTTATTCATGATTTATCACAGTATCAGGCCTCCCATTGTGTTGTGTGTTAGTCATTTAAAGGGCATGTCCATGTAAAAAGAAAATGTTTACTTATGTAAATGTAAACATATTCTATGCAAATGCAGACCATAATGGTTGGCCAGTGCATTGCAAGTGCGTGGCCCCTGTGGCGTAACGAACCTCAGCACTCAAGGGGCTGATTGAGTTACCGTCAAATGTTTGTGCCATATGTTATTATTCAGATATCTAGCTATAAATATGTTGTCTTAAAGCTATAAATTTGTCAACTAGTTGACCTGCAAGAGAAAACTGACTGTAGAAGATAGTTTACTCTACTGTCTGCTACAGTATCCTTTGCAGTAATACTAAATGTGTATTTGTGTTCCCTGCTAAACAAAAACAACTGGTCCAAAAAGGTTTGCTAGTCTTAGCTGGTCTAGCTGGTCTTCAAGCCTGCAGACTGATGTTTTGCTGGTAGGCCAGCTGGTCTCCCAGCCTGACCAGCTGACAAGAGCCCAAAGCCCCTTTAAAAACAGGTTGGCACCAGTACTGTACAAGTTAAGCTCAATCAACAGCATTTGAGGCATAACGTTGATTTTCTTCGAAGAAAAAAGAAAAATCTGGGTTCCAGTGAGGCACTCACAATGGAAGTGAATTGGGGCCAACCCATAAATGTTAAAATACTCACTGTTTCAACAGTAAAGCCACAAGATGTAAACAATGTGTGTGTTAACATGATTGTAGTGGGATAAAATCGCTTACTAACTTTTCTGTCTAAAGTTATATCCAATTTTACAATGTCGTTCCCATGACAATGTAACACCTTAAGCCCTAAACCCTCAATGACAAATTAAACATCTTTACAGCTCAAATAACACATTTTAACAGAAGAATTAATGTAAGTGCTTTTATAAAATTATAAACTTCACATTTCTGCCTTTAAACCCTTCAAAAATGGGCTACATTCACTTCCATTGTAAGTGCTTCACTGTAACCTCTATGTTTTCTTTTTAAAAGAATATATATATTCATGTATATATACGGGCATAAGACTTAAGAATTCTGCAGAAGACGTGGCTTGGTGGGCAGTGCACATGTTTTGACACGTTGCGCAATGGCACGTATATGCTAGGGTTGCACACTGTCCCAGCATGTTCCGTATTTTGCCCGAAATTAAGATGTTCTGTACGGGATGGTTGTTGTCCCGTATTTTTGCAGAGAAACGCTCGAAGGCGGCCTCCCTCCCTGGATGAGACATTTTGAAGGCACCGTGTCCCATATTAACCTGCACAATGCTCAAGGGACCACAACCCCAAGTCAGACACAAAGGAGCCCCCACATCCCGTATTGAAGTACTACAAATTCTTAAGCATCTTCTATTTGCGTGGTGTAAAGTTGCCATCCCTCGTGTATGCAGGCAACCCGTTTTTGAGTCTGGCAGTCAGTTGACCACTTTCCTATCTGATTAAACACAAAAAGCCAATCAAAAGAGTGGAGAATTCTTTAATGATGTCCACCAAACTCAAAATGTTGTTTGTGCCTTTGTTTGGGTGTATTTGTGAGTGGATAAGCGTTCTGAAGTGTGAAGGTTCTGGCTAGTGGTCAGAGTGGTGTGTGTGTGTTTTTTTGTTTTTTTTTTGTGTGTGTGTGTGTGTGAGAAAGAGAGACAGAGTATTCAGTTCTAAATCAGAGACGTGCTCTCCGGCCCATAATTAATGGCTCTGATGGAGACTTTGGACAATGAGGCCCTTTCAGTGTCATAGGGAACGGCTCCTCGGGCCACATTGTTGCCCCCTCCATAACTCCTGACAGCTGGGTAAGCGAGGGAAACTCGGGCCCAGCGGGGGCAAGAGACTCCACGGCCTAAAAACTGTCCTGTGCCTACCAAATTGGATTAGAGGAGCTCAAAAAAGATAGAAGAGAAAAAGAGGAGAGAAAGTGAGAGTGGGAGGGAGCTAAGGAGGGTGAACTGAATAAAACTCATCAAGCTAGTGGTCGTAGCTGCAAAGCTAGCTTGACTCACAGTAGGACTCCTCTTATTTCCTCTCAAAGAGGACCAGGCATGGTTGAGGAAAGGTTGCTGGGATGTTGTGTTCAATGTTGTTGATTCTGTGAGATTATGAATTCTATCCTCTGAAGTAAAATTTCAATTTCTTCATATTTTTCCTATATAGTAGCTCTTCGGTAAACAAGTGAAAACAAAACAACACGTTCATGTTTCAGAATTGTTCCAGAATACAGTTGTTTTAACTCGCTATTGGGGCATGTTGTCACAAAAGGTGTGTTCATTGAAATTTATCTCTTACCTGGGCTAGAATGGTGAAAATGTTCAATAGCTGCTTTGTTGCCAATACTTTAAGAAACTTTCAAATATAAACCTACCCTGAGAAATATTCACTGGGTTAAAAAGTGTAACAACAAGGCCTGGTCTCCCCTATGGCATTCAGGGAAAGCTATTTTGAAAGATGAACTATTTGGTAATGTTTATTAAATATTTTGGTTCCAGTGGATTCATACAGCCAAAACATGTTCAAATGATTTTTAGTTTGAGAAAGTAAATAATAGAGCATAATTTTGGTTCGTCAGATTAATGCAACAGACAAAATACGGAGACAAAGGGGAAAAAGCAGACAGACAGATCGACTGAAAGATGAGAGAAAAAGAGTGAATGATCTGACAGAGTCGACTTGAGTGTTGTCCACACCAGGCTGTCTGCCCAGTGAAGCTCT
The DNA here is from genome assembly GCF_019703515.2 of Myxocyprinus asiaticus. Classification (NCBI taxonomy): domain Eukaryota; kingdom Metazoa; phylum Chordata; class Actinopteri; order Cypriniformes; family Catostomidae; genus Myxocyprinus; species Myxocyprinus asiaticus. The sequence goes on along the minus strand of NC_059364.1, from coordinate 36,862,417 downwards.
GCAGGAGTGAGTCTATGTGAATGTGTGTGAGTGTGTATGTGTGTACTGTATGTGTGTGCCTGTCTGGAGGGGGCTGCTTCTTCAAATAGCCCAGTGGGCCGACAGTAATCTCTGCGACAGCATCTCCTGCCAAACCAGTACCCCGTCATGGACCACTGAGGGGGGATGCCATTCATGGAGGGAGAGATTAATCACAAGCTTTGCTGTTTTCTTACATTAACCCTTCTGTACTGAACTGAATTGTATTATTTTTAAATATCCCCTCCATAAAAGTAAAGCAATGAGGTTGGTGTCAACGGTGTCAAATGGAATTGCAAAAAAAAAAAAAAAAAAGGCTGTTTTCAAAGAGGTTTCCCGTACACTCCCCCGTCTATTTTTGGTCAGGCAAACAGATAGTCCCGCCTCAAATTCACACTATTTAGCCAAAGTTGCAGTGTCAGGCTGGTTAGGATGCTCAAACAAAGAGCAATTGAGGAAGTGTTTTGAAAGTGTCACAGAATCAGAGGAAATCAACCTTTAAATGGCTTACTCATAGTTGTCTCTAACATTGTTGTCTTTGTCTTTAGCTGGGTATACTTAAAAATAAAGGATTATTCTAAGTATTTAAGCGCAAAAATTATTCACTTCACCTTTATCACAGACAGTCAACTAGGTAAGATGAGAAATATGCCTCTTAAATGTGATAATTCTCCTCGCACTCTAACCCACAGGGAAACTGTGTTGCTCAGAGGTTGCTCTTTTATAGCTCAGGAGAAATAAAGGAATATTAGGGTTTCAAAAAGTTCAGCTCAATTGACAGCTTTTGCAGCATAATGTTCATTACTAAAAAGGTGGATTACCTCAAGGTTACAGTGAGGCACTTGCAATAGAAGTGCAGATTTTGGAGGGTTTAAAGGCAGAAATGTAAGGTTATAATTGTATAAAAGATATTACATTTATTCTTCTGTTAAAACTTGTGTATTATTTGAGCTTTAAAATTGTTTAATTCGTCATATTTGTGGGATTTATGTCATGGTCGTCATGGCAACGAAGTGATTGCAGACTTTAGTATCCTGACAAATCTGAGCCCAGTTTGATACATTGTTGAGATCTCTTCTGAAAATCACATGTGACAGATATTAGATTACTGGGGTATTTTTCTCAGGGGACCATTTTTTTTTTCTTTTTTTTTTTCTTTTTTTTCTCTGCATTTAGTCTCAATGCTGTCTTGTTTGAAACTACTGAAGTATTAAAGAGATCACATGTATGATTTTTCTTATGGGCAGCCAGCCTGTTGCATGTGTGACTTTAACTTCACTAGGGGGCGCTGTGGTCATCTGTGTGTAAAAGTGGGCCATGGAAAGTCAGTCACTAATTGTATTCTCTCTCTCTCTCTCTCTCTCTCTCTCTTTCTCTCTCTCTCTCTGTCTGTCCCTCTTTCTCTCAATATTATCTGTCTATCTCCCTCTTTTATAGTCAGACCAATACACTGATAGTTTGGTGTGGTTCAGGCTTTTTTATTCTCAAAGTCACTGGGCTAGTTTTTCTCAAGATGCAGTCTGTGTTACTTGGAACGCTTATCTTGGCACACAAAGCACGAGGCTTAACACAAACACACTGTCTGGGTTCAGCGCTACTTCTGACCTTTTTCAGACTCTTTGTAGAGACCATAGAAACAGGATGGCATTTCTCCTTCTTTTGGTTGTGTGTGTGTGTGTGTGTGTGTGTGTGTGTGTGTGTGTGTGTGTGTGTGTGTGTGTGTGTGTGTGTGGACATGGCCTTGGCCATGGTGTTTGCCCACACAACAGATTCCAAGAGTGTCTGATGCATTCAAGTCTAGGTGAAAGACAGACATCATACACATTCATACTGTTTCTGTTTATAGCCATCAGGGCAGATGGACAGGTGTTGAAATTGCAAAAAGCATAGACTTACAGTGAGTCAGCCTGCCAGACAACCTAGGAGTCACACACACTCACACGTTGGTGCAGCTATCTTTATGAGGACTTTCCATAGACATAATTATTTCTATACTGTACAAACTATAGATTCTATCCCCTAACCCTAACCCTACCCCTAACCCTCACAAAAAACTTTCTGCATTTTTACCTTTTCAATAAAACATCGTTTAGTATGTTTTTTAAGCGATTTGGATTATGGAGACAATAGAAATGTCCTCATAAACCACATTTATAGCATAATACCCTTTTAATTACCAGTTTGTAACCTAAAAAAAATGTCCTCGTAAACCACCCAAACCTTCACACGCACACACACACACACACACACACACACACACTCAGCCATGACTAGGGTCATGGCAATAGTCACAGAAGCCACATAGACCAGTATGCCTGTTTTAGAGCGAGAGAGGCTAAAATAGATGTTGAGGAATGATGTAGAAACCGCACACACACACACACTGTACCTAAGTCTTGGTCTTTTTTAGTGTCTCTTTCCACACTCCCTCGTTGGCCTCAGACAGGCAGCAAAAATTACAATTTTAACGTATCCAGCTCAAATACATTTATTTTTTGGTAATCTGAACATAAAAGTATAATCAAATTAGCCAAAATAATCAATAAATGAATATTCAAACAGCCTTTGTGAATGGCAGGCAATTTAAATTCTGCGGAAATCTGCTTATCATTCCTTAAAGAAAGTGAGAGAGAGAGTTAATGCAGGTTGTTAACATTAGTTGAACAATAGTTAACATGAGCTGATGCTGCTTAACATTGAACAATACTTTTACAGTGTGACCGGCCTTCGTTTAGCTCTGCGTTGTGTGGATAAATGAACAAGACCGGGCAACAGGAATTACTCAGGCCAGATTTTATTCTGCATGAATAAAGAGACAAATTAATCAAAATAAGCTTGAATCTGTGGCCTTCTCTCACAACTGGAACACCAGCCTGTCCGTGAAAAGCATTATTTTAGCCACAGAGCTTGCACACTCATGCTTAATGAACTCTCTCCAAAAATACATGCTCCATATCATTCACACAAACTTCATACATGTTTGAATAAGATTAAAGTGCATTTAAGAACAAAATTACATGTTTTATTACAATAAACAAAACTCATATCAAACTTTTTAGACGGAGCTTCAGCACAACTAACCTCTCTTCAGTCGCGCTTACCGCGAACTGAAGGAGAGCAACCGGAACCGGAACATAAGTCGTAAAGGAGCCACGCGCCATTTTTAACAATACTGAAAAAGTACCATATAACCATAGAAACATGACATCTCAAATAAAAGAAATCAATATTAAAAGAATAAATTAAATAAAATATTAAAAGAATTTCCAGAATACAAAATAATTATATAAATATAACAAATGATAATAACAAAAAGAGAGATTTTGTGTGAAATTAATAAATAAATATAACACCTGTTACAACAGCAATAATTAATCTTGGGTGGGGATCATTTCTAGATACACTAATACATTTTTAAGAGTAAAAGTTGTGTATATTAACAAGTAAATTCATTATGAACTATCATGAACTAACAATGACCAATGTTTATACATAAATATTTACAGAGATTAAAACGTACTGTACATTGTTCATTGTTGTTAGTTCATGACACATAATGCACTAACATACGCAATCTTTTTATAAAGTGTTACCAATATCAGGGCCGTTTCTAGGCATAGGCGAACTAGGCAGTCCCCTAGGGCGCCACCTGCTGGGGGGCGCCAAAGAGGAGGCTGCCAACACACCCCAAACCCCCCCACCCCCACCCCCTCAACAGGGGCAGCAATAGGGATCTCACCTAGGGTGCCATAATGGTCTGAAACGACCCTGACCGATATAATGATATAATGAGTTTATTTTCATATTATGCCTAGTTATTCCTGACACATCTAAAATTTCCAGTTAGCAAAAAGTTGTATGAAACTATACTGTTCTTGAATATCAGATCTGTGATGGAAAATTTGGTTGTGTGGCGGTGTCTGTGTGAGTTCATAGCAGGCTGTGGCATGTTTTGTTACAGTAAGAATTAACTGTTCTGCAAGGGGGATGGATGGTGACCTGGGGGAGAGGAGTGCTGCGTGGGATGGATGCAGGTCACAGCCTGTCAGAGTGATGGGGGGTGGGGGGGTTGCGGGTGAGAGAGATGGATGGATTGTGGATTGGATGACTGGTGCCTCCAGACAAGCTTGAGTTACAGTGTCTGCAGCTGTGAGTCTGATCCTCGAGGTCGACAAACACCCTGTACACACATACACTTATATAGTATATGTCCATACACATCCACAGAAAACAGCTACATATTCTCTCTTATATTGTCATAAACTCGCTCACACACACTCACGCACAAGCTCATAGGATCATCAGTCCAGCCAAGATGTGCTGTTACAAACCGGCGGACATACTGTACGTTGTGTGTGTATATGTGAGTGTCTGTGCTGCTGCTGGATATTTTCCATACCTGTATGCAATTAAGTGTGACCATGTTTACATGCACAAGAACATGCTGATATTAATCAGAATTTGGTCATATTCTGATTATGAATTCATCATGTAAACATGATAACTTGATGATCAGAATCAGAATGAGCTTTATTGCCAAGTATGCTTACACATACAAGGAATTTGTGTTGGTGACAGGAGCTTCCAGTGTACAACAATACAAAAACAGCAGCAAGACATAGATAATAATAAAAAATAAAAAATAAAACTAATTATACACATACATACAGACACACACATACATACATACATACATATACAAATACACATGGGTAGTGCAAATCTAATACAATCTGTTATGTACAATGCAAATACAAATCTGTTATGTACAGTGCAAATGTTATTTTTATTTTTTTTATTTTTTTATTTTTTTCAGAGGAATGAAATGGCAGAAGAGGTTGGGTGTGTTGGATAAATATAAGAAAGTCTAAACTGTGTATTGCACATAGTTATTGCTCAATTGGACAATTTAACTGTTCATGAGATGGATAGCCTGAGGGAAAAAACTGTTCCTGTGCCTGACAGTTCTGGTGCTCAGAGCTCTGAAGTGTCGGCCAGAAGGCAACAGTTCAAAAAGGTAGTGGGCAGGATGAGTGGGGTTTCTAGCCTTTTTCCTCACTCTGGAAGTGTATAGTTCTTGAAAGGCAAGAAGGCTTCAATAACCAGACAGTTATTGAAGTGCAGAGGACAGACTCAATGACTGCTGAGTAAAACTATATCATAACCAGATTAAGCCAAATATTCTAGTTTCTTGAAAACAGAATTAGGCAGCTGGCTATATTAATATGCCTGTATAAATCAAGTTTTTGGATCATGTAAACACCTTATTCGGAACATCCACTGTAACAGAATATTCATTCATATATCTGCATATCCAAAGGAAAGTAATTCTGAGTGTTACGAGATAAGTAGTTCTGCACACTAGACTACTTGACTTCTATTGTTCATTTTTACAAACTGAGGAAAAGTCAGCATTTTTACACAGTTACTATTAATACAGCTTGTTTGATTTAACATGGTAAAATGTAAGTCATTATTAACGGAAAATCTTGCACAAACAAATCTGTCTTTTTTAACGAATCTTTAAAGTGAACAAATCATTCTTGTTCACCACCATACACTGACTCAAATTTCCCGTTTACCAACATTTCTGCCTTTCAAAGTCAATGAGCTCTTGTTCGAAGCGCAAGACTGCTTTAGAGGCTTTTCTTGCTTTTAAAGACTGACTATAGCTTGAGCCAATAGCATTTGAGTGCGGGCTGTGAAGGAGAATATCATTGGTTTCACCAGCTGAACGAATACGCCCTTCACTGAACCAGTCGAGTCAGTCGTTTGAGTCTGAATGATATGAGACGTTTTGTTCATGAACAAACTAAATGTACTGGTAAACTCATTCAGGAACTTAATGAAGAATCACTCAGTCATCTCATTCATGAATGAGGATCTGCTGACTGGCTGAAAGAGAGGAGGCGGCAAGTCATTCGTTCAGTTCAGCAATCTTGTTCAACAAGAAAAGAGGCTGGATGAATCATGAATAAAAGTAAATGACCACGCATTACAATGACATACAGATGTTATTGAAACTCATTATTATTTTTTAGGCTAGTATTGTTGTCTTCTTTGTATAGCTTGATAAAAAGTTATGCTCAGCAGTTCATAATATGATAGATATTCTTTGTTGTCATTTGTGGGGAAACTCTTATGATGCTTAAACACTTTGCAGTGCTGAAGTCTCTTAGTAGGTTTGTTGATGCAAATTTTAATAAAAAATATTTAGACTTGTTCTGGACGTGAATGATTGTGCTTTTTTGTTCAATGCAAATTACTAGTTCAAAACGTAAAAGAAGGTCATTTGGCGCCATCTATTGGTGGAAATGCGTAATTTGCAGAAATTGTCAATTAACGAATCATTGAACAAATCTGAACTAATCTTTTTGGTGAACAGATTTAAAAGACTCGAGCCACTGGGATGAATCTAAATCCCCACTACTACAACTTGATATTCGCTGGAACTGGTACTGGAATTCGCCACAGGCCACCAGTTTATGAGTCCTGACCTAGTGAATTAAACAATTTGTATGAAAATACAGGTCAAAATGCATCCTGCATTGATTAAAAAGGGACACAACATTTCATCTTTCGATATGGGAGAATCCTGTGTTAAGAAAAAGGTGGCAGCTCTCAGCTTTTTGTGTAGTGAGTGGTTGCGACACTGCTCCGTGTGCTTTCATTGCATGGAAAGAGCAGAATTAACATTCTGCAAAACATCTCCTTTTGTGTACCATGGAAGAAAGAAGGTCATATTTGTTTGAAACAACATTAGAGTGAGTAAATTATAACTTTTACATTTTCATTTTGGGAACTATCACTTTAATTGCGAGTCACATCTAGAGAGGTTGTGTCAGATCAGAGAATGAGGCACAGGACCCAAACGCAGAGTGAAAATAACAGAATTTATTAAAGAGCCCATATTATGCTAATTTACAGGTTTACAATTTTATTTTGGGGGTCCACTAGAATAGGTTTACATGCTTTAATGTTAAAAAAAAACACATTATTTTTCTCATACTGTACATTTCTTTTCCCCTCTCTTCATCCTCTGGCTCAAACGCTCTGATTTACCTCCTGTCTCTTTAAAGCCCACCTTTCCAAAAAGCCCAGTCTGCTCTGATTGGTCAGCTGGCCTAGTCTGTTGTTATTGGTCAACCACGTAGAGCGTGTGTCGGAAATGTAATGCCCCTGTAGGGCTTTACTGGTTGTTTAGATCAGTGTTACTATCAGAAATAATTGATAATTTTTTCTTTAGTTAGTAATTAATATTTAAATTAATTAATTGAATCTAACTCATTAAAACCTCATATGGGGCTCCAGTAAATGTAGTGCGCTACGTTTAGGAGCGGGTTGGTTATTAGCAATAATTAATAATTATCAAAGATAATTATTAATTATTAAAATCAATAGAACATTGATGAGAATCAATGTTAGCTTTTTTAATCATTTAAATCAACAATTATCAAAGATAATCACCAATCATTAACATCGATGAAACATTAATTAAAATTAACACTAGCTTATTGATCATTCAAGTTCAACAATCTTCAAAGATAATTATCAATTATCAAAAATCAATAGAATATTAATAAGGATTAACATTGACAGGGCACCACTCTGGAATCAGGGACTAATAACCAGATAGTATAACAGTCTCAATATTAGATTGTTTTCTTAGGAAAATCGACATCCGAAGAATATCGATTTTCGGGAAAAAAACAATGAATGAAGGCTTGAATCCGAGCACTGACATCCCGTCAGCATGACACAGGTGTATGCAAAACAAACCAAAACACTTCTTTCTGTAATATAACAAAGTTTATTTATGCAGTAATATCAATTAATAATTAATACAATGCAGTCAATAAACTTCCGACTTACAACTACAAACTAAACAGTGATATGATTAGATATGGAAACTAAAATAATCCTATAACACATGAGGGTGTGTGTGTGTGAGAGTGTGTGTGTGAGTGTGTGTGTGTGTGTGTGTGTGGTTAGTACGAGAGAGAGAGAGAGAATAAAGTGACGGCCCCAAAGCCGGTTTCGCGATCGTGGGAGAGAAAGCAGCTGTTAGTTTATCACTCAGAGACGCAGTGGACGGCTCGTAAACCGTCCCGTGGTCTTTGATTCTTTAATGGATAAACTCAATTTGCCGGTCTCACCCGCGATGGTGGAAATGCACAACAGTCCAGTGTGGTTGGACTACAATACAGCAAACCTCATTCGTGATAATTAATACCCTGAGTATTAATAAAAAAGCGGACACGGCGGTCCGTAAACTGTACAAGCAATTACCTTGATACACAAGAATAACACACTATAAAATTCTATCTCTGCCCAGACATAAACCTCTTACTTGAATCGTATGAGGACATAGAATGTGTGTTCATCCGTCCTTTAACTCCGACTCGGTTCCTCGAGGCTCAGGTGACGACGGGAGGCCGCTTCCTCGCTCTGTCGGCGGGCAGTACGGCTGCTGATTCTCGGCGGGCTGGCAGAGAAATCAGCGACATCGACTTGATTGAAGTTGTCTTTAATCTTTTATCTCTTCACTTCTGCAAACGGATGAAGATGTGGATTGCTCGACGGTCTCCTTCGGATCCGTTAGAGTGTTCGGTGGAACACAGAGTAATCTCAACTCGTCCAGCGAGATGGAGATTGTATGGCCACAGTTTCAAGTCATATGTTACTTCCTTGTGCCACGAGGCTACACCTGAGAGCAGCGATGAGCTGCATCTACACACTGCGAGCAAAGTTGCTGGAAGCAAATCCCGGAAGCATTTCAGAGGTATTTCTACTCCTGATGATGTCATGGTTGAGGTGCGTTCTGTTGTGTGCCTCATCCAATAGGAGTTGAGAGTTCGATCCTTTAGTGAGCAAGGCTTCATGGGATTTTGTAGCTTTCTTACAAGTACACTGTTGATCATTGTGAACCTAACAAAGCTTCAAGTAAAAGGCACGTAGTGCATCTAAGTTAGTAATCTTTTGCTGGAATGGGTGCAGCCGAACTTTTTTCGCCCGAGATATGAACTGAGAACAGAGGCTTACTCCCGGTTGGACATTACATTATTAGAGAGTTAGTGAGTAAGTTAGCCGTGGACTACCGATAGTGGCCATAACGTTACACTCTTGAGATCAACCATTTTGTTACACAGTTTTAGGTATAAGCCGGCCCACAGCTGAATAGTAAACCCTTACCAAAACAATAACATTACATAGCAAGTTAGCCGAGCACTTCCGTGGATTGCAGACATAAAATTACCATTTGTAAAAATAAATCCATCTCCTCACTGTGGCATGGGGGGGCGTGGTCATATGTCGGTCTGCGGGATAGGGAAAGCGGTAAGGATCTTCACCTGGGTTATGATTACTCTAACACCTGTCTCTGATTATACTGATGGTGGAGTGAGACCTGAAAAGGCACGCCAGAGTGTCAGAGTGGGGAGAGAGCACCAGGGACGAGCAAGAGACACAAGCAACAAAACCATCCCTTTTTGAGTTGGCTATAAGCCGTGACATTGTGTGCAAAATAAAGAGACTGACCTTAACTGTTCACTGTCTCCTGACTCCTCCATTGCTCACGAACATAGAGCTTTTCACAATCACTATTCATGATAGTTAGAACAACAAACAATCTGCATAATTCTACACAATTGTAGGTAAAAGTGGGCCTTCAGCTGATTAGCAAAACTATTTAAACACAATAACATTAGCTAGCAGGTTAGCAGAGGCCTACAGCTGTGCACTGGGTGTGCACCGTAGCTACAACACAAAACTCTGCATGTGAACTCTCGGTAGCAGATAAATCCACAAATAATCAAGCATACTTACAGTTTGTGATCCTGAAGTGCCAGATTGTCCCAACAAAGTGGGAACTGCATCATCTTTCGGGAGTAACCGTCTTGAAAATCTGGCATTGGTTGTGGTTGTACTGCTGAGGAATATTGGTAAAAAAACATTTGAACCACTGATTCTTCAATTCGTCTGCCTTTGGAAGTCCAAACAAAGAGGTTTTGCTTTCACAGTGAAGAAAACAGCGTCTTCTCAACATGTCGACAACACTAACCCAACTCATCCTGGCCTCAGCTATAACCAGAGGTGGGTAGAGTAGCCAAAACCTGTACACAAGTAAAAGTACAATTACTTAAAAAAATAGATATTACTCAAGTAAAAGTACTAACATAATTATTTGAGTAAGAGTAACAAAGTATCCAATTAAAAGAGTAGTCAAGTAGTGAGTAACTCATTACTTTCACAAATTACATAATAGACGTTAACTCCCCTATATTCCATTACATAATACACATTTAACATATATTACAGAATTATTATTATTATTAATGGAAACTCTGTCATCATTCACCATCATGTTGTTCCAAACCCATATGACTTTTTTCCATGCAACACAATAAGGAGATATAATGTTTGCCTAAGTCACTATTTACTTTCAGTGAATGTTTTTTTTTTTCCATATCTTGAAAGTGAACGGTGACCGAGACTGTCAGTCCCTAACATTCTGTCTAACATATTTTGTGTTCCACAAAAATACAAAGGGTTACACAGGTAAATTATGGCTGAGCTATCACTTTAAAGGGATAGTTCACCCAAAAATGAAAATTCTCTCATCATTTACTCACCCTCATGCCATCCCAGATGTGTATGACTTTCTTTCTTCTGCAGAACACAAATTAAGATTTTTAGAAGAATATTTCAGCTCTGGAGGCCAAAATTGTGATGCTCCAAAAAGCACATAAAGGCAGCATAAAAGTAATCCATAAGACTCCAGTAGTTAAATCCATATCTTCAGAAGTGATATGATAGGTGTGGGTGAGAAACAGATCAATATTTGTCATTTTTGCTAGACATTCTTCTCCCTGCCCAGCAGGGGGCGATATGCAGAGAAGAATGGGAATCACCAAAAACACAAGAAGAAGAATGTGAAAGTGATCTGTTTCTCTGTTTCTCATCCACATATTCTCATATCACATTGCTTCTGAAGATATTGATTTAATCACTGGAGTCTTATGGATTACTTTTATGCTGATTTATGTGATTTTGTTTAGCCTTTAAAATGTTTCCACCCATTCACTTGCATTGTATGGACCTACAGAGCTGAGAAATTCTTCTAAAAATCTTCATTTGTGTTCAGCAGATGAAAGAAAGTCATACAGGTGGCATAATGAGAATTGTAATTTTTGGGTGAACTATCCCTTTAAGGGCTCTTGTCAGATCTTGATGAATTTGTCAATAAAAAGAGGTTTGGAAACATTTCTAGTAATTATTACGGTAAAAAATTGAAAATGTCCAACAAGGATATTATATATAATGCTGAAATATAAACCAAAGCAAGATCATGCTTTATTAATGCCTATTTTTCGCTATTTCATAGCTTTTAAAATCTTGTGTGGATTCTTATTTCGTTGCAATTACAGTTTTCAGTGTCGAAAGAATTTAGATCATTAGTTCTGTACAGCAGTACTGCCGCTCCCTAAACGCAGATTATGCAGCCTGTGTAGGGCACCAACCCCGGTCGTGGAACACTCGCTGTGTCTGAAACCGCCCCCTATCCACTATATAGTGCATTTCGGGTGTCCGCCATTTTGTAGGATTGTCTGAATTCTGAGTGAGCCACTCGTTCCCTTCTTTTGTTCACTCATTCTTACCCACAATGCACTCTAATTTCGAGTGTACATTTGATGTACACTCGACAATGGTTAATTGCCCACAATCCACCGCAGGGAAGACGTACGAGCTGGGAGTTTACTGCTTCCTTCACTCCTGCAATGTTTTATTTCATGCTGAATGTATTATATTACTTTTTGACAAATCATTACTTGATTGACAAAATCACATATAGAGAGGCAAAACATACAGATACATTTTATGTATGTAAATGTATAATGCATAAATGTAGTCTTTATTTGATAAAATGTGTACTCTTTATATTAACATACAGTATATATAAAAAATGACAAACAGAATGAAGATTTATTGTATAAATATATTTTTTAATAAGAATAACGAGTAAGACCCAAGTATTTTAAAAGTTCATATGTGACGTTGTTTCTGCGACAGCCCTAGAGCTCCGACACTCAGTGTATATGTCAGCATCCGAATTCACTCACTCATTTCGTTCACTCACTGCTGAGATATAGTGCACTAACTGCCATTCACTATATAGGAAATAGTGAATGAGTGAACGATTTTGGACACAGCCACTCTCTTCTCCATACGATCGCATCGCCCCACACATCTCTCACACGCGCGCCTCGCACCCCTCGCTTTGCACACGCAGAAACGCTCCAGTTGCCAATCACTTGAATGGCAGAGCAAAAGGCATTTACACTTAACTTGGATGTTTACACAGTAAATCTGCCAGAAGTAGCTGCAATAGTTTCCAGTAAATGCGTAAATACTGCTAATGACATGCAGGACAAAGCGCACTGATATATTGCTGCACTGATTTAAAAATGTACACTTACAAATGTACAGGTGCATCTCAATAAATTAGAATGTCGTGGAAAAGTTCGTTTATTTCAGTAATTCAACTCAAATTATGAAACTCGTGTATTAAATAAATTCAGTGCACACAGATTGAAATAGTTTAAGTCTTTGGTTCTTTTAATTGTGATGATTTTGGCTCACATTTAACAAAAACCCACCAATTCCCTATCTCAAAAAATTAGAATACATCATAAGACCAATAAAAAAAACATTTTTAGTGAATTGTTGGCCTTCTGGAAAGTATGTTCATTTACTGTGTATGTACTCAATACTTGGTAGGGGCTCCTTTTGCTTTAATTACTGCCTCAATTCGGCGTGGCATGGAGGTGATCAGTTTGTGGCAATGCTGAGGTGGTATGGAAGCCCAGGTTTCTTTGACAGTGGCCTTCAGCTCATCTGCATTTTTTGGTCTCTCGTTTCTCATTTTCCTCTTGACAATACCCCATAGAGAATGGGGTTCAGGTCTGGTGAGTTTGCTGGCCAGTCAAGCACACCAACACCATGGTCATTTAACCAACTTTTGGTGCTTTTGGCAGTGTGGGCAGGTGCCAAATCCTGCTGGAAAATGAAATCAGCATCTTTAAAAAGCTGGTCAGCAGAAGGAAGCATGAAGTGCTCCAAAATTTCTTGGTAAATGGGTGCAGTGACTTTGGTTTTCAAAAAACACAATGGACCAATACCAGCAGATGACATTGCACCCCATCATCACAGACTGTGGAAACTTAACACTGGACTTCAAGCAACTTGGGCTATGAGCTTCTCCACCCTTCCTCCAGACTCTAGGACCTCGGTTTCCAAATGAAATACAAAACTTGCTCTCATCTGAAAAGAGGACTTTGGAACACTGGGCAACAGTCCAGTTCTTCTTCTCCTTAGCCCAGGTAAGATGCCTCTGACATTGTCTGTGGTTCAGGAGTGGCTTAACAAGAGGAATACGACAACTGTAGCCAAATTCCTTGACACATCTGTGTGTGGTGGCTCTTGATGCCTTGACCCCAGCCTCAGTCCATTCCTTGTGAAGTTCACCCAAATTCTTGAATCGATTTTGCTTGACAATCCTCATAAGGCTGCGGTTCTCTCGGTTGGTTGTGCATCTTTTTCTTCCACACTTTTTCCTTTCACTCAACTTTCTGTTAACATGCTTGGATACAGCACTCTGTGAACAGCCAGCTTCTTTGGCAATGAATGTTTGTGGCTTACCCTCCTTGTGAAGGGTGTCAATGATTGTCTTCTGGACAACTGTCAGATCAGCAGTCTTCCCCATGATTGTGTAGCCTAGTGAACCAAACTGAGAGACCATTTTGAAGTCTCAGGAAACCTTTGCAGGTGTTTTGAGTTGATTAAATGATTGGCATGTCACCATATTCTAATTTTTTGAGATAGTGAATTGGTGGGTTTTTGTTAAATGTGAGCCAAAATCATCACAATTAAAAGAACCAAAGACTTAAACTACTTCAGTCTGTGTGCATTGAATTTATTTAATACACGAGTTTCACAATTTGAGTTGAATTACTGAAATAAATGAACTTTTCCACAACATTCTAATTTATTGAGATGCACCTGTATGTCATAAGAGCCCAGTTACAAAATCACCCTGAAAATGACATTACACAGAAAAGCCCGTGTTATCATTAGAGCCAAAACATACCTCGACACGCTGCCTTAAATTGAAGCTGTGATTTTAATCTTGAAATATCAGCTTGTCTTGGTGTTAAATGAAGGCGAAACTATTCTTTTTTTTTTACTGTGTGGAGTGAAGAAGGTGTTTCACTTTGAAGAGTTTGATGCTGCAGCAGTGACGATTTGAGTGACAGTCTATGTCAGCATGCGCAGCTGTGTGAACTTCGCTGTCGTAAAAGTTCCATTCAATAATCTCTCAATAAATGACACATTAACTAAAATTAAACCCAGTAATGTAACGACAGGAACACCGCCTATTGTAAAGAAGTAAAAGTAAAATAAATTCATTAGAAATTTACTTGAGAGAGAGTAAAAAGTACCCACTTTTAAACCTACTCTAAAAGTTTTTTTTTTTTTCTCCAAAAAGTTACTCAAGTAAATATAACGAAGTAAATGTGGTGCATTACTACCCACCTTTGGCTATAACTACATTTGTTTGAGGGCAGGCTAAAGTAGCCCTTAGGCAGGCATTATGCAAATGTGTTACATAGTGATGTAGATACTTTACGGAAGAAATGGCTGGACTACTGTTGTCCAGCCATTTATTGTAGTTCTGAGCAGTGTTGTCTGTGGGAGAGAATAAATCCCTTTTGTGTGGACTTTGAGCTTTGTAACTTTGTAGACCTTTTACATGCACAAACAGCTATGTTACACACTAAAGGAAAGGTAAAATCCCAAAAAGCATAATAGGGCCTCTTTAATACAAAATAAATAAAAAACAAACCAAAACTCCCACAAGGGGGAAAAAACAAACATAAACTACCCTGTAGGGGGAAAAGGTAATCCAGGGCTGGGGCAGAATGCAGCGGGGAACAGGACCGGCTGGACCAGGTGGGGATGAACAGGAACGAACATACAATAAACAGGACCAACCAACTAGACCAACTGGAAAACAAGATGAACTGGCACTGGACAACAAACATGAGGAGACTTAAATAGGGAGAGAAATCAACAGGTTAACAAGACAGGGCAGGTGTGACTAATAAACTATTAATGGGCAAAAAAGGAGGTGGGGTATGACGCAAGATACAGAAGCAACAAAAAAACAAAACAAAAAACACCTTAATGGCATGAACGCACATCGCCAAAACAATAAGGCAATATTTTTCCAACCTACAAACAAGATGAGAGAATGTGTAGCAAAACTAAACAAAGCGATGCAGCGCATTCTCACAATAAACGAAATTTGAGTGTACATCGCGAGGCAAACGCCACACGATGCCCGCAACAGGAGACAAAAACAAGACAGGACACCTGCGCGAGAGTTCGTCCACACACACATTCGATACCTTATACCAAAGTGACCAAACCTCAGCACAACATGAAGACAGCTCACGACCTGGGTGCGCACCCGTGCTCGTGAGAGACAGACAAACTATTGACACGAGTGCATGCTGCCAAGATGACATAAGCGTGATGCATCAACGTCAATAACAGACATGGACCATGAGTGTCCAGATCCCGACACAGACCGAAACCGAACCAGAAGACCGAAGAGCGCACAGCAGGGAATACAACTGAAACAATGCGCTCACACAAAGATAGACAATGAAACACAAGACAGACATTAGATAATAATACCAGGGTCCTGTCAGACAAAAACCCAGACTGACAGAGTGACAGGACCATGACAGTTTGTATATGTGTGTGACAGCATCTGTAAGTGTTAGACATGGGTCGTGTAAGGTTGAATCAGAGCTGGTGTGAGTCCCCCCTTCTTTTTCTATCACGGTCCAGCCACTAATGGGATTATCGAGCAACTAATGCTAACGGAGACCAGTTCAAGTCGAGGTACTGCCAACTCTGGTTAAGCGCAACAGCATTTCCCTCTCTGTGGGACAGGTGCATTCTCATGCCAGCATTGCTCTGTGTTTCCCTTCCCCCACCAAAACCACTGCTGAAGATTTAACCCCACCCACTTAAACCAAAGTGTCTGGGGTTTAGGAGTTCAGACGCTGGGCTGAAGGCATGAGGGTGGAGACTCACAGGTTAGAGAGCGATTTTTATCTACTGGGCCATAAGGTTATAGAAAGATTACAGACATTTTGAATGTAAATTTGTAAAATTGTGTGGAATAAATAATATATCTCATTTAAAAATGATACAATTATTAACAGGACACATTATCATGCATAATTCTTGAATATCCTCATTAACACAAACACTTCTGACTTCTTATGTGCATGCATGCATTGTGTTTGCAGCGAACACAATGCATGCATGCATACACAAACACAAAGTCATTCAGAACATGATGTTCTAGAAACTTTATATGCATCTCTGATTCAATTTTGGACTCGAATGATGCTTGAAGCTTCCTTGCTGCACTTCAGAGCGACCTCTGAGCACAGGAAGTACATACGGCTCTAGCAAATGAAAAGCATGCACACCCACTGAACGTGTTGTGTGTCTGCAGCTGGTAGGCTAATCTGCGTTCTCATCTGTACACATCAGTAAAGTTTGTGTGCACCTGATATCATTTACGCACATTGAGGTTTCACAGCTTAGCAACACACGTGGTGACATAGCAACTCACTTAATCTCACCACAGTGGCTTCCTCTTTTAAAAACACATGCGTATGCCAGTGCATATACACACAAACACATTAGCTTACACACAATCGAAAGCTGCACTGTGCATATACAGTACATTTGTGAACTGAAACCTAACAGCACTTATAGACATGTAACATCACTTTATCTCACTTTTTCTCTCATTTAAACACATACAGGTGCATCTCAATAAATTAGAATGTCGTGGAAAAGTTCATTTATTTCAGTAATTCAACTCAAATTGTGAAACTCGTGTATTAAATAAATTCAATGCACACAGACTGAAGTAGTTTAAGTCTTTGGTTCTTTTAATTGTGATGATTTTGGCTCACATTTAACAAAAACCCACCAATTCACTATCTCAAAAAATTAGAATATGGTGACATGCCAATCAGCTAATCAACTCAAAACACCTGCAAAGATTTCCTGAGCCTTCAAAATGGTCTCTCAGTTTGGTTCACTAGGCTACACAATCATGGGGAAGACTGCTGATCTGACAGTTGTCCAGAAGACAATCATTGACACCCTTCAAAAGGAGGGTAAGCCACAAACATTCATTGCCAAAGAAGCTGGCTGTTCACAGAGTGCTGTATCCAAGCATGTTAACAAAAGTTGAGTGGAAGGGAAAAGTGTGGGAGAAAAAGATGCACAACCGACTGAGAGAACCACAGCCTTATGATTGTCCAGCAAAATCGATTCAAGAATTTGGGTGAACTTCACAAGGAATGGACTGAGGCTGGGGTCAAGGCATCAAGAGCCACCACACACAGACATGTCAAGGAATTTGGCTACAGTTGTCGTATTCCTCTTGTTAAGCCACTCCTGAACCACAGACAACGTCAGAGGCGTCTTACCTGGGCTAAGGAGAAGAAGAACTGGACTGTTGCCCAGTGGTCCAAAGTCCTCTTTTCAGATGAGAGCAAGTTTTGTATTTCATTTGGAAACCAAGGTCCTAGAGTCTGGAGGAAGGGTGGAGAAGCTCATAGCCCAAGTTGCTTGAAGTCCAGTGTTACGTTTCCACAGTCTGTGATGATTTGGGGTGCAATGTCATCTGCTGGTGTTGGTCCATTGTGTTTTTTGAAAACCAAAGTCTGCACCCGTTTACCAAGAAATTTTGGAGCACTTCAGGCTTCCTTCTGCTGACCAGCTTTTTAAAGATGCTGATTTCATTTTCCAGCAGGATTTGGCACCTGCCCACACTGCCAAAAGCACCAAAAGTTGGTTAAATGACCATGGTGTTGGTGTGCTTGACTGGCCAGCAAACTCACCAGACCTGAACCCCATAGAGAATCTATGGGGTATTGTCAAGAGGAAAATGAGAAACAAGAGACCAAAAAATGCAGATGAGCTGAAGGCCACTGTCAAAGAAACCTGGGCTTCCATACCACCTCAGCAGTGCCACAAACTGATCACCTCCATGCCACGCCGAATTGAGGCAGTAATTAAAACAAAAGGAGCCCCTACCAAGTGTTGAGTACATATACAGTAAATGAACATACTTTCCAGAAGGCCAACAATTCACTAAAAATGTTTTTTTTTTATTGGTCTTATGATGTATTCTAATATTTTGAGATAGTGAATTGGTGGGTTTTTGTTAAATGTGAGCAAAATCATCACAATTAAAAGAACCAAAGACTTAAACTACTTCAGTCTGTGTGCATTGAATTTATTTAATACACGAGTTTCACAATTTGAGTTGAATTACTGAAATAAATGAACTTTTCCACGACATTCTAATTTATTGAGATGCACCTGTAAATAGATTATGTACATGAAGTGTTAGCAAAGTTATTGTTGGTATTGTATTTTATTGCAGTTGTAAAATGTAAGTATATGCAGTGTTGGGTGAAATTTGGAGAGGGTCCTCACTACAGACTGTAGCATGATGACGTAGTGGATCTAATGCTCTGTGTAGTGGATTTTGGTGATGTAGTGGATGTTTTGGTTTTTATGCGTTACACTAAATACATTATTACTTAGCATTAAAGTATTACACTGAGACATTTGTTTAATATACCGTAGCTTAGCATTTATAAATGGTCATAACCATGAATTTCGTAAATTACTTTTCCTTGTTTTTCCTCATCACCCACAGAAAACTAATATCTAAATTAATCAATATACTCCTCACTATGATGTGCTCCTTATTTTAACATCTCCCCCGCTGTACATAAATGCCATGGGGTGAATTATTTGTATTTGTATGTTAACATGTAGTGGTCAAACATACTTGGAAGTATGCAAAAGTGAAATTAAAGTGAATCTGGAGCACTTTAAAAATGACGCGCTCAGCACACAGAACCGAATGGAGCACATCTGTTACTCTGAGCACGAGATGGAGTTGTGGAGCATAGAACCACTCTGAATACACTGAAATAATGCTTATACACAATACAGACAGGACAGAGCAGCATGGATAGACTTTGAAGGGAACAGCTTGATTTATCTACTAATTTAATTAAATCGTCGTAGCCCTTTGTGGTTAAATAATCGCACAATGTCATAACGCGATATTATTTTAATTAATTGTGCAGCCCTAATATATAAATGTGTGTGTGTGTGTGAGTTATGAATATATACTGAATTAATGACAGTTAAGTACGCTACAGTAATAAAACAAAACATTAAAATGTGAATACACATGCGCATTAAAACATCCACTACGTCACTAAAACCCAACACGCATGGGATTAGATCCACTGCGTCATCACGCTACAGTCTGCAGCGAGGAGTACTTGGAAATTTGGCTACAAAGTAATTAGTTACAGTAATCTAATAACTTCTTTAGTCAAAATGTAGTGTAACGCATTACATTTTACATTTTTGCAATTGTTACAGTTACTGACTTTCAATTAATTTAATTTCTTTTCAAGACATAACTTAAGTTATACATATTTCTAAAATAATATCTATGAGGAATACATTTAAAACACAAATTATGTCAATATTCAATATATTGACAAATTTTGTCAAGCTTCAGTCCAGTCCTCTCCACTGCATATGTTAGTGCACTTTCCTTACAAAAATCATGGCAAATGTGCCGCAGATTTGCCACTCATTATTTTCACATGCAAATGAGCTTTGCTGAAAGTTCATCACTAATGGTGAAGAGCTGCAATCTTCTGGCAAACATTTGCAGTGAATCAAAATCTCATTTGCATGTGAAAATAACAAGTGGCAAATTTGCTGGAAATTTGCGGACAGTTTGCAGCTAGTTTATATTTTTAGTAAGGGGTCCCATTAAATGGCTTTACTAGCACAGCTTTCTTTCCTGTGTTGATGTATTTTCTATTGAAACAGAAGCTGGAACAAACTATATCAGAGGACCTGTGACATTTTATAAGTAGCCAATAGCCTTAAGCTTTGCCACAGCTGTGAACCATGATTTGCTACTTGCTATTGCTAGTCAGAGTCATGTGGCTTCAAGGGGAGGAATATTCACTTTCTAAAGAGCATTTTGTTGAACAAAAATTTGGAAATGCCACAGAGTTCAAGATGAGTCATCAAATATTAATTGTTTCATTTCACAAAGGAGAAAGACTGTAAATTTTAAAGGTGAATATCTGCTAAAAGTTCATTTTGTCAGCTTGAAATTTAAAAGTCCACTAGCATATAGATGGCCTCAAAGCTTACAGACATGGTTGGCCATAATACATTAATTTTGATTTTAGATCCATTTTAAATCTATTAATATAAACAGGTTTTTGTGAGGGTTCTGGGTTTGGATGTAGGGTTGTGGTATAGCAAATTAGCAAATATTGTTAGCTTAGCATAAAAAACATGGTCTTTGGGAAAATTTTGTGACATCCTTATTTGGAAAAAGGATCCATACATAAATAAACAAATGATTTTAATTTTTAATTCTAAAAATGCAAAAAGTTTTCTTGTAGGTTAGGGTGTGGATTAGGGTTAATCTAATATAATTTTAATTTGTCTTATATAAAAACAATAGATGTCTATTGTATGTCACCATTTAGAAAGCTAAGTAAGTGTGTGTGTGTGTGTGTGTGTGTGTGTGTGCTATAACTCAGTCTCTCTCACTCTCTGCTCTGTTTGCACAATGTGATGTCCTGGATGGTGTATTTGACAGGTAAGTACACAAACCTGCTGTGTGCTATCTGCTGGCCTATAGTTCAGGGTCAGGGGTTAACCTCACACACGTAAGTGGGGCTGCCGGTTCTATGGCAGCTAGAAACCGCATTGCTGCCTGCACACACACACACACACACACACACACTGACAGCAGAACGCTATTGTCTGTGGTTTGTTTCTTTGTGCAAAAGGTCAAAAGGAAACTTACAGATCAAACACTCACAGACTTATAACTTTCATCCTGACGTAGGTAAAACCCTGTGAATTTCTGCTAACATATTCTGTACACATGTATTTCATCACATTTGTTCTCAATAGCATTTAATAATTGAGATCTTCAAAGGAGTATGCACAAGGAAACACAGTTCCTCTATGTAAACACACACACACACACACACAACCTGATATTGATCAGTAGATTTATGATTTATGAGCATTTTAAATACTGAGGACCACTTCAAATGTTGGTTTTCAAAATGTTTCACTGTATTTGTGAGGATTTCTTTTTAAATTATTATTATTATTTGTCCCTCACAAGTATAGCTAAACCTGTACACACACATGTGTGTACACACACTTAGAGCAAGAACAGCATCAAAACAAAGATGAATGCCACTGACTGTCACCAGAGTAAACTTATGTGCAACGTTCACAAAGGAAACAAATGAGATCAAGGTGTTCTGATGGTATCATTTTCTCACCCTCTCGCTCTAAGATCAGATTGGCAGGTTGCTGTAAATGTTTGTCAGAATATCTGCAGTTTGTGGTTCACAGCTCATGCGGCACAGAATTAAGCTTTGAACAAGTTTTGTTTTTTCTTTTTTCTTGACAAAGACAGTTCTCTTAGCAATTTTTTAAAGATTGTGAGAAATTTTGATTTTCTTTATGACACAGTACAGCTTTTTCGAAATGTCTGCACACTCATTTGAATCAGGCATGGCATTTTTCCATCAACAATACTTCTGTTAAAATGGTCTGAAGAAAATGTGAGTTGCACTTGCCTGTAAAAAAACTCACCTCCACAAAACTAGAATGTTGTGGGTGGTTGCTATGGTGTTGCTATGCAGTTGCTAAGGTAATAATTCCGCACTAATGCATTTCATTTGAAAACACACTGATTTTGCCACACTAGAATGCCATTTTCCTCCACTGAAAACTGAGACTTTCGAAAACACTCTCTATAACTGGGAGAGTTATTTTTGTGCCTTAACCAGATTCAATGCGATAAGATTCCAGAAACAACTAATCTTTCTCTCCACACTGAATGCAATAATGCAGTTTTAATGTTTTCTGTCTGTCCTTCAACTAAAGTCTAATGGACTCTTTTGCCCGTTTTATTATACGGCAGGCGAAAATCATTTTGGAAAAGTACAAGTTTGAAAGAGTAACAGCAGAAAGGAAAAGTAATAATTTAGGCATTTATGTTGGTAGCTCAAACAACGTGGAGTGAGATACCTATTACAGTTTTGCCACCTTTGCGCATAGTATTCCAATGCAAAAACCTACCACTCACAATCTAGTGTAAGCAGGCGCATCTGCGCTGAAATAGCGCTGTGTCTTGAGTATTTAAATTAAATCATTGTCATTCCACGCAAACACACCTTCTTTATATTTAAATAAGGCTTGTTGAAATAAACATCAAACTACCTAATTTTAAATAAATACATTTTAAATAATTTTATTACAAAGAGATTCTGGTATACAATTTATATTGTATGGCAGCAGTAATTGATCAAATAATGATCAAATGATGGAGAAGAGCATTATAACCTGGCATATATCCAGATGTGTGGTGTAGTCAAGCACAATTTTTGCATGCTAAAGAGATGATTCAGATGTCTGTATTATAGTAGTCAGTAATGCTGTAACGTCCAAGAAGTGTGTGTCAGATCGCAGTGGTCTTCTGCATCCTCCACTAAATAGCATTCAGAGCCGACACGCAAGATTGGAATTGTGCCGTGCAAATTGATTTTAGAAACGATTTTGTGGCCGCATTTGCATCGTTGCCTGGTCTGCATAATTATTTTAGTGAATCGGGCACTAAACCAGTGCAGACAGACAAATAAACAGTGCTTTTACCGGGGTGCAATTATTTAGTGAATATTTAGTGAATCGTTAGCGTGGATGTCTTAGGCAACATCCACACTAATACATTTTATTTTGAAAACGCATTGATTTTGCTGTGTTTATGCCTCTCATTCACCCTAGAATGCAGTTTTTCTCCACCAAATATGGAGCGTTTCAAAAACAGTCTCCATTACTGCATACTTTGGAAAACTGAGTTTTCAAACTGGATGTGGCCTTAACCAGATGCAATGCGATAAAGTAAAATTCCAGCAAAAAGTAATTTGTCTGTTTACAATGAACGTCATAATGCTGCATAGGGCTGTGTCGATACAATCAAATATATTGTGTTTCGATATATTTTGATACTTTTTCTAATGATATTGTATCGATACTTTAGATCCATATATTGATATTTATATTCAACTATTTGTGTATTCATATCATGTAAACACACAACAAACTTGGCACACTGTTACATCTAAATAAATGTAATTTACATTTACATTCATGCATTTGGCAGATGCTTCTATCCATGCATTTGCACTTATTACATGGACAATTCTACAGAAGCAACCTGGAGTTAAGTGCCTTGCTCAAGGACACAATGGTGGTGGCTGTGGGTACTGAACTGGCAACGTTCTGCTTACCAGTTATGTGCTTTAGCCCACTAAACCACCACCAATCCATAATTTAATGAGGCCACCTAGAGACAAAAACGTGATGTTTTGAGCTACATGCTCTTGGTCAGACATCAGTATATAGCTGAAATAAACCCAAATGAATTGGAATTGAAATTGGAATTGATTTGTAATTAAATCAAATTATGATATCGTAATATATCGAATCGTGGCATGTGTATTGCAATTAGTATCGTATCGTGAGGTATCAGGCGATACCCAGCTCTAATGCTGCGAGACGTGGCACAATAAAAGCCAGTCAGAACATATTTGATGTTCTGGATTAGGACAAAAACTTTGATTAACATGAAAGAGGTTGTGCATCACTTTTTATAGTTCGTCGCTTTATTGTGTCAGGTCTGGTTAGGTGGTATGGTGTTCTGGGTGGTTGTTGACCAAGTCTGGTCCCTAGATACCTAGATATGGCTTGGTGTGTAAGGTGTTTGTTCATATCAAATCCCTAACCCAAAGTATGAGCAATAGTGATGCTTGCCTGAGCATGCACCAGTAATTATGAGTAAATAAATGCTGATAGAAGTAATTAATTTAAATTGCTGTGGGTGTGTTTTAAAACTTGTGTTTCCCACACACACACACACACACACACACACACACACACACACACACACACACACACACACTCACTCACTCTCTCTCTCTCTCTCTGTGCACATGTGCGAGTATGGTGGGAAGAGTGTTTTTTTGTTGGGAAGAGTGGAGCGTGTTGGTTAGAGTGAGCATGAGAAACTGTTCTTTTTTCAACATATTTTTCTTTCTTTCTCCCCCAACCCCCCCCCCCCCCCTTTTTTTTTTTTTTTGTCAATATATTATAATTTAGGAAAGTACTTTGTATTTTAAGCCGCGGCTTTTGTCGTGTGACGGTATGGCTTCTGACCCTGTACAGGTAAACCCACACCTGTCAATGCGAAATGGGTGCAGGTGTGTGCCCAAGCCTGGCGTTAGCGTGGAGGATGTACTCGTGGTGGTGGGAGAATTGGTCGGTTTTGAGAATATTCTCTCAGCATCACGAATGAACAAAGCTATTGTAGTGTTTTTGAAAACGGAACAGCTAGTGAACCAGCTGACTGAGAGCGGAATTTGGATCAAAGAAATGTTTGTGCCTGTGACTCCTTTAGCGTCTCTGGCTACTAAAGTAACAATTTAAAATGTGCCACCTTTCATCTCAAACGACGGCATTACTAAAGAGTTGACACGATATGGAAAAATTGCAAGTAGAGTTAGAATGATCACGTTAGGATGTAAAAACACGGCACTGAAACACGTTCTTTCTTTTAGACGGCAAGTTTTTATGTTTCTCACTTCCCCTGAGCGTACGTTAGAGATCTCGTTCCATGTGAGTCATGGAGAAAATTCCTATATGCTGTATGCAAGTACCGACAACCTTAAGTGCTTTGAATGTGGAAATTTAGGCCACAAACGTTTCTCTTGCCCACGTAAGAAAGTAGATAATGAACAGCATTTGCCTGTCGATTCAACGGAGAGTGGATCGTCTAAAGACAACAACAGTACTGATACCGTGGAAATTACAACGACATGACAAAAGCAAGTGACAGAGAAGCAAAGGCCTTCTGAGGGAGTCATCGGGCACAATGAGGTGAGTGAAAGCGATGGTGATGCTGAGGGTGAGCAAGCTGGATGTAGTTATGCTGTTGTCAGGCATTTAAGTAATGAAGTTGAAGATGTGGTTAATAGTGAGAATGTGACTCAGTCAGATGTACAAGCAGTAGAGGAAGGCTCAGTAGATGAGTTAGATGGAATATCTCAATGTACTGATGATAGCATGAAAGATGATGAACAATGGTTTGAAGGAGCAGAGTATACACTTGTATACTGTGGCTCAAATCAGTGAATTTCTTGATTTGAGTGATTTTTTTCCAGACTTGGACAAGTTTATAGCATCTGTTATGTGGGCAAGTACACAAGTACATGTAGACATAGTAGTCCTGAAGATCTTTCACAGCAGAAGCGTTTTAGACTAAAGAAACACATTACTGCAATCCGACATAAAAGTAAAACCGGAAAAGTTACGCCAAAGAGGGGGAAAAAAACGACCTAATCACTATGGTTAATATGTTTTACTCCTTGTCTGCTTTCTTTTTTTTATCTCTCTTCTCCTTCTGGAGACTTTATGGGTGGTATCCTTGAATGTTAATGGGATGAGGGATAGGAGGAAGACAGAAACGATCATAGAATTTATCAGGTTGAAAAATGTAAATGTGACTTTCTTGCAAGAAACTCATAGTGATGTGAATAATGAGGTTGACTGGCGACTGTGGTGGGGTAATGAGTGTGTTCTTCCTCATGGGACAAATTTGAGTGCAGGAGCTGCAATTCTTTTCTTTCCAACCACTAAAGTTAAAATCCTGTCTAAAAAAGAAATTTAATCGAGACTGTTATTGGCAGTTAGAGTTGATATTAATGGTCTGCTTTTTGTCTTTGTTAATATATATGCACCTAATAGTTGATCTGATAGGATAAATACTTTTAATAAATTGAAGACATTTTTAAAACAACAGCAGGTTAATGATTTGATCATTTTAGGAGGGGATTGGAACTGTACACTTGATCCTTATTTTGGTAGAAATGGAGAAGAACCTAATTTTCATTCACCTACTGTTTTAGCTAATATTATTGAAACTTCTAATTTTACAGATATTTGGAGAGAAAATAATCCCTTGGTAAAACAATATACTTGGGTAAAGTGAACGAGGGGAGAATTTCAGCTGCACGTTTAGACAGATTGTATTTATCAAACAATATGAAAAACAGAGTTGTACATACAGCTATTGTCCCCACACATTTTACTGATCACAAGCTTATTACTGTTAACTTCACATTGATATCAAGAAGAAATAAGAGTTCCTATTGGCATTTTAATGTAAAGTTATTGCAAGACAAAAAATTTAGTGAATCTTTTAAGCATTTTTGGGAAACTTGGAAAAGTGAAAAAAGCAGATATGAAAATGTAATTCTTTGGTGGGAAATTGGTAAAGCACATATAAGAGAATTTTGTCAACAATATACATCTTATTCAACTTTGTGTTTGAAACAGACTTTGGAGTGGATCAAGAAAGAAATTCTAGTCATTGAAGAGAACATGATGAGAGAGCTTGCTGCTAATTTACAAGAGTGGACTGAAAAGAAATTAAAGTTGAGTTCTATTCTAAATGAGAAAGTCAAAGGTGCTCTTGTGAGGAGCAGGTTTTTATCAATGAAAGATCTGGACAGGCCTACTTCTTTTTTTATTTTTAATTTTTTTTTTTTTTTACTTGGAACATAAAAGTGTACAAGAAAGAAAAATGTATAGTTTGAAAAACAGTCATGGTCATGATACAAGTGATCCCATAGAAATGCGAAGACTGGCAGTGGATTATATTCTGTTATATTCTGCTGAGAACACAGATGAGAAGAGCCAAAATGAACTTTTACAGAATCTTCCCTGTTTAACCGCTGAAGATAAACAACCTTTGGAGTTGGAACTTACCTTTGGGGAATTAAGTGCTGCAGTATTTGGACTTGCCTCATGTCGTACCTCAGGTATAGATGGACTTCCTGGTGAGTTTTACAAGCACTTTTGGACCTTATTTGGAGCTGATTCCTATGAAGTACTACAAGAAGTTTTTCACATAGGTTTGATGCCTAAAAGTTATCAACGAGCAGTTTTAACACTTCTTCCCAAGAAAGGTGAGCTTACCTTAATAAAGAACTGGAGACCAGTTGCAGTTTTATGTTCCGAATACAAACTTAACAGGTTAAACAAAATATTGCACAGAATCATACACAAAGATCAATCCTATTGCATAAAAGATAGATGTATCACTGACAATTTGCATTTAGTACGTGATGTTATTGATTATGCCTTGAAAAATAATGTTGATATAGGAATTTTATCACTAGATCAGGAAAAGGCATTTGATCGAGTTGATCACCAGTTTCTTTTCAGAGTTTTAAAGGCTTTTGGTTTTGGAGGCTAATTTGTTGCAATGATAAAATTGTTGTACAATAATGCCACATGTATGATAAAGATGGCTGGTGGACTGAGTGTTCCTGTTAAAGTACAGAGGGGCATAAGACAGGGATGCCCACTCTCAGGTCAACTGTATAGTTTGGTCATTGAACCTCTCCTCTGTAAATTAAGAGAAAAGCTAATGGGATTACAGGCAAATGCTCCAAATTGTAATGATTGTGTAAAAGTTTCAGCATATGCTGATGATATCACTGTGGTTTTAAGAAATGAATATGATGTTCAGGTTTTAACAGAAATTTTAGAGTTATGTGAAAGCTTCATCTGCCAAAGTAAATTGGGATAAAAGTGATGCCCTGTGGTGTGGCCTGGATTATAATGGTCCGAGACTTCCAGGTAGATTACAGTGGGGAAGGTCTGGGTTAAAGTACTTGGGGGTATTTTTAGGTAAAGAGGAATTTAAAAGACAGAATTGGGAGGGCCTGATGGAAAGGTGTGTGCTCGGTTGTCTCGCTGGCATTGGCTGCTCCCCCAGCTATCGTACAGGGGAAGAGTTTTGGTCTGCAACAACCTTGTAGTCTCATCCTTATGGCATAAAATGACTGTCCTAGAGCCCCCTGAGGAATTGGTGGAAAGTGTTCAAAAATGTCTAGTGAATTTCTTTTGGTCTGGTCAGCATTGGCTAAAAGCATCCGCGTTATATCTGCCCAGACAAGAAGGAGGCCAAGGATTGGTGGACATTAATAGCAGAATAAAGACTTTTAGACTTCAGACAGCAAAAAGACTACTTTATGGAAAAGATGTAAGCTGGGCTGGAGTAGCTTGTGCCCTCTTAAGAAAAGTGGACAGTATGGGGCTAGACCGACATCTTTTCTAATGGACACTCAAGGAGTTGATTTGTGTGTATTGACACCTTTCTATCGGTCCATGTTGAAAGCCTGGAAAAATTTAAGTATATCAAGGAATCTCAAGGATGTGCAAGGCCTTTGGATGAGAGAAGAACCCCTGTTGCACAATCCTTTTGTGGACTTAGCAATTTTGCAGTCATCGTCAGTGAGGACTGCTTTAAGGAATGCTGGAACTACAAAGATTGGACATTTAATAACAGCAAATTAATGGATGTCTGCTGAGATGCTGGCCGCTAAGCTGGATGTGAGGTCAATTCGCTTGACACAAAGAATGATCTTCTTGAATGTTTACCTATGGATTTTAAACATGGTTTGGAAACATCAAATGAAGATATAGATGTAATTTTCCCAGAGTTAAAAATTGCACCGCTTTTGATGATTTTCAAGAAAGGGAAATTACTTTGCTTACCTTCAGGACTCCCGAACTAAAACTTTTCAGTGAAACTTGGAAAAAAACACTGTATGTCACATGTGTCAAAGTCTCACATATGAACTCTTTAGAGGGACTAAAAGAATCTAAATGGCAGGAGAGTTTTGGATCAGGGACTTCCCTTAAAGGTAGCTGGAGGACCTTGTACACGGCTCCCATTGAGAAAAGGTCTGGGGACCTTCAGTGGAGAATTGTGCATGGTTTAATAGCTACAAACAGACACAGAGCACACCTTGATTCACAGGTAGGGGAGGGGTGTCCTTTTTGTGGGCGAACACAAACAGTTTTTCATTTATTTTTTTACTGTGGTAGACTTGAAGCCTTGCTATCTCAATTAGAAGAATGGTGTAGAATTTTAGGAGAAGTGTTCTCACCTATACTTTTTATTTATGGGCCCAAGTATAACAAAAATAGAAAGCAGATCCACGTGATGCATAATTTTTTGTTTGGGCAGGCCAAATTGGCAATATGGCTGTAACGCAAAGGTAAACTAAATGGTATGGGGTCAGCTGATGCAGTGTCAATTTTAAAGGGTCTAATTAAATCAAGGTTAAAGGTGGAATATGCTTATTATCAACTGGTTAAAGATATAGAAACCTTTAACTATACTTGGGGAGTGGAAAAGTGTTTGTGAAATTGACATTGATGGTTCTCTGCAAATGTATATTTATTTATTTTATTTTTTTTTTAAACAAAGATTGAGTTGTATTGGCTTGTTTTTAAACTTTGTGTAGTTGTTTACCCCCTTTTTTCTTTTTTTCTATTTATTGTTATGTAATGGTGGGTATTTTGTGTAAGTTTTATGTAATTTTGTAAGAAAAATTGTAATGAAAGGATTGTTAAAGTCAAGTCTCTCTGTCTCTCTCTCTCTCTCTCTTTCACACACACACACACACACACACAAGCCATTTCCTCTCATTAAAACACATTCTACCAACCCCCCCACCATCTCAAAAACGTCTGTATATAACACACAATCACTCTCCCTCTCGCCCATATACCTTTGTTCCCTGTCCACCACACAATTCCCTGCCAAGAACCCACAGAGTCCTCTATTGTCCTGTTCAGCAGGGATATCGTTTTTTACGGCCCCCTCCACACAATGCTTTCCAGCCTAAGCAGCCCTTTATAAACTCAACAGTCTCCCTTTATGAGATCTAAATGAATGAGATAGGTAGGTGCTCTTAAGAATGTCCCATTAAAGAGGAAAGTGACATGACAAAAGGTCCAGCACTAAGCTTCCTTCTGTCTTAAAGTGATGGATCTTCAGTGTTGTAGTGTGCTTGGCTTTGATGCAGCTCTGGGCAGAGGATATGGGTCTATAGTATTGTGGCTAGGTGGGTGAAAGGTGTGTGTGTGTGTGTTAGTGTGAGGACTAAGAGCTAGTTGAAGGGTGACGACCATGGAAAAGCTGGCTGATGGGCTCCGGAAGTGAAGATAAATAGAGGCACAGCTGGGCAGATGGGTGCGTTGAGCCCCCCTGAAACCCTGCTTTACATGGACAGGAACCATGGCGAATACAGACACCTTACACATGCTCTTTTATAGACTGTGACATATGCTTTTTAGCACACATCCCGTCACATATGAATATGCATGCACACACATACACCCACACATGCAGTCCCATACCATACTGTCCCTAACAGTGGTGGTACCATGTTAGAGTGATTGTATCAGGTAAAAGTAATACTATCATACTTGTATATACCATGGAACTAAATGATTTAAAAATGTATATTCAGTTGTACTGAAATGATACTGTAAACCTCAAAGAATTCTATGGAATTACCAACATGTAGTGTTTAAAACATGGTATTACCATGGTTTTCTATTGTATATTTTGTTGCCATGGTGCTTTGATATACAGTGTATAATTCCATGATACTGAATGATGACCATATTGGTCAATAACCATGGTATTTACATGGTATTCCAGGACACATTTGGGTACTTGTAGTCTATAGACTCTGTAGTCTATAGCCTGTCAGGGTTTTCAGTCCTCTTTGTGTAGTTTATGATGTTTCTGCATATTTCTATATTTGAATGTATATTTCTGCCAGACCTAGCCAATGAATTAGAAAGTGTTGGGTGTAATCTGATAACAAAGTAATTAGTTACTGTTATCCAGTTAATTTTAGTCAAAAAGTAGGTCAACGTTAAATTGTAGTGATTTTAAATACTTGTAATTAAGTACATTACCTGGGGTACACATTGCTAAAGTAATATTATGTATAATACATTTTAAAATATGAAATGTCTGTTTGTATTTCAGCTAAAGGGTGTGCGACCATTACAAGGAGGAAATCTAGACATTATTTAGAATTTGAGTAGAAACTGTGTTTTAGAAAGTAACTTAAAAGTAATTGGTAATGTGATTATTTGTGAAGTAATCAGTAAAGTAATCTGATTACAATTGTGTGGAAGTAATTGGAAATTTGTATTGTTTTGTTTTTTTGTGTCACCCATCAATGGAATTAGAACTCTCCCACTTTCCAAAATCCTGCCTTCCAAAAACACATCAGCAAACCTGATGTCAGCAAACTCAAATGCTCAAAATGATTGACAGGCAGAAAGTGCCTCAAAGTCTTCTGACTGGCTGAACAATTCTTATTTGCTGTTTACAGAGACGTTTACAGAGATGGTGTGATATCTCAGGTAGTTGGGACATTTCCTATTTCTACGAAATCGAAGAAAGAACAGATGTGATGACATTTAGAACAAATTTGGCCAAAAATACGTTGTTTTTTTATTGTTTTCGGTGGTTTGTAACACCTTGCCTGGGTGAACTTTTAGGAAAACTGCTTACCGGCTGCTTAGCACCTTCGTACTGCCATTGGTCCACGTCAACGTTAGGTGTGACCTGGAACTCCACGTAACTTGATGCCGGCAGCTAATTCGTGTTCATTCAGTTAAGATCAGCCAATATGAACACACTGGCGTGCAGTTATTAGCTTGCTGGTGTAAATGTGCTTATATCTGTACGATTGTTTGCTCAGAGACATTTTCCAAGAACATGTCATGCATTTTTCTACAAAAGGAATCAGATCTATTCAAATACTCTTAAGTGCCCATTCGCTCATGTGTCTTCTGTAGCCGAAAGCCATTCACACATCTGCCCAGGGGTGGACTGGAAAAAAAATCGGCCCTGGGTTGTGGCAATGTGTTTCGCTGTCCCCTTCTTTATATCGCGGCACCATTTCATGTCCCCCTTCATCATATCATGGCCCACTTTGGCATATCGTGGCCCCGTTTCGCGGCCGGCCCACCGGGAAAAGTCTCGGTTCTCCCAATGGCCAGTCCGTCTGCCCATAGTAAGGTATGTCTGTCATCATTCGTACAGTACGTCTCTTTTCTGCCCATTTACACTCTTTAGTACACTAATCTTTGCAATAGTATCAGTTTCATCATAAATCACAGTAACAGAGTGTAATTGCTGCATATTATGGCCACGTATAGTGTGTTAGCACATTAGCGCTATGATTTCAGAATATAAACAAGACAAATTACACATTATCAACTGCATATATATTACTTTAAATCATCATCGAGTGGTTAGATCTTTTACTGATCTTGAGTAAATTCTACTCATAAAATGAGGCATAAAGTCATTGATAACACATTTTAATGTCATATAAGTTGATTTATTACATGTAGTCTTGAGCGTCCTCATATTTAAATGCTCCTCTAAAAGTCTCCCACAGCAGCGTGGCCGGTGTCTGAATGTTCGCAAACAGGATGTCGTTGCTCAGCTGATTCGAACTTCTTTTTGGCTCTGAGCAAAGAAGCACATCTATGTGAGTGTGCTGGGGCCTTTAGTTCACAGTACCACAGAGATGGACAGATGGCTTTCTGAACCACATAAATAAGTGTTCTTTTTTTTCATCTGTAATATGTTAAAGGGGACCTATTATGCAAAATTCACTTTTACATGGTGTTTGAACATAAATGTGAGTTGGCAGTGTGTGTACACAATCACCCTACAATGTTAAAAGTCCACCCACTCCTCTTTCTTATATTTCTATTAATCAAAAACAGTGTCTCAAAATGACTGGTTTTCGTATCCGCTCTAAAGTGACGTCACTTTAGAGCAGGCCATGCCCACGACTGGTGACAGACTCCACCCTATTATCATAGATCCTCCCCCGAGTGATCTACACACAGTCTGCCATTTTTTTCCACGCTGGAGCAGCTACAGTGAGAAGAATAATGTCTCAGTTTTGTAAGCGTCATACTGTAAGTGTTCTGTTGTTGGCTGTAAAAGTGAACATAAGAGTCTTCATGTACTCCCGGCATCAGAGCCACTGAAGACGCAGTGGACAAGTTTTGTTTTTGAAGAAAATGTGCCACAAAACATACCAAAATTTGTGTATGTTTGTGCAAATCATTTTACACCGGACTGCTTTGTGAATGAGGGTCAACATAAAGCAGGATTTTCAAAAACTGTTACTCTCAAGCATGGATCAGTACCAACTTTTCGTGTTCCAGCTTTATATCCTGAAGATGTAAGTATCGCGCTTTATATTTTGTGAATGTTTGCAAATCGCCTTTCCGAATGTGCTTGTTAGCTGATTCCACGGCTAATGCAGCTAAAGTTACCATTGTCTCTGATTGTATTCACTGTGCCGCTGTGGCGTGAAATGCAGATGGAGGGCAGGAAGTGATTTTCTACATAAGAAGCACTATCACAAACTCAAAATGCCTATGTTTTGCGTCGTTTACGGTTGCTCATACATATATGGCTGAACTCCGGTATTTATGGTGTCAGTCATATTGGTTCTGATTTGTTATTGCTATAGTATCCGAAGCACGAGCTGTAAAGGCACAGCCCTCTTCCGGAAAGGGGGCGGGGAGCAGCAGCTCATTTGCATATAAGAGACACACATGAAAACAGCATGTTTTTGATTCCACCCAAAAAGAGGCATTTACAACATGGTATAATAAATGATCCGTGAGGTATTTTGAGCTGAAACTTCATAGACACACTCTGGGGACACCTGAGACTTATGTTACATCTTGTAAAAAGGGGCATAATAGGTCTCTTAAAATCCTTATTTATAGAAATGTAAATCCTGCAACTAATATTCTCTTTGTTATTTATTAATCAGTTTAATTTAGGGCAACCACACCAAACATGTTTACAGTAGTGTTCTCTGAGTTCCACTTCTCTCCCTACACTTTTCGTTTCTCAGAAAAGGAAAACATTAGAGAAGTGTGTCAGGAAATGTTTATCTTCACACAAATTTGGCATTATTCTGACAATCAAACACTTGTGGTTATGGTGAGGATGATCTTATCACACCAGCTCACGGTAATCAAGCGCAGCGCAGACTCGGGAAGAGAGAGAAGGAGGGTTGGTGCAGAACCGTCAAAATGCTCTCTCTGTGTCATTCACTATCTTGCCTTCAATCTCTGTCTGTCTGTCTCTCATATAAACTCTGTCACAACCTCTTAGGCCTGAAACTCTATGCAAGTATGTGAGCACAAACGTTTGTAGCTACACAAGATTGATTTGATGTGTTGTTGCATCTTAAAATGTGGCAGAACGCAATTCATAACGCAACCCAAGAATGCATTGCATTCTCAGCGTTGCCGCAAGGGGTCCATTATTGTAAACTGTCTTCTTCAATGGTCAGTTTTTCTGTCAGATCAACTACTATCATTTTTTAGAATTTGTATAGCTAACTGCACCTTTAATGGCATCCTTTGGTGTATCTCTATCGCCCCCTTGAGTTCTGAGGGTTGTTAACACCATAGTAACATAAGAGCGCAACATAATGTGCAATGGGACTGCACACTTGCAAATGCATTCACTTCTGCATTTGCGTACTTGGGTAGAGTATGTTTCTGCCTCTAAAGAGTTCTATGGGCATAGAGACCAGCCAGATAGAACCCTAAAACCCAAAACTCTTTCAAAAAGCCTGCTACCATAAACCTGACCCTCAACAGACACACACAAATCTAAACCTACAAACATTCAGAGAGAAAGAGAAAGACATCACGCACAAAACACCTCCCTCCTTTTTTAACATGGCAAGTAATTTACATTAGAAGGAGAGGAAAACAGAGAATGGTAAGAAGGAGGGGTTGGAGGCCCCAAGCCCTCTACTAGGGGGCAGTAAACACTGTAAGGCTATTGCCATAGCAGCCACAGCCGTATTAGCAGGCATCTGCCTGGCTTCCTAAAGCCAGTGGTCTCTCCTATTCTCTCTCTCTCTCTGCCCACACTGCCCAGCATGGCAGATGTGTACATAAGAGCACCCTGGTCTTGCATGAGTGATCGCCTGGGTTTAAGGGGGCCAGCGTGTGTGTGTGTGTGTGGCAGCGGCCCATGGTGCCCTTGGAACAACATTGTGTAACCAAAGTCTGTTATCTGAGTCCTTAGCTGTTTCCAAAGCAGCCCCAACCATTTTGAGAGAGGGCAAAAAGTGAGTGGGAGATGAGAAAAACAGGTGGTTCAAAATAATGGTCCAATTTTACATATCTGTTTTGTTATATGAATGTTTTTTTTTTTGTGGGCTTCTGTGTGTATATGCATTTGTGAATTGTGCCTGTACATGTTTGGACTGTATTATACAGTGGTAAATTGGTAGAATGGTGTAATGTACTCTTTTGTTCCATCAAAAATGCTCTTGAAAAGGTCAGCAAATATCATGAATCTTTACTTAAACTCTCTGGTGCTATGCATTTTCTCACCATACTATCACTAATTTGCTTGAAAAGAATAGTTCCCCATAGTATACCTGATGCTGAGTTTATTGTCTGCAAGAGAACTGTTTGAAATTACGCATAAACCTGAACTTCAAAGGTTCTGAGCCACTGTTATTTAAAAAAGAAAACCTTTTTCATACTAATTCTCCAGTGGGCCAATAATTGCGGAATTTATATCTTGAAAGAAAACAATTAGGCCTAAATTATGACTTAATTTGTTTTGGAATTGCCATAATTCTTGGCCTCACTTCCTTAGCTTTTCACATCCTCAGGCTACATCCACACTAATGTTTTCAATTTGCTGTTTCTTAGCGTCAGCATTTTCCCAAGTATGAGGTAGCAGAGAGCCATTTCAGAAGTCTCCATTTTCAGTGGAGGGTAGTGCCATTCCAGTGTGGATGAGAGGTGTAAATGTAGCAAAATCCATGCATTTTAAACCGTAAACATAGTGTGGATGTGGCCTAAGAATATTTTTTTTCTATGGCCATGCTCATAATAACAAAATGGATTCATATCGAACTTAGCTGTGTATTTTTTGTCCTTGGTTTATTTACAGAAACTATCCTGTATCATTAACACTGTTAATAGTAAAATTATAGTAAATATGATAAAATGTGATATTTCAACTTTCCAACTTGTTGCTATGAGTTCTACAAAGACATGAATGGTTTTTACAAGTTGAGAACTTTTATTTGGTAATATATTTTGACATGATGTGAACACAGCATTACCTCTCTTGTTTTACGGAAAATAACAGTTTGTGTGTCAGGGGCCCTAAAGATGTCTGTAATCCCAGAGCTTTATTCAGCAGCCATGCAAAAAGAGCCTTTATTGGAATGCTGTTCATTAGTGTGCCACCATTGAGTTCTGTTCCCTCTCCTGGAACGAGAGAGATCAGAGAGAGAGAGAGAGAGAGAAAGAGACAGAAAGAGATGATTGAAAAATGGACAGAAGGCTAGTGAGAAAAAACTAGGGAAAAACATTCTTTCAGGGATCCCTGCAACAAAAGACGAAATGGAGGGAGGGAAAGAGAGACAGAGAAACCATGAAAGGACTAGAGAGAGGGCAACGTCTGCCAGGCGCTGTGGAATTCATGCTGGATTTGTCCTTGTTTATGGAGCAGTTAGCTGTCAAAGGCAAGATGGAGTAGAGGCTGACTGTAGGGTGGCAGATTGCAGATGCCTCTATTGGAGTCCAGAGAAAGCAAGCCCTCCCTCTTGGACCCTCTGTTTCAGGGCCTCCCACCTCGGACAGTCCCCTTTTACTGTAATACACTGGCTCCTAATATTGTGAGCCTCTCAATGTGCCCAGCGAGAGCCGACACAAGAAGAACCCCTGTTCTCTCTCCAGGTCCTCCTTCAGAGAAAAGCCTCAAGAGCTCTTTCCAGGGTTCTTTCCCTTTGAGGCCTATCCAGAGCCTTTCAGAAAAACATGAGAAGCAACACTCTGAAATTCCACTACTCTTCTATTTTGGAAAATAAATGTCTTTATCAAGAGACAGTTGCATTTCAAAGTTACCCACGGGGGTAAAATCTTTTGGTTTTCCGAGGCTGGCGGGGTTCTGATTTGATAATGTTGGAGCATCTGGGTTTAATTCAAAGGACGTAGAGCTTATGAATGGTTTGGTATTGAGCATACAGGGTTTTGGGGGTTGAGATGTAACTCCAGGTAGGGCTCTTGGAGATTAGAGTTAATCTGGGCTGTTTAAAAGGCCTGTCACTCATCAGATCTCCTATGGGCTGCCTGCAGAGCGAGGCCTGCGCCCTGCCGTCTGCCTGTCAAAGTTGTTTTGTTGTCAAATTAAAAATGAATTCCTGGATTTGCAGTGTGTGCTTGCAAAAGAAAGAGCGCGAAAGGATTTGGAGGACTTTCCAGCCATGGTCAGTTATCAGGAACCTTATATTCTTGGAATGTTGCTCTTTCATACAAACACATATTTTCCAGCTAAAAAGATTAGCAATGATGGCCACCAGCATATATTGCTAGTTCACACTACAGAATACTGTGATGGTGTCCCCATTGGGCTTGTTAAGTTAGATTTCCCTTGGTCAACCTTTTGCCAGAAAGACCATGCTGGTTGAGGTTTTGTGATGGTGCGCAAGCTACACCAGCACCAAAAAAGAACTTTACTGCTGAATATAACACTTTAAACCAGCCTAAGATGGTTTGCTGATCCATCCAGCCTGGTTGGTTTGTTTTGCTGGTTTTAGGGGGTTTTAGGCACTTGCTAGGTGGTCAGACTTGGAGACCAGCAGGCCCACAAGCCGAACCAAGTGAGCACCAGCCTGGCCAGGCTGGAAGGCCAGCCACACTAGCGTAAACCAGCTAAGACAAGCAGGGTTACCAGTCTAGATCAGCAAGGACATTCATGATTGTCTAAGCTGGATGTACACTCTTCAACAAGGAGCAAGCCACCTTTTTCCACCCCACAGGAAAATCACTCTCACAGTATGAGAGCTATCAAACTTTGAAAAGTTACCATGGGAGCAGAATTGAAGGGAAACAAGAAGACTGCTTCCAAAAACAGACAGCGTCTGAAGGAAACACAGAACCTCCTCTGTTCTCTGATTTGAAGACTCTGCATGTAGGAGCCAGTCTGAACAGGAATCTGTTCTTCCTGCTGTCCACTGGCCTCCTCGACCCTCTCCAGCTTTGCGAGAGAGCAGGTCAGGGGGTTGTTTTGGACAGCCTCTGCCTATGTGGTTCCTCCTATTGTCCTTCAAAGGGCTGCACAGGAAAGAGCAGACACAAAAATAAAAGTGGACAACCTCTCTCAGGACTCCTTAAGATCATCTTGGAGACTTCAATGTGGACACAGAGGGAAACTGGAGCAAAGGTGATGGTTGGAGTGGAAGTGAAAGAAAGTCTGAGTAACAATGAAGGATCAGTGAGTCAGTATGTAGTATGTTGTTCTGAGGTTTCACTGTGGTCTGAGGTGAGAAACACATGCTTTTTGACTCACTCTTTCCTAATAAACACAATTTTAAACATGTTCAAGCCTCACATTTAAAGAACAACACATTTCAAACAACAGTGTAAGCCAGCCCAGAGTAAAATGTTATTGCTCAGAGGTTGCCCTTTCATCACCCAGGAGTTCAGTTGCTGGCAAAAATGTTGGTACAGTTAGAGTATAGAGCTATAAAATAAGTGGGGATAGCATAGTTCCGAAAAAGAATTTGATGATAAATGTTGTAGTTGATTGAAATGTATGGCTTTTGATTGCAGACTTTGGTGTCTTGGCAAATGTAAGCACAATGTGAGATATTGTTCAAACCTCTTCTGGAACTTAAGAGTAGACACATATGAGATTATTGAGATTTTTTTTTTCTGAGAAAAGTCTGACAAGCAGGATACTTGTGTAAAAAGTCTCAATTAACTCTTCGTTTAATCTTGTTGCTGTTTAAGAGAAAAAATAGTGATCTCATTTGTGATTTTTATTTCTTTTGAGAGTCTTTGGGGCATTTACAGCAAACTGTATACTGTACTTTAAGTATGACATGTTTACATGTAGTTTTCACTCACATGTTCAGACATACACACAGGCTACAGGCAGCAGCTGGTAATAGCTGTCCTCACCCATCACCCTCACCCCCTGACACAGTCACACTACCCTGTTTCATGCCATTGTAATATTCACACTTGTGTTGAAGATGGACAAGAGTGTAATATACAGAGTACAAATATGAGATCCCTGCAACTTGACTGAGATTTGCCACTCGGTCCTGTGCCATTCGGGCAACTAAATATGGGCCAAGCCACATGGTCTCAGTTTGGGGAGTGTGTCCGCCTGCAAGAGCCATCCTGCTGTGTCGGATAGACCTGTAAATGTGATTTATGTTATTGCTTTGGAGTGCTCAGTGTTCTCCAGTGTCGCTGTGGATACAGTGATGGGCACATGGTGCCTAAGATACAATAAGCAGAGGGAGTTTGGGTATTGAATTGGCGCAATGTGTGTGCCCTGTCTCAACAGTCAAGGGCACTGCTATTGTATGCCGCATTAGGCAGAGGGCCCCTTTCTAGAAACTTTTGATCTGTAGACCAAATGTGGATGGATGAATTAGCAAAATGGAAACCACACACCTAGTTATGATAATAAATGACCAAGGTCCACATGGAATCTTAGCCCATAGAACTTCACAGAAAGCTCCTGAAATTTGGGCAAAATGGGCCTTTTTTTTTTTTTCATTTTAGGAACACAAAAATATTATTTGCAGAGGTCTCCAATTAACTGCTATAGAAATATACCCAACTATAGTTTACTTGAGCATTCCAAACCTGGAAATGTAAAAAAAAAAAAAAATTATAAAGTTCAATGCATCCCTCATTACTTGTATGTTTGTTTATTAAATATTATGGCAAATTTGTTTATTATTTAAGCTACCAGTGACAATAGTGGTACTCTCAGTTTCGTTTTAACAAATTTTACCATGTTTAAATCCATTCACAGAATTCCCCAGATTTTCTGTCTGGGCATATAAATGACTTTTAAACAGAGAATCTAGGAAATTTGACAAAAGCAAAACATACGTACATATTAGAGAACATTATTTTGCAATCTGTGTATACATAATTTATCTTTTTACTGGTTTAAGATAAGAATTTAATAACGAGTTTAATAAGTTTCCATACCCAAGTGAAACATTGCAGTAAATGGATTAGAATAATCAAAGTCTCAATCAATTTATCAGTCTGACAGTCTAAAACCTGATAAAACTAAGAACTCTTTCATTACTCTGTAACTTCTTTCTTCTCTCTTTACCTCTTGAAATGTCTCCTTATCACTTGAGGAAGCTCTCTTGAGAGCGG
Organism: Myxocyprinus asiaticus; assembly: GCF_019703515.2. NCBI lineage: Eukaryota > Metazoa > Chordata > Actinopteri > Cypriniformes > Catostomidae > Myxocyprinus > Myxocyprinus asiaticus. The sequence goes on along the minus strand of NC_059364.1, from coordinate 36,821,992 downwards.
GGTTGGTAATCAATCACTTCACCCTTCTGTGGACCTCAAACATGACACTGGTGTTTTAGGGCAGACTCCAGGTCAGCTCCACATGTCCTGGTGAGTTTGAGTGAAGTGTGGTTTGGCTCTGGTCGGACTGCAGGTCATATCTGCAGTGGTGTGCATGCCTGTTTGCACAAGCTGCTTGTTCTCTGGATTTTCTCTTACATAACCCTCAAGAGAAGGCCAAGCATCCATCAAAGGGAGAAATGAAAGAAGATAAAAAAGGGAGGGAGAGAATGATGTGGGAAAGTACTTGTCACAGGCAATTACCCATTTTGTTCAATTTGATAGGAATGTTTTGGCAGCTTAAAGCTGGTTTAGTAAAGGGCTAATTGGCAGGGGAAGACTATTTAAGAAACCTTCCTTATTGACTCACTCACTCTCAGTGCATTAGGCTAAAGCATCTGCACCCCCAGGCTGTGGACCACCTCGAACTTAAATGGCTGAAGAGCTAGATACCAACAGGTGATGCGCACGTTGGTATCCTTAATGTGACGGAGCCACTGGAGCGTGGCATGGTCTGAACAGAGGGTGAAGGCCCATCCCAGGAGGTAATACCGAAGGTAAGGACTGCCCACTTGATGGCCAAACATTCCTTCTCAATGGTGCTGTACCTCGACTCTCTCACCGAGAGCTTTCGTCTTATGTACAGCACTGGGCACTCCTCCCCCTCAACCTCCTGGGACAACATGGCTCCCAACCCCCTGTCTGACACGTCGGTCTGTAACACAATAGGGAGAGCGAAATCAGGAGAGCGCAATAACAGCCCGCCGCAAAGCGCAGCTTTCACCCGCGTGAATGCCAGCTGACACGGGTCTGTCCACTGGACCGGATCTGGTGCCCCCTTTTTAGTAAGATCAGACAGCGGGCTGGTGACTGTCGAATAGTTAGGCACAAACCTACGATAATAGCCAGCCAGCCCCAGGAACTGTCTTAACTCCTTTTTGGTCTTAGGTCTCGAGCAGGCTGCAATCACAGCAGTCTTATCAATTTGGGGCTGCACCTATCCATGACTCAAGTGGAAGCCCAGATACCATAATTCCACACGACCAACTGCACACTTCTTAGGATTTGCCGTGAGTCCCACCCATCTCAACGACTTCAGGACAGCCCTCAGATGCTGCAGGTGCCGCTGACAATCATTATTGTAAATGATGATGTCATCTAGATAGGCAGCGGCGCAAGCGGCATGCAGTCTGAGGATTCTGTCCATAAGCCGCTGAAACGTAGCCAGGGCCCTGAGGAAACCGAAAGGAAGGGTGACAAATTGGTGTAAACCAAACAGTGTGGGAAATGCCGTTTTTTTTTCATGTGACATGGGAGTTAAGGGGATCTGCCAATATCCCTTTGTCAAATCCAGTGTTGAATAAAAGTGACCGCGCCTAACCGATCGAGCAGTTCATCAATCCGAGGCATTGTGTACGCATCAAATTTAGACACCACATTGACCTTTTTATAATCCACACAGAACCGGACTGAGCCGTCACTCTTCGGAACCAGCAACACCGGGCTGGCCCAGTTACTGTGGGATTCTTCTATTACCCCCTGTGGAGGCGAGGGCATGGTTGAGCGTTCATCTGGGGAGAGAGGAAGCGGTAAGGGTTTTCACCTGAGATGAATTGCTGGTAATTGCTGTTTCTATGTTCTCAGTGAGAGACGGGGGAAATAAAAAAGGACCAGACCTCAGAGTGTGAGAAAGAACCCAGCTGACAAGTTGTGTGTGTTGGCTGCTGCCATTCCCAGAGCGTTTGAGTGTTTCTATGTGGAGCTTTACAGTTACACGGTTAAGCGAATGTGTTTTGTGTTATTAATAAATTTACCTTTGAGTTGGATTCACCGTCTCCCGCTCCCTCATTCCTCGAACCTGTTACACCCCCATATCTAGCATGGCCTTTAATTCTTCTCAAACCACTTTTTTTTGTGTTCAGGTAATCGGTAGGGATGACTGCGTACCACTACGTCTGGGTTAGTTTCGATATGGTGCTCTATGAGATTCGTACAACTGGGAAGAGGTGAGAACACGTCAGAGAATTCTCTGTGCAACCTGGCAACCTCCGTGACTTGTGATGGTGAGAGGTGGTCTTCGCAAGTAACCAGGGTGACTCGATCGGTGGCTTTTAAGTTCACCACCATCGCCAAAGTCATGGGGAACGCCTCTCTCCACGGTTTTAGGAGATTGAGGTGGTCAATTTTATGTGCTCCGCCTCTATTCATTCGTTTAACCTCATAATCAATCTCCCCGACTCGTCGTGACCTCAAAGGGCCCTTTAGAGCTTGATGTGGGTAGCAACACAAGGACTTTTTCTCCCTGTGTACATTCCCGTAGTCGCAGTAGTCAACCAGAACCAACACAAAGCAATGCCCGCATGCTGTCCACTCTAATGGCCTGACGAGGTCCATGCCAATTCTTTTGAAGGGGACCTCGATCAAAGGAAGTGGGCACAAAAGCGCTCTTGGGGATGCTGGCAGATTCACTAGCTGACATTCACGACATGCCGCACACCACCTGTGAACATCCCCGTGAATGCCCGGCCAATAGAAACAGGCCATTAGATGGTTTTGTCTCTTTTCTCACCCTAAGTGTCCCGCCATCAGATTATGATGAGCTGACTGGAATAACATTTCCAGACGGCTCTTTGGTACTAACAATTGGGTTGTATCCTCCTTTGTCTGAGCATCTTGTGTCACTCGATACAACCAATCCTTAATAATTGAAAAATATGGATATGTGAGCACAATGTCTGGCTGGAGGCGTTGACCATCAATCATATTCACTTGATCAAAGGCATGCCTAAGGGTCTTGTCTCGGTCTTCTCCAAAGGGAAATCCCCTGCAGGTAATCCTCTAAGGGCTAGGGAAGCTGAGACTTCCCCCTCCCTTATGCCATTCTGACACAGAGCTGACGTAGACAGCCCCAGCTCCGCCTCCCCAGCCAGTGAAATGCACACAACACACCGAGACACTTTGTTACAGGACCCATCCACACAAATTTCCCTCAATAAAGCATTAAATGCCGGACAATTTGTACCCAAAATTGGTGAATGGGTGAGGCGGGGACTAACCGCAGCCTCTACCATATGCTTTTGTCCCTGAAATTGAATGATGACCATCACTAATGGGTAATCGTGAATATCCCCCATGCACACACCTTACCTTCACCTGCCAGCTTGTATCCAAAGCCTTGGACTGAATCAAGCTTTGGTGAATGGAGGTGTGATTACAACCTGAATCCACCTAGGCTTGATATGTACCCCCTTCATACTCACAGGTATCCGGTATGCTCCTGCTCGATCGGGGGTGGACTGTGGCGCATCAGGGACCCGGATCAATGTCTCCACCTTCATCGTGGGGCATCGGTCCTGGAAATGCTCAGGACCCCCTCAGCTCCAGCAGACCGGCTTTGACTTCACGCCCACTCCTGTCGCAGCGGATTCACCAGCCTGTGGGGGAGAGCAGAGAGGTTTAGGGGAAGCCAGCGGGATGAATAGCCAACAGGACCGGGAGACGGGTTTTGGGGAAGGAATTCTCAGTTTCCAGGGAACAGGATACAGGGAAGGGGAGGGGGCGGGAAGGGATAAAGAGGGAGAGAGAGAGAGAGAGAGAAAATGGCTTGCCATCCCCTGGATAAGCCACTATATGGTCCTCAACCAACTGGATCGCCTCCTCCAGCGACACCAGACACTGGACCCAGTCCTCCATCCCCTTCGGCAGCCGGTAGACGAACTGCTCCAGCACCACGATGTTGATGACCTTGTTGGTGTCGCCCTCCTCAGCCAGCAACCACCACCGACAGGCATCGTGGAGCTGTTGTGTGAAGGCGACCTCACTCAGCGTCAGTGTGTAGAACCGCTGCGGCTGACCCGTTGCAGGATGGCATGATTTGGGCTTCCCCAGACAGCAGTGGTAGCAGATGGACCGCCCACTGTGAGCACGGCCACTTCATGGCTCTGGCCGTGTGCTCGAAGAACTACAGGAAGGCCTCCAGTTCAGAGAATAGCATGAGCCTCCACATGCTATGAGTCTCCACATTATCATACACAGCGAGCCACGTGATAAGATGCGCGGATTGACTGTCTCAGAAGCAGAGGTAACTGAGACTTGTCCTCCGCCACCCGGATTGAGGTGAGTAACCGCGCCACCACGAAGACCTAGTAAGTAGTGTGAATTGGGCATGCCAAATTGGGGAGAAAAGTGGATAAAAAAAATAAATAAAAAAAATAAAAAGGTTATTGGCTCTTTTATCTCTATGGCAGGACTTACATTTCTAACAGCCGCCATATTCAGCATTATGATTTCTCCAATTCCTATGAATACAAGAGGCCTGTCATACCTCTATAACACATCTGTAACAGGTCTCTTAGACTATGATCTGTTGGGTCTTGGGTCAAACACTACATGGCAAAACACTATGATAAAATATTACGACAAAATACTGTATGGCAAAACACTACAGCAAAACACTATAACAAAATACTACGGCAAAACAATATGGAAAAACACTTCAGCAAATCACTATGGTAAAACACTATGCCAAAACACTACTGCAAAATGCTATGAAAGAACACAATGGCACAACAGTACAACAAAAAATAATGCCAAAACACTATGGCAAAACACTATAGTAAAACATTTTTAGTGAAATACAATGGTAAAACACTGTAGTAAAATGGGATAAAATACGTAAAATATGGGATTGTCCCATATTTAAAGACAAAATTATGCATCCTGTATCGAATCAATATGAAACGCAATTTGTCCCGTGTTTTTAAGCCAAGCCCAGATAGACCCTGTTTGGATGGCACCACTGGAGGGTGTGTCCCGTATTTTTCAACTTTTAAGTTGGCAGCCCTAAACACTACAGAAAAACACTATGGAAAGAAAATCTCTATGGCAAAACACTATAGAAAAACACTATGGCAAAACACTACAGCAAAACTCTATGGCAGAACACTATGGCAAAACACTATGGCAAATCTCTATGACAGAACACTATGGCAAAACACTATAAAAACACTACGGCAAAACACTACAGAAAAAAATTATGTAAAAACTAAATGGAACAAATTTATGCAAAACACCATAGATAAACACTAAAGCAAAAATATGGCAGAACACTACAGCAAAACACTATGGCAAAACACTATGGCAAAACTCTATGGCAGAACACTATGGCAAAACATTGCAGAACACAATGGCAAAACACAATAAAAAACACTATGGCAAAACACTATGACAGAACACAATGGCAAAACACTATGGCAAAACACTATAAAACACCTCTATGGAAAAAAATCTATGGCAAAATATCATAGATAAACACTAGGCAAAACTCTATGGCAAAACACTATGACAGAACACAATGGCAAAACACTATGGCAAAACACTATAAAACACCTCTATGGAAAAAAATCTATGGCAAAATATCATAGATAAACACTAGGCAAAACTCTATGGCAAAACACTATAGATAAGCACTACAGCAAAATGAATAAATAAATATGGCAGAACACTACAGCAAAACACTATAGAAAAACTATATGGCAAAACACTACAGCAAAAGTCTATGGCAGAACACTATGGGAAAACACTTCAGCAAAAGTCTATGGCAGAACACTCTGGCAAATCACTATAAAAAAATAAAAAAACACTATGGTAAAACACTACGGCAAAAGTCTATAAAAAACATTATGGCAAAACTTTACGGCAAAAGTCTGTCAAAACACTATGGCAAATCACTACAGAAAAACACTATGGCAAAAAGTTCAGGCATGAAACACTATCTTATCTTTTAGCCAACCAGCTTGCTCACATGTGATATGTCAAGCCACATAATCCACTTCTCTCTTTGCCCAACCTTTAAATATTCTCAGTTTGCAAGTAAGCTGGTTTGACTGCAGTGCTCTGCGAGGGTTTTCTCTGAAACCCTCCTCCTCCCCAGCTGCACAGGTCTAGAGGTGTACACGGGGATTGTTTTTATGTCTAATTGTGCAGCAGCATGTCATACATGCTTGATGCAGCATGTATTATGTTTTTCTAATTGTGCAGCAGCATGTCTATGTGCTTAACGGATTAGTACTCCCAAAAATGATAATTCTCTCATGATTTTCTCACCTTTAAGCCATCCAAGATATGTATGTCCTACTTCTTCAGCAGAACCGAAATTAAGATTTTTATAAGCACATTTCAGCTCTGTTTGTCCATACAATGAAAGCGAATGGGTGCCATGACACTACTGGCTGTTTGACGGTCCAAAAGGCATATTTAGACAGCATAAAAGTACTCCACACATATCGATTTGCTTCAGAAGACATTAATTGATTGACTGTAGTCATGTGGATTACTTTTATGCTGCCTAAATATGCCTTTTGGACCATCAAACAGCCAGCAGTGTCATGGCACCCATTCGCTTTCAAGGACAAACGGAGCTAAAATGTGTTTATAAAAATCTTCATTTCGGTTCTGCTGAAGAAGGAAAGACATACACATCTGGGATGGCTTAAAGGTGAGTAAATCATAATAGAATTATCATTCTTGGGTGAACTAATCCTTTAACTCAGTATGTCTGTGAATGTTTTAGCAGTAGCAAGTCTCCATACTTGATCTGCAGCAGCAGTATAGCAGATCTAGTCCACCAAGGCCAATATCCTATCAATATGTCATACCCACATTAACATACTGTAACACTACTTAGTGGAAAGGAGGAGGCGAGAAGCAGATTTCCTGGTTCAGGTAGGAGTTTTAATCATGCACTCTGACGCTTACAGTTCCACACTCTTCGGTTTTACAGGCAAACATTTACTCAAACACTTCCAGTTCAATACACTAATCACACAACAGAATGTCAGCGTCGTGGCCTTTCTTGCGCCAGTCTCTCTCTCGCCGCGTCTACTGGCGGTGTGGCTCTTTTATGCCGCTCTTCCCCTGCTCACTGAAATTAGAGACAGGTGTTAGACATAATTTAGCTCAGGTGTAAGCACCCTTACCACTTTCTCTCTCTCCGGAGAGATGCTTGACCACGCCCCCGCTGCCACACATGCTTAATCTTTCTGAGAGTTGTCATGACTGAACTGTGGCAAAACACTAGCAAAACACTACAGCGAAACACTGGCAATTCATTCTCTGAAACTGCATAGAAAGCGATCAATTCAATGCTAATCTTTATTTGATGATCTATCCATTTTCTAAGATCACTGTCACTGTGTCACACATACACACACACACACACTAACTCAGACACCTGAAAAGTGACATCACCATTCATAGGTGTGCAGCATAGCTGTCAGTGCATGACAGAATCTTTACTCAAAAGCAACAAAAGAAGCCTGTGAGTTATGTAAGGTGTGACTACTGGATGATTAGATCAAGGAGGAGAGAACGAGTTTGATTGGGAGTGAAAGAGAGAGAGAGAGAAAAAGAGAGTTAGTCTAGCCAGCTCAGTAACTGGCATGAGGCAGCATTAGGTGGTTAATGATTACTAAGGCAACATGATAGTTCACTGCTGCACCTGCTTATGTGATTGAGAGCAGAGTGGAGTTTCATACAACTCTTAAAGTTCTCTATTGTCCCCGCTGGCGTGGAACACTTATTGGAAACAATGAGCAGTGATGTTTATGTTTATGATTCTTTATATGCATGCATTCAAGAGTGAGACAAAAATCATGCTCAGTATTTGAGAGACAGCAATGTCTTGGAATTAAAGGGACAGTTCACCCAGTAAATAATGAAAGAATTTTCATTTTTAAGTGAACTATTCATTTAACTTCTAATCCATCAAAGTCATTGTGTTAGTCCAAAGACTACTTCTAGAGAATTTGGTCCCCGGCCGGAGGTAACAGGAGCTCTTGACTGCAGAGTTTCAACCTATGACTAATGTGTTTGTCTCGATCCAGACCGTCCCATTAGTCAAAGACAGAGCATTAATCAAGACAGGGCTGTGATTGGAAAGCTTGCAGGAATCTGAAGGTAGCTCTCTCTTCTACATGAGCACTCTGGCATCCACTCTGAATGGCACGGAGAGCTTAGAAGCTCACAACTTCAGTCAGAGCAAACAAACCTTGAATCAACAGAAACGCCCTCCTGTCTCCTTACCACTATAGGAATTGATTTACTTTAAATAATGTGGAAGCTCAGAGTGAAGGCCATGATGTACCATTTGTACAGTGCAGACACTCAATGTGCTTCAAATGTTAAGTGCCCAAAGGTAAGTGAAAGATATCCTTAAAAAAGAAAGAGTGAAGACAGATCTAAGATGCTTTCTTCTTTATAAATTAGCTTTTATTAATGTGAATGTATTCATTTTACAGCCCTGCTAATTAGACCAGCTTGAACGGGTGTGTGCTGATTTGGTGCTGGTCTAGCTGATGGATTAGTATATATATGCTGTCCAACAGCAAAAAAACACTGGTCAACCACCAGGTAGACCAGCACCAAACCAGCACTAACCACCATATACCAACCTGGACCATCGCAAAAATGTATGCTGGCCTTTTCAGCAGGGTTATCTGTCGTTGCAGTGTATTATTGTTTACAGTTTATTCTTTGTCCAGTCTGCAGTTTCCAGTGCAGACCCGGTGAAACGTCTTGGTTACTGATGTAAACTCTGTTACCTGATGGAGTGAACGAGACATTGTGTCGATGTAGTGACACTAGGGGTTCGATCTTGAGAGCCCCAATCACCTTTGCTTAAAATAGAAAAGGCCAATGAGAATTGGCGAGTGGAATTTGCATGCTACTCTCCGCCCCGGACATACGGGTATAAAAGTAGATGGCGTGCACCATTCATTCAGATTTATGCTGAGGAGCCGAGAGTCCCGGCCATGTCTCGATGAAGAACGAGGGAATGGGAGGTACTTGCGTTCGCCTGATTGACCTGAAAAACTTCTAGCGCCTGGACGTCGTGAGTACGCTGGCCCAGGAAATGAGGGGACTGCCCTTTTCCTTACCATGTGGGTTCCGAAGCCCAGGGGGTACTTGGGGATAGAATACTCACCACGCGCTGACCCAGGGGTGATGGTGGGGCTGGAGAGATCAGACCCAGACTGGTCAAAGGCAGTTGCCTCATCCCTGGGCTGCCCATATCAGGGCCACCTCAAAGCCCATCTGGGGTTCTTGGGGGCCGACTGACAGGCAGGTGGAGCCAAATTCCCGCTGGAGGATCTCTTTCTCTGAGCAACACTCGACCATGCGAGGGTGCCCGCTGATATGCGCCTTAAAATCCAGCAACGTAAGCAAAAGGTGAGAGGATGAACACAAGCATGAATTCGGCTCCGAAGAAAAAATCTGAGTGAGTGGTGCACGCCATCTCCTTTTATATCCGTATGTCTGGGGCAGAGAGTGGCATGCAAATTCCACTTGCCAGTTCTCATTGGCCTTTTATATTTTAAGCAAATGTGATTGGGGCTCTCAAGATCGAATCCCTTGTGTCACTACATCGACACAACTTGGAGTGAGTGACAGACAGGAAACTACATTTCTGTACAGCTGAATACTCAACATGAATGCCCCAAATAGGACTTGTTCCTTGGTCAACAGCTACTGGTGGCCCTTAAACAATATTCTTTTCAGACCTATCCCTACTCCTAACCTGAATCTGTCTACCCTCAAAATGTGACGGAAATTATACCTAACCCCAGACCTAAGCCTTACCCTGTCCTGAAAATCTGATTGGTTGATTGGTAGGAATTTTGTTCCAGGATCAACATAGATGTTACCCTACTTGGCACTTATAAACACTTGTATATGACTGGAATGACAATAAACAAAATGAACTGACCAAACTGGTAGGGATTTCATCCAGACAGGATAGGTAGCCTAATATGATTGACAGCACTAATTTTTCTTAATAGCTTCATGTTTCAGACTGTGAAACTGTATGTTTTTTATTATTTATTTATTTTATTTTTTCAGCCCGGCTCATAGAGTAATGAGGAGAGAAGAGGAATGAAAGTGGGTGGCATACAGAAATATGATATACATGTAACACATACTGTATATAATATACGTATAATATAGCATGTTCAAATCTGGTTTTCACTGCTAAATAAAGTCACATACTTGTAAATGTATGCCACATGTATTTCAAAGTAATACAAAAATGGTTTTCATATATCTGACATATACCGTATTTCCCCACACACACACATATGTGACATACAGTATGTCTCTATAAATTCCTAAATGTATGTATAAATACATTAGATTGTATAAGTAAAAAAACAAAAATAAACATGTACAACAATACTAATATGACAAAAAAATTTTGGAATTGGACATATATACATACAGTGTATGCCCACATATATGAACTATTATTTTATATATACTTATATGTCAGATTTCTGCATAGGACAAAAAGAACAGCAAGGAGAGTTTTAAAGGAACAGTTCGGCAAAAAATGAAAATGCCGTCATTATTTGCTCACTTTCATGTCGTTCTAAATCCGTATAACTTTCTTCTGTGGAACAAAAAAGGAGATGTTTAAAACAATTAATCAATTGCTGACTTCCATACAGTTGATAGTGCCACACTTTAAAGCTTAAAAAGCAGCCAAATATGTCATAAAAGAAGTCCATGCGACTTGTGCTGTCTGATCTCATGAAATTTTTCATGACCATGGCAAAGTTTTTTGCACATTTGTAAAATGTTTGGCTGCAGTTTCCCAGTAAAATGTCTAGCAGGGGGCGCCAAAAGCGAGTAAAATGATGTTTTTAAGGTGAATTTAAATGAAGGTTTTAATGAGTAAAACACACTTCCCTAACCTAAAACTTTAGCCTAAACTTAACCAACAGTGTTCTAAAAGGTAAATGAGAGGTGAACAAAACATACATCCTTACCCTAAACCAACATATAAACCTAACTGATAGTGTCTTGTCGCAAATGCAACATAAAAAGCACATTTTCTAAAGCAACCACATCATTTTATGTCGATTCTATGACCCTTTGGTTTCATGTGTCAGCTTTCGTGCTTGGCTGGGCTCAAACCTCAGTCCTCTGAGTTGAAAGTCCAACACACTATCAGGTGAGCTACCGCAAAGTAAATTAATCTTGAATTGGTGTGTATGTCATAGAAGCGTTCAAATGTATAGTTTTTCAAATGATAGGTTAGAGTAAAAGTATTTTGCTATCATAATATGGCACTGTGCGAGTAATGCCTAGTGGACACTACACAACTCAAACTCGTCTCCTTTCATGTTTTGAGTCGTCGACTGGTCTGCAACGAGAAGTCTTGAATCTCACGGCGAAAGGTCTTGTTGTGTCCGCACTCCTGCGACAGGCTGAGATGAGTCCCAGATGCTATGACTGTTTTCAAAATAATAAATATCTATAGACGTGTTGTCGTCATGTATGCGCACGGTCCCGATGAGCAAAAGTCGGACAATGAGTGACAGCCAATGAAATATAGAAAGAGCGCAAGAGGAGGGAAAGGAATTAGGCAGAAGAAGACAAAAATTAGTTAGAATATAATAAAATGAAACTTCACCCATATCTCCCTATACCCTCTGTCTTTATTATTTTAATCTGATTTTCTTAAATGTTTCCTTTTGCAAATAGCAAAATGGGCACAAGCCGTTCTTTCCTGTTTGTTGATAGAAGAGAGCAAGATTTGTTTGGCAGGAGACAAAAAATAATTAGAAAATAAAATAAAAGATCATCCACATCTCCCTACCCCTTGTTTTATTAGTTTCAGCTGTTTTTAAAAAAAAATTTCCTTTGCAAATTAACGCAAATATGCATAAAACGGGAGCAGGCTGTTCTTTCGTGTTTGTTGAAAGAGAAGAGCAAGGTATTGGGTAGGAGACAAAAATAATAAGAAAATAATATAAAGCACGAAAACAGGCGAGAGACACTCTTTTGCACAAGTTTGTGAATGAATTGCATTATCTTAATTTTAAGATGCATTTTTGGCGATCCGTTTGAAATGGGATGACACTAAGGGCAGCTGAAACGGGCGGTTTTTCGCCAGTTCCGTGCAGATTTCAAGGGAATAAGCATACAATAGTACATTTTAAAAAAGCGAATGCATGAACATGTACAATAGGGACACAGATATGAAGCATGCACACTAGATGCTCAGTTACAGGTACTGCACTAAAATAACTCAGCATTCTGCTTTAAACTTAATTTTTGGGAATATTAAGAGAAACTGTCTGGTTTTTAGCACTTTCTGTTCATCATAAAGTGGGGGGGGGTGTCTTGAGGCATGGGGCGTGGCGAGAAAGGGCGAGGGGCATGGGACCAGGGCAAAGTCTGTGGGGGGTGGAGCCATGAGAGGCTCGAGGGATGGAGCCATGGAAGGCGGAGCCGTGAGAGGCTCAAGGGGCGGAGCCATGGAACTTGTGCCCGGAGAGTAGCCGAAGACTCGAAGGGCCAGGGTGGAGTCGATGGCAGGGAGGACCAAGGCGGTGCTGGAGGCTCGGAGGAGCAAGGCGGAGTTGGGGGATCTGAAGACTGAGGTGGAGCCGATGGGACTGAGGACCAAGGTGGAGCTGTAGGGAAGGAGGTCCCCGGTGGAGCTGACAGATCGGAGGGACGAGACGCAGCCAGAGGATCGGAGAGCCAAGGTGGAGCCAGGTGACCGAAAGACCAAGGAGGAGCCAGAGGGACGAGGGACCCCGGCAAAGCCGACAGGCTGAAGGACCGCATTGGAGCCGAGGGAACGCTGAGCTGAGGCAAAGTCGAGGGACTGACAGGCCAAGGCGAAATCCAGGGATCGGAAGGTCCAGGAGGGGTCGGAGGGCCAAAAGTTCCCCTTGACTGCTCAGGAGAACTAAGGGTGGGTATAAGGGTGGGAACCATCTCCAGGTCCAACTGCTCAGGTGTGGCTGTGACGTGGCATGGAGCAGGCTGAGGCGTTGCTGTGATGTGGCATGGAGCGGGCTGAGGCGTTGCTGTGACATGGCATGGAGCAGGCTGAGGTGTTGCTGTGATGTGGCTTGCAGCGGGCTGAGGCGTAGTTGTGACATGGCATGGAGCAGGCTGATGATTCGGGGCAAAAGATGGCGCTAGCTCAGTGACCATGACTAGGAACTCTGGCTTGGCAGCCATGACGTGAAACTCTGGCTTGGCGGCCATGACATGAAACTCTGGCTTGGCGGCCATGACGTGGGACGCTGGCTCGGTGGCGGCCATGTCGTGGGACTCTGGCTCGGCGGCGGCCATGTCGTGGGACTCTGGCTCGGCGGCGGCCATGTCGTGGGACTCTGGCTCAGCATCCGCCTCCCCCACAGTGAACGTGGAACCAATGATCTGTAGGGCGTGGTCGATATATTGAGCCAGGCTGAGGGAACTGCGACCACCAGGCATCAAGGAGGAGATCGGCTCACTTAACCCCACCCTAAAAATTTCCTTGAGGGCGACCACATTAAAATCCACCTGACAGGCCAGAGCGCAAAAGTCCTCTACGTACTCCTCCAGGGGACGATTCCCCTGACGTAGCCGTATGAGTCGAACTGCTGGGTTCATAATTCGGTCAAGTATTCTGTAACGATGCTGGCAGTGCTGGCGATGGCAATGATGAAGACGATGATTTGAAGACGAAGAACCCAAGTGCAGTTTATTTACAAACGTGATAACCAATAACCCTAACTACAAACATGAAACATAAAACATAAACATGACTATGGCTTGACATAAACGTGGCTTGACTTAAACATCTACAATCACGTTCAATACTTGACAACAGACAATGGAATACATGAGGGCTTAAATACAAGACATGGGAGAACATAAACCAAAGAACAAACAGAACTGATAACAAGCTAATTAAACAATCAACCAATGAAAACATGACACATGAACATGTAGGGAAAACATGAAATCGCATGACAAGGGAACAGGAACTAAACTTTTCAAAATAAAAGACATGAATCAACAAAATACACATGACATTGATGCATGCCCTCATGAAATCAAAGACTCCTCAAAATCCAAACATAAGTGGTCAAAAGAGACGGCCAGGTGTAACAGTGATGTCTCGCTTGTACATTAGTGATCAGATCACCCAAAACTCATCTTAATACCAGGTGTACATATGGTCTCAGTCGGGGATGAATGGTCATGTAGTTGATGTGTTCACACCAGCAAGACAAGAAACCAGAATGTGAGTCGCAGGACGCCAACTGCAAGCCGCGTAGTGTACGCTTGGCTTAATAGAGCAAAAAATACGTGTTTATAAAGTCATAATCAGCCATTGTAGTCGTGATTAACGTACAGTTGTTGTAGCACCTCTAGTGAAACGTAGAACGCGGCACGTAAAACCCAGTGTGCAAAAATGTATATCTTTAAAATAAATCATTTATTCTATGAGACTATGTTGGGCTTGTGTCAAATTCCAAGTCTTCTGGAGGCATCTAATCACTTTGTCTGATAAACAGACTATAATTTAAGTTGTTATTCACTTTTAAATCAAATCATTGATCAACTCATGTATACACAGCCCAGATCAAATATGGTGACACATCAGTAACATCAAAGCTCATTGGTTCTTGCGCGTCTCATGACCAAATGCCATGACGTTGTGACGCAAGAACCGATGAGGTTCAATGTCACCATATTTGATTTGGGCTCTGAAACATGAGTTGAATTGATAAATCATGTAATTTGATTTGAGAGTGAATAATGACTTTCTGTCTGTTCATCATTCAAAGTGCGCTAAAGCTTTCGGAATACTTCGAATATGACACCCGAGTCGCAGGTACAAATTTTATGACACTTTTGGGTCCTGCTATTGTATGGAAACTAGTGATTGTGACATTCTTTAAAATATCTTCGTTTGTGTTCTGCAGAAGAAAGAAAGTCATACTGATTTGGAAAAACATGATAATTTAAATTTTTGGTTGAACTATTCCTGAGAACAATGACCAATAAGAAACAAGATAATGAACAGATGTGAAGAGAAGAGACTTCAAAACACATTTCTCCTGATGAATAAGTAAACCATATTGTTCTAGAGCAATAGATCAAATTACCATTTATTATCATGTCAGGATTTATTGCAGCAAACATTCTCTATCTCTTGTTATCTCTTCAAAAGGTTTGGTATGAAGTTGCCTGAGGGAGTTTAGCCATTCTTTCCAAAAGGTCTGACAGCCAAGTACAATATGATGAACAGCATCTATGTAATGCAGGTCAAGTTACTTACAGTAGAAGCTTGGTGCTTCCTTGAGAGGCTGAATGAAAAAACATGTGTTTTCAGACTCCCAAGGACACACCAGAGGATATCATGTGGGTTTAGTCAAGCAAACACAAACTCTCGCATATACACACACAAACACTCTCTAACCAGTCGCTACTGGCTAAAAAAAAAGATGCAACGGTTTTTGGACTGCCCTTGAAACTGAACAGGCACACATAAAATTACACAAATAACCCAAACGATAACTTTAAAAAAGTGTTTAAAAATGACAGCCTCTGCCAGGATTTTGATCTGTATGAACACCAGCCCCGAGGGAAAGTGCTGGTTGCTGTGCCAATGTGTCTGCAGAAATGACAAGTGAGCTGTAAACCACAGCAGGAGGGGCCACGCCCTTCAGTTCTCCTTCAGGGGCCCCCTTAGGGCACCGCGGTTCCCTGAATGTACTTAGTCCTTGCTGCCGTTGAGTCGAAACTCGTTTTTCTTCGTCCTATTTCCTTCCACTCAGTCAGGTAGAGTCTAACTAATAATGGCAGTTTGGCTGTGGTATTGGCAGTGTATGCAGGTTTCAGGCTCACTGCTATACCAAAGTTCAGTCAAGTCGTTCTGTGGAGTCACTTTAGGGGATTACTCACATCCTCTGGTCATCTTAGCCACCCTGCGTGACAGTCCTGCTGATGGATGACTGCAGATGGAGATGAAAACAACAGACACTTTGGTCTCCACTTCTAAATTAAACACCTCTTATTAGGTCTGCATGACTGTGACAAAAATCATAATAGTCGATTATTTTCCTTGATATTGTAATTGGGATTCATTCCGATTGATAGAATTTAGAATAGAAAAAAAAGATTCTATTAATTCATAAATAATATTGTTTGTGTTTAAAGTCTTGTAATGAACATAAACAAACAAAATATATATATATATATATATATATATATATATATATATATATATATATATATATATTTTTTTTTTTTTTTTTTTTTTTTTTTTTGTCCTCACTTAGGAAGCATGCAATTCTGGCTCTGTTTGCTCTATTCCCCAGCAAAAAGTCTCATTTAATTCCACTATATGGCAGCAAGTACTAGGAATTGTTTTGTTTTTTTGGGGTTTTTTTTCATCTATCATCTTCCATCACAATATACAGATCTGAAATGTAGGTGGTGCTCTAACGCAGATAAGCACTCACACCATAAACATCCAGAAAATTTAGGATCGCATGCATGTATTCCAATGTTTCGTCATATATCTCGGCCTTTGAATGGACTAGAAACTCAATCTAGGGGCTGTTGTAAAGCCGAGATCCTATTTAACATTTCATATCAACAGTTGAGAACATATTTTGCCAATGAATTGTTTATCATGCTTTTTCCGGTGGAATGCAATTTTTTCTGGACATCTGAGATATTACACAGCAAGCTCATAGACAAGTAAACAATGGCTCATTTAAAGAAGACAACCTAAGGTAAGAACTGATATGGAGGTTTGGCAACTTTGGGGCTTACAGAAGCAGTGATCGGAGCAGACATCAGACGTTTGTCTTTGTTGTCTTACAGATGTCATATTTCACTTTATGATTATTTTGATAATCATTTGAACTGTGGTGTTAAGGCAAAAAAATAAACTATACAGTCACATTCCAGAGAATGAGAGCTTTCATTTGATATATGACTCTATTTAAGTGCTATGTGAAAAACTTTTATATTCATACGCATATTTCTACATCGTCACCTCTAGGTGGCACTCTTTTGCGACATGAAGTTTTTTAAGGCTTAATTTATTTATT
Organism: Myxocyprinus asiaticus; assembly: GCF_019703515.2. Lineage (NCBI taxonomy): Eukaryota > Metazoa > Chordata > Actinopteri > Cypriniformes > Catostomidae > Myxocyprinus > Myxocyprinus asiaticus. Next base: position 36,805,037 of record NC_059364.1, on the reverse strand, counting down.
TATATTTATTTATAAAGATGGTATTCTATGAAAAGTTCAGATTCTATGCTTTCAAATGATACCAAATATGAATGAATTATGTATCCGGGGACTTTTACAGTTTAAACTCATTGTATGCATTTTTCCCCACCCACAGACCCTCAATTTATTACTACATTATTATATATCTCGTAATTTTACCACTTTATTCTCATAACATTATGATTTTATTCTCAAAACATAAACATTTTAATCTCATAATACTACAAATTTATTCTCATAATATTATGACTTTAATCTCATAATGTTACAACTTTATCCTTGTAATTTTTACTTAATTCTCAAAACATGATTACTTTAATCTCATAATGCTACGACTTTATTGTCATAATGTTGACTTTTATCTTGTAATGACTTCTCAAAACTTCAACTCAAAACTTTGACTTTATTCTCGTAAAAAAAAAGGCTTATTATGAGATTATTCTCAAAATAATTTGTTTTGAGAATAATCAAAACAATAATGTTTGGACTTTTTTCTCATAATGTTTGGACTTTATTCTCATAATATTATGAATTTAATCTTGTAATGCTATGTAATTTTGACTTTATTCTCAAAATATCACCAATTTAATCTCGTAGTGTTACAACTTTATTCTCTTTAAAGGCCTATTATGAGATTATTCTCAAAACATTACGACTTTATTCTCGTAATGTTTTGACTTTATTTTTGAAATCTTAGATTTTTTTTTTTTTTTTTTAATGTGGCACTAAAACATTGTTGTAAAATGCTACATACAAATTGCATACACATGCTGTAATCAACACTTTATTTTATTTTTTTTTACATTTTAAAAACTTTTCTCCCCAATTTGGAATGCCCAATTCCTAATGCGCTCTAAGTCCTCGTGGTCACCGTCAATCCAGGTGGCGGAGGACAAATCTCAGTTGCCTCCATGTCTGAGACCGTCAATCCGCGCATCTTATCACGTGGCTTGTTGAGCGCGTCACCACGGAGACATAGCGCATGTGGAGGCTTCACGCTATTCTCCGTGGCATCCATGCACAACTCACCACGCGCCCCACCGAGAGTGAGAACCACATTATAGCGACCACGAGGAAGTTACCCCATGTGACTCTACCCTCCCTAGCAACTGGGCCAATTTGGTTGCTTAGGAGACCTGGCTGGAGTCATTTAGCATGCCTTGGATTCGAACTCACGACTCCAGGGGTGGTAGAACACTTTTATTTATTAATTATTTGTGGCAGCTATTATTGTATGTAATTGTAACAGTTTTCAAATTTAAAAAGGACAAAAGCTTGATTGCTTGGTTGCAAGTTTAACCCTCACAAGGTGCAGTGGTAGCTCAGCGGTTAAGGCTCTGGGTTACTGATCAGAAGGTCGGGGGTTCAAGCCCCAGCACTGCCAAGATGCCACTGTTGGGCCCTTGAGCAAGGCCCTTGACCCTATCTGCTCCAGGGGCGCCATATCATAGCTGACCCTGCACTCTGACCCCAGCCTAGCTGGGATATGTGAAAAAGAAGAATTTCACTGTATATGTGCAAAATGTATAATGTGTGATAAATAAAGAAAATTATAATTAATTATTATTATAATTATAGGATCTATGAACCAGGGCAGTAGCAAGGTATTCTGGGCCCCCTGACTGTATATTGGTCGGGGACCCTTTGCTATTAAAAAAATACAGTTTGGAATTTGTTGCGGGGCCCCCCTGGACCTGTGGGCCCCTAGAATCATTACCACCTTTCACCCCACTAGCTACGGCTGCATTTCCGTTTCCTATCGCTCAGCTACATGGTGCTTACAATGCCACGGCCATAGGTTTGATTCACAGGGAACACACATTCTGGTAAAAATGTATAATTTCAATGTACTGATATTTGCTTTGGATAAAAACATCTGCAAAATGCATAAATGTACAGTAAACACCCTTGAGCAAGACACTTAACCTGAGGTTACTCCTGGAGGACTGTTTCTGTTATAAGCTGCTTTGGATAAAAGTATCTGCTAAATTACTGTACATGCTTCATGTCTGATATTAATCATTTGTGTATCTCTGCATATTGTTTGGGAATAAAAAAGCACCATTGTGAGCATGTATAACATGTGCATGCTTGGTCTGAATCTAAGGATGATGCTCTTTCCTGGCATAAGAACTTCATGTATATTTTGTTTATGTAAATATATGTATGTAAATGTGCATTATCTCAATAAAGATTATCATGTGTTTAAAATAGATTAAGGAATGTTTGATATCTAAATTCTCTCTCCTAGACAGAAATTTGATTAAATGGAGAACAAATGGACAAATTTGCTGAAGTCTTCTGCTTCTCAATTTTTCCTCCTAAAAAAAAGACCCCAGTGATCTCACGAGTCCTCTTTAGAGTTTCAGAAGAGATCTCAACATTGCTCAGTGTCTCAAAATCTTAAGATTCCAATGTCTACAAAAGTCAGAGATTTCATGCTATCAACATTCATTCTACTTTGTGTCTATTTATATTTCTCCTAAGGAGGCCTAGGGGATGGCCATTTCCTTTCTTCCCACAGATCTCAGTTTCTTGGTGGACAGTGTTGTGTGTTGGTACCTCTGACCTGATGAAGAAACATCTGACCCCAAAGTGTGCAAGCTGAAGGGAGGTGGTAAGACCCCAGGTGGTGTTTGCATTCCTGAAACGGTGATTGTGCTAGCTTCCCACAACTACCCCTACTGAAAAGGCCAACATGTTGCAGCCATAACTAAAGGCCCCAATATACTTCCAGAAACATTCTTCTTCGTCCTTCGTTCAGGGTTTAAAAGATGTTCGAAACAGCCGAGCAACTGTATACTGTTTGCAAACATTCAGACACAGGCCATACCGCTATGGGATGCATTTAGAGGAGCATTTAAATATGAGGACATTAAAATGTGTTATCAATGACTTTATGCCTCATTCTATGAGTAGAATTCACACGTGGTCAGTAAAAGAAGCTGTTTAACCACTTGATGATGATTTAAAATAATATATATGCAGAAGATAATGTTTAATTTGTCGTTTACATTCTGAATTCATGATTCATCCAATAGCAGTAAGTGTTTCGCAACCGGTAAAGGGGACGTCACACTAGGCTTTAGAGCACGCAAATTGTTTACATACAATGCAACGGACCAGGATATGATGTCACGCCAGAGGTCAGCTTGTGACGTTTCGATCTTCTTTTGGTCACATGTCCTCCCATTGTACAAATTCACAGTTCAGAGTTCACCAAGCTTGAACTTTGGTTCGTAGCGTTGTATGTAATTTCTTGGCATGAGCTTGCGTTTATGGTCTCCCATGTTTAGATGCGTTTAAATGGGAGTGAATGGAGTGTGAAGTGTAGTGTGACTGCCCCTTAAGAATTTTTCCTAAAAGTTTGCCCAGAAGAGCTGTTACGAACCACCGAAACAAATGCAAAAACACCTTTTTGGCAAGATTTAGTTTAAAATGACATCGCATCCATTTGTTCTCCGATTTCATATGAAGTATATTTGTGCCTTAATCCTTAATGTTGTCCTCAGTCTGGCAAATGGACCTTGACACATTCGATATTCATCTAAATTGAAACACTATTTGGAAAAATGTTTTTACATCATCAAAAAATCTGGCCCATCAACTTCTACATTTCAAGCTAGTGCACAGGGCTTATGTGACATATTTCCGTGCATAATTGATGAAGCTGTCCAATGATAAATGCTGCAACAGATGCAAAACTGGTTCTGTTGGTGTACTTGTTCATGCTTTATATTTGTGTATCTGTTTTGATGGTATTATTTGCAACCCCTTCCTCACATTTTTCATTATTTTTTTATTTTGTTTATTTTTTTACTGTAGTATCTATGGTATCTTTGTTTGTGGTTTTTTTCTTCTGTTATTTAACCTGAACCCAAATATAAAAAAATCACACAAAAAAAGTATTAGTGACAAAAATTATAACTAAATAAATGAAATTATATAATAGCCTTTACATATGGGGTTTTGTTTACTTAAGGGGTTTCTTGCAACTGGGCCCTGGTCCCCACCATGGGATGCTAACATGTAGACCAGATGGACCAGCACTAAACCAGCACTAGCAGATTTTTTCAGTCAGGACAGTCTTACCTTTTTTCATGCCAATTTACTCTCACTCTTGTTTCTTGCCATGTCATTGTGGTCAGGTGCCTAGTCTTGTCTTTGTTGGTCTTGATCTCAGTTTGGTATGTCTATTCCTTGCTTTCTCTTTCATTCTCCATCAGAGATCTGCTAGAGCGTTTGCCCCACCCTGTTTCTTCTGTAAACCTCGTGTTGATTTAGTTCGGAGAGTGATGATGGATAAACTTGTCCAAACCTCAGAAGGGTGTGCACAATGCTCGTAAAGCCAAGAACACTCACTGACACAGACAGACACACACACGTACGCACAAGCACCTTCAGCACCAGTACCGTAGACACAGTTTGCAAAAAAATATAAACGTAGCGATGTCCTTTCTCAACAAACAGATGTCGCTTTATGTGGGAATGTGGTCTTTCGTCAACAGGTTTGTAACAGACAAAGAGGGCGACTGAAGAAAGAGAACATTAACGTTTTTGAGTTCAAGGGTTATTTAGTGAGCTGTCTACATTGGCTCTCCAACATTCTTACTGAGGTTATATCAAAACACAGTTATAGACTGAATAGAATAAAGCAATAAGAGGCTATCCGTTACTGTGATTTTACCAAAGTGTTAGGCACATTTTGACAAACCGTTTTGGAGAATTAAGCCTTTCACATTCAGGTAGACAGAAGTTGTACCGGCATTGCTTATTGCCAAGCCAGAAAATAGCTGCTGAGAGAATTGACTTGCCTTAAAGGAACTTTGGCGAATTTCCCTTACTCTTTTATCATGCTAAAATGACTATAATGTACAGCTCAAGTGGCTTATTTCCCATACAGAAATCTGGTATCAGCAATGTTGCTCCCAAAAGCTGCTCAAAGTAGTCCTCAAATAGTGAAATTTCTTAATGAACATAATTAAGCTCAAAACTGTTTTTGCAACAAAACAGGCAAACTATCCAATTGAAAGCTGAAACAAATGTGCTACGCTTTTACATTTCATACACTATCAATCATGTACATCACTGTACTGACCATTTGATGCAAAGTCCCACCCATTTGAGAGCTCAACCAATCATCATATAGAAAAGCCAGGCTTTCAGATGGGACAAAAATACGTTGATTGAAAGCACAATGTCCAATAGGCAATCAAATGCAGATCCAATGCAAATAGTGCTCATGACGCTCCCATAGACTCCCAGAGAAGCACGCCGTCCGAGCGTGACCTAAAATGACATGTTTAGAGCCTCTCGTCCAATGAACATTGATCTTTTGTGCCATTGATATCTGCTAAAGACTTCCATTTAGGCACAGCTTGAATGGCGCTCTATGGGCCATACATCCACTGGTTTATGTAGAAAATAGTAGATTACTTAAGTTTATATAGATTTGTACATACTGTATATTCGACTCATCATTGCCCCATTTCCTACCAAATTTAAGGGGAAACCGTGCTTCCTTTGATTGAAAATCATACAGTTCTTGAACATAATTTACATGTGTTTTACATATATTGCTATATATTGAGTTATAAAACACCAGCAACAGCAATATGATACACAACACCAATGTTTAATAAATAGTTAGATTTATCTCAAGTAATAATTAGAATGAACAATTGTTTCATCAATATTTCACACCAATAATATAGTTCATTAGCCCAACTGAAGGCTGTATATGGTTGTCAAACAATGAAGCAACTTGCCATATCACAGTAATATAGAATAGGAACATTAATATTGAATATTTTCAGCACTTTGCTACCACTTTAGTGGCAAAAATGTCTGTTGTTGCCACGTTTGCTACAAATTCACAACAAACTGCTTTGTTTGCCACAACTTATCTATATGTAAGCAAAAAAAGAAATGGCTCATCCAATAAAATTTTTTATCTGTTTTATTATAAACCATTGAGCCTGTGGGATATGATGGTGCACCAGCTGTGTGATTCTGTGTGTGTCAGTGTGCATGTACAATGATACAGTTAAACTAAGGAAAACAGTCAGCTTAGGTGGCCTTCCATAACTGAATAAACACATACATTGTTAGCCTTATGTGCTGATGGTTTCAAATGGCCTTGATAATACCTCAGATAATGCCAGTACGTGTTGGTTTGAACCTGAAATGCAGCGTATCTGTTTGCTGATAGAGCATTCTCAGATGCGACCTCCATTCTACACTCCATGCTAGTAGGAGAAAATAGCCTCTGGCCTTGATAGCACTCTATATTTAGGGACTATCACTTATCATGAGAGGCCAAAGGGTGGAGGAGACATTGGTGTGGAGTGTAGCCTTTACTGTCCTGCAAAGGGCTTGTGTGTGTGTGTGTGTGGGTGTGGGTGTGGGTGTGTGTGTGTGGGCAGGTTTAAGTGGTTTACGAGGACATTTTTTTTTAGGTTACAAACTGGTAAGTACAAGGGTATTATGCTATAAATGTGGTTTATGAGGACATTTCTAGTGTCCCCATAATTCAAATCACTTAAAAAAACATCCTAAATGATGTTTTTTTTTTTTTTTTTTATGTAATAATGCATAAAGGTTTTGTGATGGTTAGGTTTAGGGTTAGGGGATATAATCTATAGTTCGTACAGAATAAAAATCATTATGTCTATGGAGAGTCCTCATAAGGATAGCCGCACCAACATGTGTGTTTGTTTGTGCGTGCGTGCGTGCATGTGTGTGTGTTTTCTGCCATGAACATTACAGAAGGTTATGATAAATGTCAATGAAATTACAAGTTGGGCCTAAAACGGCAATAAAATGACCACTGGTGGCTAAACAACTTGTCAGCCCTTCTGTTAATTTATATCATGACCAGCAAGAATGAAAGTTCAGCAAGAGTGAAAGCTACAGACATGAATGATACCTCAAATCATGTGGCTTATTCAGGAGACGTGTTCTCCCAGATAGCACACTTGTATCTCTGAAATGTCTGTTTTAGATCTTTTCATCTGGAAAACTTCATAATCTAATTAACATCTGCTAAACATCTTACAAAGATCAGATTTCCAAACATTCAAAATCATAAACATCTCAAAGACATTGGCAGAATGTCTTATTGACATCCGAGACATCCTTATTGATATACGTCTCATAGACTTATTGCAGATGAGCAAACAATGTAAAAAACATGTCTATTAGGGGCTATTACTTTTCTAAGCAATCACGCCTGGCAGACAATAAAATGTGCAGAAAAATCCTATAGACTACATTAAATGAAGGACTTGAGCGAGAATATTATGTTGGATTGGATGTAGGCTTTTTTGACCTGGGCCAGTAAGTTGCCACTTAGCAACCACCCATAACATCATAGCAACCGCATAGCAGCACACAAAAAAAGCCACAATGACACAAAACTTTGTTATGTGAAGTAGTGTTAAGAGGATTCTGGAAACAATCTCAATGAGATTCAAATCGCACATATTAACCACACACACACACACACACACACACACACATATGGGTGTGCAGGATATCCTTTGTGGGATGTTATTCCACAATTTAGCCCTGAACTCGGTTTAGTCAGGGAAAAGTTCTCAATGGAATTTTCCATTAATGGGATAGTATGTGTGCGTGAATGAACCGCTTTTCCGAACTGTGCTGACTTGCCAGCCCGTCCCAAATGTGGAGATTAACCCAGTATACCCTGCCAGCTGGATTCACACACACTCAAACACACACACACTTTCTCTAACTCGTTCTATCATGCTTGTTCTTCATGAACTCATCAGATAACAGATACCTGTCACCATCTCTCCGTCATGCCACAATCAGAGCAGAGCAGAGCACTGCTGTCAGCAATTACAGACACATACACACACTGTACTTTGGCACACATATAATAAAACACATACGGACATATAGACAAAAACACACACTGTGTTGCTTCACCAGTGTTAGAAACGTTAATGAAAACTAAAATAAATATATATATATATATATATATATTACATGAAATAAAAACTAAAATAGAGACTAAATTAAATACATTTTCATATCTGCAGAGCTAAGTAATGGATAATCTACAGCCAGCGTCAGCATCTTGTATTACCCCAAAAAGGGTTATTTTACAGTAATGAAAAATTGACTGTAGATTACAGCACTTATTACATCCCTACTTACCAAATATATAATAAAACATAAAATATTGATTTGATTTTTAAAAAGTTTAACTCCCAAAGACATGAATTGTAATTTTGCAATATATGTAGGAAATCATGATCACTCACATTAAAATGAAGACTCTAGTCATATCAGTAACCTTATTAATGCTGTTTTATTCTACATGGAGAGGGTCCGCACATGGGGGCTGCCATGTTAGAATCACATGACCAGCTGAATATTACTCACTTAATCTCAGTAACCATCCTGTTATTGGACACTTTCACTCATTGATTAAAGTAATCATGACAGACTGTGAATAGTGAATTTCTACAATGGCATCTGAAACTGAAAACTATTGATTTTAAATGGTGCTGCATCCAAGCCACTAGGTGTCAGTGTAAGTCCAAGATGACACAAAGACAAAAGTTACTGAGTGTACCTTTAAAAATTAAGTTATTATGTGAGAAGAAATTGTGGAGTCTCCAGAAACCTCCAGTTAGCATCCAAGGTCTGCTGGTGTTTATTTACAGTAGCTGTCTGAATACTCATTATCCAACTTATTACAAGTTTGCTTGCCAAATAAATAAGTAAATGGACATAAAATATTGATTTGAGTGAAAATAGTTTAGTTGGAAAGATTATTTGCAATTTATTTATTATTGCAATAAATAAAAATTATAAATTAAATAAGTAAGCTAGTAACCCCATACACACCACTTACCCTCACATTACCACATTGGTTGTTATACAACCATGCATAATCAAGGACAGATACAAGTATTTTTCCCTCACCCTCTCCTCTCTTTTACACACACTCACACACACATTAAAACCCAAACCTCTGTTATGTTCTGCCCTTTTGTGCTTGTCAATCACCATGTCTCCTGTTTCCCACGTCTGCCTACTGTGGTCTGGCCCCCTGCCATCCATCTACATGGACAGCAGTCTCTCCTGTGTCATTTCCTGTACTGCTTAGAGCCAGGATGCTGGTAAGGGCCATGTAGCTCATCTCTGTCTGTTCATGTCACTGTCTCTTCATAAAAATAAATATACCTTCAATCATAAACTGGGCTCTAAAACTAAGATTTCAGATTAGATTTCCAGTTCATCTAAGTATTTAAACAACTGCAAACCCCTAACCCTAAGTATTCAATTGTGGCACCTAACTCATCTTGCATTGTTTGTGTTACAGACAAGAATGAGACTTCAAATCATGCAGCTTGTTGAGAAAAGGTGTGTTATTAAAGGAATAGTTCACCCAAAAATTTTAATTCTCTCATTATTCACTTACCCTGATGCCATCCTAGATGAGTATGACTGTCTTTCTTCAGCAGAACACAAATTAAGATTTTTAGAAGAAGATAGATCTCTGCCAGCACTTTGAAGGTCCAAAAGTCATATTTAGGCAGCAATAAAGTAATCCACACAATTCCAGTCGATCAATGAATGTAATTTTCCAAGCAATCACACTTTTGATTTTATCTGGCAGACAAAATAACAGGCAAACTTTTGGATGGGCTATTTTTCCAGTAAGAAACCATCTAGAAAACACCCAGAACACAGCAGCAATGACCTACAGTAGCAACCACCTGGAAAACCCTAGCAACCACATCTCAATGCACTAACGTTTACATGCACTTTAAATGTTCAATTTCAGTGGGACAAAACAATTTGTGTTTTTAAAGGTGCACTCAGTAAAAAAAATTTCCTCATTTAAAATGTTTTACTTCTAAAAAAAATGAATAGTATTTTTGAAACATATGTATAAAATCATTACAACTCATGTGAGATGAAGAGTTTAGTCATATCAGTAACCTTATAAAAGCTCTTTTATTCTACATGGAGCAGGGGCGCCTCATGGGGGCAGCCATGTTAGAATCACATGACCAGCTGAATACTATTTGCTTAATCTCAGTAACCACCATGTTATTGGACACTTTCATTAATGGATTAAATTATTCCTGGTTTACTGTGCATAGTGAATTTTTACATGGCATTGGTAACTAAAAACTACTGTGTTTGAATGATGTAGCATCCAGGACACTAGGTGTCAGTGTAAGCCATACTTCGACATACTTAAAAAAATTACTGAGTGCACCTTTAAAATGTCATGTAAATGCTTTATTCTGGCTGAAATCATACCAGTCCAAGTTTTGCGAAGTTGGATTGACATACCTAAGATTAACATATACACATTAATCGGACCACAACTGGCATCGGCATTGTGAGCATATACCGAAAGACAGAGGTGATGCGAAACTTGAGTTGCCATCCATCCCAAGTAGGTATAGCTGCAGGCCGGAGACCTCCAAATGGGGGCGGAATCTCCAAAAGAGGGCAGAGTTACTCCAGAAGGGGAGCAGGGTTACTCCAAAAAGGGGTTGCATAAAATCCATTAGGGGTTGTCACTTCCAAATATGGTTAGGGTTAGGGAAAGGGTTAGGTTAGGGGCTCCCTTTATCTTTGCTGGCGTTTGGAGCTCCCACCCCTTTTTGGAGCTCTGCCTGCACCTTCTCATCCATCCCATATAATATAAAATCATCCCCCATTTAAGGGAACAGGATTGCAGTCCATATTACAGTAAATCTGGGATACAGATTGTCCAGTATTTTAGCATCTTACACCAGGACAGCTGAGAACGTTTCAGTATTTGTTTGCATTTGAATCATCTTCACATTCAGTTGTCAATGTTGAAAATGACAGATCAGAATGGAAAATGAATTGAGAGAAATGGACCAAATCAAACACACAGGCACTTGCAGGGTAAAGATCGAAGATCAACGGCAATTAGCGCACATCTACAGCAGCTTTTTTTCAAAAATGTTACATTCATCTGCATGATAACTGTTACCCATGATTGTGATACCTGTGTAAGTACATTTACGTTGCAATAAAACATTACATTGCGTTGCATATTTTAGTAGAATGTCCCATTAAGTAAGTCAGTGAATTGCAAAATAAAATATCCCATATTTAGCTGGTAGAAAGTTGGCAACCTTACGAGTGATGTGTATTTAACCTACCGCATTTGTCGTCCTTCCTACAGACATTGAAAACAACAGAGAGATGAAGACTGTCACTCGACTATGCCAAAGACTTTTTTAGCAAGTCAGTCCTCCCAATGGCCATCTTTGGAATGCTCTCGGGTAGGCTGGGCAGCTATTTTTCTATGTAAACAAGCGGCTTACAATTGCAGCTCCCACTTCCCCCTTTGGGTGTGGTCACCCAGTCTCAGGCCGATGCGGAGATGACGGACATGCTTTCCCAGGCAACCGCGAGCGTCGGGCTAGAGTTGAACCCTCCACTCTCCCCTGAATCCTCACGGCTCGATGATTGGTTCCTGAGCCCAGAGCGCTGCACACGGCCGCACCCCGCCCCGGTTCCTTTCTTCCCGGAAGTGCATGTGGAGCTGACAAGATCGTGGGGGGCACCTTTTACTACACGGTCCCGATCTTTCAGCTCCCCCGCTCTCACTACCCTCGATGGTGGGGCGGCCAAGAGGTATTTGGTGATACCCCAGGTGGCGTGGGCACCTGAAGCTCCCGTCCAGGGCCTGTAGGTTTACGTCGTCTCTGACAGCTAAGGCCTATGGTGCTGTTGGACAAGCCGCCTCCGCCCTGCACGCCATGGCTCTCCTGCAGGTACACCAAGCCAAGGCGCTAAAAGAGCTGCACAAGGGTAGTTCTGAACCGGGATTGATGCATGAACTGCGCTCGGCGGCCAATCTCGCTCTCCGGGCGACAAAGGTCAGGGCACGGTCTCTCGGGCAGGCGATGTCCACCCTGGTGGTCCTGGAACACCACCTTTGGCTCAACCTAGTCGACATGAGAGAGGCTGACAAGGCACAGTTCCTTGATGCACCCATCTCCCAGGTTGGCCTGTTCGGCGACACTGTCGAGGACTTTGCCCAGCAGTTCTCGGCGGTGAAGCAGCAGACAGAGGCCATTCAACACATCCTGCCCTGGCGCGGCTCAAGACCCCGCACCCATCTGCTCAACGCCAAGGGTGTCCTCCTGCAGCAACAGCACCGGCTCCGCTGCAGCCCGCCCCTGCGGACCGGCCGCGGCGTGGTGCCCACCATAGGAAGCAGACGCCACCCGTCTCACGGCCGGCCGCCAAGAACCCTAGGAAAGCTTCGAAGCGCCCCTGAGAAGGGCGACCCAGTGACAAGGAGACCCACTTCTACGGAGCTGGTAAACAGACCACTATGTCCCCTGGTGGAGGGCCAGGAGGAGAATCTTTTGTTTCATCTTTCGCCGCATGCCCAAGAGGCTGCGTTACCCAAAACTTCAACAAAAGAGTGGTTTCTTTGTTCTCTGGGTCACATGTCAGGTGCGCACGGCCGTCGTCACGACCACCGTCCACCGTCCCATTTTGGCAGGTTTGGCGCTCCAGCGTCAGACCCCCCGCCCCTGCGTGCCCAGCTGTGGCACAAACATGCCCACACCGGGTTGGTTCCAATGGACTGTGGGGACGATGTTCCTCCTCGACCAATCTTATGGTGGGCGTCAGGAGCCAGGTAAGTACTTCGATGTCTCTGTACTCAACAGGGCCAGGGGGTTCGAGCCCCCTCGACGTGGCACCTCAGGCTCCACCCAGCTGCGAGGCCCAACCCCCTCGCCCGGAGTTTGGACGCGTGGCTTGCTCTTTCCAACCCGTCGCGATGACTGAACCGGACCGTCCGACTTGGCTATGCGATTCAGTTCGCCAGGCGCCCGCCCAGGTTCAGCGACATCCGCTTCACCTCGGTGAAGGCCGAGAACGCCGCTACCTTGTGTGCGGAGATCACTACCCTTCTACGGAAGGGTGCGATAGAGCCTGTCCCTCCAGCCAAGATGAAGAAGGGGTTTTACAGCCCCTACTTCATCGTACCGAAGAAAGACGGTGGGTTGCGGCCAATCTTGGACCTGTGAGTACTGAACCAGGCCTTGCACAGACTCCCGTTCAAGATGCTGATGCAAAAATTTTAGCGAGTGTCCGGCATCAAGATTGGTTCACGGCGGTAGACCTGAAGAACGCATACTTCCACGTCTCGGTCTTACCTCGACACAGACCCTTCCTGAGGTTTGCTTTCGAGGGCCGGGCATACCAGTACAAGGTCCTCCCCTTCGGCCTGTCCTTGTCCCCTCGCGTCTTCATGAAGGTCGCAGAGACAGCCCTTGCCCCAATATTATCTCGACGACTGGCTAATCCTAGCTCACTCTTGGGATGTGTTGTGTGCACACTGGGACCTGGTGCTTACACACCTTAGCCAACTGGGGCTTTGGGTCAACTGGGAAAAGAGCAAGCTCTCCCTGGGACACTGGGTCATTGACACCATCGTGATGGCATATCACGCCCAGGACGTGCCGCCCCCCATGGGGCTACGAGCCCACTCTACTAGGAGTGTAGCAGCCTCCTGGGCCCTGACCAGTGGTGCCTCTTTGGCAGACATCTGCAGAGCAGCAGGCTGAGCAACACCCAACGCCTTTACGAGGTTCTATAATCTCCGGGTTGTGCCGGTTTCATCCCGTGTGTTGTCAGGTCAGAACAGGTAAGTTCCGGGACAGCTGGCCGGGTGTACCACTTGCGCATAGCACCTTTCCCCTCCCATGAGGTGAAGACGTGCACTTTTGACTCCCAGTCGTGTTCACAAGTTGTGATCCCTGGATGAATTTCCTCCTTAGCCCTGTGGCAGTATATGTGCTAATTAGACTCTGTACTGAGGTAGGTGCTCCACATGTGGTGGTTCCCCGTAGGTGACCCCATGTGATATCTTCCGCTAAATCATTTCCCTGTCGTTAAACTGCATCTTCCTTGGCCAGAGGCCCTTCTGCCCCGGTCACCATGTTTTTAGAAAACTCCTCCCCCCCTCAGGTAAGACTTACCATGGAACTTCTCCACATGACATACTTCCAGCAAGACTCGGTAAGACCATGTGATGCATTTCCACTCAAAATACCCCCCCCCCTTTTCTTCCCTGGGTGGGGTGTGGTCTCCACGGTGTCTTCCCCTTGGGAGTGACACACCCCCCCGACTTAGACATTTATGGCCCCCTGTCGGTTAACAAATTCCACTCTTTTTGGGGAGAAAAAAAGAGGAAAAGAGGCCACGGCTGGGCTAGCCTGTCCCTATTTGTTGGGCAGTCGACTTGTTCCCGAAGGATCGTTCGATGCTCATAAGAGTGTTGGGGGAAGCTATGTGACGGCATGGCACACAGCGGTCTGCCTGTCTCGCACCGTCAGTCCACGTAACACAGTTCAGCTAGTTGTGGCATTTTGTATAGGGACCCCTAGTGTCACTACATCGACACAATGTCGAGTGAGTGACAGATAGGGAACATCCTGGTTACTTTCGTAACCTCTGTTCCCTGATGGAGGGAATGAGACATTGTGTCCCACTTGCCACAACAATGAACTACCCGTTGAAATGGCTGGGACCTTGTCTCGGCTCCTCAGCACAAAACCTGAATGAGTGGTTGCATACCAGCTCTTTTTATACCCGTATGTCTGGGGGAGTGGCATGCAAATTCCACTCACCAATTCCCAATGGCCTTTTTTGGGGGCTCCCAAGAATGACCCCTAGTGTCACTACATCGACACAACATCTCGTTCCCTCCATTAGGGAACGGAGGTTACGAAAGTAACCAGGACATTTTCTGGCTTGTATAGCTAGTGAGTTGATTGACAGGTGATGTCTGTATTTAAAAGGTGATTGGCTCTTTTACCTGTCAGGTGGGTCTTTCTAATTTGTTGACCATTGGGCATTCCAGTTTCTCCCATTCATTTTAATAGCAGTGGCCCGTCTCTGCTAAATAGTCTCTGACTATGCTAAAAACCCATTATAGCTCGATTATAACTGTATTATGTACTGTAAATATACTGAGTATCTCACAGGGAAATGCCCACACAAGAATATTGTAATCACATAACCAGTTAAGTAAACAGACATCTCATAACACATGTGCCAATGAATAGAGTCAACAGATAAAGCCTCAAAAAGAAACATGGATGAACATTGCCATTCTGACACAAACATCAACTGTCTAAACCAACTCAAAGTGATGTGGGGTGAGATAAACAACATAACAGAACATTGTGTACACTTCTAAATTTATTGGAGCTTTGAACATCTCTGGTTATCCATGTGACTGCGGTGGTTATTATTGGTTCAGATTGCAGCATGCATGCTTTTGCAATGCATTCAATACCCAATGTGTGAATGTGTGTCGTTATCAATCTTCAAACTTAGTCTTCTGCCATTGTATGTGTTTGTGGTTAAATGTATTATTTCCTTGCTTTCATGTTAGCATGCTGACAGAGAGGTACTGTGTTTCTGAGTGTACATACGTGCATGTGTGTGTATTTTTTCTATATCTATGAATGGGAAAATGGGTGTGCTCCACTGACACAAATGGACCATTATGAACAATATTTAAGATTAAAGATTCAAGAGTTTTTAGAATAGATATGTGTATGCACAAGTAGAAGTCTGAGTAGAAGCAATAGACTTTGTAACCCATTGCACTTTATCTATTAATCAGTTCACAATAACGGAAATTACATTTTTATAAATGGTGTAAATGGAAATGTCTTTTGTTTCTTTAAGTGATGAGCCTGGGTCTGCTAGAAATGTGTTTAGTAAGAGCGATTTAGCCCTTGGCAAAAGATGTTCTTGGCTTTGTTTTCATGTGCTCGTGTCTGTCTGCTGTTACCACAAAATCTTCATGACTTCCTCATTGTCATGGTCAGCTTCTGGGAAGCTCTCAGAGACAGTGACAGACACATCTGTGTTTGTGTCAGCGTGTGTGTGGGGGGGGGGGGGGCGGGGTCATAAGTTAAGATGTGGGCCAACACACTCACTACAAATACACAAACAAGTGATGTCTACATTTTGTGATCTTGGTAGGTGCCAAAGCAACAAACAGCAAAATAAGTGATTGGTTATCTGTTGCTAAACAGTCCGCCATTACATTCTAGCACTACATTTTGTAACACTGTTTTGTAGTGCAATTTGGGTCAAACAGTATGCCATATGACCAAATGCGTTCTTGCACTCAGTGTTGGGTGTAATCTAATTACTTTTTAGTACAAAAAGTACTGTAATGCATTCCATTTAAAATTCTTGTAATCAGATTACAGATACTTAATTTCAATTAAGTGTATTACTTTTAATGACTTTATTTGGGTTTCACATATTTCTAAAATAATTTTAAATATGTAGAATACATTTAAAACATCTGTTTACATTTCTGTGGCAGCTGAAGGGCATGCGCCCCCTAACGATTCGATGAACAAGGAGGAAAATAGACATTATTTTGAATTTGTTGAGCGTAAAAACAAAAGCTTCCCAGCAAGCAGGGGACGTCCCCTGGGTGATAGACACAGTCTGCTTAGACCTGCATTTGGTTAATTTTGTAACAATCATCGCAGGATGTTCCCAGGCCATTTTGGTCGTTCGCTACAGGTCCCAATTTTGTCTGGTTGAAATGTTCTGAAAACCAAGTTTCTGGGACATTTGCAAACGTCACTGTTTCGTCCCATTAACATCTATTGATTTTCGGTCCCTCAACCAAAGTTTTTACAACATGAAGTGATCTTGCGTTGCACGGATGCTTTTAATTGTAGGGATGCATTTTACAGATAAGGGTGTATTTACCTCCAAACATTTGCAAAATGTATCCATCTTATCCTTGTGTTGCCTTCTCTCATTTGACCTACTGACACCTTGTTCATTTTTCAGCAACTTTATTGTACCACAAACAACAAAACAGTATGTTGGAATGCCAGGATTTTAAGGATGTGGTCAGTTAAAAATCTGCCACAATGTGAACCACAGAGTATACATTAATTATTAAGCAACAGTGCAATGGAAACAGACACCATTGTAAAGTTATATATTAAAAGTATCAGTGTCAATATTACAAATGGATAGTGGTCAAATTGATACATTCATTACAAACAATAATGACTGTCCCCATGCGTCACAATGTTGAAAAGTCCATGGTTCTTTTTAAAGTAAAATGAAAAGGGCGTTCAAAGGACTGGTAGCAAATGTTCCCTAAATGTCCCTGAAACGTACCCCTGAACGTCATTTTAACGTTTAAAAACCATACACGAAGACATTCAGGGAACGTTCACTGTGGCCTTTTAAGGGACATTCTGGTGACCTTTTTTTGTTAGCTGGGTTTTCTGTGAAAAGTGTTTTAGAAAGTAACATAAAATTAATGATCGTTTTAGATGATGTAATCAGTAAAGTCAGTAGTCTGATTATCATTTTAGAGAAGTAATTTGTAATTAGTATTCAATTCCTTTTGAGTAACTTACCCAAAACTGCTTAATAAAAGAAATAGAATGCAGGTGTTTTAAGACACATTTTTAACAGTTGAAGTACTTTTTACTGTAACTTGACAGAACATCTAAAAAAACGTGCCGTTCCTGCATGAGATGCAGAAGAATCAGCAATATGCGGCGCAATGGACAGATGCCTCATGTCTGTCTGGTGCGTGTTTATAGGAAAACAATTGAAACAAAAATGCATTTGTGTGAACAGCCCCTTAGAGAGATTCATAAGCCAGTATTAAAGGAGTGCTAACCCAATTTAAACATAAAAGTTTTTAAACATAAACATTGTTCAACATTATGTAAATGTGGCATAGATTGGAAACTCAGTGAGAAAAATGATGTAATAAAACTTGGTTTTAAGCATAAATAGAAAAGAAAATTCTTTGTGTAAGCTTATATTCTAAAAAAAAAAAAAAAGAAAATATTGCAAATGGGCTGAGACTCTGTACTCTCTGAAAACAAGTCCTATTATCTTAATTTTTTTTGGGGGGGGGGGGATTTCTTCCTAGAATAATTGTTATTTAGAAAGAGGGGGAGTTATTTACTTTAAATGTAGGATTTTTTAGTTCAAATATTTTTCTCACATTTCCACCCAGTTAAATCAGCAGTTGTGATATGACGTGGTATGTGGGGGAAGCAGGAGTATGGCGGCTCCTTGTGCACCCTAAAAAGCATCCTTATGTTTGATGTGCCGACTGTATATTCAAAACTCTTCTGAGAAAATACATCCACACAGAAATGATCATGGTTCCCCTCAGCATCAGCAGGGACATGAGAGTGACTGAAATTGAGAGTTGTCACACCGTCAGTGGGCGCATTAGAAGACACTATGAGTAAGAACTGAGAGGGTTAAATTTTAGTCACAAACACATTAACATACAGATTGGTTGGTGACTGTCAAAGGGCCTAACTATGAGAAAATCAGTCTAGACAACTTAAAAAAAAAAAAAAAAATGTACTTAATCGCTTTCAAATGGGTTAATCGTGCTTATATTTGATGGAGTGACGTTTTTCAAGCATTTTCTTAGTATGTATTATAACATCATTATACATATACACATACACTATATTGCCAAAAGTATTCGCTCATCTGCCTTTAGACGCATATGAACTTAAGTGACATCCCATTCTTAATCCATAAGGTTTAATATGACGTCGGCCCACCCTTTGCAGCTATAACAGCTTCAACTCTTCTGGGAAGGCTTTCCACAAGGTTTAGGAGTGTGTTTATGGGAATTTTTGACCATTCTTCCAGAAGCGCATTTGTGAGGTCAGACACTGATGTTGGACGAGAAGGCCTGGCTCGCAGTCTTCGCTCTAATTCATCCCAAAGGTGCTCTATCGGGTTGAGGTCAGGACTCTGTGCAGGCCAGTCAAGTTCTTCCACACCAAACTCGCTCATCCATGTCTTTATGGACCTTGCTTTGTGCACTGGTGCACAGTCATGTTGGAACAGGAAGGGGCCATCCCCAAACTGTTCCCACAAAGTTGGGAGCATGGAATTGTCCAAAATCTCTTGGTATGCTGAAGCATTCAGAGTTCCTTTCACTGGAACTAAGGGGCCAAGCCCAGCTCCTGAAAAACAACCCCACACCATAATCCCCCTCCACCAAACTTCACAGTTGGCACAATGCAGTCAGACAAGTACCGTTCTCCTGGCAACTGCCAAACCCAGACTCGTCCATCAGATTGCCAGATGGAGAAGCGTGATTCGTCACTCCAGAGAACGTGTCCCCACTGCTCTAGAGTCCAGTGGCGGCATGCTTTACACCACTGCATCCGACGCTTTGCATTGCACTTGGTGATGTATGGCTTGGATGCAGCTGCTCGGCCATGGAAACCCATTCCATGAAGCTCTCTATGCACTGTTCTTGAGTTAATCTGAAGGCCACATGAACTTTGGAGGTCTGTAGTGATTGACTCTGCAGAAAGTTGGCGACCTCTGCGCACTATGCGCCTCAGCATACTCTGTCATTTTACGTGGCCTACCACTTCGTGGCTGAGTTGCTGTCATTCCCAATCGCTTCCACTTTGTTATAATACCACTGACAGTTGACTGTGGAATATTTAGTAGCGAGGAAATTTCACGACTGGACTTGTTGCACAGGTGGCATCCTATCACAGTACCACGCTGGAATTCACTGAGCTCCTGAGAGCGGCCCATTCTTTCACAAATGTTTGTAGAAGCAGTCTGCATGCCTAGGTGCTTCATTTTATACACCTGTGGCCATGGAAGTGATTGGAACACCTGAATTCAATTATTTGGGTGGGTGAGCGAATACTTTTGGCAATATAGTGTATCTGAACATTGCGAAGAATAATTTCCTAAAAGAATGTTGTTGTCTTGTTTTCTGGAAAAATATTTTTACTTTAACCTCCTGAGGCCCGAGTGTGACTGCTGTGTGCATTTTCCATTTCCCTTTTTGATTTGTAAATAGTAGCATCTAATAAACATGCAAAACTAAAGCTAGAGCAAATATTTATGGCAACATATGTGGACAGCAGGACTAAGTTGTGAAATTTTAAATAATACCATGCTATAGAAAGTCAGATTTTTTTCATTAAATTGTGTATTATGTTTCCAGGAGTGTTGGTTATTTATGTTTTTGAGATGTTACAGACATCACATCAGAAATTAGCATAATTAATTCTGATTCAAAGTCATGGCCAACATCATCCAATTACTGCCATCCATGTTAAAATAAAATGATACATTTCACATTCTGAATCTATGTACTGATTACCATTGTCCCATTTCTGCCATATTGAGTGGTCCAAACATCATCTGCAGCCTGAAACTGAACTTTTGATCAGATTTAGAGCTAGGATTTGCTAGCATTTGCTTCCTATTTAGTGAATGACTTAACTTCCAGTGTGCTGTCTGTCTGCACTGGTCTCAGAACAGTTCGAAATGCATCATATTTTCATCCTAACTCAATATAAAGCCTCTGAAAGCAAAAATCTTCAGCTTTTGGATGAACCTATTAATTCTCAATGTGATAATGCACAGTGAATAACATTTACGAATGTTAATTAATAGAACCGTATTGTACAGTGATAACAAAATAAAATATAACAATGTATATTAAAATGAAGTGAAATGTCCTACAGATGTGTTATTACTGAAAGTTATTCAAAACAACATCTTCTGAGGGAATAATGTCCCAAAATCCACATACTGTATGTTGACATCATGTTTAGCAGCGTGCTGACATGCAAAAGAAATGTATGCATTTTTTAAAGCAGCACATCAAATGAAACAAGAGATGCTACTCTTTCGCCCAAACAGGTTTCAATGGAAAAACGTAGAGGTTTCTTACCAGAGGCACTTTTGTTGGCGCTGCACCCATAGAAGCGCTTCACCGAAATCAACGTCATGTTGTTGTGTCACGTGACTCGGTGCGCCAGAAGGTTAACCCTTAAATGACAGTCTAGAGAGTGTTGTGAACAGTATTCAGTTGGTTCACATTAATTTAAATTATGCATTGCGTATAGCGAAGCCACAATACAATATCCACGAATGTAGGGCTGGGTGGTTTTTCTGATTTTTTCGATTAATTCAAAATTGCATTTTGACACGATTTTAAATTTTTTTAAAATCGAGAAATCGAGATTTTGCAAAAAATATTGCAAACGCTATAGTTAGATCCGTTGTAAATCCACCAAAGGCTGAATAAGGAAGAGAAAAAGAATTCACAGCGCTTGTCTTAATGCCACTCCCGATCTGATCAGCTGCACGTGTGTGGCGCGCTCCAAATGAACTTGACAGGTTAACAACACGGAGACTGATATAAAAGACAGAGGTAATATTCCCAGTACGATTGTACACACTTGTAGCTCAGCTTCATCCATCATGCAGGTATACACCTGCTTAAGATCATAACTGGTCTTGGCGTGCGCATCTGTGAACGGTCTCCTTTTCTTTTTATCCATAAAAAAGCGTTAGTTACGTGACAGTTATGGGCGCTTCATTTCAAATCATGGAGAGGCTGTTTATGGGAGACTCAAACATCTGCCACTCCTTTTGCCATGATAATTCGGATAGATCACTAATTATTGATTTGTTCTGTGATGTGTTTCAAGTGTACTGCATCTATAGCCAACATTTAGCAAGCGATCATTTTGCGACTTTGCAAGTTGAATTGTAATGGTAAATTATTACATATTGTAATATAACAACTTCCCCCCTGTGGTGCATTTGGTGTATTTGTATATTGTTCTTGCACACCTTTGTTTCCTATAATGAAAAGAATTTGCATTCTAATAAAGAACATACAGTTTGAATCATGTTGGAGTACATTTAAAAGTTGAAAAAATTTGAATCGTGAATAGTCCATAAGTTTGATCAAAATCGAGATTTTATTTTTTTGCCATATCGCCCAGCCATACACGCATGTATGTGTGTGATACATTTTAACATTTTAACATTTTAACCTTGTGCGACTTGGGGTCACACGAGGTTAAACAAGATTTTAAATTTGAGTTGAGAAGCAAAATTGTGTAAGTTTTAGAGAATATATATTAAAATTAAGTTTATTTTATCCCATTGGCAACTTGTTTTTTCTTGTTCTAAATACAAACCTCAGTAAATTTTGTGAATCCATGATTTCATTTAATTATGTCATTTGTTTGCCGGGAACTGAAGCAAAAGGTATTTTTCATTCCTAAATTAATTGCATCAACTCATAATAATCTTGTATATAAATATAAGCAAAATAAACAGGGAATAACTACATAATTAGGTTATGCGTCAATGAATAATCTGAGCAAGCAACACAGTGTTTAATCAGGGTTTAGTATGTGTGTGTGTGTGTGTGGTCAGCAGGGATATTTTTTTTTCTGAAACACAGCCTTTTGACTCAGCACTGACAGTGCCACTGTCTCACTGTCTTTTTCTGAATATAACAGACCAAAAAACAGCACCAACCCATATCAGACGTACATAAGAGGGTGAGAATTAGAATACAGGTTACAAATACACCAAAACACAAGTAAACAGTAAATGCTCCCATACACAATGCAAAGAACAACAGTTCCTGTTTATAAACCATAAAAACATCAAAAATCTTAAACAGAAGTGTCACCTGATACACACCAGCATTCACATAAACACACACCCAGTGTGTAGCTGTAATTCCATCGACACTAAGATGATGTGTTTTAGAACAGGCAGAATAGGAGAGTTTATCAAATTCTTCAACACATTCTACACAGTGTGTCCAGAATTATATTGTGTTCACAAGAATTGTGTGTGTTCACCACTTGATGTCCAGTGTAAAATCTTGGTCCTGCAGCAAAACCAGTTGAGAAACACTGCTCTAGACAGTGTCTCACACTCTCACCCATACCGCTGCCCAGTCAACCCATAATAAAAGTGATTAGGGACTTCAAAGGTGCTGGTCTGTGACTGTGTCCAAAGCTTAAAAGACATAAACTACATAGATTTAATGACACGCACCACATCCTACTGACACGCAAACCCACTGCCTGGGTCACAGTGTCGGAGCACAAATGTTGGGCCTTGGGCACAGGGCTATTTTGGGGCCACTAAGTAAGACACCAATTACAGATTGCGTCTACTCTGCACTAGAAGACCACTTTAATTTTCGTTAGAGGGCGAATGCTAACAGGGCAAGAGACAACTGCTTTCCCTTTGTAAAGCAAGTACAATCGGATGGATGGATGGATGAATGGATAGATGGATGGATGGATGGATAAAAATAGGGAAGTATGTATATGGGGGTGAATCTTACTTGTTTGAATTACTGCGCGTGTTTGCAAGGGTGTGTGTGGCTGTGACTGTCTTGTGACTGTGCAATGCTGCAAAAGCAAATTGACTCTGCTGCACCTGGTAACTAAGCCTTCACACATGTGCAGCCACACCCAAACATACAAAAAGTTGGGGGGTGATGTAATCTTAAGATAGCATTATGTGTGCTATTTTGACATCATTCTGTTGACCTGCAAAGCCAATTTCATTTGACATGTTTTGCTTGTCTCTGATAAACCAGTTTTGCTGTTGCACAACAGTTAAGAGGATGCAGAGTATGTTGAATGCCAAGATCAAGTGTCAAGCGTGGATATAAAAAAGGATTAGTATTTGAAATGGAAATTACTTACAGTATATTTTCATAACAGACAGTTTGTACTAATTGTGGAAAACACTTTAAATAGGATAATTAGCAACATTGCTTGAAATTCAAATACTGTAGTCTGTGATCGTACAAAATTTTAAATAACGTTGAGCATGTACAGTATATCCTTGTGCGACCCTGCATCAACATGCGTGGACGTTGTATTTTGGCTTCATTATACGCAACGCATAATTTAAATAAATTTAAACCAACTGAATACTGTTCACAACACTCTAGACTGTCATTTAAGGGTTAAACGTCTGGCACATCGAGTCATGTGACACAACAACATGACATTGGTTTCTGTGAAGCGCTTCTATGGGCACAGAGCCAACATAACTGCATCTGGTCAGAAACCTCTTCACGTTTTTTCCATTGAAACCTGTTTGGGTGTAAAGAGTAGCGTCTCTAATTTCGTTTGATATGCCACTTTAAAAAATCTGTTCAGTTTTCACGTGTCAGCGCGCTGATAAACATGATGTCCACATACATGGATTTTGGGACATTATTCCCTCAGAAGATGTTGTTTTGAATAACTTTCAGTAATAACACATCTGTAGGACATTTCACTTCATTTTAATATAAATTGTCATATTTTATTTTGTTATCACTGTACAATATGGTTCTATTCATTAACATTAGTAAATGCATTCTTATATTCACTGTGCATTATCACATTGAGAATAAATGGGCTCATCCAAAAGCTGAACAATGTTGATTTCAGAGGATTTATATGGAGTTAGGATGAAAATATGGTGCATTTAGAATTGTTCTAAGACCAGTGCAGACAGACAGCACACTGGAGGTTAAGTCATTCACTAAATAGGGAGCAAGGGAGCATCCTATAGCTCTTTATGCACCTAAGTGCATTCCCTCCCTGACCAAATTTCACAACTTAGTCCCTCTGTCCACATATGTGGGCATTACATTTTAGGAAAACTATTTGGTCTAGAAAATGTAGAATGTGAAATAAATGGATAGACAGTCTAGATGTATGTGTGTAGGCAGGTAGGTAGGTAGCTAGCTAGACAGACAGACAGACAGACAAGTGAGTGAGTGAGTGAGTGTTTGCAACAACTACAATAATGAAAACAAGAGATGGGACTTGCCGCCAATTAGGTATCTCTCTTGAATGTCAGTCACAAATCATTTGTAACAGGCCTTCTCTCTCTCTCTCTCTCTCTCTCTCTCTCTCTCTCTCTCTCTCTAAGAATACTGAATACTGTTTGCCAAGTCTGTTGTCTCAAGCCCAAGTGTTTGTATCCTGTGTCCTTCACAGTTGGAAAAGATGGAGCTCACTGTGTGTATCTGAAGGTGTGGTGTGTGTACCTGAGATGATCTATGTGGACCAGAACAACTGCCTCCACACACATGTGAGCCCCCTAACCTTTCACACACATACAGGGTAAATAAAGAATGGATTAAACAATTGATTTAAAGCAATAGTTCACCCAAAAATGAAAATTTGCTTATAATTTACTCCAAGATGTATCTGAGTTTCTTTCTTCATCAAAACAGAATTTAAGATTTTTAGGATTTCATTTCAGGCCTCCTCCTCTAAACAATGCAAGTGAATGTACTCCATTTTTTGAAGGTCCAAAATGCATATTTAGGGTACATCAAAATAATCCACAAGACTCCAGTCGACAAATAAAGTTCTTCTGAATGCAAACGATTCAGAAAGAAATGAGAAAATGGCAATACCTTTTTTTGTGACATAAACACACATGGTCGAATGATGTATGCTTGTGATTTCGCACCACATCCGACTCTACAACTCAAAATAAATCATTACTGTAGGCTTACTGTAGTGATCAGGGTAAGACAAGAACAGGGTTTTGAACATGGTTTTATGTTCACACTCAGTAATGGACTTTGGTTAATTGTAACCACAGACATCTTACGTTGTGCAGCTTTAAATGCAGTTGTATAGCTGCTGCAAATCTGATGCAACTTCTGATGATCTGAAAATCTGACGCATCATCTCTCTACTCAGTGTTTAAAGAGATTCTCTTGTCTCTTTCTTTGAATTGTGTGATTCTGATGAATACTTTGAAAGTACTTAGTACTTAGAAATATCAGCTGCTCTGTAACATCCTCTGCTTTAGCGCGTACAGTACCTCGTCCCACACCAATTGTGTACATTTTTTATTTTTTGTTATTGTATTACTTTGTATTCTTATTTTTTATATATTGTTCTTAATTGAATTTTACAATTAATTTTGATGTATCTTGTATTTTCTTTTTCTTTTGTTTTTTATTTTCTCTCCTTTTCTCCACCATTTGCCATGCCCAATTCCCAATGCGCTCTAAGTCCTCATGGTGGCGTAGTGACTCGCCTCAATCCGGGTGGCGTAGGACGAATCTCAGTTGCCTCCACATCTGAGACAGTCAATCTGTGCATTTTATCACGTGGCTTGTTGAGCGCGTTACTGTGGAGACCTAGCGCATGTGGAGGCTTCACGCTATTCTCTGCAGCATCCACGCACAACTCGCCACGCACCCCACCGAGAGCGAGAACAACATTATAAGGACCATCAGGAGGTTAACCCAACATGACTGTACCCATCCTAGTAACCAGGCCAATTGGTTGCTTAGGAAGCCTGACTGAAGTCACTCAGCACGCCCTGGATTAGAACTCATGACTCCAGTTGTGGTAGTCAGCGTCTTTACTTGCTGAGCTACCCAGGCCCTCTATCTTGTATTTTCGTTATCATTTCTATGTAAAGCACTTTGGATTGTCATTGTGTATAAAATGTACTACATAAATAAATTTTGCCTTGCCTTGCCTAATTGTGCAACTTATTGAAGCACACGTCCCGTGTGCTATTACTTATGAGAAAATAATATATTCTTAAAGGTATATTCCAAGTCTTCTGAAGACATATGATAGCTTTGTAAGGCACAGACCAAAATTTAGGTCACTATTCACTGAAAATATCAGTCAATCTCTGCGTATTTGCATTTGGTTAAGATACACAAGAACTGTTTTTATATCAAACTAGGTGCGGCATGTCATTGCACCATTTTTAAATCTGAACATGGATGCGGATGGAGGAAAACCTTATAGTACATGAGTTGTATGGACTACTTTGTTGGTGCTATCATAGTGTTTTTTGTCCTATTTGGAGCTTGACAGAAAAGAAAAATGTTGCTGTATGAGAAAGAGTTGCATAACTTTTCTTCCAAAAATATCCTTTTGTTTTCCACTGAAAAATAACAGCATATGGGTTTGGGTGGGCAAATATTGACATTTTTTATGTTTGGATGTACTGTTCCTCCAAATATTTTGATTCAAATATAAATCTCTTATTGAAGGAAATATCACTTCACACCCCTGAACACCTGTGTCATTTGTCTGAGTGTGGAGAAATGTGATTCAGCGTTTTACTGCAATATGTGTGGGATAGTTTATTACAGTTCCCAGACACTAGACCATTCTGGAAGCTAATGATTAACTGTGATAAAACAGACAACAGCAGAGAACAAACCCCTCATCTCACACTGATGGCCTTCATACATCAGACCACATACAGATGATTGACAGAACTCAGACTAACTCTTTATACCCTCTTACCTATTTTACTGTACATTATGGTCCACATCCTTGTGTTTCCAATGTTCTTTTGACATCTGTTTACATTCCAAATGTAAATTAGTTCAAGGGATGATCTGCCATTTGATATTGGTGGTGTGCCTTGTAGATATGGTCTGTAATTTGTGTTAAAAAAATTATGTTTCATTTACAATAAAATTGACCTATTTCACCCTTTGTTTTGATAAGGTAAAACACTTACCACCAATAAAAGACAGGATGTGTGCTTCTCATCCCAGGGTATTTCCATGGGTAATGCCCAGACAAATAAGCCAATTAAGGCCGACCTCTGCCCTGAATGTTTCACGATTCTCAATGAGGCAAAATACTTTTATGGTCTCTTATACTATCATGCCACTAAATAGCATAATAAAAGGCCTTTTGAGATACAAGACATATGACCTGGTAAGGTTCCAAGTCCTTCCTAATGTCCTATATCCTTCTACACAATATGTGATATGTGTAGGTTCTACTGGTTGTTTAGGTCAGTGTTACTATCAGAAATAATTAATTATTTCTTTAGTTATTAATTAATATTTAAATTAAATAATAGAATCTAACTCATGAAAGCCTCATACGGGGCACCAGTAAACGTAGTGCGCTACATTCAGGAGTGGGTTTTGTTATTAGCAATAATTAATAATTATCAAAGATAATGATCAGTTATTAAAATCAATAGAACACTGATTTGAATCAATGTTAGCTCTTTTAATCCTTCACATCAACAATCAAAGATAACCATCAAATTCAATAGAATATTAATTATTATCAAAGATAATCATTAATTATTCAAATCAATGGAACATTGATTAGAATTAACACTAGCTTATTGATCCTTCAAATTCAACAATCATCAAAGATAATTATCAATTATCAAAATCAATAGAATATTAATAAGGATTAATATCGCCAGGGCACCACCCTGGAATCAGGGACTAATAACCAGACAGTATAACAGTCTCAATATTAGATTGTTCTCTTAAGAAAATCGACATTCAAAAAGGAAACAATGAAGGTTTGAATCCGAGCACTGACATCCCCTGCCAGCATTTGACACAGGTGTATGCAAAACAAACCAAAACACTTCTCTTTGAAATATAACAAAGTTTATTTATGCAGTAATATCAATTAATAATCAATACAATGTAGTCAATAAACTTCCGACTTACAACTACAAACTAAACAGTGACATGATTAGATATGTATCCAAAATAAGCCTATAACACATGAGAGGAAGGTAGGTGTGTGTGTGTGTGTGTGTGTGTGTGTGTGTGTGTGCCGCGAGATTTCCGGCCAGAGAATATTGGCGCGAATGTGGGCGGAGAGAAGCCGGTTAAAAAGCTGAGCTTTATCACAAAGTTATCTACTAGCCAAAAGTGTGCGTGAGAATGTTTGAGAGGGGTCGCGTGTGTGTGTGGTTAGTACGAGAGAGAGAGAGAGAGAATAAAGTGGTGGCACCAAAGCCGGTTTCGCAATCGTGGGAAAGAAAGCAGCTGTTAGTTTATCACTCAGAGACATGGTGGACGGCTCGTAAACC
Source organism: Myxocyprinus asiaticus (assembly GCF_019703515.2). Taxonomy (NCBI): domain Eukaryota; kingdom Metazoa; phylum Chordata; class Actinopteri; order Cypriniformes; family Catostomidae; genus Myxocyprinus; species Myxocyprinus asiaticus. The sequence continues at coordinate 36,776,261 of NC_059364.1, read as the reverse complement.
GTCCCGCGGTTTTTTAATGGATAAACTCAGTGTGCCGGTCTCACCCGTGATTGCGGAAATACACAACAGTCCAGTGTGGTTTGACTACAACACAGCAGATCTCATTCGTGATAACAGTACATTACAGTAATACCTTGAGTATTATTAGCAGCAATGAGCGGATTCGGCGGTCCGTAAACTGTACAAGCAATAACCTTGATACACAAGAATAACACACTATAATATTCTATCTCTGCCCAGACGTAAACCTCTTACTTGAATCATATGAAGATGCAGGTAGAATGTGTGTTCATCCGTCCTTTAACTCCGACTCGGTTCCTCGAGGCTCGATCTATTTCACCCTTTGTACTGCTCTGTCGGCGGGCGGTACGGCTGCTGATTCTCGGCGGGCTGGCGGAGAAATCAGCAACATCGACTTGATTGAAGGGGGAAGATAAATCTTTTTCTCTTCACTTGTGCAGGCAAACGGATGAAGATGCGGATTGCTCGGCGGTCTCCTTCGGATCCGTTAGAGTGTTCAGTGGAACACAGAGTAATCTCAACTCGTCCAGCGAGATGGAGATTGTATGGCCACAGTTTCAAGTCGGATGTTACTTCCTTGTGCCACGAGGCTACACCTGAGAGCAGCAATGAGCTGCATCTACACACGGTGAGCAAAGTTGCTGGAAGCAATGCCCGGAAGGGTTTCAGAGTTATTTCTACTCCCGATGACGTCATGGTTGAGGGCCGTTCTGTTGTGTGCCTCATCCAGTAGGAGTTGAGAGATCGATCCTTTAGTGAGCAAGGCTTCATGGGATTTGTAGTCTGTTTTGGACTCCCTTTGTTTGATTTTGGCGCGGTTTTTATCAGTAAGATTTATGACGGAGTGTGTGGGCCTCAGTCAGGTTTTACGACTGTGTTAGGCCTGCCTTTGTCTTCTATATGAATACATGAGGCCCAACATACACTATATTGCCAAAAGTATTCGCTCATCTGCCTTTAGACGCATATGAATTAAGTGACATCCCATTCTTAATCCATAGGATTTAATATGACGTCGGCCCACCCTTTGCAGCTATAACAGCTTCAACTCTTCTGGGAAGGCTTTCCACAAGGTTTAAGTGTGTTTATGGGAATTTTTGACCATTCTTCCAGAAGCGCATTTATGAGGTCAGACACTGATGTTGGACGAGAAGGCCTGGCTCGCAGTCTTCGCTCTAATTCATCCCAAAGGTGCTCTGTCGGGTTGAGGTCAGGACTCTGTGCAGGCCAGTCAAGTTCTTCCACACCAAACTCGCTCATCCATGTCTTTATGGACCTTGCTTTGTGCACTGGTGCACAGTCATGTTGGAACAGGAAGGGGCCATCCCCAAACTGTTCCCACAAAGTTGGGAGCATGGAATTGTCCAAAATCTCTTGGTATGCTGAAGCATTCAGAGTTCCTTTCACTGGAACTAAGGGGCCAAGCCCAGCTCCTGAAAAACAACCCCACACCATAATCCCCCCTCCACCAAACTTCATAGTTGGCACAATGCAGTCAGACAAGTACCGTTCTCCTGGCAACCGCCAAACCCAGACTCGTCTGTCAGATTGCCAGATGGAGAAGCGTGATTTGTCACTCCAGAGAACGCGTCTCCACTGCTCTAGAGTCCAGTGGCTGCGTGCTTTACACCACTGCATCCAACGCTTTGCATTGCACTTGGTGATGTATGGCTTGGATGCAGCTGCTCGGCCATGGAAACCCATTCCATGAAGCTCTCTACGCACTGTTCTTGAGCTAATCTGAAGGCCACATGAACTTTGGAGGTCTGTAGCGATTGACTGCAGAAAGTTGGCGACCTCTGCGCACTATGCGCCTCAGCATCCGCTGACCCCACTCTGTCATTTTACGTGGCCTACCACTTCGTGGCTGAGTTGCTGTCATTCCCAATCGCTTCCACTTTGTTATAATACCACTGACAGTTGACTGTGGAATATTTAGTTGCGAGGAAATTTCACGACTGGACTTGCACAGGTGGCATCCTATCACAGTACCACGCTGGAATTCACTGAGCTCCTGAGAGCGGCCCATTCTTTCACAAATGTTTGTAGAAGCAGTCTGCATGCCTAGGTGCTTCATTTTATACACCTGTGGCCATGGAAGTGACTGGAACACCTGAATTCAATTATTTGGATGGGTGAGCGAATACTTTTGGCAATATAGTGTATGTGAGGGCTTTGGTTCAATATGTGTGTATATACACTAGATGATTGTAAAAGGTCTATACACAGTTATTGAGGTGTCCAATGTAAGATACAGTTCATTCTAGACGTGAAAGGAGGAAACCCCATTGAAGGTAAAAACCCAAAAACACCTCAACATTCATAATGAAGGAAAGCAAACAATGAAAATGGCCCAAAAGCAAATACTCTTTTTAAGTGAGAAGAAATGGAGGGAGTGAATAATTAAAAAAACATGAGGAAGAACAAAAGTTAAGGAGAGAAAAACAGATATAAAGAAGCTCTGTTCCAAAACCTAATGAGTTGCCTACAAAGGCAGCAACTCACAGAAAGGATTTATTTGTCAATTTATGCATGACACATTGACATTTCTAGACCCTATTTAGGGAGGCTTCAGCAATCAAATCTGTGATCACGCATTGTGAGCTCTAGTTCGCAGCAGGAGACAGCTTTGGTGACTTTTCTTGCCTGCAAAGACTGATTATAGCACGAGCTAATGGCATTCGAGTGCCAGCTGTGAATGAGCATTTCATTGGCATCGAACGAATACGCCCCTTTAGTAAATGGTCATTTGAGTCTGAGCGAGACCAATCAGTCATCTCATTCGCAAACGAGTAAGGATCAGGATCTGTAGACCGAGTGAATGAGAGGAGGAATGTTGTTCGTTTAGTTAGGTAATCTCGCTTAACAAGGACAGAAAGGGGCTGGGTGAATTATGAATGGCTGATGACATTACAATGACTTCAGTGAACGAATCTGGCAAACAAATTCAATATACTCTAGTCAGGAGATAATGACAGACAGAAAGACATCATCTGGAGTAAATTCACTCCAATTAAATGTGGCATTTTTTGTTGTAATATGTTGTAACACTTCTCTGTGGAAGGAGGCGGCGAGAAGCAGATTTACTGGTTCAGGTAAGGATTTTTTTTTTATTTCTCTCTCTACAGCAGGTGTACACTCTTAGAGCTTTTTATGTTGTTCAGTAAGCCACTTCACAAAATAAACTCTCAACATTTACAATAATTAAATCTTCGCTTCACTCTCTGGTGCCCAGGCTCTCTCTCTCGTCTACCTGCTGTGTGGCTCTATTTATGCCGCTCTCCCCGTGCTCACTGAAATTAGAGACAGGTGTTAGACATAATTTAACTCAGGTGTAAGCGCCCTTACCGCTTTCTCTCTCTCCGGAGAGATGCTTGACCACGCCCCCGCTGCCACATATGTTTTTGTGGTGTTGGATATAACTTTAAACTATAGAAGTTGCAAAGTGATTGATTCATGTTCTATAATTATTGTTAATAAATGGACGATAAAAAAAGGAATGATTTGGACAAATTAAACATGTTGCTTATAAATAGACAGTTATATTCAAGCGGTTAAAGTAATTTTTTACAGCTTTTTAAATGTTTATTTTGAAAATGTTAATATTCTGAATTAATATTAGCTGGCTAGCTTGAATGATGTTAACACAGTTAAAATAAACCTTGCACCATCTATGCAATAGAGTGTAATACATTAAATGTGCACATTGAAATCCTAGAATCGCTCCTAGTGTGACACCTCATGAGAATGGGACTCATAGTACTTAGTACATAGTGCCAATGTCTCTATCTTCTTTCTCTCCCTATACTACATACTTCCTGAATGGAGCTCACAGTCACCAAAATAAGACCCAAGAACGATTGCTGGCCGCAGTAGTGCCTGAGTCCAGAGAAGCATTTCATTTGCCACGCAGCCTCGGTTCTGGACATGTGTGGTCAGGGCAGGTCTCATTTCAGGGTGAGGAGCCCGCACCATATGTGACAACACACCCCAACTGCAGGTCTGAGCTCAGCTGTTGTTTACATCCCTCTCTTGAACATTGTGTGACGAGTTATACACAAGCTGTTCCTCAATGCACGTAGTACAGGAACAGAACAGCGGGATTCAGATTGTCCATGTTTCTTAACATCCTCTGCATCACAATGGGTTTCATTTTAACTCCTTAATTTCCAAGGAAACATGGATAATGATGTTTAAATCTGAGATATGAGATTCTCAGAACTGAGAGAAGGTTTGACTGTACAGCAATGACTGTAACTGAGCCATTTGTGTCCATCATATACATGTGGGGAAAAAAACAAAACAATAAATAGTTTACTTTTTTGGCCTCTACCCATCAGTGCTAGGTGTAAACTGATTACAAAGTAATTACTGTATTTACTTTTAGTGGTAGTAAAAGTAGTATAACATTCATGTAATTGTCACATTCATGGACAGATGAACCCAGTCACAGACCAGAAATTAAACAAAATAACTTTTATTAACAATAACACAAAACCTGGGTACAAAAACAACAGAAATCCAGACCAAAGCCAACCTGGCTGGGAAACCAAAAACCCCATGAGAGGGAAAACACTAACATTAAACAACTGAATAAATTAAGGGAAAAAAAAAATCAAACAGAAAGCACTGGAACCAAATCTGGGGAGATAATCAGAAAACAGTGCTAAGCTGACCAACAAGGGGGTATTCCAGAAAGCAGGTTAAGCGACTTACCCAGGTAAGTTTACTCGGAGTAAGTGGATAACTTCAGCTTTCAGTTCCAAAAACTGAGGTAACTTTCAGGGTATGTTAGTAGTCAAAGCAACTTACTCTCTGAACATATCCTGCTCCAGAGTAGGTTATGTTCCAGAGTTAGTTTATTTCAGGTAGATGTCAGTAAGTTTCAGGAGGTTGTCAGCACATGCGTGCCCTTCTGATAGTGGCGCAGTGGGTGTGGAAACTCAGATTCCGCACATGATTATACTTTTAAAGCATTATGGTAAAAAGCAATCTTTTCTTTCTCACAAATATTTTTTCTCCCTGGCATTTCCAGCCTCACACACCACAGACTTGCATTCAAAAGTGAACAAATTGTGTACATTGTGCTTTTTCTTTTAATGAGAAGTTTTTAATACTGTAATATTTGTTAATGTAGAACGCATTGGAAAGGCCTTCACACACTTAACTATAAATTGTATTTATATTTAGCTCTGGAAAAAGACAGTGTGGTTGTTTCAAGGAGCACAATACTACGATACTTGAACAAAAATTAGCTGCATGGTCGAGTTGCCAGAATGCCACAAAAAAGCCTGGTTACAATATGCCCGACAACACCTTGAAACGCCTCACAGCTTCTGGCACACTGTAATTTGGAGTGACGAGACCAAAATAGAGCTTTATGGTCACAGCCATAAGCGCTATGTTTGTGACCAAACACAGGTTTAAATGGCAATTAAAGGTTAATTTCCCACACTTGTGGCTTTTTAAATTGCAATTAGTGTCTGTGTATAAATAGTCAATGAGTTTGTTAGCTCTCACGTGGATGCACTGAGCAGGCTAGATACTGAGCCATGGGGAGCAGAAAAGAACTGTCAAAAGACCTGCGTAACAAGGTAATAGAACTTTATAAAGATGGAAAAGGATATAAAAAAATATCCAAAGCCTTGAAAATGCCAGTCAGTACTGTTCAATCACTTTGAACATTTGGGGATCTCTTGATACCAAGCCAAGGTCAGGTAGACCAAGAAAGATTTCAGCCACAACTGCCAGAAGAATTGTTCAGGATACAAAAAATAAACCCACAGGTAACCTCAGGAGAAATACAGACTGCTCTGGAAAAAGATGGTGTGGTTGTTTCAAAGAGCACAATACGATGATACTTGAACAAAAATGAGCTGCATGGTCGAGTTGCCAGAAAGAAGCCTTTACTGCGCCAATGCCACAAAAAAGCCTGGTTACAATATGTGCGACAACACCTTGACATGCCTCACAGCTTATGGCACACTGTAATTTGGAGTGACGAGACCAAAATAGAGCTTTATGGTCACAACCATAAGCGCTATGTTTGGAGCGGGGTCAACAAGGCCTATAGTGAAAAGAGTACCATCCCCTCTGTGAAGCATGGTGGTGGCTGTTTTGGGGGTGTGTGAGCTCTAAAGGCACGGGGAATCTTGTGAAAATTGATGGCAAGATGAATGCAGCATGTTATCAGAAAATACTGGCAAACAATTTGCATTCTTCTGCACGAAAGCTGCGCATGCGACTTTCCAGCACGACAATGACCTTAAGCACAAGGCAAAGTTGACCCTCCAGTGGTTTCAGCAGAAAAAGGTGAAGGTTCTGGAGTGGCCATCACAGTCTCCTGACATTAATATCATCGAGCCACTCTGGGGAGATCTCAAATGTGCGGTTCATGCAAGACGACCAAAGACTTTGCGTGACCTGGAGGCATTTTGCCAAGACGAATGGGCAGCTATACCACCTGCAAGAATTTGGGGCCTCATAGACAACTATTACAAAAGACTACACACTGTCATTGATGCTAAAGGGGGCAATACACAGTATTAAGAACTAAGGGTATGATGACTTTTGAACAGGGGTCATTTCATTTTTTTTCATTGTTGCCATGTTTTGTTTTATGATTGTGCCATTCTGTTATAACCTACAGTTGAATATGAATCCCATAAGAAATAAAAGAAATGTGTTTTGCCTGCTCACTCATGTTTTCTTTAAAAATGGTACATATATTACCAATTCTCCCAGGGTATGCAAATTTTGAGCACAACTGTAGGTGAGAGAGGTCTAATATTAATGTTGAATTAAGCTTTTTACATGTACGGTAAAACTTTTTTTTTTTTTCAAAACAAGTTTTATTCATTTAAAAATTATTATTATTTGTAATGAATAAAAAGACATCACTGTTATGTGCCAACCTGTTATCATCATAGTTTGAACTTCTTATAAGTTATAAACTATCCTATAAATATAACCATGATTTTGTAGAGGGGAAAAAATGGTAATTGAAAAGTAGATAGTTCTCTTTAGCATAAGCCCCCGTCTGGCGGGCCGAAGAAGTTGTACTCGGAACCATCATATCCTGCCGGAGATAGGAGGCAGGGGCGAGGAGCCAACCCCGTGCAGGATGGGACTCGATTGGTGGTGGTGGGGTGGTGGAGGTTGTGATGTTAGCACAACTAGCTAATGGTGCGATGATGTACAGCTGCTAGTATTCCCGCTAGAACTACACTGTGCTTACATTTCCATGTAGTTTTATGACCTTTTAATGTCAAATGAAAGTGTCAGCCCTGTTATAGTTAAGCCTGTTACCTTTCTTAAGGCATTATCCTGTCCTATCTTATACTGTATTAAAATGCATTCATTTAGTTGTCATAACGCAATTTATTAACAATGATACACTTTGTTTTATCTGACAGAGTGTTTAAAATCTTACAAAAATGTATTTAATATGTATTTAATACTTAATATGACTGCTGCTGACTGCCGTAAAGATGAATCTTTGACAAGCAAGGAATGGGGTGAGGGATGAGGGATGTAAACAGCGAAAAAAAAGCTGTTTAGATGGATCTGGACTGAGGTGAGAGACTGTAGAGAGTGTCTGAATGTCATATTCTGCCAGATACTGGGGGCAGTTTCCAGACATTGGAAACCAGCCTCCTGTTCTGACTGTGTACATGAATTAAGAATATTAAGGGGGGTGATATGAAACAGAAATGACAGAATGAGTAATTTCAACATACCTTAAAACAGAGAAAAGCTTCACAGATTCCCATGTCTACAGAAATATTTTTTTTATTATCATTCAGAACAATTTGTGCTGGAATGCACCACAGTCTTGTGTTACCTTTAGCATCCAAGTATTTACGCTCTTGTATTAAGAGTTCAGTCAGTGCATGTGAGAGTGTATGTTTATCACAGTAAGGAATGTACACTATTTAATAAGTCAAACACTGGCTCCATGGTCGGGATGTTTACAAACACGATCTGGTTAATAGGCTCATCTGTAGATTCCAACAGGAGCCAAAGCACGTACACAGTACCATACTAGTGTACCTCAGTGTCTGTGTCAGTTTAGACAATTTCCCAATTCAGAGTTCAGATGCGTCAATCTCACAAAACCTGTGGGTCATACTTCACTGCCATATCAAAACCATTATATTTTGCATAAAATAATGAAATGTTTGCATATTTTAGACCATTAAGATTTTTTTTGTTTACATTATTTACAAGACATTTAAGTAATATTTTCTCTCCAAATTCAATGCACATTATATTACTGTAATGAACATTACTGAATGTACTTTTACATTATGGTTGTATTTGTTGTACTGTTGAATTTAATTTAAGCTGATTTAATATAACAGCAATATACATAACTTTAATGTGGAAAAAAGTTATACCATTTAATAGTTAAAGCATTATACATCGTTACTATGTATATATATATATACTAAATATACACACACTGGGGGCCAAAAGTTTGGAATAATGTACAGATTTTGCTCTTATGGAAAGAAATTGGTACTTGTATTCACCAAAGTGGCATTCAACTGATCACAGTGTATAGTCAGGACATTAATAATGTGAAAAATTACTATTACAATTTGAAAAAAAAAATTAAGAATGTCTTAAACTACTTCAAAGAGTTCTCATCAAAAAATCCTCCATGTGTAGCAGTGACAGCTTTGCAGATCCTTGGAATTCTAGCTGTCAGTTTGTCCAGATACTCAGGTGACATTTCACCCCACACTTCCTGTAGCACTTGCCATAGATGTGGCTGTCTTGTCGGGCACTTCTCACGCACCTTACAGTCTAGCTGATCCCACAAAAGCTCAATGGGGGTAAGATCCATAACTCTCTTTTCCAATTATCTGTTGTCCAATGTCTGTGTTTCTTTGCCAAATCTAACCTTTTCTTTTTGATTTTCTGTTTCAAAAGTGGCTTTTTATTTGCAATTCTTCCCATAAGGCCTGCACCCCTGAGTCTTCTCTTTACTGTTGTACATGAAACTGGTGTTGAGTGGGTAGAATTCAATGAAGCTGTCAGCTGAGGACATGTGAGGTGTCTATTTCTCAAACTAGAGACTCCGATGTACTTATCCTCTTGTTTAGTTGTACATCTGGCCTTCCACATCTCTTTCTGTCCTTGTTAGAGCAGTTGGCCTTCTTTGAAGACTGTAGTGTACACCTTTGTATGAAATCTTCAGTTTTTTGGCAATTTCAAGCATTGTATAGCCTTCATTCCTCAAAACAATGATTGACTGATGAGTTTCAAGAGAAAGCTGTTTCTTTTTTGCCATTTTTGACCTAATATTGGCCTTAAGACATTCCAGTCTATTGCATACTGTGGCAACTCAAAAACAAACACAAAGATAATGTTAAGCTTCATTTAACGAACCAAATAGCTTTCAACTGTGTTTGATATAATGGCAAGTGATTTTCTAGTACAAAATTAGCAATTTAGCATGATTACTCAAGGATAAGGTGTTGGAGTGATGGCTGCTGGATGCCACTTTGGTGAATTAAAGTACCAATTTCCTTCCGAAACAGTAAAATTTGTACATTATTCCAAATTTTGGCCACCAGTGTGTGTGTGTGTGTGTGTGTGTGTGTGTATATATATATATATATATATATATATATATATATATATATATATATATATATATATACACACACAGTCACAAGAAAAAGTATGTGAACCCTTTGGAATTACCTGCATTTATGTATAAATTTGTCTTAAAATCTGGTTTGATCTACATATAAGTTACAATAATGAACACATACAATCGTTTTTAATTAATAAAACACAAATTATTCTATTGTTCTTGTACATACTGAAAACATCATTCAAATATTCACAGTGCAGTGCAAATATTCACTATGATGTCAACAAAAGCTAATTAGAGTCAGGAGTTGGCAAACCTGGCATCCAATTAATGAAACGAGATTGGATATGTGGGTTAGAGCTACTTTGACTTATAAAAAGCACTAAAACATTTTGATTTTGCTATTCACAAGAAGTATCTGCTGACTTGGACCATGCCTCGCAAAAAAGAGATCTCAGAAGACCTACGATCAAGAAATGTTGCTTTGCATAAAGTTGGAAAGGGTTACAAAGTTATCTTAAAGAGCTTAGATATTCATCTGTCCACAGTTAGTCAAATTGTCTATAAATGGAGACGATTTAGTACTCTCCCTAGAAGTGGCCGTCCAGCCAAGATGACTCAATGAGGTAAAAATTGACAGCTAAAGACTTGAAGGAATCATTGTAACTAGTTAACATCTCTGTTCATGAGTCTACTATATGGAAAATATTAAACAGGCATGGTGTCCATGGCAGGACACCACGAAGGAAGCCGCTGCTTTCCAAAAAAAAAAAACCATTGCTGTTTGCCTGAAGTTTGCCAAAGACCACCTTGACACTCCACAACGCTACTGGGAAATATTTTTGTGGACTGATGAATCTAAGTTTGAATTGTTTGGGAAGAACACACAGCACTATTGCATAAAAAAGGCACCGAACACCAACATGAAAACATCTCCCCAACGGTGAAGTACGGTGGAGGGAGCATCATGATTTGGGGCTGCTTTTCTGCTTCGGGGCCTGGAACGCTTGCCATCATCATGAGAAAAATTCATTCCTAAGTTTATCAAGATATCTTACAGGATAATATCAGGGTGGCTGTGCGTCAGCTGAAGCTCAGTAGAAGTTGGGTGATGCAGCAGGACAATGACTCTAAACATTGAAGTAAATCCACTCCAGAATGGCTTAAAAAAAAAAAATCCACCTTTAAGAGTGGCCCAGTCAGAGCCCAGACCTTAACTCAATAGAGATGCTGTGGAATGACCTCAAGAGTCGTTCACACCAGACATCATAAGAATATGGCTGAGCTGAAGTAGTTCTGTAAGGAAGAATGGTCCAAAATTCCTTCTGAACTTTGTGCATTCTGTAGTGTGCAATATTTTCCTATGTCATCATTATTGTACAAACATGCATTATGGCTCCTGTAAAAGAAAAAACCTGTCTGCCTCACCTACCCCACCTCTCCACAGTAGACCGTAGGTCTGTGTGTGATAATAGCTCAGCACTGCTGACACACATGTTGACAGTTTCATCACCAGAAAGCAGGAGGTGTGCAGCATGTAGGAATGATTAACACACATGACACACACTAAGGGAATAATTCTGTCATAATTTACCTACCCTCATGTCAGGAGATTTTTAGCAGAATGTTCACATTGCTATTTTCCATACAACGAAAACATGTGCTGACCAGGGGCTGCCAAGCTCCAGAAAGGTAAAAAAGCACTTTAAAGACCCCGATATACTTCCAGAGAAGTTCTTTTTCATTCTTCGTTCCGGGGTAGAAAGAAGTTCTAAACAGCCGAGCAACTGTATACTATTTGCAAACATTCAGACACCCGTCACACCGCTGTGGGAGGCGTTTAGAGGATCATTTAAATATGAGGACTCTAAATGTAAAACCTCAACTAATGGAACATTAATGTGTTATCAAGGACCTTATGCCTCATTCTATGAGTAGAATTCACATGACATTAGTAAAAGAAGCTGATTTAACCACAGATGATGATTTAATAAGTAATATATATGCAGTAGAAATTGTTTAATTTGTCTTGTTTAGATTCTGAAATCATGACGCTAATGCGCCAACATGCTATATTTGGCCATAATATGCGCTGATTATACTCTGTTATTGTAATTTATGATAACACCTATACTACTGCAAAGATGGGTGTATAAAAAAGATGCTTGTTAATATTCAGAAAACACACAAAATAATGGCAACAGAGGCATATCTTACTTTGGGCAGATGTGTGAATGACATTCGCTGCAGATGGCACATGAGTGAATGAGCACTTGAGAGTATTTGAGTAGATTTGATTTGAGACTAATTAAACAAAAAAAATCGCATGACATGGTCTTGCACACCGGTGTGTTCTTGTTGAATACTAACTGAAAAACGTAAATAAATTAGTAGGTGGAGCTTCAGGTCACACCTACCGATGACATGGACCAATGGCGGCAAGAAGGTGTTTAAAAGCCGGTTAGAAGTTTCCATTTTAAAAACGCATCTGAAGCTTTTTTTTAGTGCAATAACGGCATGAACAGCCTCTTATGCAATATATCCTAAGTCTTCTAAAGCCATATGACAGTTTTGCTTGAGGAACAGACCCAAAGTCATTATTCACTGACAATCTTCCCTTCCACAGTAGCTCTTAAATCTCATTCACTTTGCAAACATTCTAACATGGTGTGTCAAGATTGCGTTACTTCTGACACCATAATGACACCAAACACGAATGGTTCTTGTGTGTCTTAAAACTAACCATGATTTGCAAATATGCAGAAATGCAAATGAAATTTGGAGCAGGTTAAGATTCTTATTTAATAACATTAATTTAAAGGAATATCTCGATTCCGGTTCAATACAAGTTAAGCTCAGTCGACAACATTTGAGTGGTAATGTTACCACAAAAATGTATTTCGACTTGTCCCTCCTTTTCTTTAAAAAAGCAAAAATCTGGGGTACATTGAGGTATTCACAATGGAAGTGAATGGGGACAATCCATAAGCAAACAAATTACTCACTGTTTCAAAAGTATAGCCACAAAATATAAACAATATTTTTGTTAACATGATTTTAGTGTGATAATATCACTTATTAATCTTTTCTGTGCAAATTTATATCCCATTTTTAAACTTAGTTGCCATGACGATGTAATGGTGTAAATCCTAAAACCACAGAAAAAATGATAATTTAATGCACAAATAATAAACCAGTGTTCACAGAAGAATTAATGTAAGTGCTCTTAAAAAATTATAATTTTCACCTGTTTTCCTTTAAGCCCTCCAAAAATTGGCCCCAATCACTTCCATTGTAAGTGCCTCACTGTAACCTCGCTTTTTGCTTTATTGAAAGTAAAAGAGGGACAAGTCGAAAATATTTTTTGTGGTAGTCAACATTATGCCACAAATGCTGTTGATTGAGCTTAACTTGTATTGAACCGGGAACATTCCTTTTAAGAACTTAAATTTCAGTCTGTTCCTCACACAAAACTATCATGTGGCCTTGGAATATAGCACACAATAAGTATGGACTAATTGTTTGGTGCTTTTTGGCCTTCTAGGAGCTTGACAGATCCAGATCGCTACATGTTTTCATTGTATGGAAAAGAGCAGCCTGGGCATTTTGTTAAACATCTCCATTTGTGTTTCACAGAAGAAAGAAATTAATACGGAAAGTAAATGACGATTCTCATTTTTGACAAACTGTTCCCCTGAGAAAATGGGAAAAGTTGATCACTCTGCCTGAGAATGAGCGGCAGATATGATTAAGACAGTCTAGGATAATTTCTCAATATCACTTTTGACCTCAGTTTTACTGCCACAGACAAATGGACCAATCTCAATATCTGCTCTTGAGAAGACTTTAACCAGCTCTAAAAGTATAAAGCACTATGTTCCTGTGATTAGATCTCTCTTAAGCCAACCATGCTGGTGTGCAACAGCTTATTGCAACATTTTAAAGTCTGCAGGCTTTTAATTAGGTTATCTGAAATGAGTTTTAGGGCCTTACATAAGTTCCTTTATTAGGTTAAAACCTAACTGACCATGATATTTGCATGACTCCCAGTTCTGTGGACTCAGGTTAGTGCGCTTCCTAACAACAGCTCTTGAATGGAGAATAGACATTGCAGAACTGTGGCAGTAATGTTTTTAGGGATCTCGGTATTGTTGTTTAAGTAACTGATGCAATTTAAGCAGAAATGTTAATGATCAAACTTTGTTTACTGAAATTGTGTGGGGTTTAGAGGTTAAACAGAGCAGCTGCACTCTGAAAAAAGCCCCATCAAGTCTGTCAAGGTCAGGTTGAGTTAACAACTGAGTGTTTTAATCCACTTTTAAGGTTACCAGACATCCCTGTTTTCTGGGGAAAGTCCCCGTTTTTGCTGGAGCTGTCCTCAGAAATGTCCCTATTTTTTACTTTGTTATTATATGCATCTTAACAGTTCATAATTGTGCATAAATGACTAAATGTAATCTAGAGTAGTATGACAGAGGTTGATATACCATAGTTCATCACAGTACTACGTTTTACCATGGTCAAAATACACAAAGTAAAACTGGAATTTTCCAGTTATTTTCCAGGGATTTTTAATTCATAGATAATAAGATAAATTGACCATTGAATTAGAAATGTCCCCAGCTTTTATTTCAGAAATATGGTCTTCTTATCCACTTTTCCACATAGGATGTGCACTACACTCTATATTAGGACTCTATCAGGGGCATATTTAGAAAATTGATTGGGGATACATATGTACATGCAATCAATGCTTACTTAGAAACAGACATTTGTGTGTCTTAGTGTGTGTGTTGGCAGACGCAGAACGATCTCTTTGCTTGGTCTGGAGAGTAAGCAGAGTGCTTACACACACATACACATGGCAGAAAGCTCCCTTGCCTCACTCCATGAATGACCTGCCTCAGTCTCAGCATAAAGACGATCTATGAGACAGATCGCCTGGCCTTTTTGGTCACATGACCTGTGAAGGAGTCATTGATGACAGTAGTACATGATCTAGCTTTCCTCAATGGCATGAGCTGCATTTCTGCACCAGGGGAAAACCAGGGAGCGAAATGAACAACCGCTGCTATTTTAAAGTGGGTTATTTGGACGTTAAACCATACATAACAGTGATAAATCAACACTTGACATAGTTAGCATAGCATAGCTTGCCTCACACACCCACACTTTCAGTTGACCCACATCCCTGTGCTTTAAAATGTGCTGCAAGGTGCTACCTGACAGATGTCACTGAAACAGGTTTTGTGAGAAATCACACCAGTCTCTTTGACAGCCCTAATCTCTGCAAACAGCAAAACAAAAAAAATAAATAAATAAATTAAAAAAAAAAACAACAACAAAGTACCATCGTGTACTTTGATGGTAATACAAAAAGTAATTTTCAAAAAATGCAAGTATGAGATTTCGATCATGATAAATTTAGATCCCCACTTGATGCTAACTAGCATGTTTGCTTTGGATAGAAGCTTGAGGCAGTTACATTCTTTGGCTAAATGTGGCAGGAGTTAGCAAAGTGGCTAACTGCTTATAGCACTTTTAAGCTACTACGAAAAGTACATTTTTAAACTTTAATGCATTTATGAGAATTCATTAGCTACTTTTGTCCCATTTGAGATTAACTAACATGTTTGTTTCCCTCATTTTGGGCAGATCCTCTAAGGTACGTCCGCTGATGGGTTGACCACAACAACTGAATGAAAAGATTGTGTTTGCATGCTATGGTATAGTTTTGATTGAATCTGAATAGAACAGATACAAGGCTGAAAGTCAATGCAACAGTGTTTGTGTTTTCCATGTGTGGCCAAGAGTGCTTGTACGATAGCCGTAATAGCTAAGGGTTGTTTATGTGTCAGTACATGAGGTGTATGTGGACTGGGAGATAGAAGTTTATTTGTGGTGTGTTTGAGTGGGCGTGAGCGTGTAGCATGCATGGAGATAGGACATAGCTTATTTAAAGACATTCTTCCAATAGGATACCTTACGTGGTTTAACCCAATTTACTCGGGGTCTTTTTAAGGGTGCGATACGGACTCTCGAGGGTCAGATCTGGGAAAGGGCAATGTGCCCAATCCCCCTTGAAAGCCTAAGAACAAGACCAACTTTTACCCTTATTTCATGACTGTTCCCGTATGTTAAGCATCAAACCCTATAGTGTATAACAGTGGTTCTCAACTGGTTGGTCGCAGGTCTGTTCTGGTAGGGTCATGGACAGCAGAGAAAAAAATAAATAATGTTAATGCAAATAATAAAATATTACTAACCATATACTCTGCTTAGGTTAATATAAAAATAAACTAAAAAATATATATATATATATATATATATATATATATATATATATATATATATATATACTTTTAAAAGTGGGGAGAAAACGGCTAATTCAGTGGCTAACTTTGGCAGAAGTTAGCAAAATAGCTAACATTGCTTACAGCACTTTAAAGCTAAATGTAAATAAGAGAATGAAACCATTGAAATTGTACAATTTAGAAACCAAAAACTCAAATTATGAATACAAGCCAGTTTTTCAAAAGTTTTTCATGGTAATATTAATAAAGTAATATGAATAAATTAACATTAGCATAGATTTAATATGTATATAATAAATTATATAGAATTTTTAATTCATTTATTGATAAATCTTAATACAAATATATAATACATTCCAATGTATGGTTTAAGTACAATTTTATTTACTTTTTTAGTTAAAATTTGCTGCATGTTGGGTCACCACTTGATTTCCATTGAGTCCTGAAGCAAAAACAGTTGGCATTTAAGGTAATAGAAGCCACTGAAAAACAGAGGAATATATTGAAAAGGACAGCAGAAACATGGAACTAGAGGCAGAGAAACATCCTGAAGTGCACAAACATTCATTTCCAGCCCTCATTTCCCTTATAGACCTTATCAACGCCGCCTTTGTTCGACAAGCGGTCCATATGAAATCTCAACATGGCCAAACGCACCACCTCTAAGGCACCTTCCGCTTTGGTGTCCCCCGCCCTCCTTTCCCCTTGGACTCAACTTCTCCTAATATCCGTCAAGGCTTCACCTCTGACCTCTTTAACTTCCCACAAATACAGACTGAAACTTGACCTTGTGCCTCTTTCTCGCAAATGTTCCAGTGAGACTTTCTCGCCAGCTGCAAACCAATGTCACCCAGAACTCAGCAGATAATGACCTTCTGCATTCTGGGTCTGCATTCTCACAAGTGCTCTACCCCAACTCTCAGCCTAGCTACAGTAACAGAACAGTATAAACATTTTGGATGATTACATGCAATTACTGTGCGGTCCATAAACACAAATTCATACACACTCACACAGAGAGACACTCCATCGTGAACCAACAGACCTCAAGGGTTTCTTTTCGGGTGCAGAAAAAACTGTTTACTCAGTAATAACGCAAACGAGTACAGTCATCCACGTCACGTTGCCAACAAACAGCCTGAGTGCATGTGCCAATTAAACGTCTTCAAATAAGGCTTCCACTTATGAGCTGCTCGATTTTATGATCCACTGAATTTGTGTATGTACAGAGCAGAAGAGTGTGAGTGTGTGTTTACTTGCAAGCTAATGGACCACCACACTGAGGCATGTTTTCCAAAATATCTGGCAACAACTTGAGTGTTCTGATGCCATAAATAATCTTAATACTACGGTTAGTTACAATCCTACTATTTGATTTCCAGTGTGGGGTAAATTACTCAAAAATGTAATCTATTACAGACTACTAATCACATTACTTCACTGATTACTTCTTTGGGGAAGTAATCACATTACTATGTACGTATAACCCTCAAGTTACTTTTTAAACCACATTTCACAGAACAGTTTGTTTTTACACTAAACAAATTCAAAATAATATCTGTTATAATGCCTAGACACACCTTTAAGATGTCACAGAAATGCAAACAGATGTTTTAAATGTATTACTATTTTACATAAATAATATTATTTAGAAATGTTTAACCCAAGTAATGTACTTAAAAGTAATTAACCTAATTGTAAGATTGTAATCTGTAAACAAGAATTTTAAATGTTAAACTACCTTTGACTAAAAAATAACTAGATTACAGTAACAAATTACTTTGTAATCAGATTACATCCAATACTGTTGTTTGCACAAGCATTATATTACTGTTTGAAAAACTTATTTGATCGGTGTTATGCATCAGTTGATCCTTTTTTGGCTTCTTTTCGAACAATTGTTTGTCGATAGAGCAAAAATAAACAAAATAACTGGCTGTGTTTAAGGTCACATCCACACTAAGTTTTCGTTTGAGAAATCTGCTTTCAGTTTCCTAAAGTCATTGTTTTCCAAAGTACGCGGTAATGGAGTGTGTTTGCGAAAACTTCGGTGGAAGAAATCTCAAGGGTGTATTAGAGGCGTTCTGTAGCAAAATTACTGTGTTTTCAAACAAAAGCAATTAGTGTGGACACGGCCTAATGGTGCATTCACATCTTGTTAGAATTACCGCTCCGAATTACCGTTATATGTTTCTATGGCAACATTCATAAAGCCAAACTGGCTTTATCGTTGATGATAGCAAATATTTATTACTACATCAATTCATTCATTTACCTCAACACTCACTGAGCACTTTATTAATTACACCTGTACACCTACATATTCATGCGATTATCTAATCAGCCAATCGTGTGGCAGCAGTGCATAAAATCTTGCAAATATGGGTCAGGAGCTTCAGTTAATGTTCACATCAACCATCAGAATGGGGAAAAAATGTGATCTCAGTGATTTGGACTGTGGCATGGATGATGGTGCCAGACGAGCTGGTTTGAGTATTTCTTTAACTGCTGATCTCCTGGGATTTTCACACACAACAGTCTAAAGTTTACTCAGAATGGTGCCAAAAACAAAAAACATCCAGTGGGCGGCAGTTCTGCGGATGGAAATGCCTTGTTGATGAGAGAGGTTAACAGAGAATGGCCAGACTGGTTCGAGCTGACAGAAAGGCTAAGGTAACTCAGATAACCACTCTGTACAATTGCAGTGAGCAGAATAGCATCTCAGAATGCACAACATGTCAAACCTTGAGGCAGATGGGCTACAACAGCAGAAGAACATGTCGGCCATTTTATTAGGACCATAGTGTTCCTAATAAAGTGCTCAGTGAGTGTATAGTATGTTCTTGCAAATAAAAAAAATAATTTAAAAAACGAAACTCTCCAGGTAACAATCGCATACTAAAATGGCATATTAAACTGAAATATGTGTTCACTTCCTTTAACTGTTGAGGCTGATTTTGAGGCCGTATTTGCACTGAACAGTAAATCATATTATTAATGAAAACATTGCTAATATGTAACTGTGTTTGATATGGCTTGTGATTCATACATAAGATTCAGAACAATGATTCAGATTGTTTCTCAGGATCATAAAATTTCACACTTAGTCACATCTTTTTATTGTAACTTGAGTACTTCCTTAAAACAAAGGCGAGCTCCTTCCAGTTTATCAAAAACGTCTGCACAATGCACACATTGTAATACTTAAAAGCTGCAGTCGCACACACAGTACATAGGGCAAAGTAGGTCCAACCCTTGTGTGTGTGTGTGTGTGTGTGTGTGTAAGAGTAAAGTACTGTAAGTACAGTAAATATCTGTATTTGTCTTAGTCCATTTGAAACACAAAATACCCCAACAAAAAGTAAATGAAGCATCGATTCCAAGCCTAAATATAAAAAATGGCCTGTTTGGTTTGATTTTATAATATTTAGGAGCCTTATCCACATGTGAGCAGGGTATGTTTGTCCGGACCACAGCAGGAACATCTTGACTGACAGATGTAAACTCAAGATGATGACAAAGACAATGAGGAGACAAAGAAACATGGAGTTATCCAGTTGAAGAGGAATTACTGAAGCAAACTCAACTGGAATTTTTGGATATGATCTTGATTTTTGTTTCACCGAAGCATTGTAGATAAAGTGACTCTAAATACTATAAATATCATTTAATTTGATACAAAATATTAAACCAAATGGCATCTGCAAACAACTGATTACTTTTTCTCAGAACTCGACTTTTCTGAGCCATTTTTGCAATGACTTTTTAAACCAACGGGTCACAAAGGTGATTGTTAGTGGATGAAAGAAGTTAGTTCCCAAGGTGTCCTAGCAGAGTAACCACAGGTGTAGTTCATTACATTAACTATGGGCATGTTTCACTTACATTTGAGAATGAGTGCCCAAGAAATTGTCCAAATACATTCTGTTTATATTTTTATCATATAAAACCTCACAAATTTCTTTTTGCTAAATGTTTTGCTTGAAAGTATGTTTGTGCTATCTTTTCATTTAAAGAAATGCCACATGGTTTAAAATGTAATAATCTAATGCAGTGACATTCATACATTTTTAAGTGACTTAAGTGTTTTTTTGGCCACGGTATCAAATAGAGTTGTCTCTGTGTATGTCACTGAATAACATAATGAAACAAAGCCAGAGGTGTTTTTACTGTTACGTTTACTGGCATGAATAACCTACGGTTGTTCTCTCCCTAATCCCTTAACCCCAGGCTAATTTAGATCAATCTATTTTTTC
Organism: Myxocyprinus asiaticus; assembly: GCF_019703515.2. Classification (NCBI taxonomy): domain Eukaryota; kingdom Metazoa; phylum Chordata; class Actinopteri; order Cypriniformes; family Catostomidae; genus Myxocyprinus; species Myxocyprinus asiaticus. Next base: position 36,756,063 of record NC_059364.1, on the reverse strand, counting down.
TAGAGTGACCGACGGAACTGATTAAACTACGCCCATAATTTAATCAGCTCAGAGAGCAATGAGTAATTATCTAGTACAAAGGAATGTACATATGCACACACACACATATCTTTACCACTAATTATTTGTAGAAGCACGTAAATAAGTTGTAAGTTATAGATATATTAGTTATATAGCTATATTTCAGTAAGACATGCATAGCATGCAGGGGATTATTTGGCTGTTTAGTATGGAGGGCCAAATGACTCAAAATGAAATCATTATATAAATATTTAAATAAGTGCTGGGAAATTAAACACGTTATTTCTGTGATTAATTGTTGACTGTTTTACGCATTTAAAACAATTCAGCCGTGACAACTCTTGGAAAAGTTTGGCATGTTGATATAGGTAAGGCATGTAGATATGATATTGGTCTTAGTGGACTTGATCTGCTACGCTGCAGCTGCAAAGCTAGTACGGAGTCTTGCTACTGTTAGTAAATAAACATACTGAGTTAGCATGTGATCATGCTGCTGCTGCTGCACAAAATGCTGCAAAAGACATGCTGAAAGACATGATAATGCACAATTAGGCATACATTACATCCCCTGTAGCAGACCTAGACATGTGGGAGCTGGGGATGGAGGTGGGTTTCAGAGCGAAGCTCTTTCAGCACACTGCGTTGAACTGCTATCGCAAGACTGAGCTATTTAAATGTTACGCAAAGAGAGAGATGCGAGCTGACTGGCTCCTTGAAAACACTTGAAGGAACCAACCATGATTACGCCAAGCAAACTGATTGGCTTACATGTCATGTGTGAGCGAGCAAATGGGCTGAAACTAAACCCCTTTCGAAAAGCCTATCGGCTTGCTCCCAATAGAGTTTCATGGCTGAACTTGGGTCATGTATGCAATTAATGTAGTATGGTTTTTTTGTTTGTTTGTTTTTTTCGCTTAAAACTGACACAGTGTTTTTCCGCACTTCATGTGGCTAAAATTGGCATACATAAATCTCAAGGAGGTACACTTTCGACTCAACTGCACATCCTAGCACAGAATCTAATTGTGTGGAGCAGTGCACGCTTATTCATTATGCGCGACGTATGTCCCTGGCATAACAAACACGGGAGCGGATTTACTGTACAGAGAATGGAGACTTCACCCGCAAGCGGTAAGCGAGGTGTGGGAAATATGGGCAAACTGCTGTATCTCTTCACATCGCCCAAAAACACTCACTCACTGTAAAAAAAATAAAAATAATAACTGTTGATTCAACTCATTATATTTAGTGCCTTTGAGCCCATGGGCTTTTTTGAGTTTAACTGACTTAATGGATATGTTTATCTCACAAATTAAGAAGTAATCTGAACAGATTGAATGTAGTTGTGAAAACATCAGTTTATTTAGCTGAACTTAATCGTTTTAGTTAGTTGAACAATTGGGGTAAATTCGAACAACTTTTTAAGCCCTGATTTTCCACTTGCTGACAGTAAATGGAGATCGCCGACAAAAGCCCGAAATCAGAGGCAGATTGGTGCTCGCTCCCATGAGCGACGATCACTGTGTATGCATTTTCAAAGACACGATCTGAGAGATGTGCCGATGTGTCGCAGATGCCCGAGAGATATTTAGCAGGTTAAATATCTAGACCTGTCTGCGACTCCAAGTCCTGCAGTGTGAAATGTGTTTGGTTTCTCCCTGATTCTCTCTTATCATGCATCTATTTGTATGGTGAGCACAATAATATAGGTTCTATCAGAATAAATTGGCTTCAATACAGTTTCTATCAGAATAAATTCGCGTACACATAAGCTTTTCAATTATTTGAAACAAAAGCAAAGCACAAACAGCTACCCGCGTTCATTGCAAAATTATTTGTTTACCTCCAACTCTCTCTGCAGAACAGACAATCCTTGCTGCCTGGGTCTCCCCAACCATTCGCTGCAAATCAGCGCACAAACAGCTTGTCCTGTCTCACGCGTCATCTTACGTCATTTCTTGTATCTCTTCTGTGCGTTTTGTTGTGAAACAAATTTGGAGACCAGACAGAGTTGTCGGGGATTCTTCCTAGTGAAATGTTTTGTAATGTGTGACCCCATGTCGCCGATCCCTCGTGTAATGTGCAAACCACAGCAACTTCAAGATACAGACAAGATACACAGTTGCGTAGTGTGAAAAGAACAGCAATCCGACGACTTTGAAAGTCGTAGAGTGTGTGGGCGGCATAACTTTAATTTTCAAGTAAACCCTAGAAGTTTTGCATTGCAGGATGGTCTCTTCTGCGAGACACAGGCTACATGTGTAATAGTTTGATTTGGAGGCACATAATTACATAGATGTCAACACTTGATACACAAACCTCAGTAATAGTGATACTCAACAAACATCATTAAGTAAAAAAGGAGCTCTTAACATCCCCACACAACCATTAATCAACAGTAATGACAATAACAACAACACAAATAAAGTCTGCAATTAGGCAAGCTGCAACCCACGTTGACTATACAATGACAACAGGATTTCTTTCAGGTCTCTTTTCCTCTTAATGTGATTTCCTGCTCCCTGATTTACACCCCACCACAAACCTCAGTCTGAACAAAACGATAAAGCTTCCACCAAAACCTACTGGACACTGTCAGTATCTACTGTGCAAGCATATAGAAGGAAGAGATATAATTTTGCAAAAATGTAACCTGATTCTAAATAACTGATAATAACAAAGGTGTGTTCCACTAGGGGGCGTTTTCTGGCCTTAAATGCAGAATCCTCCTTTGGGCCACATTCAAATCTCAGACCTCTTTTCTTTTGCGGGACATGACAACATTGTATTAAGACCCTGCCACACCTCCCCAGCTATTCCTGTTAAACACACTGTGGCACGAATAGAAACTTTCTGAAGCTGGAAGTCCCAAAAAGACAATACTAATAAAGATGACAAAACCAGCAAGAGAGAGGAAAGAGAGGCTGGAAATGGGAGGTGGAGAGGAACTGGGTCTTTCCTGCCATAATCAGAAGTCAGAGCATTTCCTGTCATTGTAGGGGCTCCAGGGCCATTTACAACACTGACATGCACACACAGCCATTTGTCTTCACAAATAGAAGCACAGCGTACAGATTTACAACACTGAGATGAGGTAACTCAGATTCCAGACGGACAAATGTTACAATACAAGAGAAACACTAACATAAAAAACAGGCAGACGTAGGTATGCGCTGACCATTTGGCATTGATGTGCTCCCTGTGGCTCTTGATAAACATTTAATCATTAAAAGGAATGAGACTTGCTAAATATTTCCCCAGTGTTATCAGTCTTCCTTATCTTGCGGTGCTTTCAATACTGGCCCTTTATTTTCTAAATTACTTTATTAGTGGTGATAGCTTTTATCAAATACTCCATTGAAGTCACAGCAGTGCCTGCAGAAAGCTGGCAAAAACAAACAGCTTTGAATGACTAAACCCAATCAGGGATGACCTGCAATGTGTCTTGTCTACATATGACTGTTAGGCACTGAACCTGGTGGAATTGGAAGACTTATAGTCACATTGTCTGCACTGATTTTGAGGAGAAATCTGTGGAATTCTGCATTCTGAATGGATTTAACCCTTCTGTTTTGGGAGAAAAAACAACCGTTTTGTTAAAAAAGATAAAAAATAAAAACAATAGTTAAGTACAATAGATATACAGCACCTCCCTTTTGATTATAAACATGAACATTGACATAGACTTGTTTTTCACACTGAACACAAGCTTTTTTTAGTAGCATTTCATCTGAAAAGAGTGGCACTTATATGTCAGTGGTGGTACTATTCTTTTACAGTAGATATACAGTAAACCCTTCATTTGGAGTAAATAACATGATAATTATTATACAAACTATATCAGTTTGAAACAAATATGGAATTTTGTTATTTATTCAAAAGCATTTTGATTTTAGTATAGAAACGTCAGCCTGGTGGATGAAAATTTGTGAAAAATCCCATTGATTTACATTGAAAAGTTCCATATCTAGGGATTATGATATTGTAGACACTTTGGGATAGTCTTTATAGACTTGGGCTAGTAAGCAGCCATCATGCATCAATTCAGTAATGTCCTAGCAACCACCCCAAACACCCTGACATTGCATAAATAGGCTATAAATAAGTATCATAAAAATGTAATACAACTTTTTTGTCATTGTTGTGGAGAATCCAAAGGCATTTTGACCAAATACAAGATTAAGATATGTTGATCACTGTTTTTAACAGGTCAAAAATGACCGGAACGGTACAAAAGGGTTAATCTTGATAATATGATAAAATGGAACTCGTGAAGTCTAGTGTTATTCAGTTCGTATTTCTATTTGCACTGATCACTAAGTCATATTATTAATGAAAACATTGCTAAAATGTAACAGTGTTTCATATGGCCTTCATAGTCCATCAGTTGAGTGGTGTTGCAGAAAGATTGTTTGTGGACTGCATTCTTAATGGTAGGTGAAAGCAAAATCAAACTAACCCTTAAATACATACATCGGGTCTTTAGTGACCCGGGACCTTATTCCACACCCTGTACCTCATCTATTTTTTGGAGTTGTACCCACACCTCTTTAGTATTCCTCAATCTATCTCTTTTAAATAGTGTAACACACACACACACAAAAGCCAAACCTGCAAAACCTATATTAAGATTCAGGTTTTTTCTTTGCACTTCCATAAATTATATTTTTATGATTATTTCATATCTATATACGTTTACTATCACAGGATATCTATTTCTTTGTTTATTACAAGACAAATGAGTACTATATTCACACAAATGAATACTATATCACGTTGATTTTCTGTGTGACAATGGTGAATTATCAGTATTCCATATGCGTGTACAAATACATATTATATACATTATTTCTTACTCATTATGGTGCTGTTGTTTCAGTCATTGACTTGATTTCCATTTGACATTGCCATTGGATGAAGAAACAACATGGAAGTTAACTATAGCAAGTACAACATGTGATATGTGTGATATGACTATTGTCATTTGGGTGTACTACTGAAATTATGAAAGCTGTGCATCTATTTAGACTCAATAAGTGCCTGAGAAAATTCTTATGTCTATTTTATGTGTTATGTGTAGCTTAATATGTGTTTGACAGCCAGTTGTGTCTCATGAAATTTCAGTGTGAAAGTAACGAATCCTGTTCTAGATTTGTCCTGATTTGTTGCATTTTCTCTTTGATATATGAAAAATAAAACATCAAAATATACACAGGTGAGCCAAAACATTATGACAACCTGCCTAATATGCTGTTGGTCCTCTGTGTGCCACCAAAAGAGTGCCGACCCGCCGAGGCATGGACTCTACGAGACCCCTGAAGGTGTCCTGTGGTATCTGGCACCAAGACATTAGCAGCAGATCCTTTAAGTCCTGTAAGTTGTGAGGTGGAGCTACCGTGGATCAGACTTTTTGTTCTAGCACATCCCACAGATGCTCAATCAGATTGAGATTTGGGGAATTTGGAGGCCAGGGCAACACCTTGACCTCTTCAACATGTTCCTCAAACCATTCCTGAACAATGTGTGCACTGTGACCGGGAAGGGGTGTACCTGGACTGCGACAATGTTTAGGTAGGTGGCACGTGTCAAATTGACATCCGGACCCAGGGTTTCTCAGCAGAACAATGCCCAGAGCATCATACTCACTCCACCGGCTTGTCGTCTTCCTACAGTGCATCATGGTGCCATCACTTCCCAAAGTAAACGGCACACATGTACACGGCCGTCCACGTGATGTAAAAGAAAACGGGACTCATCAGACCAGGCAACCTTCTTCCACTGCTCCAAGGACCAGTTCCGACGCTCGTGTGCCCATTGTAGGTGCTTTCGATGGTGGACAGGGGTCATCATGGGCACTCTGATCGGTTTGCGGCTACACAGCCTCATACGCAGCAGGGTGAGATGCACTGTGTTGTGACACATTCCTCCCATAACCATCATTAACATTTTCTGTGACTTCTGCCACAGAAGGCCTTCTGTTGGTTTGGACCAAACGGGATAGCCTTCGCTGTCCTCGCACATCAATGAGCCTTGGGTGCCCAACACCTTGTCGCCGGTTTGTGGTTTGTCCCTCCTCAGACCACTGTCGGTAGGTACTCACCACTGCTGACCAGGAGCACCCCACAAGCCTCGCCGTTTCAGAGTTGCTCTGACCCAGTCGTCTGGCCATAATAAGTCTGGACAGGAGTCTATACTCCTGCCCATTTCTCCTGCATTCAACACGTTGACTACGAAAACTGATTGTTCGCTTACCATGTAATCTACCCAGAACTTGACATGTGGCCTTGTTAGGAGATCATCAACGTTATTTGCTTCACCTGTGAGTGGTCATAATGTTTAGGCTCATCAGTGTATTTTATTCTATTATTTTCTAATTGTCTTGAACATATTTGGAAAATTTTACACTATCTGGGAATTTTGTAGTTCCATTTGTGAAAGATATAAGTGGTGTTCCTCTAAGGACCTGAATATGTAATAGTGTTTGGTGAAATTTCCATTCATTTAAGGGTTAATCAGAACATTTAATAAGCAAACATAGGTGGGCGGCGTGTGTATCTTTGTGAATTACAGCCATTCCAGCAATATGGACATATGAGGAGCTTTCTTCTGGGATCTACATGCACAGATGTGAGGGCCTGGGCACTGTAAATGGCATCATGCCAAATGCTCTCATCCTATCTGGAGGGAACAGTCATTTTATTCTGTTTATTTTAGAGAATGCACAGTTGTGTAAGTTCATTCAGATAAACAAAGCTAGCAATCTGAGTCATGTCATGAATCAAGTATTGTTAGAAATATGGATTTGTACACTGAGCAACAATTTTGGCACTGCACGGACCAGTTCAATCTCAGTCAACCGCCATAGAGAACAAAACTACTAGAGGAGGTGCAGTCAGGGGCAACCCCCTTAATTCCTTTCACAAGCAACTATCACTTGCAGACAGAATGCAGAACAGTGTGGTTAAAATCAGTGTGTGTGTGTGTGATTGATTGATTGATTATTGATTGAATACTTTATTGTCTGATTTCTCCGAAAAAAATTTCTGAGAAATGAGACGAAGTATTAATCAATCAATAATCAATCAATCAATCACTGAGGTGTGTGTGTGTATAAAGAGTGAGAGCGTGTGTTTTCAGAAAAATAAGAATGTAGTGACGTGTATGTTCACTTGCAATTCTGCTCCAGTCGTACAATGAAAATCGCATGGACAACATTGCAACATTTACTTTTTGTCAAAAATTATTTTATTGGGAGAACTACAAAAATGTACAGTACAAAGTTAACAGTCTCACACGCAGTTTGTAGTGAACTGACTCCCCAAAACAAATATGTTACAAGTCCTGTTCTTTTTGTCGTTTTTTTTTTTTTTTTTGATATTACATTCAAAAAGCTTTACTTCTGATAAAGTAGTCAAGAAAGGTACATAGTGCGAATCCCCTGTACCTACTATGTACAAAATAAATGTGTTCAAACTCTTCCCCGTCCAGCAAGTTTGGAAGATTCCGACCATTACCATATCGTAGGAAAGCAAGAGAACAAAAAGACAAGTACAAAACAATGAAATGAGTAATAGAAAAAATAAAACTCAGATTGTTGCTAAGTCTCTATCTCTCTCCTTTGATAAGTGGTAACAACCTTCCAAGAAGTTTTAAATTACAAACTACATTCATTTCCTCTTGTTGTAAAACAATAACATGTATGAAAATACTTTATTTGGTTAATCATAAGGCAATGTAAGATGGTGAATCCCCACAGGCACTAGGCAATAATACTGGGGCACTGGACTGCTACATTCTCATGCACGTGGCTGGAGTCACAGCCTCACTCTGTGCATTATTTATTTATATATATATATATATATATATATATATAAAGGTAAATTAAATACTTTTTGGTTAATTGATTTACTTGGGATCTTTGAAATCTGATTTCTATGAAAATTTAAGGCTAGTACACGTTCGGACGGTCCTCTGCCAACCACAGTTTATACATTCTACAGACATACTTAAAGGGACACGTCTCTGGATTCTCCAAAAACCAAACAAAAATAACAAAACCCTTCCAAAAAGTAACAACCCAACGAACAGCAATCACACAAACCTTTTTTTTTTTTTAATGAACGTAAACAAGGAAACAAAATTAATGAAATAAATAAATCACAAACAATCTCTTAAATTAAGATTTCTTTTTTACTCATTTACAATAAAATAACAAAGTGAAGTTACAAAAGAGACCAAACAAAAATATATATTACTGTGAAAAGAACATACACTCCACTTTATGTAGATTAATAATGGCGATCATAATTTAAACATAATAAAAAGAATATAGATCTATTGCTTCATCATACTCCATAAATACAGTATGGACACAATTAACAATGCAGCCTATACTTTTCACAATATAAAATAAATAAGTTAAATAGATCATAGCCAGTTATGCACTGCTATGTAATCACTCAAATCAGCTAAAAAAAAAATAAAAAATAAAAAAATAAGTCAACCATCAGCAGTGATTTCCCAACAAGCCAAACAAGAGCTTCAAACTGCACAAACCAATCGAACCACTGGGTGGCGCTGCTGTGACACTTGAAAAATAAACTTTTGGAATGGAAGTTCTTGAAAGCTTTCAAAAGCGCATATTTACTTTGAAAAACTGGTGTACTTTTTGTGTCAAGGCATATTCTTGGCAAGGATGTAGGAAAATCTGAAACCGCTCTGTCTTTCACGTTCAAAAAAAGTCTTTTGTACAAATCTGGAAAGTAACTGGTCCAAAAAGACCAAGAGAATGCAACAAACTTGCAGCACAAATATCACCGTTGGAATGCCTTCTGTTGAGAAGCAGCTCACACAGAAATAGATCAACTAATGCCATGTCAAGGGTCTGACAAATCCATCTCCCCGGATATTAAAGTCTGTTATTGAACTACACCTCTAACGCGAGACAAGGAATCGGGAAAAATTCCACCAAAAAGTCCACTATAAAGAAAATAAGGGGAGATAATATCCCATAAAATAAAAAAATAAAAATAAAACAGGCGATTAATCATCAGAAATCGACAGCCTGCTGAAGATTGGCAAACGTCTCCCGCCGTCCAGACTCGGAGACTCGGAGCCGCTGAGACTTCCAGAGGAGCTCAGCGAGCCGCTGGCGTAGCTCTCCCGGTCTGAGATGCTGTCAGGCGGGCTCGGGGGTGAGTCGAACACCGGCGACTCTGACAGACGGTGCAGGGACTGCAGGTGGTTTAGACCGTACGGGGGAGATGGGGGGCCGCCGCCCATGTTCACCTGAATGTTTCCGCAGTAAGCACCGTTGGACTGGCTGGCGTAACCGTTGTGCGCGTGCACGGCCAGCGGCGCGAGCAGGGCTTTTAGGTCTTGCCCGGGGAAAGAGAAGGCACTGTTGCTCAGGCAGCGACTCATGGGCGACAGAACGTCTTCGTAAAAGTGAGCGGTGGAGGAAGGGGGTGGAGGAGTGCGGGACGTGGGGCTTTCGAGCAGGGGAGAGTCGAGTCCGTGGTGGTGGCTGGAGAACCCCGAGAAACTGAGGCTGTGGTGGAGTTTGGGTCTGTCCCTGAAGGCTCCCGCCGCCTGCGGTTGCGGTTGCTGTTGCTGCCCGTAGCCGCACACAGGTTCCCCCCGAGCGGCCTTGGTGGGCTCTCCCTGCATGTTGTTGGCGTTGCTCGGCGCTGGTCGTCTTTCGTCGGCGTTGTGGATGAAGTGGCAGCGCGGACCGTACGGACAGAAGCCGATGGTGTGGAAAGTGCGACAGGGCTCGGTCTTGTACTTCGGGTGGCGAGACAGGCTCCTCAGCTCGTGGTAGCCGTGGGCAAACTGGCACTTCTCGCCGTATTTGCACGCGCCGTTCTCCTCGAAAGGCCTGCACAGCTCGGTCTTGTAGCGGGTGGAGTTGATCTGCGAGCCTGGCTTCTGCTGCAGCGCTTGCAGCTGCTGCTGCTGGCCGCTCTCGCTGTAGGCGCGGTCGCGGAACTTGTTCTCCTTGTTCATGATGGCTGTGCTGGCGTTCTCCTTCATGCTGTTGTAGGAGCTGGCGGGGTACTTGTTGCCGTTCGCCATGGACTCCATGTTGCTGGTGGAGTTCCGACGGAAAAATCCTGACGCGTAGGAGTTGCAGTTGTTGGTGCTGCTCGAAGTCGTTACAGGAGCCCCGACTGCTTTCTTATCCAGCATGCTGTTGATGTGAAACGCGTTCATGTTGAGGCTCTTCTCCTGCTGTGGGGGAAAGAATTCAAAGCATGACCTGGTTATACTTTTGCAAGCAAGTTTGAAAAGTTCTGAACTTTGCAAAGTTCTGTGCATCTCAAAACTTTTCGAAATGTTTTTGCACGCTCTGACTCGAGATCAGATGCATGTGTACGCTAAAGCGTTTACCTTGTACAGCATGTCGATGTCGTAGAAAGCGGACAGGATTGCTGCAGACATTTCTGTTTCAGAAGGAGACAGTCGCAGATGATCTCTCATTTGAGGACCGACCTGGATCACTTTTGAAGCAACCGGTTTTAATTTGCCACGACTGGGTTTTGTGCAAGAGATGCGAAATAAAAAAGGCAAGTCTCAGATGTGGTCTGAAACTCTCGTGTTGTGTTTTTATCTTGAGTTTTCTCCCACCGTGCAATGCCGAGTCAGAACAGTAAAGTGTCTGCTTTACTTTCCTCGCACATATAAGCTTCAGGACAGTGCGTAAATAGAGGAGGAGCTCGCAAAGTTACTGCAAAAGTTGCCTTAAAGTTACGCCCCACTTTTCAAGTGTTGCCGGGCCTCTCGAGCTGATTGGTCGCATCATACACCCCTCCTGTACACACACACACACACACACAGGTCACTTGTATAAAAACATAGCTCAGGTTACAGGATTTGACTTTTTTTTTTTTTTCTTTTTTTTTTTTTTTTTTTACAGTTTGTTTTTAAATCACTTTAATTTTTGTTGCATTACAAACATATTACAAATAATTGTAAAACAATATAGTATAATATTGGGTATGTTGTGGTATAATCAGTACTGGGTGTAATGCATTACTAAGTAATTAATTACTGTATTTTTTCTTTAAAAAAAGTGATTACTCTTAATTTTTCATTAACTTAATTACAGTTACTTCTGATGTAACTGCGTTAAATACTGAATAGACTCTAGAATAATTCTATTTAAAACAATAGTGAATTTAATATCAAAATTTAATGTCTAATGTTAAAATGTATGTTTTCTAATTTAACGCTGCCCCCTTAAAGTCTTTGGCCAGTTCATGAATAAATTATTTGATTTTATATGATTTATTTGAAAGAATTAAAAGAACAGTTTCATATCTATCCTTGTATTTTTCATCTGGTCAAGGTTGATAAGGGTTTTACAGAGTAATTAGTAATAAGTAATGCAATTACTTTTCAGACAGAGTAATTAGTACAGTAATCTAATTACACTGTAGAAGATGTGATTAGTAGTTAGTAATGAATTACTTTTTTAGAGTAACACCCAACACTGGGTATAATATAAATACATAACATTGCATATTAGGTTATATAGTTGTATTTATTAAATGTATAATAACACATTATTTGTAACTGACATACAGTCATGATATAATATTGGCCACACCCCCAAAACATTTCTTCAGAAAAAAATGACGTCCTCTTTATGAAACACTGGAACATAAACAGTGACATATGATCTCATAAATATTAACACACACAATTCTAGCCAACAACAGTGGACAAACGAATTACTTGGTTTCAGTGGGATTAATAATACATATATTGCAACACTATGTAGATTGGTTACAACTGTGCACGAGATTAAGGCACGCACACGGTGTGTGAGACTGGTCACTCTGATATGAGGAAATGTTTAGTGCGATTGCATAATCTAGGCCAATAGCAAACTTTGAAGTTGTGCCAGATCTGATGCATGGAGTGAGAAACCAAGAAGCTTTGCAAAGCTGACTGCCTTTTGAGCATGTAAGAAGGCCTTTTGAGCATGCTTATAACTTTTTATTATAATTATTATTAAAAGAGCTCATTAATGCATTCTAGAGCTGAAATATATTAACCTAATTTTTAATATCCATATTTTTTATGTTATTTGTATCCTTAACTGAGAACTCAAAATGCAGATACAACATACCAGTCATTTTCAAAACATAACTAAGTAGCCAAAGCGATACAGTACTGCCCCCTATAGTTCTCAGCGCTTATGGTCGAAAAGAAAGGATCAGGCGACACCTACCGGCAAAACGATAACACACGTAAATTCCCTTCACAGTGCCTTGTGTGTTTTTCCTGTCGTTCTCCATTGATATCTCAAGCGGCCCTCTTGCATTACAAAAAAATTAATAAGTCGACCTCAAGTTTTCAGTAAAGTAAATCTATTCATTAATAGAAAAACAAACCCTAAACCAGGAGAAGAACACGGTATATATATTATTTTACTCAACCTCTGTGTGTGTGTGTGACAGGCATGGGCTGCTGACATTCCAAAACATGAAGTCAGTTTACATTAAACGGGGAACATTGCCGCTACAACCCTTGAAGGCAGCACAGCTGTCTGTTCCGGAAACCAGACTGTTGTGTTGTGATTGCGTAGTGTGTGCAGGAGGAGCGTTATACTACACTTCAACTGTGCATTAAAAGCTCAAATAGCGCAAGCACACAACGTGTGAAAGTGGGACTTTTAAAACGCAGTCGAGGAAAATAATCATAAAAAATGTGTCAGATTTTCAGTGTTGCCTTTGGTTAAATGCTGTTTGAAAGGACTACCTGTGCTGTCCACTATTTCTTGTGAGGAAAGCGAGGATGAATGGCTCGACAGAGATTACAGCTGAGATAACACTTCTCACCTTCATGAAAGACAATGGCTGGTCTCTCTCTCTCTCTCTCTCTCAATGTGAAACCCCACAGACACAACACGTTTACTTTGCAATTTAAATCCGGACATACCATAGACTTAAATTGTTTTTTGTATAAAAAGCTGATTATAAACACAACAGACTAACCCTTAATTATTATTATTATTATTTAAATGATTAAAACATTATTACTTATTTTTAACTATCATTGTATATTTATTTAATTTTGAAATAGTATATATTAGGGCTGTGGGTAATTTTTTTTTTTTAACTATAACTATAAAACACAGTTTTCTGTCATTGCGATCAATCATGTACATTAAAACAAACATTAAAATATAATCATAAACATATTTACTTTATACTTCGTCTCAAAGAACTTGCACGAACTTGGTTAGTCATAATTTATTTTAATTATTTAAATATGTAGATGTTACAATGTTAATTAGTTAATGAGTTAATTAGACATTTTCACAGGTATAAATCTTTGATACAAGTATATGTATTATACATAAAAAAATTAAAAAAAAATAAAAAAAATCTGTGGACATGCTGTATTTAAATGTTGGGCAAAATCTTCTGCCGTTTTGCAGTAGATTGTTTTATTTATTTTTTATTAAATGGGCAGATTCAAGCTTTATTGGCAAGGTAAACTTAAGTGTACATTGACAATGGATTATTAGACACTTCACATACAGATATAAAACAAATTAAATGCTGAAATCTCAAAACTATTATCTCTGGCTGCCGTTCAGTCTGTATCACACGCTGGGTTTCTCTAACGCGGTTTCGTTTTTGACATTGGTTCAGATGACAGTATGTGAGTGTTTTCGGGCAATGCGAAGAGATACAGTGAGGCAGCTTGCCCGTATCTCTCCCACACTTGGCTCACCGTTTGCGGGTGAAGTTTCCATTCTCCATACAGTAAATCCGCTCTAGTGTTTATTATGCCCGGGACATGCATCGTGCGTTGTGAATAAGCATGTACTGCTCCACACAATCAGTTTCTGTGCTAGAATGTGAAGTCGAGTAGAGCTTGTACCTCCTGAAAATTGATATATGCCACTTTTTGACACAGCTATATACACCAATCAGCCACAACATTAAAACCACCTGCCTAATATTGTGTTGGTCCCCTTCGTGCCACCAAAACAGCACCAACCCGTATCTCTGATTAGCATTCTGAGATGCTATACTTCTCACCAAAATTGTACAGAGCAGTTATCTGAGTTACCGTAGACTTTGTCAGTTCAAACCAGTCTGGCCATTCTCTGCTGACCTCTCTCATCAACAAGGCATTTCTGTCCAAAGAACTGCCGCTCACTGGATGTTTTTTGTTTTTGGCACCATTCTGAGTAAACTCTAGAGACTGTTGTGTGTGAAAATCCCAGGAGATCAGCAGTTACAGAAATATTCAAACCAGCCTGTCTGGCACCAACAATCATGCCACGGTCGAAATCACTGAGATCAAATTTTTCCCCATTCTGATGGTTGATGTGAACATTAACTGAAGCTCCTGACCCGTATCTGCATGATTTTATGCACTGCAGCCACACAATTGACTGATTAGATAATCACATGGATGATTGTTGGTGCCAGATGGGCTGGTTTGAGTATTTCTGTAACTGCTGACCTCCTGGGATTTTCACACAAAACAGTCTCTAGAATTTACTCTGGTGCCAAAAACAAAAAACATCCAGTGAGCGGCAGTTCTGCAGATGGAAAGGCCTTGTTGATGAGAGAGGTCAACAGAGAATGGCCAGACTGGTTTGAACTGACAAAGTGTGTACAGTTGTGGTGAGAAGAATAGCAGGGTAGTGGGTTGGCGCTGTTTTGGCGGCACGAGGGGGACCTACACAATATTAGGCAGGTGGAATTAATGTTGTGGCTGATCAGTGTATATATATATATATATACACACACACACACACACACTGGCGGCCAAAAGTTTGGAATAATGTACAGATTTTGCTCTTATGGAAAGAAATTGGTACTTTTATTCACCAAAGTGGCATTCAACTGATCACAATGTATAGTCAGGACATTAATAATGTGAAAAATTACTATTACAATTTGAAAAAAATGTTCAGAACTTCTTAAACTACTTCAAAGAGTTCTCAACAAAAAATCCTCCACGTGCAGCAATGACAGCTTTGCAGATCCTTGGAATTCTAGCTGTCAGTTTGTCCAGATACTCAGGTGACATTTCACCCCACACTTCCTGTAGCACTTGCCATAGATGTGGCTGTCTTGTCGGGCGCTTCTCACACACCATACAGTCTAGCTGATCCCACAAAAGCTCAATGGGGTTAAGATCCATAACTCTCTTTTCCAATTATCTGTTGTCCAATGTCTGTGTTTCTTTGTCCACTCTAACCTTTTCTTTTTGTTTTTCTGTTTCAAAAGTGGCTTTTTCTTTGCAATTCTTCCCATAAGGCCTGCACCCCTGAGTCTTCTCTTTACTGTTGTACATGAAACTGGTGTTGAGTGGGTAGAATTCAGTGAAGCTGTCAGCTGAGGACATGTGAGGTGTCTATTTCTAACTATCATTTAACGAACCAATCTAACGATCAAAAATCAATGTTTTTTTTACATCAGTAATGTCCTGACTATACTTTGTGAACAGTTGAATGTGACTTTGGTGAATTAAAGTACCAATTTCCATCCAAAACAGCTAAATCTGTACATTATTCCAAACTTTTGGCTGCCTGTGTGTGTGTGTGTGTGTGTGTGTGTGTGTGTGTGTGTATGTATATATATTAGTTTCTGGTCAGATTTGACCAACTTCTAGTGACAAATATATCCCAAAAGAATAATTACTTGTAAGTAAACCCACAAACATACACACAATTGTAGTAAGCAAATAGTCAAATGATTGTAATAAAACCACTTTATTTCGATTAAAAAAAAGTTTGCGGTCAATGTCATGCCTGTGCACACTACTTCTCTTAAACAGGAAAACCACTTTGAGATTAAAACAATTTCATAATATACTACTAATAGCTGTATCTTACAAATTTATCTGAGAAGTGTCAACTTGTCTCAGTGTTTTTTGAAGATTCTGAGCGAGTGAGGTTCTCTCTTGTAGCAACACTATCTTGGCATACTCAATGGTGGCCGAAAACTGGGGCAGTGTAGGGAGGGCTTTCATTGCTTGTTGAACAGCCAGGGCATTGTGGTTTGCAATGGCTGCTAATCTGTCCAGCTCTGCAGGACTCACGCCAGGGGAGAGTGGCACACTTAAGAGGGCAGAAAGGTGTCCATGCAACATCCGTGCCCATACCATAGGCTCTGCCCACAGGTTTAGATCTCCCTTCTCAAAAAGGAACTCTTCATCCTGGTTAAAGAGGACAATTAGAAGACAGACCCACATTAATAATATTTTTTACATTTTCTAATGAAAATGTGAGTTGTGCGTGCCTGTGGTGTTTGCTAGGGAAATGTTATGCAGTTTCTAAGACATTCAGGGTGTTTTGATGTGGTTGCTACGGCATTCAAAGTGGTTTCTAAATGGACAGGGTGTTACTAAGTGGATGATTACTTGTAAAAGTCATAAAAGGGCTAACGCTGATATTCTGGCCTCTAGATATGGCTGGGACCCCTCTGTCAGTGTTGGTCTTTGGGATTTTTTTGCATGTTTTTTCGTCCACTAGTTTGATTGCTTAGATCCAATAGAGATCCGATCAAAGTTACCCATGCAAATTGAAAAACGTGACATACATATTACATCAGAGGCTGTGGCAATTGAATTCTCTGTCTTTCAGCAAATTTTAAAAACACTGAATTACTCAGGATTTTTTGGCGGCCACCAATCGCTGAAGCAAATTTATTGATATTTATCTCGCATTCAATGCTTTATAAGTGCTAAATATGCTTCTCATCTGAAACGCGCGAGTAAAGCCTGGTTTCACGTGAGTGAACAGGAGAGAGATGAAAGCGAGTGGGGATTTAAGGGGAGAGATGAGATATTCCAAGTGTATTCCAATGGAATAATTTATGGGATAATGTTAGTTGTTCAGGTGACAAAATTGCAATACTGTTGTCTGTTGTGATTGTAATAAATTGTGATTTTTTCCCTTGTGATTGCAGAATAAACAGAGAAAGGCTTAAATGCACAACACAGCACTTAAACAACAGATGACTTTAGCGTAACCTCGTCGCACAATTAATTACTTACGTAATTGTATCCGGATAACGAAAATGCATTTGCATTTACAACTTTTTTGAATGTGGTCAGAATCCATCCCTGACCGCCTCCACATGTGGTTTCAGTGATCCGATCGCAATGCATCTTGGGTGCATTTACACTGTCATTAAATGTGGTCAAGTCCTATCCAATTGCAATCTGAACACTGGAAACACGTTAATGTAAGGTGTAAATGGGGCCCGTCAGAAGGTTTTTAAATGTGTAACAAGTGAAATTAATTGCAGAAAGATTCACTCCTATGATAATTGGTAAGTAAAATCATTTTATTTCAGATGGACAGGATAATAAAGTGGCTGGAGTAGCTCTTAACGGGGCATGTGTCCACTGTCGGCGTCACAACAGTTGCCTTCGACACGACGCGCTGTGTTGCTCGCGTCCGGTGTAGACAGGTTGTTAGTCTATTGGATTTTTGTTTTTTTCGTTAGTTTTTCGTTGATTGCTTGGAAAAGTAATAACACTCCTTAATACAGCACACAATTTAAGGTATCATTCATGTCCTTTGGTTTTAGGATTTGAAAAAAAGAATGAGCAATAATAATAGTAATGTTGCCTTATCAAGCACCACAAATTATTGTGCCTACAGACATAAAAATAAAGGGCAAAAGGGCTACTTACCAGTTCAGGTGACTCCTCAGAACTTGTTTCCAACTGTTCATCTCCCAGGAGCCATTCTATCAAGTTTACAATGCCAGCAGACACCTGGTCCCACATCTGGAACAGCTGGCACAGAACACCCACCCCCATCTCCAGGGCAACAGGAGGAGAGACTGCACCCAAGGTAACACCTAGAAATGTGGCACAACTTCAATAGGTGGATTTGTTACGCTGGCCCATAGAACTCAAAACGTTTACAATTTTGATAAATAATCTCTGACGTTGCGTACAGGATTCCTTAAGACTTGGAACGCACAAATGGAAAATTTTAATATAGCAATTCAATAAGCAATTTCAATCTTATTCTGTTTTCTTTAGTCTCCAAAGCATTACTGGGTTCATGCAGGGAGGTCGTGCATTCCCTCAATGCAATCTGCTCCCAATCTGAGATTTGCCAGAGTGTTGGATGTAAAGCAACAGCCTAAGATTGATGGTTTGCTCTCTTTTTGTTCTCTAGACTGTGTTTCCATCTTTGCCTGGGATGGAACCCATTTGAGAGAAACAAAACTATAACTCATGAACAAAACATGCGCATTCGAAACCACAAGGCAACATATGCATGAACACAGGCATTCACATAGTTTCAAGGTAGGCCAGAGCCTTTTAACACAATGATCGAGTAAGTTAAATCTCAGAATAGAGGCACAAGACACAAGATAAGGGTAGTGAGAAAAGATGCACTTAAGTGCTACAGAAGCAACAAAACAAACACTCATCCAAGACGGCCATCTTAACTCCCTTTGGCTTTAACAACCCAAGTTGTTCATGCATCAAAGCAGTCAATGTGAAAACGTGAGAAAGCTGAAGCAGAAGTTTGTTCTGAACTCTGGTTTTCCTCCATTGTGCTTCCTCCCCATTCAGAGGTTGACATGCAAATTACTATGGCAACTACAAAAGTTACCAGGAGGTGCTAGTCAAAACTAAACTTGGGGAAAGAAAGTAAAGCAACACATTAAAGGCCTCTGATCCATCCCTTCCCCCAAAAGAAACTCCTAGAAAAACATCGCTGCACAAGAACCAACGGATCGGCTTTCCATGGCAAACTTAAGTGGAGGGCCACCGGCTGATGTTACAAGGTAGAAAGGTACTGACTGTGTAGACTCAGAGGGTGACATGGTCCTTTCGCTAGGTGATGTTTTGGGTCATCCCATCTCTTGCTTTGCAGGGCTCTGATGTCAGAGGAGTTATTCATCCCCCATGGGGTGAAAAAGTGTCAGGCTTAGGTGTTGGATGCAGTTCAGGGTTAACCAAATACCCAGCACCCAGACCTTAAGACATAATAGGAAACTCAAGCTCCTTTCCATTTTGTCCCTTTTCTGTGGTTTCACACTTCAATCACATGATTTCCCAATCTATTCTGTGCTTACTCAACAAGATGTTCTGTTTTTATCTGCAAGAGTGCGAGTACTTTAAAGGTGCTGGTGTTTTTGTACTCAGCTTTGATATGTCTAGTTTGAGAACATTTATTTCTGCGCTTTATTTTGAATTGCACTGGAATTCACGTGATGAGGTTAATGCTTTTGGTTCTAGGAGCAGCTTCAATATGACTATCTGCAGATGACAAGTGAGTTTTAATACATGTGGTATTTATGGTAAATACATGATGTCTTGCCATTTTAAAGTTAGAAAACATATTTACATTCATGTATGTATTTGGCACACACTTTTGTACAAAAGTGTCTTAAGGGGCACACAGGACGTGTTCTTGCATTTACAAAACAGTGAGACAGAATACAATGAAATGGAACACAATGCTTGGGATCTCGAGGCGTGTTTTTAAAAGTTCATGGCTCACGGCTTGAGACAGATGTCTGAACACAGACAATAACTGTTCCAGTTGCATTTCCACTTGAGAATGGTTTGGTACGATTACAAACCGTTCCTGGCTTTAATTGTTCAGCATGGTTATCTAAGCATTTTCAACCATCCAGGTGGAACCCCTGTAGAGATGTCGCGAATCACAGTTGGTCACCTGCTCGTTCAGTCCATTCTATTCCTGAGTTTGCAGCAACACAATGGAAAATAAAACCTTAACTGTGCTAACTAGCCTTGATCGGTACGGGACGGCACGGCACGGTTCCGCAATCAGAACTGTTTGGCCTAGTGGTGGAAAGGCAGCTAGCGAGATGCAATGTATCGGTCTTGCGCATATTTACATAATCAACAATTCAAAAATAGCACAGATAGGTGCAATAACGTGTCCTATGTGAAATGTCCCTTAGCATTCAAGTTTCACATTATTAGTATGTGTGTTTCCTGAGAATCAAACCCGTGACCTTGGGGTTGCTAGAATACCAGTTGACTTACAGGAAAACAAAACACATCTATAAACATTCTGAATGTGTTTCATAAACTGACTTGACAGTTTAAGTAAAGATGCATTTTGATCTTGGCTCTAGACTCAACAGCGGAGATGTTTGTGAGGTGTTTCAAGGAGATTTTCCTGCACAATTGTGCTGAGAATCCAGAGGAAAGAGGAGGGCATTTCATTCCCATAATTGATCTGTGGGAGTCGTGGGACTGGAACTAATTAAAAAAATTAGTGAATAACAAGAGCAAGAGGGCTTTAGTGTGTAGCAAACCTGGGATGTGAGTAAGCGCAGCTGGGAGAGTGTTGGGTGTCGGTGTGAGGGAGGGCTGGTGGGTGAGCAGGAAGACGGGCTGGGTGAACGAGAGGGGTGCTGAGATCAGAGAAGATGCATAAGAATGACCTCTTTAAATCCTTCCTTTCTTTAAGTTCTACCATACTCATAATGCTACTGGCAGTTAGTGGTTCTCACAATGGATTTGAAACTGTTTTAAACCACTGAATACAGTGGAGATAGAGCGCATCAGTGCTTGCCCACTTTTTCAGCTGTCTTGCTTCCGAAAGTAATTTTTTCCCTTCATTATTTTCCATAGTGATTTCAAAATAGTCTTTATACAGAAGTTCTAAGCCATGAACCAAAGTAACAAGCTCCGAGGTGAATCACAGCATTACAGACTTTGATTTGATGCAAAAAAGTATTAGCAAATTGGAAAAAAGATAAACTACGATCCCATTAAACACTGCGAATAATGTAATTGATGAAAAAATTAAAAACTAAGGTTGTTGATAATATAGAATCTATATATATATATATATATATATATATATATATATATATATATATATATATATATAGTGTATTGTAAAATATCCAGATATATACAAAAATTGTATATAAGCAGTTTGAGTGTTGGGATACCAACTGCATAGTGGATAGAAGTGCAGTGTGCAAAAAATATATCCAAGTTTTATATCAGTTCTGTTACTTTAAGAGTGTTTCTTTTTTCTGATCAAGCCCAGCTGGTCTCAATCCCTTATTATGTGTCTATTAAAGGTATGTGTTGTTGTTTTGGTGCACTGAAGAAAGCTATGGGCTGAAACCTTTACTTGCAAGGCTGTTTTTTTAACTCACTACACACTGCACTTTTTTCCACTTTGCATTTAAAAAAACAAACAAAAATGCATTTTTGCTAGACCTTTTATCATTATATTGTAGACAGCAATGTTTGTGAATTTTTTATGTAGTTCTTCACCAGGAATTCCGCTATTAAACACGATAAAAAAAAATAAATAAAAAAAAAAGAATTTGAAATAACATGGACTGATTACTTATTCCATCGATTATCCACAGAGCTCACTGTAGGTCTGTCATTACAGGTTTATAAGTTATTGTTAATAATCAATTCCCCTATGAAAAAAGGCATTTTTACTTCTGAAACCAGACTGTTGTGCTCATGCACTTGCAGATCAAGAGGCTTTTACAATCATGAGAAACATAAATTCAGTTGTGTCCAAAATTTTGACTAGTAGTGTATTCTCACTTACAGGCTGAACAAGTTTTAAATTGCTGACACAGAGCTTTGTATGTCAGCAGAGATTTATCTTTGTGCATGCGGGAATGACCACATGTGCATCCGTGCACTCTTGTCACAAACATATGTGCGCACGTGGACACACACCCAAAGCAAGGTGCAAGAAGTCTGAGAGCAGGAAGTGCTGGTGTGGGCGAGAGTGGTGCCAAGGTGCGAACACACACACACTTTACAGCTCTAACTTCCTTTAGAGACTTATGAGAACCCAGGAAATAGAGTAGGCTCATACCCAAACACAAACACATGTACACATGCAAGCATTCTCACACACGTGTTTACCTACCTACCAAATGAGGACATAAAAAGACTTCTATTGTTTTTATATGAAGCTAATTATAAATTCCATACTATTATAAATCCTATAGCCGGGATGTCCCCAAAGGGAAGTTGTAAATTTAGCTCACTTCTGGGGACAAATGTTTCCCTAAATTATAGCCAAGTGAACACACATGTTGATTTCACTATATTCAAGTGAGGACATCTTATAGACACAATGGTTTTACACATGATTTGTGATGATTTGCAATACCCAAAACACACCCAAATCTGTTAAATCATATAGTGATGACCGCTGATAATATCCCCAGAATTCACTTTTTGACATGTTTCACTACATTTGTAAGGACATTTAAAAAAAAACCTGGCCCATACAAGTATAGCCAAACCTTTACACACTCACCGTTTTGGAGGAACATGAAACTCATTTCTCCTCCTAATGTACTGCCATGATTATGACCTTGGGCATTGAGTAGGTCAGCAGTATCAGGTAAAGCACTGGAGACAGATCTCATCTGACACATTTATGCCAAAACTAAGACGTCTGCTAGAGTTCTTTAGAGTTCTTCACATCAGCCTAACCTGTCTAACAGGAGTGTTACAGTATCACCCAGGTGTTTGCTGGTTAAAAGGCCTGGCACACGGTCACATGACTCCAAAATTTATGGGAAAGAGATTCTGAGGGGAATTCACCAAACAGTTGAGCCACTTTTTTGCTCTATTTCATTGCAAAAACCTGCGTCTTATTCACGAACCACCTCCAACCTAGTTAACCAGGCGCTAAATGCACTGAAACAGTGGTGCGCAGTAGTTAAATTAAGCCATTTTCATTATTTTAAGCACAAGTATGCATCCTTTCTATATAAATCAGAATGGAAATTGTTTTTATCTCAGTGCTTTCGACTGAGGCATGATTGTTGGTGCCAGGCGGGCTGTTTGAGTTTTTCTTTAACTGCTGATCTCCTGGGATTTTCACACACAACAGTCTCTAGGATTTACTCAGAATGGTACAAAAAACAAAAACAATCCAGTGAGCGGCAGTTCTGAGGACGGAAATGCTTTGTTGATGAGAGAGGTCAACGGAGAATGGCCAGACTGGTTCGAACTGACAGAAAGTCTACGGTAACTCAGATAATCACTCTGTACAATTGTAGTGAGCAGAATAGCATCTCAGAATGCACAACACGTCGAACCTTGAGGTGGATGGGCTACAACAGCAGAAGAACATGTCGGGAAAGTGCGGCATGCAATTTGCGTTCAGGGCAAAATTTTTAGCCATTTGCAATGTTACTTGATTTACATAATTCGTTTAGTGAATAGTGTGCTAAATCAATGCAGACAGCATGTGCAAATAAACCATGCTATCAGCGGACCAAATTCAATCTTAAAGTACTTTTCCACCATCGACCTGAATGGTTCTTGTTGCAGAATTGTGCTGTTCTTTACTGATCTAGGCTTGTTGACACGTTTACGGTTTCTTATATCATTGTGATGCTGCTAAATCAGGATTGAGCAAGTGATCAATCATCAGTCGCCACATCACTAAAGCCGTTCCACCAGACGATTCTCTGTCTTGAGCATGGTTAACTAAAACCATACCAAACCATGCTCAATTGGAAATACTGTTGGAACCGTTACTCACCGTGCTCAGAACCGTTTGGCCCGATAGTAGAAAAGCGTTTTTAGTGAATTCCTCCTCTGTAACATACAGGTGCATCTCAATAAATTAGAATGTCATGGAAAAGTTCATTTATTTCAGTAATTCAACTCAAATTGTGAAACTCGTGTATTAAATAAATTCAATGCACACAGACTGAAGTAGTTTAAGTCTTTGGTTCTTTTAATTGTGATGATTTTGGCTCACATTTAACAAAAACCCACCAATTCACTATCTCAAAAAATTAGAATACATAAGACCAATAAAAAAAACATTTTTAGTGAATTGTTGGCCTTCTAGAAAGTATGTTCATTTACTGTATATGTACTCAATACTTGGTAGGGGCTCCTTTTGCTTTAATTACTGCCTCAATTCGGCGTGGCATGGAGGTGATCAGTTTGTGGCACTGCTGAGGTGGTATGGAAGCCCAGGTTTCTTTGACAGTGGCCTTCAGCTCATCTGCATTTTCTGGTCTCTTGTTTCTCATTTTCCTCTTGACAATACCCCATAGATTCTCTATGGGGTTCAGGTCTGGTGAGTTTGCTGGCCAGTCAAGCACACCAACACCATGGTCATTTAACCAACTTTTGGTGCTTTTGGCAGTGTGGGCAGGTGCCAAATCCTGCTGGAAAATGAAATCAGCATCTTTAAAAAGCTGGTCAGCAGAAGGAAGCATGAAGTGCTCCAAAATTTCTTGGTAAACGGGTGCAGTGACTTTGGTTTTCAAAAAACACAATGGACCAACACCAGCAGATGACATTGCACCCCAAATCATCACAGACTGTGGAAACTTAACACTGGACTTCAAGCAACTTGGGCTATGAGCTTCTCCACCCTTCCTCCAGACTCTAGGACCTTGGTTTCCAAATGAAATACAAAACTTGCTCTCATCTGAAAAGAGGACTTTGGACCACTGGGCAACAGTCCAGTTCTTCTTCTCCTTAGCCCAGGTAAGACGCCTCTGACGTTGTCTGTGGTTCAGGAGTGGCTTAACAAGAGGAATACGACAACTGTAGCCAAATTCCTTGACACGTCTGTGTGTGGTGGCTCTTGATGCCTTGACCCCAGCCTCAGTCCATTCCTTGTGAAGTTCACCCAAATTCTTGAATCGATTTTGCTTGACAATCATAAGGCTGCGGTTCTCTCGGTTGGTTGTGCATCTTTTTCTTCCACACTTTTTCCTTCCACTCAACTTTCTGTTAACATGCTTGGATACAGCACTCTGTGAACAGCCAGCTTCTTTGGCAATGAATGTTTGTGGCTTACCCTCCTTGTGAAGGGTGTCAGTGATTGTCTTCTGGACAACTGTCAGATCAGCAGTCTTCCCCATGATTGTGTAGCCTAGTGAACCAAACTGAGAGACCATTTTGAAGGCTCAGGAAACCTTTGCAGGTGTTTTGAGTTGATTAGCTGATTGGCATGTCACCATATTCTAATTTTTTGAGATAGTGAATTGGTGGGTTTTTGTTAAATGTGAGCCAAAATCATCACAATTAAAAGAACCAAAGACTTAAACTACTTCAGTCTGTGTGCATTGAATTTATTTAATACAGGAGTGTCAAAATTTGAGTTGAATTACTGAAATAAATGAACTTTTCCACGACATTCTAATTTATTGAGATGCACCTGTATATGGTACCTCAAGATCCTTATAACATTATTTCTTAGCAACCTTTGCATGTTAATAGTAAACGTACAAGCTAAATTAAGTTACACAAGGTCAATATGCATAAACTATTACTGCCAAAAAAAAAATCTCTTGTCTGTAATGATTGAGCACCCTTGTGCTAAATTTGGACACCGCAAGTTTAATGGATGGATGATCCATGGATCAGTTCAGATCCATCCTTGTGATCCATTACATGAATGACTAGAGGGCATCTACTGTTAAAGACATTATGCACACAACATTGGAGTTAGACATTAGCTGATTCTGTATTTAATGGTGAGAACGTCCTCAAAAATCAAACTAGGCCAGCCAAAACCAATACCAACTGGAGTAATGCAAGCAACAAATGTTCAAACTTTTGGACTGCACGTTTCACTTGGATATAATAAGGGGTGGGGGGAAGTGTTGCCATTTACATTTAATAACAGTAATATTGCTGAATACATAAACATGCCAAGTTAATAAAGATTCTGTAGTGGAAAAAAACAATCATTATTATGGCGATTCACATTATTATGACAACAATAATAATATATCAAGGCAACATAATTAATGGCACTTGGGTTAGGGATTTCAACCAAACCTTCACCATAAGCACTGAACTTTGGCATGTAACCCGTCCCGCACCGTTTGTACTACAAGCATGAATGATAACTTAAATACGGCTTGTTGCAGGGTACTATTATTTTCCAAAGCAATCAGACGTACAATTTTCGCCTCACGGCTGATAAAACTAGAAAAAAAGTCCTTTATTTACATTTTAGTTCCTTGCACTGTAGAATTACTTTGAAGGAGGGACCCAAGCCATATCTAGGGACCAAGGGGTTGGGCTTATTTGGCTAGTAAGCAGGGACCTAGCAACCAACAACACCACCACTGCAATGCATTGGCAACCACACACAACAGCCTAGCATTGTGGCACTGGTGGGTACATCCTTTCTTCAGAAAATGTAGAAATCTAGTTACACT
This sequence comes from Myxocyprinus asiaticus, assembly GCF_019703515.2. Classification (NCBI taxonomy): domain Eukaryota; kingdom Metazoa; phylum Chordata; class Actinopteri; order Cypriniformes; family Catostomidae; genus Myxocyprinus; species Myxocyprinus asiaticus. The sequence goes on along the minus strand of NC_059364.1, from coordinate 36,729,853 downwards.
TTTTAGGCTATGTATCTGTAACTGACGGGAGACTGCACTGTTACCCAAAAAATCTTGTAAATACAGGAGAAAAGCTTTCAGCACTTTGGACAATTACATTCCCGAGTTTCCCCTTGAGAATACAGTCCTGTTCCCTCTTAATGTTATTATCAGATGTACCTCTCACCCCCTAAAAGCCTTGTCAAGTGATGCCATGGGTTCTGATTTCCAACGCAATTTGTATTGAAATAGCAGAGGAATAAAAGTGTTTAATTAAATTTGGTCTTCGTGTACTGACAAAGACTTCACTGTGGCGGAGAGGAAAGAGAGAGGGCCAAGTACAAATCCAGAAATGTGATTACAGTGGGAGATCAAGTTAGAGTTAGCTACTTCAGAGCAGGGGTATTCAGTTAAAGTTCCAAGAGGTCTGGTCTCTGGATTTCCTTCTCAGCACAGGTCCGAACAATAACTTACATGGTGTTAGTAGTCAGTATAGCTATGAAATGACATAAGGAATGCTCATTTTTTGAAATAGTAGTCCTAATTGTAAATTTTCAAGTTGGCAGTCATAGTACTTTGTAAAAGAAGAAGAAAAAAAAACAAAACATCAAAGTCAAAACAGTCTCTTTAAATCCGGGCAAGGATTAGGACATTGGGGCTCCAGAGACAAAGCCAAAGCTTTGGGGTTTGGGGGATCTTCTACCAAAAGATTCAAATATTTAAATGGAGTTCATCAATCGAGAACACTTTGTTATTAATATTAAAAGATCAAATCAACTGTTTATTTTGAAGCTGAAGGACAACAGTCCAGTATTTGTGTTTGAATATTTTTAGATACTCAAGGGGCATAGGAGGCCTTGTTCGCAGCACCTGAAAGGGTATAGATAAAGCGTGTTCTGTAAAAGAGAAAAGTATTCAAGGATACAGCGTTGAAAGATCAGTACTATCTGCACCCGAGCGCTTGCGCTGTACACTGCTCCGTTGTTTTGCCACGCTGATCACTGGAAGTATAGAAACGGTGAGATGGGGTAGCAAATATCAAATTGTCTCGTGGTCTGGATGGAACAAAGCCGAGTTCCGGACCTGGACCGCGGTCCGCTAATTGGTGACCACTGCTTTAGAGTATACGTATTTTTTAAGGGTCATGTTTCTGTCTGAAAACTGGAAATTGCTAGTTGACCAATAACATATCCAGGACTTTTTTCTATTTTTATTGACATACAGTATATGTATAAGGAAACGTGTATATGTTAGGTACCGTGACCAGTCACAATTTACAGTAGTTTTTGACCATTTTTTAAATTACCTTTTTGCTTTTTTGCATTTCACTAAAAGGAATATTGAGGTTCAATACAATTTAAGAGCAAGCAACAATGTTGATTACCACAAAAATTAATTTCGACTCACCCCTTCTTGTCTTTGAAAAAAAAAAGCACAAATCTGGGTTACAGTGAGACACAAAGAAAGTGAATGTGGCCAATTTGTAAATGTTAAAATACTCACTGTTTCAAAAGTATAGCCACAAGATGTAAAGAATATGCATGTTAACATGATTTTAGTGTGATAAAATCGCTTACTAAGCATTTCTGTGTAAAGTTATATTCAATTTTAATACTTTGTTGACATGACAACGTAATGCTGTAAACCCTAAAACCCTAAAATGACTGTTAAAATGATGTAAACAACTTTAGAGCTTAAATAATACACAAGTTTTTAACAGAAGAATTAATGTAAGTGCTTTTATAAAATCATAAGCTTCACATTTCAGCCTTTAAAACCCTCCAAAAATTGGCCGCATTCACTTCCATTGGAAGTTCCTCACTGTAACCTCGATTTGTGCTTTATTTTTTTAAAAGGAGGGATGAGTCGAAATATTTAATTTTTTTGTGGTAATCAACTATATGCCACAAATGCTGTTGACTGATCTTAACTTGTATTGAACCTGAAACATTTTTTTAAACATTCCTGCGTAGTGACAAATGGACCTTTAAAAGTACAAATATTCCATGTTGTTGCTCAATAAACATGTGGGGGATAATGTACAGTCAGTCAGTCACTATCCCAAATAAAACCCAGACAGGGTGATCAGGACCCTGAGGTGTCTTGTATCGCCCCAAAGGTGTAATTTTGCAATAATGACCGTCTGACTATACATTATTATATAGCTACTTAGCAAAAAGAAAATGAACACAAAATATTGATTTGAGTTGTAAGAGGCATAGAATGGCGACAAAGGAAGAGAGAGATTTATGGGACCAGGCATTCTTCTCAAGCCCCTTTCACACAGAGATCCCGGTATTAACCCTGGGAAAAGTCGTTTCCGGTAACTGTTCTGGGACTGCAAAATTAATATAATAATAGGGTTCAAAACAGTGTTACTATGAATGCAAACTTCAATATAGTGAAAAAGACACTCTATTAGCTTAACATAAATATATATAAATAAATAACAATTTCCAACATTCTTTTGAATGTCCATGTACTAAAATAAAATATTTGATGCCACGAGTGTACCTTCATTTACTATTACTATTATTTTGAATGGCCATGGAAAATGAAGCAATGTGATAACAATTTTACCTGGTCGCAAAAAGTAGTCCGTTAATTTACCTGATGAACTTTCACCTTTTGCTGACCCTTTATGTTTCTCAGAGCTAATTTGTGCTTTTAAATCACTTGCACCTTTATTAGCAACTGACATATAAGTGCCAGCTTTACATGTCATACATCCTGCTTCCCACGGATCTCGACCTGGACGAAAGCATGGGAATTTTTTGTGCAAATCTTCTGTAAATTTGCACTTTCGTTTGGGCATTGTTTCCACTCAGCTGTCATTTGCTGCTACTGTCAAGCAACTGTTTGATGCCGAACACAACAGCGCTTCGTGCATTCGTGGAGAGATTGACAGGCAGGAATTTGGCCAATAGTTGCTGCAAGCCCCTTATAATCAACCAATTGGTGTGCGAGAAGGCGGGACTTACAAAGAGGGGTTAAAGCAATGCAAATATACGCACACACAATGAAGTATTAGTCCAGATGCACATCATAATGCAACTAAAGCCGAATCCCGGACATTTTCGCAAATGTACAAATCCCGGCCGGACGCTTTTTTAAGGTCCAAAAAAGAGGACATGTCCGGGAAAAAGAGGACGTATGGTCACCCACTAAACAAATAAATTGCGTATGGTTAAACTAAAAACAAAAATCTACTTTTGGAGAAAAACTGAAATTTATCATTTGGAACCTAATGTGTTGGAACATAGCAATAAATACGTTTAATGTATCGTTATGTTCTTGCCCTTTATAGGGTTAAGAAAATAAATGTATGAACAAACAGTTCATATAGTTCAAACAGTTGAACAAACAGATTTCCACGACCTGTCTGTACTGGGAGTGTACAGTATTGAACCCACTACTGTGATCCAGACACCTGAATTACCTCTTTAAAACAGTGAAAGTGCACTCAACTACATCACAGGTCTACACTCATTGAGCACTTTATTTGGAACTCTGTGGTCCTAAGGCCTATCGTAATGTTGCAAGCACTGTGGCGAGCTAAAAAGCTACACTGAGTCATTACAAAACTGGTAAAAGTGTACTGTATCTGTTTGTGTTTCTCTTGTAAGGTGGTCTTTAGCCTACCTACCGTATTTTCACTTAGTCTACATTCATTTTCGCAAATTCTGTGGAATGATGTTCACGGATATTGTAGGGGAGAGTGGGGCACAATCTAACACTTTTTGTTTTTCTTAAGTTTGTGTAAATACACTTGGGGTTCAAAGTGTCTTTTTTACATAATTTTTTACACATGTCCGGTACAAATATGTGTCCTTGCTTTAAGAATACAGCGTGTACTTTTTTTGGCATCTACCTAGAAAAAAGGAAAATGAAATATTACAACCTACGGGTTACAACCACCTACGGGGCACGTTGTAACAGGTGCGGGGCACGTGACCATATTACAGCGTAAAATCCCCCTCTTACAACTGTATCTGATCTAATTCAAATAAATAGAAGATATACTAAAATATTATGTCAATAGAAGTCATTAACTTTGTCATGTAGGATATAGCAGTAATTTTGACACTTAAAAATGAATACACAACAAAGCCACAGCTCTCCCTATTTTAGGTTTGGAGTGTCTTTACACGTATTTAAAAAAAACAACAAAAAAACAGAAAAGAAATCCTGACTCGCACAGTGCCGTGAATGAAAAAATAATAGTAACAGTTTAAGACAACCATATGTTTTTTAAACACCGTGAATCTGTTGAATCTCTATTCTGCACTCAAACTTTCTCCTTCGCATGATAACTACGTCATCACAACGACACACACCCTTCACGGTATCGGCTCTGCTTTTGTTCACACAGACACGTCCAGGGATTGACCCCGGTAATGTTACTAGGGTCTGATCCCGGGATCAAATTTTCAGGCATTCCGGCACCGGCTTGCGTTCACACAGAAGGCTCCCCGGCATAGATCCCTCCAATATCCCGGGATCAGAGCCCAGTGTGAATGAGGTTTCAGTCTCTTTCTCCTCCCTGCTCTTGTTTTTCTTGCCCCTGTTAGGCAGGATATCAGTATGTGAGGGAATGTGTTAATGATGTGGTATTGATGTGACTGATTTATGGGACAGAGGTGCTGCTCCTCTGTGTACCACTGACCCACACACCTTTATTTCAAAGGAGCAGGACTGCCGTTCCTCCGCCTCTCCTCACACCTCTGCTCAGTCGCTCAGTCAAGCAAGGTTGTAAACAACACCGACCCATCCCTCCCAAACATCGCCCCTTCCAGCAGTCTCAATCTGATCTCTTTGAGCTCTTTTGAGTGTTGTTTTGGGTTTGTTTCATGCAAGTCATGGCTTGGTAAAATCATCATCCCCATTACTTTAAAGAAATGTTCCAGGTTTAAAACATGTAATAGGAGTGATTTAATCTCACAAGTTTCATGCTAACACATATAATGCTTAAAAAATCTGACCATAGACCTCAACTTGTATTGAACCCACAACATTCCTATAATATGTATGTGTGTGTGTGTTTGTGTATGTGTATACCTTTGTTGTGTAAGTGGGCTGGGATATAGCAAGTGAAATCAGCAGCTCTGTCCCTCACGTCCTGATCTTCGTCCTGTAATAATATAAAGAGACTCCTCCATAATGCCACAGTGTGTGTGATACCTGAAACACAAAAAACACATGCCATGAAATCAAAATGGTTTTGGTCCATGTCTTTTAGCCAGACAAATGCTAGTGTACTCAGTTGACAAAATGAACTTTCGGAAGATATAAGCATTTAACATTTTCAGTCTTTCTCTTTTAGGAAAACAGACCACAAATATTGATGACTCATCTTGCATTCTGGGGCATTTCCAAATTTTTGTCCAATCGAATGTCCTCTAGAATGAGAATGTCCCTTCCCTTAAAACCACCTGACTTTGACTACAAATACCAGGAGCAAATTATGGTTTTGCAGGGCTGACATAAAGGAATAGTTCACCCAAAAATGATAACTCTCTCATCATTTACTCACCCTCATGCTGTCTAAAACTCTGACTTTTTTCTTTTGCAGAACACAAACAATGATTTTTCGAAGGATGCATGAGTTGTTTTTGTCCATACAATGTAAATCAATGGGGTCCAAAACTTTCAAGCTCCAAAAATGGACATGAAGGCCGCATAAAGGTAATCCATATGATTTGAGTGGTTTAATCCATGTATGATACCCAAAGTGATGATACCATCGCTTTGGGTGAGAATCAGACAAAATTTACGTCCTTATTCCCTACAAATCTTAACATCCAGCCCAATTGGAACACTTTTGGAACACCAGTTGGAACACTTGAAACAATTGCAGGTTTCAAGACAGAGATTCAAAATAGCCCATCTGGGTTGTGAAAATGGCGAACCTGGCAACACTGAGACTGGTATGTGTACAGCGTTTTGCGTATGTGTCAAGCACGTGGAAGTGTATGAACAAACTTCTCTCATGAATGTGCCAAGAAGACTGCAGATGTCAAGATTTATAGTGAATATGGCCTTATTTCTTGGTATGTTTCTCACCCAAAGTGATTGTATCACTTCAGAAGACATGGATTAAACCACTCAAGTCACATGGATTACTTTTATGCTGCCTTCAGGTGCTTTTTGGAGCTTGAAACATTTGGACCCCATTGAATGAATGAACAAAAACACATATATCCTTAAAAAAAAAAAAAAATGTTTTTTGTGTCCCGCAAAAGAAAAAGTCATGCGAGTTTAAGATAGCATGAGGGTAAGTAAACAATGAGAGAGTTATAATTTTTGGGTGAAATATCCCTTTAAAGGCTATTGAGCCCTTTGATATATCCTATGCAAACTGGTTCCTGTTTTAATAGTAAGCACAAGAAAGAAAAAATTAGTCTTTATTTTACTTATTTTTAACTATAGTTGAACGCTCACCCAGAGGCAGTGCTGGTGCTGTCAGTAAGGTGGGGACGGCCTTCACCAGCACCTCCGCTGACATCAGTTTGACCTCTACAGGTTGCTCCTCACCGCAGCCCTGCACGACCAACGCCCCCCATTGACTTAAGCAGGCTACTGCATCCTCACTGAGCTCCTGCTGCGTGCACAAACAAACACACGCACACACACAAATATAATACACATAACTGAGGGGACATCAGCAATACTTCCCTGATATGGCCTTTATTAAACTGTGAAAAACATACCGTGATGGTGGTACCATGGTACAGTGATGATAATAGATAGTAATACCACAGTACTGAAAGATCACCTTATTCATATACCTTGGTATTTATATTGTACTTTAAAGAATACCATTATGGTAGTGTCCAAAAAAACATAGTAGTATCATATTACACTTCCAAAGTATCACGGTATTACCATGTTCCTTCTTTGCAAGTGGTACACTTCTTCAAAGAGGACACGGATAGAGTAGCATACAAGCCAACATACATGGGAACTCCTTCAATACTGTTTACAAAGCATCACATGATGCACCTCATGAAGTTAGTTGAGAAAACTGTAATCTAGGCAAAGGGTGGCTACTTTGAAGAATCTAAATTATAGGATGGTTAAACATTTTTAACCACTACATAATTACCAAAATTTCCATTTGTGTTATTTCATAGTTTTAATTACATTACTTGCACTTCAGGGTTCTTTTGACCAGCAGTGATGTAATTTTAATAATCTGTTTTATTTTATGCACGAATAATGCTAGTATATGTCAATAAAAGTTTTTATAAAGGGATATCTATGGTTTATAGTGAAGAAATGTAGGTTCTTTTTGAACTGTTGACAAAACCAGTTTAACTTGAATACACATCCACCATAAATACACACTCAACACACTTCTATAGCCTGAGAAATGTGGCATATAAAAATTACAACTACCATCAGACATGCAATGTGTCTTTTCTGCTCAAACTATTGGTCCACATACAGTAAATAATAATATTGGATGTCAATATCATCATATTCAATATTTAAACTTAATAACAGTCGGTTTTGATTGAACAAGTTACTTACTGCATTAAAAAAAAATGCAAAAAGACTATTTTAGAAGTATTCCATTATTTTTATTTGCACATCCTTTCTCAAACACTATGTGCTGTGGTGGTGGACGCTCGTCCGGTTACCTGCGGTTACCTTCCTTACCTGTGGCGTTGTTCCATGGTGGTATAAGATAACTGTTAGATCATATTTGACCTCAAATCTGTCACAGCAATTGCACTTTGGAAATTAAAAACAGCCATTTGCAAAAAAAAGTTTGTGCGATTCATTTGTGAAAAGTTTAAATCTAACAACAGCAGTTGCGAAGCAAATTGGTCTAAAAAAAAGTAGATGCAATAGTAATGAAGGTGATCAAATCCTCGCCGGGTTCACACATCCTCCGTGAGCAGCGCGTTTTCGTTTCGGCGTCCATAATAACAGATGACACCATTTACACTGCAAGCGTGAGTCATGAGGTGACGGGTCCCAGAAGTGGCAGTGAACGGACAGTTTCAGTGTTGAGCCTATTTTTGCCATGCGGCTCACGCTGAGCTCAGCGGCTCTGGGTGCAGTACAATACTAAAATAATCATTGAAAAGACACAAAAGCAAATCAAAATGATTCAAACCGAACCTATAGTACACTACAATTTATGTGTCTGCATGCACGTAAACCCAATAAAATAACTTAATAGGAAGTTACATAAAGAAAGAAGAAACTTAAAGGAAATAATTAATAAACTGCTGGATGTTTTGCCATTCTGCGTATATAAGTGTACAGTATAGACACATCATTAACCAATCACAACCAAGTGTGCTGATAAAGATGAAGTGCACATGACTGTCCGCTGTTGTCCTTGAAGCAGCAATAACCTCAGCTTATTATGACCTTATTAAAGAAAAAATTTGGCATAGAGTTATCCCATAGATAAATTTATTTTCTGCTCAGAGGCGCTGCTAATGTGAACATCCAATGTGAACGTCCAACGCGACCACCCCACTCACGGAGAATGTGTGAACCCGGCGTTAGTTTGTCGTAATCCACTGTTCCTGATGGACATTTTAAAATAAATTTAAATTAGAAGCCCAAATCTCTAATAATTGTTTGGAAACTGGGGTGTTTCAGCCCCAGACACCAGTGTTTTTGGCTATTTTCAGCTCAATTTGAACAAAGCACACATCGACAGCAGTTCTTTTCTGGGGTGCCAAAAGAACCCGGAAGTGCCAATTCCTAGAATATGATTGTAAACAGTAATTTCATCTATTTCTTAAATTCTGGGAAAAAAGTCACAATAAAGAATGAGTTGGTGTGTCCAAAATTTCGATTGAAGTCTTGATCACATTCAAATCACATTGTCAACAAAGAAAAATCATCTTGCAGCCAAAAAGTATCTTGAATCCCTCTTTCATTTAATCGCTCTCGTTTCTTTTCTTCTTCCTTACCTGCAGTGTTGATTCAGCCAGGTGCACCACCAGTTGGGACGTTAGAGAGAGAGCAGCACAGTAGAGCTCCACACTAGGAGAGAGACACACACACACACACAAATCTGTCACTTTTGCATTGTCATACTGATGGAAAGAGTGGGTGCGAAACTGGCCTACTTCTTACATTTTTAAGAAATTTAAGTGGAAATTAAAAAGCACATAAAAATCATCACAATATTCACAATGTTGCTTCATTTTATATGACCAACAAAATACTGAAAATATAAATATTCAATATATCGACCAGATATAACTGCAGGTATGCATGCAAGATAATGGTTTGGGGTTGTGTGCATTGCGTTGATTTTGTTTCAAAAGTAAAAAATATATAAATTATGCTTTGAACGTTCGTTTTCTCAAATGAAAGGATTTTTTTGTTTATTTGCTTTGTTTAACAAATGTAAAAATGAGAAATCAACTCAATTTAGTAATTTAGTAATTTTAGTAATTAAAGTAATTTTGCCCATTTCTTTTTAAATGAAAATAGAAAAATTCAAAGCAAAATTTATATTTTGTTTTTCGATTTTAAAAATCAAAAACAAATAAACACTGTAACAGCATAAGGAGGGCAAAGAGGAAGCGGGAACCAGCTGAACAGTCAACAAAAAGGTTTAATGATATAAATCAACTTAAAACAACATAAACGAACAGACACACATGAAACGTGGCCGCGTGTGTCTCTCTCTCCCGAACTGGCGTCTCCAGCTCCCCTTTATCTCTCTCTCCCGCTGATTAGTTGACTCAGTGCCGGCCATGCACCCTCACGGTACATAGACCGATTTGTAGTTCCTTTAAATGTAATGATGTTCTAAACAAAACTAGCATAATACTGTAAAAACAAAACAACATGCTGACACACTCTAAAATGAGGCCCAGGCCAAGTGTAAAGGGGCTGTTTCTAACTTGATCTCAAAGAAGGGGTAATTCAGCATGTGTTGTACAACAGAACATGGCTCCCAAAATACACTCAGCAAATGTGCCATTACACAACACTACATTTGTCCGACTGCATTACACAATAACACAAACACGGCAAGTCTTACGGCACTGCTTAATCACAGGGCAACTGCCCCAGCTACAAAAGACTCGTATCATGTCACATCACACAAATAACAATACAACACCAAGTGTTTTGCCATACTGGACGTGAGGGGAGAGACTGAAAGCGTGAGTGTGGAGTCTTTGTAATGTAATACTGAAGCCTGTGTTCACAGCGCACTGGGATGTGAAGGTGTCTGTTATTCAGGGGCCCCTACAGGCACCGAGGAGCCAAAAACAACAGACTAACTGCACCTGCTGCCATAGTGTGCAGCCACATAAACACATATTAGAACTCGTACACCACCTCTAAGCATATACATACCCACAAATTATAGGGAATTACCCTATATGAAGGCATACAAACACATCCACACTCAATTGAAAGCACAGGTAGCTGTGGCCCTTTAATGTGTAAATCAATCTCCCTCTCGCTTTGCTGTAGGTATGAAAGGGAGATTGATGCATGCAGGGCAGCTGGAGACCACAGGTATGTGTGGTTTCTTTTGTTGTCAGGGCCCACATCTAGAGCCATTACGGTTTCTGCTAACAGCGCTAGCTGCTCAACAGAGTACCTCTCGCCTCCTAGAGGGATATCTACCACCCCAAAACCACTACCTCAACAATAAGAAGTTTCGTTAAGGTCTACAGCTGCTGAGAAAATAACTGGGGTGTTTTTAGCATGTCTGTGGAATCTTTTAAGTTCAAATCTTTAAAATTAAGTTAAATAGCTATTGTTGTTAACATTTTACTTTTTGTGCCTCTAGCAGAAGTAAAAGGATCTAAGAAAACAATAATCTTTTCACCTTTTAAGATTTACAATCAATGCTGAGAATGTAAGGGAATCCAGTTTGAGGTGTTATATGAAGAATATAGAAGTTACAAGAGAACTGTGCTACTTGAGTGTTCACAGTGTGTTCACCTGTGTTTAGAGGTCTCAGTCAGTGTGACGAGATGCTCAAGAACCTCCTGACAGCTCAGAGACATTGTCCCATCTCTCCAGGGCAGGAGAGAGGACAGAGGGAGGGCAGCAAGAACCTGTAAAACCTGTAAGAGACCAAGAAAAGACAAGATACTGACTACGTTTGCATGGACACCAGAAAGCGGTTTATTGCGAGAATGCAGCGTTCCGGTTTACATGCACTGTATAAGCGGTGTACACTTTACTCCCATATACATGCGGTGAAAAACAATTTCTCCACAGCAATGTAATTTACCTATGATACTTGTGTAAATAACAAAAATGGCATCTGAGAAAAACGTTGCTATTTTATTCTCTGTCTCTTCGCTTTATTTGCAGATATTCCAGAGTTGTTGCTGTTTTTGTTTCCTTAAAGGAATGTTCCGGGTTCAATACAAACTGCCTCTGTGTCTGAGACAGTCAATCCGAGCATCTTATCACGTGGCTTGTTGAGCACGTTACCGCGGAGACGTAGTGTGTGTGGAGGCTTCACGCTATTCTCTGTGGCATCCACATTATAGCGACCACGAGGAGGTTACCCCATGTGACTCTACCCTCCCTAGCAACCGGGCCAATTTGGTTGCTTAGAAGACCTGGCTGGAGTCACTCAGCACGCCCTGGATTCAAACTCGCGACTCCAGGGGTGGTAGTCAGCATCTTTACTCGCTGAGCTACCCAGGCCCCGATTTTTGCTTTTTTTTTTTTTTTTTTAAAGAAAAGGAGGAATGAGTCAAAATACATTTTTGTGCTAATGAACATTATGCCACAAAGGCTGTCAATTGAGCTTAACTTGTACCAAACCCAGAACATTCCTTTAACTTTGCATCGTGACCTGCAGCAGAACTGCACTGCAATAGTGGGGTTTCCCTCTTGCGTAAAACTCTGGGATTCCCCCAATGCACAAGTGCATATATGCAAACATGAGGGACCGTCTATATTTTACATTGGTGTATAAAAATTGGTATAGTTTATAGTGTATGTGCTTTTCCCACTGTACTCCGAGAAATGTTGAATTCTTTCCACTGTGTTTACTTGTTTTAGGGCTATATCCTATGACATATCTGGTCTGTTCATGCACATGTGCACTCTTCAAACACCCATCAAAATGGTGCTTATGTGTTTAAATTGTCACATTAAGCTGCATTCTCGAGGTGAAACCTTGGTTTGTTAAACCGCTTTCTCTTAATCCCTTAAATGTCATAAAGAAATCAGCATTCTCATTCACATGACCTTTCAGAATATCACTTTCTGCAAAAAACATGGAATAAGCCATTTTCTTAAAGGTGCTGCAAGCGATTTCAGCCAATCTACTTCCACGAGACTGAGCCGTTAAATGAGCTTTATTGAGATCGACATTGTGCAGAAATGGTTGTTTAAAACAACAGCAGCAAGATAGCGCCCTCAACAGACAACTGTTATGAACAACATGGCATAAAAATGGCAGTCAGCCTCAATAATTCACTGCAACTACAATACTATGAGAACAAGCAAAATTATTGACAGGTGAAAAGTATCAATGTCTGTGGTCCGCAGACACATATTTGTTTGCTGTTTACAAAGTCTACAGCTGTCACAGAGACCGGTGAGATATCTCAGGACACTTATTTCATTAAAATTTTTAAGGGAGTAGGAAACTGTTTTGCATACCTTTCCATGAAAAAAAATCACTGTAACACAGTCAACGGAAAGGAGGAGGCGAGAACCGGCTTGACGATATAAATAGAAATTTAATGATAAACTTAACCAAAAAGACAAACACACACACACAGGTGTCAGACAGCTGTCCGTAACTCTCTCTCTGTCGCACTGCCGTCTCCGGTCGGCCTTATCCCTCTCAGGCTTAATCAGCCTAATTATGGGCCGGGTGTGTGGAATCACAACCTGGCCCCGCCCTCCGCCCTGCCACATTCCACCCTCATTCTCTCAGGCCGGGGAGCCCCCGGCATGACATACGCACCCCCCCCCCCTTCCCTGGGGGGAGGCGTGCCCTTCCGGCCCCGTCTGCCGGCAGGTCATCCCCGCCTTCCTGGAACTGGGAGGGTGACAAGGTGAGAGAAACAACAATAAAAAAAAACATAGTACATACACACCGTAACGGCCGATGATACCAACTTAATATAATAATATTTTAAAAGAGGGAAAGGCCAATGTGGAGTGGCAGCGGGAGAGAGAGAGAGAGAGAAAAAAAAAAAACGTACTCGCCGGTTCTCCGATACGCCATAGCCTGGTCCTCGGCCACTCCTCCAGCCTCTAGTGGACGACAGCCGCGCCTCCCAGGGCAGATTGGAGGCAGTCCTCCGGCCCCTGGTGAACGGAATGCCCCGCCGCGTTTTCAGTGGACAGAAGGGGTCTCCTCCACCCCTGGCAGCGGCCCTGACTGCTCCAGGCGGTCGGTTAGGAGCCCCTCCTCCCCTCGTGGTCGGCGGCCGTTCCTCCACTCTCAGGCGGCCGGGCTCCTCCGTCCCCCGGCGGATGGCCGCGGCTGCTCCGTTGGGGTGGATGGTAGTGGCGAGGACTCTACTACAGCGCATCCCTCCTCCTTCCCGGGTTTCGGCACCAGTGTAACACATTCAATGGAAAGGAGGCGGCGAGGACCGGCTTGACGATATAAATAAAGGTTTAATGATAAACTTAACCAAAAAGACAAACACAGGTGTCGGACAGCTGTCCATAACTCTCTCTCTGTCGCACTGCCGTCTCCGGTCGGCCTTATCCCTCTCAGGCTTAATCAGCCTAATTAGGACCCGGCCCAACCTCCGCCCTGCCACAATCGCTTACAGCACTTTTAAGTGCATGTAAACGTGGTCACTGAGAATATAATGAGAAGGAGAGACATAATAAAGTGTTAAAATCTATTGATTCTCAACTGGTTGGTCGTGACCCAAAAATGGGCCACAGGTCTGTTCTGATAGAGTCATGGACAGCAGAGACAATGCTAAATGCAAATAATAAAATGTAACATACCATATAATCATTAGGGTAGCAAAATAAATAGGCTTATGAATTTTTAAAAGGCCAGAGAAGACACTTCCAATTTCTTTTGTTGTTGACGTCAAAGGCTGAAGGCTTCAAATGAAACCCAACGGTATTTTGGCACAAGCTAGACAAATTAGTCAGATGCCAACATGGACAGGTTGTATGACATGCCCACATTCTCTCAAACAATGAGCACAACTACACAAGTTCAAAGAAAATAAGACCCAGACTAAATTAAATATGGTTTCACTTGCAACAAGGACGAATATGGAACGAGCAAATTATTGGCTGCTAAAAGCATGAAACCATTGGAATTCAATTCAAGATTCAATATTATGCAGTTCATGGCAAAAGTAATAAATTGCAATGTTTGACATTTTGGTTTACTTTTTCTGCATTAAGCAATTATGGTACTGCGTTAGGTCACAACTTCAGCAAAATTAGTTAAGAACCACTGGCCTGGGACATGTTTATCTGTCTTAATAGAGAATATTTTCAGTACTTTCATTTACCAGCCACACCTCTCAACTCATTTTCCTTTCATCCATATGACCGATCCCTTATTTCACCCCCTGTCTGTAAGTAACATTCCTCCCTCCCCATCCATCCATTCATCCCCCTGCACATAAAGCACATCTGGTTCAGCTCTGGCCCTCGGGCTTCCCCCCAAACACTGGTCTCAGCAGAGCAAGGGAGTTAACGGAAGACTTGTTTTTCTTCTGCTCTGACCCCTGCTGTCTTTGCTTTCCTTTACTGTGACAGGCCATGTAGCTCACAGGGGTTTGTTGACATTCTTCAGACATATTTGGTTGATAATTTTTTCTTAGAGTGCACAAGTGTTATTAGAGCCTTATATAAGGTCATTTTATGGGTCTTTTTAACAGCTTTCTATGGCCTCTGCTCTTTAATATGCCTCAGACTTTTAAATTACGGCACAGCCACACCGCTCACGTGTTCAAACAAATTCTCCCTAAGTACATGACGAAACCAGTGTGGATTTGGTCTTAAGACATAAATGAGTATTTGCAGAATGGATTTAGACACTAGAGTTGCAGTTCATTGCATATTTTCTTATTAAAGTAGCCGACTAAGCACGCAGAGGAAATTAACCTAACTTTCCTCATTTCTTCCCAGAATGCTTTGGTGGAGCAGTCGACTTACCATGGAAATCAGGCCATATCGAAAGCCTGGAGCAACTAGGAGCAGCTTAATAGCAGCACTTTAAACATTAACAGTTGGCCAATAAAACGGCTTTTAAGAACACACACAAACACTGCAACAGACATAAATACATACACAGACACATAAAAACACACATCTCCAGACACAAACATGCACACTTCCAGCGAAGCCCATTCCCGTCAGTTTGAACATGGCTTAATGATAGGAACAACAAAACAGGGGAGTAATTGATGGTTGGTTGAGTGTTTCTGAGGAATTGAAATCCAATCCCTTTTTCTAAACAGGAACTTGCCTTTTCAATTCACCGGGCCAAAGCTCTGAGTTGAAAGTACATGTGTGTATATTGAGTCTGTGAATGGAAATTAAACAACAATCAGACGTTTTTATTCAGAGATTCAGCTGCCAGTAGCTCTTGTTTAGAAGGTTGTTATCATGGTGCAGTTGTTTATTCTGTAAATCAAATAAAAAACAGCTGGATTCTCTAATCTAAGGATCACAGAGATCGATGGGTGGATTTCACCTCAGTTCACCTAGGTTAGTAGACATGGTTTTGGCTACTAACTGGAATCAATTTTAATTTGCGACATCCATGATGCTGACAGTGAAGGAAGTGATTGGACAGAGAGCACCATTGCAACACTGAAAATATTTAGTTCTCCAAATATTATCAATAACTTTCACTGCTTCTCTAGTGTGTGTAGCAATTTAATGCATTAATTTAGTGAAATTAATTATTAAAAAAATAACGTGTTAAAAAAAGGAACACAATTATGTCCTTTGACCCATCCATAAATTCCATAATAAAAGTGCATATTTTCCTACCATTGGAGCAATTCAAGCTTGAAGTACATGTAACTTTGTGTTTTCACAAGCCTCATCAATAAGGGGCAGTTAGGGCGCCTCAACAAACCTCACAAGCAGCGTAGCCACAGAATGAGAGCCGGTCAAATATGAGCTCCAGAGATCTGCACAGGACAGACACGTTCTTGACAGCTGGACGAAGCACAACCGAATGCAGGGGTACTGAGATGCAATTTTTTTTTAAAAGGTTGAATAAGGTTGTAATATCCTGATTAATTTTCGAGCGTATCTGAGACACTAAGTAAAAGGGTGATTTCCTCACCTTTGCTTGACACCCAGGGTATGTCTCATGCAGGGCCAGGTGGGTTAGGCTGGACACACCAAGGTTAAAGAGCATGAGGCCCTGACCCCCATGTTGAGACTCTTCCTGTGTCCTCTGAAGTCTCTTGAGGAGCTGATCCAGGGCAAACAGTCGAACCTCATAGTGCTGGCACTGCAGCATACACATCAGGAGATCTCTCTGTAGCCCGTCAGAATCAGGACACTCCCACAACTGAGGCGATTCCACACAGATGCTGATGGCTATATGAGCCAGACTCTGCAGGTACTGTGTGGTGCCAGGAACTGATACATTTATCTCACGGGGTCCTTCAGTAGCCACAAGTTCTGAGACCATCAGAATGTGCAGAGTTTCTTTACGTAGCTTATTCAGCTGAGAATCTAGAGCAGAAAAAACAATGAATATACTCCATTACATGTGATGGTTTAAGGAAGAACTACATTTAGAAAAGTTCTAAAATTAATGCATAATTGATCTTTGACAGCATTTAATAATGAACTTTGCACTGAGAGAATTACTTTGATTGTTGTATTTTAGTGAAAGATACTACCATTTGGACTAACACTACTAAATATTGATTGGGGTTCTCCATGACATCACTATGTTGAGATAATAAAAAATAAAAAAATAAACATTCTGAGAATTACAAGTGCTTTAGGGGTTCAAACATCCTTTTTTCCTAAATGAATTATTAAGAACACAATATTCTTCTGAACTCCAAATGAAACCCACTCATCCAAGGACTTCTAAGGACCCATTGAAACGCCCACACTGCAAACTAATCTGGTCCTGCACATGATTCAACAAGGAGTAGACCAGGGGGCGGGACCATACTGCATTCCCCAAGAGATGAGGTTGGTTACCGTGACACTCCAGCATCAAAAAAGCTCTCATACACCTCAATGAGCACGCTCAGACTGACTTAACACAGCTACCGCAAACCACACTCCACACTTAGCTAAGTGTGAGAGAGGGTTCGAGGGATTGTGTGTGTGCTTGCATGTCTCTTTAGGGCATGGGCATTGCTCAACACTGGTTTCAATAATGTTAATTGTTGGCATGTTCACACCGAGCCAGACTGTTATTATAAGAATGGGGGTGGTGGGAAAGCATGTGTTAAAATCAGGGTGGAGATGTAGAAAAAAAGTTTATAGTAATGAGAACTACAGTAGAATATTTAATTGTATGTGGAAAATACTTCACTACAACCCTGACAGAGACATCGGCAACAAAACATCAATCTAAGAAATGGCCGGCACGCTGTTTTAATAGTAATCTATAATAAGGATCTCTTCTACATAATCGTTTTTTTTTTCCTTCTTTTTTTTTTTTGCTTTGCTCAACCACACGCACAAACATCTGTAGACTTGGATATTCCTTGAAAACCTTTCATCATGCACAAATCAAGGGGTCAAGGTTTGGCTGGTTAGCATGGCCCTGTTAGCCCCTGCTGGAAGATCCAGTAACTACACTAGCTGGGCCCAAAAAGCGAGAAGGATATAGCTGCAGGCAGAGCTCCAAAAAGGAGCGGAAGCTCCAAACTGCCATTTAAGATATAGGGAGCCCCTAACCTAACCCTTTCCCTAGCCTTAATCCTGTGTGGTAGTGACGCCCCATTTTGGAGTTGGCACAACACCCTTTTGGAGTAACCCCATCCTATTTTGGAGATTCCGCCCCCATCTCCGGCCTGAAGCTATACCAAGTTGCAAAAAGCAACTTTCTCCATTGACGGTCAGTATTGAAGAACTTGAGACTCTATACGTTCTTGTTGAGCAATTAGCCAATCAGCGTTGTCATGATGCATTGGCTCTAGAGTAATTCCTCACATGACAATTAGGGCTCAGACGATTGGCTCAAAAAACATCTTTAGTTGGTTAAGGAACAACATTCATATCAAAGAAACACATTATCCTAATCCTGTCCCTATTCCCAAATCTAAACCTAGCCATACCTAAAAATCACCTAAAATGAGAGGGAAATTATAGGGTGATATGAAAAATATACAAACCCCTGATCCCAGTCCTAAGCCTTACCCTAAACCTACCCATTTCACTGTCCCTAACATCAAATTGGTCAATGAGAATGCTGTACTAGGACCAGCAAAAATGTGGATCCAGGGACATGTTCTACTTGGCAAAATCAAGGTCACCGCCATTGAGATGAATGGGAAGGCTAACAACCCGCTCTCTCCAGGTATTATAGACCTCCTTGGTTCAATAAGTAAACTAAGAACGCTGCTTTTACTCAGAGCGAGAGAAAGGTGAAGTTAAAAACAAAACTGGAGTGAGTCACAAGTGGAGTGATGCTCCATTCATCCCTTTAAACTCAAGCCAAGTTCTCAGTACCACAAAACAACACAGAGAGAAAAACATCATTTACAGAGGAAGGGAGACGAGAACTAGTCAGTCGTGAGACAGAATTTGGATAACAATGCTGATTTATTTCTCTCGCACCATCTCCTTCGGACTCTGGGATACAAAGAGGGTGAAATACTATGCAATTTCCATGTATAGTATACAAAATAGGGTCTGAAACTTTTTTCATCAAAAGTTTAGTAAAATAAGGTGCTTAACCTTCAGTAAATGTTTATCATCAAGTAGAAACCTAAGCTGTTTTATATGAGGTTTGCAATCTTTGCAATTATGTTACCAACATTTGGGAACATCCAAGAAATCTTAATACAGTTAAAACCCTGATTTGTAATGTTCATTAACAGTTAAACACGCTTAACAGTTGCTAATACATACCTAGGCACTAACCATACAGTATGGCAGCGTACAATTGCATTGCATTCCAACTTGAACTTAATATTGGAATCCTCATTGTGCCACATTTCCATTATTAATTACAGGACTTAGTATTAGCTGATTACAATTTTTTATTTAGTTGTTACTACAAGACGCAAACATTACTCTGTAGCTAGCGGACTTTTAGCGAACTACTCTTCAGCCACTGTAGCAAGCTACACATTTTCTGCAAATGGCAACAACAGTTCACTTTCTTTTTCGTCTTAGTTGTCTCTTGGGGTGTTGTCTCTCAGTTTTCAAAAACAGTTTGAAAAAAAGAGCAGACGAGCGTACATGTTGCAGGTGTTCCCGTGTTTCGCTGCCACTTTTCTGCCACATGTTTTACACATAGGAAAAACATCTTCAACCAACAATCCCTCTGCATTTTTATGCAACCTAAATTTACTTCTAAACTTATGACCCTTTTAGACAGCGGATAAAGTGTTAGCTGCGTTCCTCCTTCAGCCATGCTTTTCGTCCACGTTGGTGTTGTTTACATCAGAGTGCGCATGTGTCATTTATGCTGCATTCACGCAGTGTTGTGAATTTTGAATCATTGATGGAAAAAACTACTGTGCGAACAGAAACATCTAAACAATCTGGCTAAAAGGTTATCTTGAATTATTTATGGTATTTTTTAAGTGCTCACGATAACAATATTGTGCATGTTAATTACCGTGATATACCATATTACCGAATACCGCCACATGCCTATTGTTCGTATTTATACTTACAATAACTTGGATAACAGTGTTGAACTTTGCAAATGCAGTCAACTACCACAATAATTATTTGTACAAATTGAGAAAATGGAATGAGATAATTTACTTCACATCCTGCAATCCTGTAGATACGGTGCAAATGATGTCGCCTCTTGTGTGTCATATATACACTCACTAAGCAACTTTATTAGGAACACAAAGTTCTCAACGTGGTCTTCTGCTGTTGTAGCCCATCCGCCTCAAGGCTCAATGTGTTGTGCATTCTGAGATGTTATTCTGCTCACTACAATTGTACAGAGTGCTTATCTGAGTTACCGTAGACTTTGTCAGCTCAAACCAGTCTGGCCATTCTCTGTTGACCTCTCTCATCAACAAGTCATTTCTGTCCACAGAACTGCCACTCACTGGATGGTTATTGTTTTTGCCACCATTCTGAGTAAATTCTAGAGACTGTTGTGTGTGAAAATCCCAGGAGATCAGCAGTTACAGAAATACTCAAACCAGCTCATCTGGCACCAACAATCATGCCACAGTCCAGATCACTGAGATCACATCTTTCCCCATTCTGATGGTTGATGTGAATATTAACTGAAACTCTTGACCTGTATCTGCATGATTCTATGCATTGCACTGCTGCCACACGATTGGCTGATTAGATAATCGCATGAATAAGTGTACAGGTGTTCCTGATAAAGTGCTCAGTGAGTGTGTATTATATATATGTTGAATGCTAATTTTTTTCTAACAAGGAAAATTAAATGGCAACAGGGTTGCATGCAAAATGTAGAACATAGTTAAATATGAAGACTGACATTTTGTGCATTTATAACTTGCTACTTCAGATTTGTGCCTCAAATGCTTTTTAAAAGTCATGGGACAACAAAATTGCACTGTATTCATGGAAAGTGCAACAGAATATGAAGAAAGAGCATGTAAGAACAAACAAGGTGTGTTGTGGATAGAGAATGCGTCACTATAAAATAGGCCTCCCTCTGGAGAGAGCAATGATTAATCTCAGAAATGAAAAGCATTTCTCAGCAGGCAGACAACATGTGTGTGAGTTTGGAAACAGTAGTTCTGGAGAAGTGTTGGAATCTTTATAATACATTGAATAACCCACAGTGAAACATCCAAAGAGAGTCTCACACACACACACACACACACACACACACACACACACACACACACACCATCAATTCTGACTCACAGAGAAAACTGTGGTTTCATTAATGCCACGACCACCAAGTCTCAATGACCAAACTTTGTGCTCTCATAAAAATAGCATTACAGTCACTGGCAATAGAAAATAAAACCCACAGCAGTAAAATCAAACATTAGCTGTTCTCCTTTGGCCTCTCCAAAAATCTTTTTTTTTTTTTTTTTTTTAAGATGAAAAAACAAAAGGGATAGTTCACCCAAAATAACAATTCTGTCAACCCTTATGTCATTCCAAATACATAAGATTTACTTTCTTCTTTCATTCTTCTGGAGCTGTTCCGATGAAGGTACTTGCTATTCTTCTAAGCTCCAATAATGACAAAAAACACTATATAAAAATATTCCACGTGACTTGTGCAATATCAAGTCTTCTAAAGCCAAACAATATATTTGTGGGAGGAACAGACCAAAGTTTATGACTTTGAATATAGTGTTCGAGCAGTATGGGCTATTTTTAAGTAGTTTTTTTTTTTTTGACAGCCCCTGGTCACTGAATGCTTTTATTACATTGAAAAGAACAGCATGACCATTCTTCAAAATATCCAATTTTCAATACTGAAGAAAGATGTTATGACGCACTAGCTGTTGAAGTATGTGTGCGATCTTTTTGTTTCAGAGTGTTTAGCTTGAGTTTATGGTGCAGGAAAACTGTGTGCTGTCTGTACTCACTACAGTAGTAAACACACACACCGATACACACGTGCCAACACACATACACACTCACACACATGGATTTCACATCATGTTCTCCCATCATTACCCAAACTGTGAAAAACAAAACCCAGACGGCTCAGGAACGTGCACACCAGATGCGAGCATGAAAATGCTTTCCCACAGTGGGTGACCCCACACTGCCAACCACCTACTGATGAATGTGTGTGTGTGTGTGTGTGTGTGTGTGTGTGTGTGCAAGAGCTATTCATGATTTACGTATTGCCCTAAAAGACATAAATATGGGGGATATACTGCAAAAATGAAGGTTTTGCACAATAAACAACCTGGTCTTATAGATTCAGGTAACTATACCTATATTTTTGCAGGCTATCTGCAGGTATCAACACTTCCAGTTTAATACTTTTTAATAACATTTCAAAAGAAGAAAAAAAGTAACACCTGCACGTCAGTTCAATCACTATCGGGGTACATTGCAACAAAATGTATTGTGTTCATGCATATATTTACTCACCACTAGATGCAACATGAAATCACATATTTAAATGACGCATAGCTAATACGAGAGTAGACGAGCTGGTTTGATAATGTGTGCCTACTCTGTATTTTTTGCAGACATCTACAGTAGTTATTAAAGTTCATTACTTATGCTTATGTCCACGACTGGCTGCCATTCTCCCAAAATCTGACTTGAACATCCATTTGTTTTTTTCGTGCACTCATTAAGGCTCTCATCAAACATGAGCACAAACGAGCTCCTCCTTGAACTGTGGGCTTGACCAAATCCAATGATACATGCTGTTTTGCCACACGTGAACTTTTTGCTATATCGGAGCTATATTTTTGCTAAATCAGGCAAATATCTTCGTTAAATCTTTATGAGTGGTGCTTAACCACTGTTCTGAGACACCACATAACTTCAGCCAGCAATGAAGCGGTCGCTTTTACAGGGACTTCCAGAGATGGAGACGAAGATCGCCATGGTAGTGGTAGTAGCATTTCTTGGGCTAGTTGGCATGGTGGTAAGCCTAGCACAGGACAGGGCTGGGTGATATGGTTAAAAAAACAAAAACACAAATCGAATCTCCGTTTTTTTTTTTTTCAGCCTACTGACAATATTCAATATTTAATATCGATAACTCTGTATTTGCTCTGAAATGGCACAAAAGTTGTTTTTTTTTTAAATCAGAGAAACCATAATTCCAACAAAATGCATGGTCAAAAAAATAAAGACATGTACTCTGCAGTTTTTCACTAAATAAACAGAAGGAAGAATCTTAAATAATTTGTATTTGTTTGCATCAATACAGCAGGCCTAGCAGCATTTGACTACATACTGTATATTATTACTAACACATTTTCTGTGAATTTACAGGATGTACAAAAACTATAGAACATATAAAACTTCACTCACGTTTTTTGGAACTCATTTGAATATTATATTATTATATTATTAATAATATTATCAATCGTGTGTGTCTCAGTCTATTCTTAGACTCAGTTTATTATTATAAAATAATGCTGAATTATTATTATTATTTTGAGGATAAGATTTTTTTTTATTTAATAGTAATATATTTGTGTCATATTTACTTCACATTCACTTGGAGCTTTTATTTTGGTGGACCTGGAACCTTTATTTTGGCAGAAAGTGAAGTGTTTATTTACCAGTTTACATTGCTCCTCATTTCAAATCTGGTTAAATGCTGTCATCCCTTTTTCTGTGATACTGTGTCACATTTTCAGATTTGTATAATAACTTCTAGTGGTTACAGATGTTTGGAATTGAAAAACAGCATGTGATCCATAAGACTCCAGTAGTTAAATCTATGTCTTAAGAAGCGATATGATAGATGTGGGTGAGAAACAGATCAATATTTAAGTCCTTTTTTACAATAAATCTCCACTTTCAAATTCACATTCTGAAAATGAAAGTGGAGATTTATAGTAAAAAAAAATTTTTTTTTTAAAAAGAACTTGCATATGGATCTGTTTCTCACGAAAACTGATAATATTGCTTCAGAAGACATGGATTAAACCACTGGAGTCTTATGGATTACTTTTATGATGCCTTTATGTGCTTTTGGAGCTTTAAAGGTCTGGTCACCATTCACTTGCATTTTATGGACCTACAGAGCTGAAATATTCTTCTAAAAATCTTCATTTGTGTTTTGCAGAAGAAAGAAAGTCATACACATCTGGGATGGCAGGAGAGTGAGTAAATGATGAGAGAATTTTTATTTTTGGAAGAACTATTCCTATAAAAAACAATATTATGATTTTTTTCCCTCTTATTTTTGTTCTGGTGAATTAATGTGAGGAATATTCAGAAAATGTGTCGCCAGATGGATTTATTGAAAAAAAAAAATGTATGTTGTATGTTGGTAAACTTTTGTTGGTAAAAGTTGTTAGAAGACTCACAAGTCACAAGAGATGTTATCTTAAGTAGACAGTTTGTATGTCTTTGATTTGAACCGTACATGTCACTTACCTCAGCGAGGGTCAGACTATCATTCTCCCAATTTTATTCAAACAAAAATGTTTACATGATTTTATGTTGCATTTAAAAAAAAAAAAAATTCAGTTCAAAATCAAATACAAATTTTTAGACTCATTTGGCACTTGAGTGTTAAATCTGGATGTGGATGAAGATTATTATGCATCAAGCCATCAGCCAGAGAGGGAGAGACAGAATGTGTGGTGGTGTGTGTTGAGAGGGCAGAATTCCTCTTGTGTTTGATCCACACAAGCTCAAAAACCTGTTTCTCTCATGTCCAGCTAAACCACCATCACAAACTCTGCTTACAGTCTCAGTGCCAAACTACTAAGAGCTCTCTGCCTCACACACACACACACACACACGATCATCAGGATGGAAAAACATACAGAAACTGCCCAAAAAATGTAAGCTCCTACTTAAGACTTCCAAGACTAATGAAAAAGCAGATTGTTCAGGTCCTTTCCAGCTTCAAGTGTGACAGTTTAAATGTTAATTTCTTAAATACTTCTTCACTGAGACTACAAACACCTGTGAATAGCACACTTTAGGAAAGAGAGAGTGAGTGAGCGAGCCAGGGAGAGATATAAACAGAGAAGAAATAAAAAGAGTGGTAGGATTTATTTCTTTTTTTTTTGGAAAGGTCTGACTTTTTCCCCCCAAAATGAAAATTCTGTCATGATTTAATAATTCTCATTACATTTCAAACCTGTATTACTATCTTTATTCTGTGAAACACAAAGTTAAAGAATGTTTACAGTGCTCTTTTTTTAGACAATGAAAGAATATCAAGCTCCAAAAATAATAACAAAGCACAATAAAATTAGTCAATTTGATTTTTCAACAAACAACAACTTAAATTTCGTTTTGATATTCACACAAAGCTATCATATGGCTCCAGAAGAGTTTTTAGAAATTGGCAGCCAATTGATAGTGGTCACTGAATGCTTTCATCGCATGGCAAAGAGCAGCGTGAACAGTCTACAAAATTTCTCCTTTTGTGCTCCATTGATGAAAGAAAGTCACACAGGTTTAAAACAACATTAGTATGAGATCATGATGAGAAAATGTCTATTCTTTTATCTGGAAAAAACAGAAATCAGCAAAAATTCCACATAGAATATGAAATATAGAGATGGATTTAGTGAAATTATGTAAACAGAAAAAAGGAAGGTAAACAGAGATTAAGAGGCTGTAAAGACTGCAGAATGTATAAATTTATCTGTGAACAGCACAAGGCGATTGTGTGTGCTCTAATTCCTGCCCACCGGTTGTTATGTAAGTGATGGCAGGCGGGTGGGTCTGTAAAGTGTGCTTGTTTAAAGTGATAAATATTGCCACCATACCCACATGTGTGCGACACATGAGGCCCACAAACACGCAGGGGCCGCCCTCCTTTAATCTGGGTCACACCGGCACAATTGCACCATCTGCACAGTTTAGCATTCTCATATCAAAAACCCATAAGCCTCCAGCACACACAAAACTTAAACAATTAAAGGGATAGTTCATCCAAAAATGAAAATTCAGTCATAATTTGCTCACTCTTATGTTGTTCCAAACCTGTATGACTTTCTTTCTTCTGTGAAACACAACAGGATTTAGAACAGATTGTCCAAGCAGCTCTTTTCAATTCAAAGAGTCAATGGTGACCACGGCTGTCAAGCAAGATTTCAGTCCTGTTCCACACACAAAACTATCATATGGCTTCAGAAGATTTGGAATATAGTGCACAAGTCATATGGATGACTTTAATGATACTTTTATGGTGCTTTTTGTCCTTTGTTGAGTTTGACAGCAACTGGTCACTATTCACTTTAACTGTATGAAATAAAGCAGCTCAGACATTCTTCTGAAACTTCTCCTTTTGTGTTTTACAGAAGAAATAAATAAAGTTATTTGGGTTTGGAACAAAATAAGGATGAGTAAATGATGACATAATTTTCATTTTTGGGTGAACTATCCCTTTGACACAAAATTTCTTTGGCATATAAACTAGACTGGAGGTTATGCATTTGGAAAAAAAGCACATAATATTGGTCTTTCCTTTGAGACAGATGGGGTTTTCAGCTCTTACCTGAGACAGGAACAGGAAGATAACCACAAAGACAGCCCAGCAGGTCTAGAAATGCACCACGTGTCACCAGACATGGATTCCGTCTGTGTATTTGTGGGTGAGAGAGAGTGTTTATAATTATTATTATTATTATTTATGCAACAGTATGTCATTGTATTTACTCACCGGCATACTGTACGTCACTCATACCATGGCCCCAAAAATATCTGGACACTCAAGCCACACTTTAAACTGAACTGTGCGATATCTGCACTATTAACATCAGTGAAAAGATTTAGAAAGTAATTTAAAAGTTAAGGAATTAGTACTTTGATGGCTTTTCTCACAAAGTAATTAGTGAAGTAATTTGATAACATTTTTAGGTAATTATTAATTTGTAGTGGTTTACTATTTTTGAGGAACTTACCCAACACTAACTAGCATCGGCAATCCGAATTGCATAAATAATTGTTAACAAACAGTGAACGACAAATCTTTTACTGAAGTGACATTCTGTAAAAAGTAGTGATGTCATAAAATATCGATATATCGATTATTGATCGGCAAGTTATTTTATCAATACATTTGAGTCATCGATATATTGACATCAGTCGACATTTAAATTAGACGCCTAATTTGTGTGCTTAGTCTGACGTAATAGCTTTGGGAGACCACAAGGGGGAGACATAACATTTACTGAAGCCGGTCGCGGTATGGACAAGGCACAGATACGAGCTGATGGCAGTCCAAAGTTATGAAGGTTTTTGTACATCTCAAAGAATTAAAGTGACGTTGATAAGTTTTCAGCTTAGTGTATGAAACTGGTGTAACTGTGCAAACTGAACGATTAGAAATGACAACATTTATTATGCTATTTCTCTGTATATATCCATGAATAGGTCTTTCATTCAAGCTGTCAAACCAAAAAATGACATACTTGCAACTGAAAATACATTGTGTAGGTTCTATGAAAGATACATATAAACAATATATCATCCAGTAATGACTAGATAATGTCATTATATAATGATTTGAGTCGAATTTAATGGAAAACTATGTGAGCTGAGCTCCGTGGCACTGCAGAATTTTTAATAGCCTCCGGAGATGGCGGGCGGTGGCGGTGTGCACAAACGTACCTTCATAGAAAAGAATAGTTTCTCATTTTAGAATGCACCATGTCGTCCGCCAGATGCATCTGGTGCGTGACCCACTTTAATTTACCCTGCCGCTCACACTTTACCAAAGTTGTGTTGCGAAATATATTTGAAAAGACGAAGACTATTGTGCAATGAGCAGCCTTATTCATATCTGAAAAAATCACGATATATATTGATAATCATCAGGAAAATCTTCCGATTATTGGTGTGAAAACGGTCTCGATCCTAAGCCAAGTAAAAAGTATTATTCAGCAATACTGTCAATCAAAAGGAACTCTAAACAAAGGGTAAACTTCTTAATTTACATGTGCAGTCTTTTTAGCCAAACACTGCTCATAAGCTTGTGCTCTGGTTTCAGGGGATTGAATAGGGTTGTTGTACTTCCCTTTTAGTAGCCACCCACGATCTAGAAGTTTTAAAATACCACTTCTGAGTGTGGTAATCATGTTAAAAATCGAAATACTCTCACAAAACTAATGTACTTCTTTGTTTTAACACCAAACATTTTTCTTCAGCTGATAGGTTCATATGCAATACTTCACACTTTATACTGGGTGTCTTTAATTACTTTGTACTTACATAAAACTTGTTGTTCTGAGAAACTATTACATTTAACATTTGCTGCTGCAAAGGTTAGGGTTAGGGGTTGGGTCACTGTGGAAGTCCAAACAAACATAGTGTATGAATATCAAATTGAGAAGTAATTGAAAGCAATGCATATGTTACAAGCCCAAATCAGTTGGGGATGCTGAGGGTGACGCATCATATGTGCTGCCCATGGGCACAAAGAGAATTCTGGGTCCTGTATCTCACACCAATTGCAGGGCTAACATTTGCGGGAATGTGTGTGTTTGTGAGAGAGACAGACCACAGTGCAGCAAATGCTCGTGGGCCTGGGTGAGAACAAGAGGGCCAGTGTTCATAGCTGACGTCAGTATTTCATCACTTAGATATTAATAACACACTGCCTCTCTCTGAATGTCTGGCTTCATCTGCTTGTGTCCCACTGTTGCTCTCTTTAAATGCACATTGCAGCTCAGAATGCAAATTAACAGGATTACCCATATACATAGAAAGACCAAGTCAAACAGCCGGACTCCTGTATTATTTGTGGTTTTGGGTATCTGTAAATGTCATTTTTTTCCACTTCCTTTTTATCTCCACTTTTTCTTTCATTCTTCTACCACCATGCACTGAACATGACCTAAATCTATCTCTCTCTCTCTTAAATTCAGTATGCAGAACCAGTCCCACTTAAAAGTTTGGACACACCTACTCAATCACTACTATAACTCTGAAATGTGGAAAATGGATATCTCTGCTGACTTGTTCCTAAACGTCTCTCTCTCTCTCTCATTAAGCCGTTTGCAATAAAGCATCAGTATGGATGAGTGAGAGTGGTCAAAGGGCACATTGCTGTGTCAAGCACCCTGTAGTGCTTGTGTTCGTGTGCTGGGTCAGTGAGCAGAAAGCAGCCTTTGAAACAGAAGCACAGAACACAGAGAGCTTGCTTTACACAAATGAGTGAGTCTTGGGCAGAGGTGTGTGTACAGCCCCTCAGCAGGAGGCTAGCCGGAACTCTGCTTGTGCATGTGACCACATTGGCTGCTATGCATGCAAATAATTAAATATTATTAAAAAATTAATCAATATATAGGACTGACAGTACCCACCTTGTGGCGAGCCACAGCCGTGGAAACAGGGCATGGGAGATGTCACAGTCATCCTCACTTCCAGACTGGGGTCTGTGTGTGTCTGTCAGGTAGGAACGTAGCAGCGACAGCACCTGTAGATAAGATAGGTTATTTTTATTAGGAGAATGAGCTAGAGAGATAGAAGAAAGAAGAGAAAGTTCAGAGAGATCAGACAGAGAACTCATAGAGAGAGATCAGACAGGAGCCACAGAGAGAAACCAGAAAAAGACCTGACAGAGAGATGCAGGTGCTACTGGAGGAGGACAATCATGTATCCGTTGCGGAAAAATACATTTTTGAGCTGCACACCCTCAGAAACAAATCACTGCCTTGATCAATATAAACAAGGGGTGTTAATGTACATCTGTACATTTTTTGTTCATAATGTCTTGCTAAATGTTTAATCGTATTATATTGAATAGTGTGTATTGTTATTATTGTTATTTATTTTATTTTTGGTAATTACTAGGCACTTTATTTGAATTTTTATTGTTATTTGTTACAGTTTTATTCTTTTTTATATCTTGTCATTATCTGTTTTGTCTATTAAAGCTTTGGCAATATTGTATGTAAACACAATCATGCAATAAATTACTTTAAATTGAAAAATAGAAAATGAGAGAGAGAGTGAGATCAGACAGAGAGATCAGACAGAGAAATCACAGAGACAGAGCAGAAATGAGTCAGAGAGAAATTAGAGAAAGACTGCAGAGATCAGAAAAAAACAGACAGAGAAATCATAGAAATCAGACAGAAATCATTGAGAGAGATCAGACAGCTGTCACAGAGAGAAATCAGAAAAAAAACCAGACAGATTGCAGAAATCAGATAAATCAGAAAGAGAAATAATTGAGATACGACAGATAAATCAGAGGGAGAGAGAGAGAGGAAGAGAGAGAGATATCAGACAGATAAATCACAGAGAGATCAGAAAGGAGTCACAGAAAGAAATATCGGACAGAGAGATTGCATAGATCAGAAAAAAAATCAGACAGAGAAATCATTGAGAGATCAAACAAATAAATCATAGTGATAGGAGAGATCACACAAATAAATTATAAAGAGAAAGACAGGGCAGGACAAAAGTTACACATAAATCAGAGACATGAGACAGAGACATAAAAGAGATCAGACAGAAATCATAGAGAGAGAGAGATCAGGCAGACAAAGCAGAGAAAGATCAGACAGAAATCATAGAGAGAGATCAGAGAAAGATCAAAGAGATTGCAGAGATCAGAGAAATCATAGATATCAGACAGAAATCATTGACAGTGATCAGACAGAGAAATCATAGAGAGAGAGAGATCAGAGAGGAATGATAGAGAGATCAGAGGAAATAGACAGATAAATCAGAGATCATATAGAAATCATAGAGAGAAATCAGGCAGATCAAGCAAAGAAAGCTCAGACAGAAATCATTGAGAGATAGCGGACCGAGAAATCACAGAGAGATATCAAACAGGAGTCACAGAGAGTAATCAGAGAGAGATTACAGAGATCACAGAAATCAGACAGAGAAATCATAAAGAGAAATATTGAGACATTACAGATATCAGAAAAAACAGACAGACAAATCAG
Source organism: Myxocyprinus asiaticus (assembly GCF_019703515.2). Lineage (NCBI taxonomy): Eukaryota > Metazoa > Chordata > Actinopteri > Cypriniformes > Catostomidae > Myxocyprinus > Myxocyprinus asiaticus. The sequence continues at coordinate 36,699,215 of NC_059364.1, read as the reverse complement.
AGATCATACATAAATCATATTGATCATACAGAAAAATCAAAGAGATCATACAGAAATCATAGAGATCAGACAGAGAAATCAAAAAGAGAGATCAGACAGAAACCAGAGAGATAAAGATCAGACAGAAACCAAAGAGAGATCAGACAGAAATCAGAGAGATAAAGATCAGACAGAAATCAGAGAGATAAAGGTCTGACAGAAATCACAGAAAGGGATCAAACAGAAATCAGAGAGAGAGAGAGATCAGACAGAGAAATCAAAAAGAGAAAGATCAGACAGAAATCATAGATCATTCAGTAGTCAGAGAGAAATCAGAAAGATCAGACAGAGAAATAAGAGATCAAAGAAATCAAAAAGAGAAATAAGATATCAGACAGGAATCATAGAGATCAGACAGATAAATAAGAGACTGAGAAAAAAAAAAAGATCAAAGAGAAAGATCAGACAGGAGTCACAGAGATCAGACAGAAATCATTAAGAGAAAGACCAGACACAAAGTCCATAGAGAGATCAGACATGAGTCATAGAGAGTGATCAGAGAAATCAGACAGAAAATTCAGAGATCAGACATAAATCATAAAGATCAGACAGAAAAATCAAAGATTTATGACAAAAATCATAAAGAGAGATTAGCCAGAAATCAAAGAGAGAAAGATCAGACAGAGAAATCAGAGAGAGAGAGAGAGAGAGATGGAGAGAAGGACAGTAGAGAAACATAGCAAATGGATAGAAGACGGTTATTTGATGATAACCCAGTTAAAAAGTGTATGCTGGGCTGAAATAGTCTCTTTACTGGGTTGCGGCCAAAACATGGAAGCCATTCATTATACCCTGAGCGGGAGAGACACAGGGCAAAACAAGTTTGACCATGAAATACCAGGCCAGGCCTTCCAGCTGCGGACACCCCTCAACACTGGCGGCCCACACCCAGTCTCCCACACATTTAGTCCAGTCCTGCTAACACCGTCAGGGGGAAGGCCTGTGATGGCTGGCCTCTCTTGCTCCCTCGGAGGGAAGTGCATGTATTTATAGTGACAAACTACACAACTAGTGAATGACCACAAACCAAAGGCAATGGCTAAAAGCAAAAACAAACACCCCATTGAGGTCCATAATTCAACAGGGTGTACACAGTGCATGCATGCACGCATATAGAAAAGACGCACGCACAAATGAACACCAGAAATGTTGGAGGACAGTGTAGGCTAGATGCTGACCTTTGACACATTAACAATGTCTGCCTGGTAATCAAACAAGGAATTTTTGTAAAAGCCAACCTCTGGGCAGATGCTTTTATACGAGCAGTTTTGGAAAGTCTTGACACAATCTGAATCTAATTAGGCCCATTTGTCTCATCACTTTGACATGTTTTTATTTTACAGGCTTTTCCCGACATCAGAAACAAAGCTTGTGTAAGCGTATTTCAAAGGCTGGTAGTGATTGGAGCAGCCACAGAATTTAGGCTTTTGCCAGCAATGCACAACAAAGAACAAACACATAAAGATCTTGATACACTTACATGGTGTCCTAATCAGGAACAATGCAACACGTTTCCAGTGACAAGTAATTTGCCTGTCTACAAGGAAAGCCAAAAAATGCCGTGTGACGCAACACGATCGCAGACAATAAAACATATTTGATGTTTAAAATACAGTGGAGCAGGATTTTCCGACCACTGAGATTTCACTGTGGGCGGGGCTACAAATAACATTTCCCAAATTTCAAAATGTCAGATTTAGAGATAGCTTGTATCCCTTGTCACTTTGTTGTGTTTGTTTAGTCTGTTCCCAGGGAAGAGAAATAATGCAAATTTAAAATGTGTATATCTGCTGATAGTTATTCATTTATTTTTTGTAATTATTTCTTTTACTTTTAGTCGTACACTAGGATACAGATGGCTTCAAAACTAATATACATGCACTAAACATTTTTTAAGACATACTAGAGTGAAGAGGTCACAAGCCCAACAAAAGAAGCACACACTATAGTATTTTCCCTTAAAAGTATGTGTGTATGCATGCTCAACCCCCATTGAGTGAACCATGTCAGCTGATCTGATTTATTGTTTTGAAAACACACAGTGGATGAATTTCCCCATGGGACCTGGATGTTCCACAGGACGTCTAAATAAGACGCTGTTGGAGTGTGGGTGAGTGGCAGTGCTATGAGAATGCTTAAGAAGGGGCAGAAGCTTCAGGTTTGGTTAGTGCTGCTCAATCTGTTTTCCTCATTAGCCGGTTTCTAAAGAGAACGGTGAGTTGGGTCAACAGGGATTTTTTGGTGAACTCAGTGGGGTTCAAGCGTTTTACTCAGCGAAGCTGGTTTTGTAATCAAAATGGCACTCTGAAACACTGCTGACTTCATTTTGTCCTGATATGAAAAGGCAGTAATGCAAATCTAGGGTTGTGGCATACTTTTTTTTTTTTGTAGTGTGAAAGTGAGGGTGTGCTACGTAATTTAAACTTAGCAGAGGTCTGTATATGTTGAAGCTATTTGTATAGCGTGCTTGGACATAATTCATTCAGAAGAACAACAAAAAGTCTTTAATTCAAGTCTGAACAACAACATCTGCAACCTGCCCACCCCCCACCACCCCACAGTTCCAGTTCTGTTTTTTGTTTTCCTCTTTCACTTTCTTGCACCATGTCTGTTTTCTGTTCAAATGACAACACACTGTAACATTTGCTTATATTCAGCGAACAAAAATGTGACCAAATTTGTCAAATTAATATTTTCATAATGTACCAAGTTGGAAGGTCCCCCGTATAATTAGCAGCATTAGCTGAGGGTGAATTTCTTTCATATGTAAGCAAAATGGTCATTATAACAGAAATATACCCAAACTAAATCGGAAGCGAATCAAAAGTGTGTGAATTGGAATAGAATCTGGAAATCTGTATCAATACGCAAGTGGCAAGTTGTGCCAAGTACCACTCATATTTATAAAAAATTTATTTTTACAATTTCATTTACTGATAATGATGCAGAAATTACATACTGATACATTACTGGCATAGGAACACACACACACACACACACACACACACACACACACACACACACACACACAAAAGTCATGCGTGGGCAGTGCCACCTCTATCTCTTGTTTTGCTGATGCCTCAGTCCACACGTACACCAGTCCTGCATGCATTTCAGGTATTCACATCAGATACCAGTAAGGGAAGATCTCCAATAAAAACATTATGACACTATCACCAGCTGATCTCAACATGCTTCACACCCCCTCACTCACTCACTCACTCACTCACTCACACACTCTCTCTCTCTCTCGCTCTCACACACACACACACACACACACACACACACACACACACACACACAATTACACCCAGAATCTGTTATCTGTTCCTATTTTATACAAACAGTCATGAACATCTATGATTTCCATATTCAAAGAGTAAAGAGCAAGCCACTGTGTCTCAGGGAATAAAAAACGACATAGTTACATAGAGGAAAACAAAGAGCTCTCTATCTCTTTCTCATTCCTTAGTTTTCTTTAACCTAGATCCTGCATATACTTTTTTTTAATTTTTATTTGTAATTTTTATTTTCTCACAAAAACATGTAACAAACATTTACTAATCCAGTATGCACTTTAAAAATCAAAATAAACTATTACAAATAAAATAAAATGTTTATTAATATTTAATAAAAAGTTTTACAATGACAAATATTTAATATAATGCATAATAACAATAAAAAAGAAAAAAGGGCATTGGGTCAAAATGATGTAAATTAGACCACCACCTATTGCTACGCACACTCTTTTAATAAAGCAAAACAGTCTGATAACAAAAAGTGCATATTGGAACAAGATGATGAGAAAAAAACAAAACAAAACCGCAAGGGAGAGGAAGACTGGAAGTTTGAAAATTAATTCACAACCTCTCGATTCAATTCATATGGGTATATTTCAGTTATAATTATCCATTATGCAGCTAATGCTGTTATTTATAAAGGGGACTTTGTAACTAGGTATGTTACAAAAATATAAATTTTACAAATTTGATTTTATCATTAGTTCTTCATTATTTGCCACATTTTAGCTTTTTAAAAATGTACACATCCACGTATTTCTTTAAATTGCATATATTATATTGCATACATTATATTTTGTTAACTGTTTATTGTTCACATGCATAATTTGTACTATTTATAAGTATTTACATTGACTTGTAGAACACTTGCTAAAAACCGGTACTGTCTCTTAAAGTGTGTATGTGCTTTGGTTGAGCGCACACAAATAGACAAGAGAGGACGCATCTGTGCTAATGTTTATTTTTGTTTTTTCTGATCAACAACTGACAACTGTAAAGAAAAGAATAAATATAATTGATTGTGTGGATCTCGTGTTTGTACACGCATTACAGTCTGCTTACACAGAACGGGTCAAACTAAAACCAAACTTTTTACTCTCAACACGCAATAATAGGATCTTGGTGTTGAACTTCTTCACCAATATACTTCTCAATCACTGGAGAGCGAAATCTGAACATTCACCAACCAGTGGCTAATCTCAGACATTTTTAGTTGCATAGAGTGAATTTTGGTTGCATATGCAAGTGATTTACTCATATTGTAGAGGGTTGTGCATAGAGTAAAAGATCGATCTTGGAATTTAAGAATAGATAACAAGATTGTTTAAATGAAGATTGTGATGCATCGTTAAATCAATATTTTCATCCAGCCCCAGCAGGCATTTCACATAAAGACTTGAAGAATTTCTCCCATTTCCACATTTAATGCAGCAGAAGAGAGTTATCTGCCACCACCTGTCACCAGAACACCCACCCACACAACATCTCTCACTCGAAATTCTGTCAGATATACCCTTCCACATCTGCAGGAGCTTCATGAAGATATACTGCAGCCACAGCATGAAAGAACACTAAATCCAGCCCTTCCCCTCTTACGTGTCCTAACCAGATGTAATGCAATAAGATTCCAGTAACAAGGAATCTGTCTGTCCAAACTGAACTGAAACTGTTCTTGACGTGACAATCACAGCCGATGAGAACATATTTAACGTTTAATGGACAGTTATGCGTAGCTGGATTTTGGACCAATGAGAATTCAAAGTGGGAAGGGCTACAGTGGAAAAAAAGGTAAAAAATAAACATTAAAAAAAGACCTACTCACACCGAGTATTTGGCATGAAAACCATTATTCAAGTATACGTAATGTAACAGCAGTTCGTAATAAAAAAATTGAATTGGTTTCTGTGTAGATCGTGTGGCTAAGGAGGCTTCACAGACCTGCAGCAATGTTCCATGTATGTGGTTCTGTTGGATTCCTGGTCCAGGTTCTTGAGGCAGCTCCTCCAGTAGAGTCTGGATGGTGGAGGGAACTTGGGTCACCAGAACAAATGGAACCAGGGCTCTCGCGGCCATTTCACGAGTACGGTATACAGCAGATCGACTACATCTAAACACACAATACAAGGGAAAACAGGTCCACAATTATATTTCAGTCACTTCATGAACCCTCCAACTCAGAGTAACTTAAGGAATAAATAAGGAATTTCGAAAGGATCCTTGTAAAGGCTTGAAAATGATAGTTTAGGAGCATATTTTAGAATTATGATAAAGTCATCAAAACTATGAAATATCACAAATTGAAGTTTGGGAATTATGCAGTGACTAATGTTAAATGAAAACTGTTATATTTTAGATTCTTCTAAGTAGCCACCCTTTGCCAATTTTACAACTCTGGGCCATTTCTTAACCAAATTCATGAGGTGCTACCTAGGGTGCTTTTTAAACAGCATTGACTGAGTTCCCATGCATGCTTGCATATTTTTATGTCCTTACATATTTTTAGTTAAGCCAAGGAATTCCAATAAAAGGCACAGTATTTTTTTTTTTGTCTACAAATCTAATTTCAAGCATTTAAGCATAGGCTTTTAGATCAAAAGGTCTGTAAGATCATGTAAAACTAATTCAGTCAGGTGTAGCTGAACTTTTGAAAGCAAACCAATAACTGAGATAAGTGGTTTACAATTACTAAATCAAAAAAGGTTATCAGAAGTTCTGGAAACTCCTCCAAAAAGCTTGCAAGACATGAAATAGGGAATATCCATCTTAAAAATGTGGGACAGGAAAAAAAATAAAAATAGAAAAATTAAGTAGGGTCAAAAAATCATGTTAGTAGATTAACAAATGGATGTTTGAGAGATGAATGGATAGAAATGAAGGTACAAGTTAGAGTTAATATTAGCATTCTCTCCCTGAACAAATGAGTTAGAAAACTCTAACTTCACTGACCTCAAACCAGGAATGATGTTTGTATCTTGAAAGAGACACACTGTACGATAACACCTTCTTGAAGGGGTTTATTAAACCCACGTCATAACAAATGAAATATAAAGTTTTGTTACTATGGTTCCCAGGAGGAAAACATGGTACAATGCATGACTGGATGGAATATCACTGCATTCCCTTAAACAAACCCAAAGAGCCAGAGGTAGGTTCCCTAGAATATATACATTGTGTGTGTGTGTGTGTGTGTGTGAGAAAAGAAAAAGTATGTGAACCCTTTGGATGCAACTGCATTTATGTATACATTTGTCTTAAAACACATTCCGTTTCAATTAATATCTAGCAAATTATTGTATTTTATTGTACATATTGAATTCATCATTCAAACATTCACAATGTAGGTTGGAAAAAGTATGTGAACCCCTAGGCTAATGATGTCAAAAAAGCTAATTAGAGTCAGGAGTTGGCAAACCTGGTATCCAATTAATGAAACAAGATTAGAGGTGTGGGTTAGAGCTACTCTGACTTATAAAGAGCACTCAAACATTTTGAGATTGCTATTCACAAGAAGCATCTGCTGACTTGGACCATGCCTTGCAAAAAAAGAGATCTCAGAAGACCTACAATCAAGAACTGTTGCTTTGCATAAAGCTGAAAAGGGTTACAAAGTTATCTTAAAGAGCTTAGATATTCATCTGTCCACAGTTAGACAAACTGTCCATAAATGGAGACGATTTAGTACTGTGGCTACTCTCCCTAAAAGTGGCCGTCCAGCAAAGATGACTCAAAGGGCACACCGCAAAATGCTCAATAAGGTAAAATGGAACCCTAGAGTGACAGCTAAAGACTCGAAGGAATCATTGGAACTGGTTAACATCTCTGTTCATGAGTCTACTACATGGAAAACATTAAACAGGCATGGTGTCCATGGCAGGACACTACAAAGGAAGCCACTGCTTTCCAACAACAACATTTCTGTGTGCCTGACATTTCCAAGGACCACCTTGACACTCCACAACGCTACTGGGAAAATGTTTTGTGAACTGATGAAACTAAGGTTGAATTGTTTGGCAAGAACATGCAGCACTATGTATGGCATAAAAAAGGGCACACAGAAATACCAACATGGAAACATCATCTCAACGGCTAAGTACGGTGGTGGGAGCATCTTGATTTGGGGCTGCTTTGCTGCTTCAGGGCCTGGACCACTTGCCATCATCAAGGGAAAAATGAATTCCCAAGTTTATTAAGATATCCTACAGGATAATGTCAGGGTGGCTGTGCGCCAGCTAAAACTCAGCAGTAGTTGGGTAATGCAGCAGGACAATAACCCTAAACATCGAAGTAAATACCATACAGAATTGCTTAAAAAAAGAAAATCCACCTTTTGGAGTGGACCAGTCAGAGCCCAGACCTTAACCCAATAGAGATGCTGTGGAATGACCTCAAGAGTTGTTCACACCAGACATCATAAGAATATGGCTGAGCTGAAGCAGTTCTGTAAAGAAGAATTTTCCAAAATTCCTTCTGAACGTACATATATATATATGTATTTATTTATGTATTTATATATATGTAAGGAATAATTTACGACAGACCGTTGAATTGTTGAAAATTATGCACACCTGAGGACGCGCAGCGGAGTGACCGTTGCACCTCGGATGTGCATTGTTTTTTAACAATTCAATGGGCCGGAGTCAATTATTCCACTCTAATACAGCTCAAGCCTTCATTGCTAATTCGAAAACAGAGGCTTGCGCTGCTTTGCTGGAGCACTTACCGGAGTAATAAGTTAGTGTGTTTGTTCATGTGTGTGTGAGTTTGTATTTGAGGGATCGAAAGAGAGAAACTCAGAAAATGAGATGAGATATCTCGCTTCTGGGATTACCTTTTTTTTGTTGCAGCTCTCGTCAGAAGTAACATCGCTTCAAAATCGCCAAGATGTATGTCGCCATATTCCCATTATAAACCTTAACAACTTTTTTTTCCATCACCACTGAGATGCAGGAGTGGGCTGACATGACAACTCTGTTTTTCTCTCATGAGTATGTCTGGGCCTTAAGTGTGTACATTACGCGTATAATGTGTGTCCATGTGTGTGGGAGTGTGTAAAGAGATGGGGAGCACAAGAGTGTTTCCCACATATATTTCAGATAATATAGAAACAGTTGTATTGATCAAGTGTATCTAGCTTTGTTACAGCTCAAGCCTTTGTTGCTAATTTTAGAACTAGCAACCAAGGATGCTGATTAGGGCAAAATACATTGAAACATTAAAAGTTATTTTGGATAATAGAAATTGTTGTATTGATCAAGTCATGAGGGTGCGGCTCTATTTGTTGGCCGCGACTTGAGTCTCAATGTGTGTGTGCGTGTGTGAGCGTGTGTAAGTGTGGGGAGATGGAGCGCGAGTGCTCTTTTTAACTGAAACTGAAATAAATGTAGGATATTTAAGACATTGTTTGATGTTCTTAACCGATTTACTTTAACCAGTGAGCGGCAGTTCTGCGGATGGAAACACCTTGTTGATGAGAGAATGGCCAGACTGGTTAGAACTGACAAAGTCTACTAGGTAACTCAGATAACCGCTCTGTACAATTGTGGTGAGAAGAATATCATCTCAGAATGCTATTCTTAGATGCGGGTTGGCGCTGTTTTAGCGGCACAAGGGTGGCCTACACAATATTAGGCAGGTGGTTTTAATGTTGTGGCTGATCGGTGTATATACTATTTATATAATGTATTTTCATATAATCAAGGTTTTATATATATTTTTGAGTTTTAATATACACTAGTTTTAATTATTTAATTTTCAATTTAAAATTATTATTTAGTTTCAGTTATTTCGCAAACTGTGTTTGTCGGTTTTTGTTTAGTTTTTTAATGAATTGTAGTTTTAGTTTTATTTTAGTCCATAAATATATTTTAGATTTGATTTTTATTTCTAATTCTATTATCACAGGTGAGTAAATGACACATGAACATTTAACGCACTGTGTCAACATCTGTTGGCCTACTAGTTGAGATAAGTGAGACTGCGACTTTAAGATACAAAATTGAGTATGCATTCGAAATTCACTGCATGTGCGCCCTGAATTTGAATGGGTATGACGCTTCTAGAGCCACTGGTTGGTCCTACATAATACAGCAACCTGTACCATTTCACTTGTTCAAGAGTTATCAAACTATTGCTAATGCTTTCACAAGTGGGTGTAGGCCACAGGGTCATTCATCATGTGAAGTTTGGGCAGTGACCTTACAATAACAGCCAAAAAATGAGTTATAGGCTTGTAATGCATCACAAAAATAAGCAGTATACTAAATGTATGTTAGATACTGCACACGTGACAGAGTTTTTGCAGTTTATGTGGTGCAGGTATTTGTTTAATACATGAGGGGAGGGTGGGGCGTTGCAATGTCAACTTGCCTTATGATCAGTGTATTGACATTGGAGCAAGAAGACTGAAACATGAAACCTCACTAAAACTGGTTCACACTGCCCCAACAAGCCCTAATAAATGCCAAAATTTCAAATTTTCTAAAGTTGCCCATTTGATTTAGCATGTTGGGTAACATAACTGTCACACCCTGTCTACAGAGTGGTTATCTGATTTACCATAGCCTTTCTGTCAACTCGAACCAGTCTGGCCATTCTCCTTTGACCTCTCACATCAACAAGGTGGTTCCGTCAACAGAACTGCCGGTCACTGGATGTTTTTTGTTTTTGGCACCACTTAGAGGAAATTCTAGAGACTGTTGTGTTTGAAAATCCCAGGAGATCAGCAGTTACAAAAATACTCAAACCAGCTAATCTGGCACCAGCAATCATGCCATGGTTGAAATCACTGAGATCACATTTTTTCCACATTCTGATGGTTGATGTGTCCATTAACTAAAGCTCCTGACCCGTACCTGTCTGTTTTCAGGCACAGTGCACTTAAATTTTGTAAACAGCATGGACTGTGCAGTGTGCACTTCCAGCCCAATTTATGTAACTGCACGTACTTCTTCATTTCTGTGTGCGTCATCTGCGCGTGTGCCTAGAATTGACTGTACTAAAGAGCATTACAAAGCACAACTGTGCACAAGATGTAAAGTCAGGTGGAAAAATGAATTATAACCTTAGCTATTCAAAACTATGATATATTGCGATCTTTTACTCACTTGTTTCTCCTTCATCTGCATTGAAATTTTGTGTTTTGCGCAAATACAGGTGCATCTCAATAAATTAGAATGTCGTGGAAAAGTTCATTTATTTCAGTAATTCAACTCAAATTGTGAAACTCGTGCATTAAATAAATTCAATGCACACAGACTGAAGTAGTTTAAGTCTTTGGTTCTTTTAATTGTGATGATTTTGGCTCACATTTAACAAAAACCCACCAATTCACTATCTCAAAAAATTAGAATATGGTGACATGCCAATCAGCTAATCAACTCAAAACACCTGCAAAGGTTTCCTGAGCCTTCAAAATGGTCTCTCAGTTTGGTTCACTAGGCTACACAATCATGGGGAAGACTGCTGATCTGACAGTTGTCCAGAAGACAATCATTGACACCCTTCACAAGGAGGGTAAGCCACAAACATTCATTGCCAAAGAAGCTGGCTGTTCACAGAGTGCTGTACCCAAGCATGTTAACAGAAAGTTGAGTGGAAGGAAAAAGTGTGGAAGAAAAAGATGCACAACCAACCGAGAGAACCGCAGCCTTATGAGGATTGTCAAGCAAAATCGATTCAAGAATTTGGGTGAACTTCACAAGGAATGGACTGAGGCTGGGGTCAAGGCATCAAGAGCCACCACACACAGACGTGTCAAGGAATTTGGCTACAGTTGTCGTATTCCTCTTGTTAAGCCACTCCTGAACCACAGACAACGTCAGAGGCGTCTTACCTGGGCTAAGGAGAAGAAGAACTGGACTGTTGCCCAGTGGTCCAAAGTCCTCTTTTCAGATGAGAGCAAGTTTTGTATTTCATTTGGAAACCAAGGTCCTAGAGTCTGGAGGAAGGGTGGAGAAGCTCATAGCCCAAGTTGATTGAAGTCCACTGTTAAGTTTCCACAGTCTGTGATGATTTGGGGTGCAATGTCATCTGCTGGTGTTGGTCCATTATGTTTTTTGAAAACCAAAGTCACTGCACCCATTTACCAAGAAATTTTGGAGCACTTCATGCTTCCTTCTGCTGACTAGCTTTTTAAAGATGCTGATTTCATTTTCCAGCAGGATTTGGCACCTGCCCACACTGCCAAAAGCACCAAAAGTTGGTTAAATGACCATGGTGTTGGTGTGCTTGTCTGGCCAGCAAACTCACCAGACCTGAACCCCATAGAGAATCTATGGGGTACTGTCAAGAGGAAAATGAGAAACGAGAGACCAATAAATGCAGATGAGCTGAAGGCCACTGTCAAAGAAACCTGGGCTTCCATACCACCTCAGCAGTGCCACAAACTGATCACCTCCATGCCACGCCGAATTGAGGCAGTAATTAAAGCAAAAGGAGCCCCTACCAAGTATTTAGTACATATACAGTAAATGAACATACTTTCCAGAAGGCCAACAATTCACTAAAAATGTTTTTTTTATTGGTCTTATGATGTATTCTAATTTTTTGAGATGGTGAATTGGTGGGTTTTTGTTAAATGTGAGCCAAAATCATCACAATTAAAAGAACCAAAGACTTAAACTACTTCAGTCTGTGTGCACTGAATTTATTTAATACACGAGTTTCACAATTTGAGTTGAATTACTGAAATAAATGAACTTTTCCACGACATTCTAATTTATTGAGATGCACCTGTATATTTATTATTTTGGAGTTATTTTTGGCTGAACAGAAATAGTTATGTGTTGATCTGACCTAATGCTACAGTTGCCTTCTAAAACTTGCTCTGAATGGTGGTCAAGCTCCTTTCTTCCTAAAGACATTGACATTAATAATTTATCTAAAAATATTGCTGGAGTGTGAAAATCAATATAGCATCGCAGGGATGACTACATATTTGCAGTTAATTAAGAATTACCAATTACATACTTGGAATTTATCTTACACTGGATAAATAAGTTATGATTATCAGGGTTCAAAGTAGAATCAGGAGTTTTAGGTCTGGATCTGGAACAAGCTATCAGTTTTACTCCTTTTCTCCTTCTTAGAAAAACAAAAACAAATCCTGGTATTGTTTGTCTTCAAATATTCCAATAGATGACTTCAATCAATCACCTACTCTAACAGCCAGCCAGATATATGAACCCTAACCTGCTGGGTTCAAATTCCACCAACATTTAGACTTCCACATTTACACACAGACACACACACATGTACTGTACATGTTGCCTTTAGCAGTCACATCATGGCAACAGTCAACAGACAACTCATCACATGACACACACACACAAACCGAGACCCGTTGTGAATGAAAATACACATCACACACAAAACCAGCCTAACCTGTTGTGTTCATTCTTTCTTTTATGCATTAATGTAAATACAGAACTGGAGAAACGCATCAAAGCGCATGCCACAAAAACATCGGCACATACACGTATTTCGATCTAATGACTGCCAAAGCCTCTTCTGTTCCCCCTTTTTTGGCCTCATATGTTAACTATCATTGCTAATTTGTCACATTAAAAGTCTTTGGAGAGGAAATGAGTTTGGAAGGGTGTAATTTTAGAAACATAGCAGTCTGAGGCGAGCCATCTCCAGGGGGCTTTCTGAGTCTCGACTTGCCATTACGGCTCAAAGGCCATCTGGCTCTTGTTAGGTCTGGTGGTACAGTCCCCCCCCACCCCCACCCCCCCAGAGTATGACTCGGCAGTCTGCAATCACCAAACAAACCTCATCTCAGCCTGGCTCCAAAAGTACATAGAGTCTTGGCCGAGAGTGCGATGGACAGTACGAGAGCTCCATAACACATCCCATATATTCAAGCACTTCTGGCTCTTGAGGTGCACATGAGACTGACTCTGAGAAATAAAATAAGAAAGAGTACATGCAGCCATTTCGAACTCCAGAAAGTACATCTGCAAATAAACACACTTGACATTTTTTAAGAATGTGCAGCTATATCTGACATTCAGGGACAAGTGCTAATTTTAATGAAGTTTAGTTAGTGAGGCAAGGGCTGAATTTGATGTTCTTCCAACCAGAATATCCAGCTAAATCCAAATAAAGGCCAACATGAAATAAAAATTGTCCCCATTTACTTTCTTAAAATACACTCTTGATCATACAGTACTGTGAAGAATTCATCAGTGCATGCTATTCCTAACTAACTGACCAATTTACCAAACAACTCAATGACCAACCAATCATATTGTTTACAATTCATCAGTGCACATTATTCCTACCTAACAAACCAATTAACCGACCAAACATCCGACCGCTGACTAAAAAAACCGACCAACCAACCGACCGATTTGCCATATAGTGCACAATTCATCAGTGAACCTTATTTCTAATGAACTGACTAACTAACTGACCGACCAACCATACTGTGCACAATTCATCAGTGAACCTTATTTCTAATGAACTGACTAACTAACTGACCGACCAACCATACTGTGCACAATTCATCAGTGAACCTTATTTATAATTAACTGTCCAACTAACTGACTGACCAACCCTATTGTTCACAATTCATCAGTGCATGCTATTCCTTATTAACTGACCAACATACCAAACAACCCAACAACCAACCAACCATATTGTGCACAATTCATCAGTGCATATTATTCCTACCTAACAATCCAATTAACCGACAAACCATCTGATCGGCCGACTAAAAAAAACAACCAACCAACCGACCGATTTGCCATATAGTGCACAATTCATCAGTGAACCTTATTTCTAATGAACTGACTAACTAACTGACCGACCAACCATACTGTGCACAATTCATCAGTGCACGCTTTTCCTAACTAACTGACCAACTAACCGACCAACCAACCAACTGACCGATTTGCCATATAGTGCACAATTCATCAGTGAACCTTATTTCTAATGAACTGACTAACTAACTTACCGACCAACCATATTGTGTACAATACAACAGTGCACATTATTCCAGAGACTATTTAGCAGAGACGGGCCACTTCTATTAAAATTAATGGGAGAAACTGGAACGCCCAGTGGCCAACAGATGTAGAAAAGAAGTCCCATCTAACAGGTAAAACAGCCAATCAACATTTTAGATACAGAAATTAAAATTAGATACAGATTAACTCAAGAACACGCATGTACATTAGCTATACAAGCCTGATAATTTTTTTTTTTTTTTTTTTTTTGTAATCCGAAGTAAAGAAGCACAATTTATGATACCACTGCTGTCAGATTTTACTGCTGACTTGAAATATGTTCTTAGGAAGTAATCTTGACCAACCATTTTTGAGATTTCAAAGCTGATTTTAAAGAGATAGGAGCTTCACTTTCATGACTGGAAACAGCTTCCTGGGAGCGTTCCAAAGATGGCCGCCAGTGGACTGACTTGCTACAAAGACTTTAGCTATTCCTAACTAACTAACCAACTGACTGACCGACCATCCAACCAACCAACTGACCATATTGTGCACAATTCACCAGTGCATGTTATTCTTAACTGAACAACTAACTGACCAAACAACCGACAAAATCTAATAGTTCGTCAAAATGTAATAACTTGCCCTGTGTCTGAAATGACTTTAGTTTCCGGCTGTCATCAAATAGATCAAGTGGCTGGGGGAAATACTGTTAACCAATAGCCAGTAAAGTAGTGATAGCTATTAAGGCAGCTATTTAGGGGCACAAATAAATATATCCTGAACATTTTCATCCTCTCCACCATTCATTTTTTTCCACATTAGATATTCTGTTTCACTCAGAAATGTCACATTATGGATGTAAAATTGCTAGCTAATGTAATTTAATGTTGACCTTTAGGTGGTAGGGGTTTTGTGTGGTTGTCAGCTGGTCCAAGCTGGTCTAAATGAACAATCAGCTGGACTACCAGCTAGTGGACCTGGTAAATAATTTTGGTCAAGCTAGTAAGTGCATCAAAACAGCTATCATATTACAAAAATGACTTGACCACATTAATCTGGTGTGACCTTTTTAAAAAAAAATAATAATTATAATTGTTTTTTAAGTTTTCTGTCCTGGCTCCAATATATCTGAATGACTTATGTTTCAGTGTGCAAACCATTGTTTGCATACCATGTAAAAATATTAGCAAATGGATTTTCACTATATTAGGATTCTGCAGAATTTAAATGAACCCATATTTGCTTACAGTCTTGGATAACAGAGAGTGGCTTGTAACGTAAACCCAACAAAGCCTGCTTTTTCAAATATTTCACAGAGTAAATCTTTACAGATCTACCCGACACGAAGGCAAGGCTTTCAAGACTTAAACACACTATACTAAATTTAGAGTGTGACAACCAAAGAGATCAGATCTCTAGGATTTATTACTGTGCTGACAACACTGAGGGCACAATCTAAATCTGCAAGTAGAATTAAACACTGATTGTGGAACAGAAATCACATTCTACTCAGGTAACTAATCATGGGTTGTCTAATTTGTCAACCAGCATAATAATTAACTGCACAGATTCCTTAAGTGTAGTGCTGAGAACAGATGTGTTGTTGGACAAAGGAGCCTGATCAACACCGGACAAACACACACTCACAAACACACATGCCTGAGGAGAGAAGTAGGCCTTGGCAGCCAAGACCCAGCTATATTTAACATCTTCTACATGTGGGCTTCATTTGGGTGGATGGGTCT
Organism: Myxocyprinus asiaticus; assembly: GCF_019703515.2. NCBI lineage: Eukaryota > Metazoa > Chordata > Actinopteri > Cypriniformes > Catostomidae > Myxocyprinus > Myxocyprinus asiaticus. The sequence goes on along the minus strand of NC_059364.1, from coordinate 36,683,180 downwards.
GCATACTTCCACTGACAAGAAACAGGCTGCCCCTGATCCACCAGTCCTTTAACCCTTTCAACCCTGCATCTAGAGGCTGAGCTGCATTGATTTATTGATTCTGATCCCTCTCTTAATCTGTTCATCTGTCCATCCATCCATCCTGGATGTCTGACCATCCAAAGTTATATTATCAGCTTGTCATGTGTTTGCAGACGGGACTTTGTTGATCATGGATATCTGGCAGTGAGGTTTGGTGCTGTTCTTAATGGAGGCTGGGAAAAGAAGGGCGCTAGCTATGGCATACATCAGTCATATTAGTTGACGTAATTAAATAACTAACATAACTAACATGACTAACATAACTCACCAACTAACAGATCAACCAACTGTCCAGCCAACTGACCAACCAACCATCCATCCAACCAACAAAACTAAAATAGCATAACTAACAAGACTAAAATAATCAGCCACACAATCGACTGACCGACCAACTAACCAACCTGCCTGCCAACCAACCAACCAACAAACTGACCAACTAACTGACAAACTTACCGACCAACCAACCGACAAACTGATCAACCAACCAATTACCAAAACAGCACAACTGGTAGCGTTAAAGCACAGAAAGCTGTTTTGACCACCGACATTAAAAGCTATCCTCAAAAAAGAAATCCTGAACCTGCAGTGAGGAGGTGCATTTTATTTGCATTAAATGCCTTAAAATTTGAAAAATAAATAAATAATAACTGAAATGGGTTCTCTTAACATGTAAATTATATTTCTGCATCACTGCCTTGCATCCCTTTAAATAAAAAAAATAAGTATGATCTAATGATCTTATGTGGATTGTCTTCATAATGTATTCCATATTGTTGTGTTTTTTGCCTTGACATTTAATCCTACGTGAGTTCTCTTATATCTCTAATATAATATATCGCAACACCTTTTTATCACTTTTTTTTATCAACATTACAGAGTGTAAGTATTTTCTTCGCCAAATATTAATAATATTAATATTATTGCTGTGACTCTGTATATATGTCTTTGTATCAAAGTGCCTTTGTATACCAAAAATGTGGTGATGTTGGTTGGGATTTGTGTTTTATTGTGTGGATTATATACTGTAGACTCTTGGAGCATTTAAACAATCACGTTTAATTCGTAACATGCAGGGTTTTGAACAAAATGTATAACAGAAATAGATGTACATGGCTATAAGATACAATCAGTATTGCTCCAATTGACAACTTTTGTTTTAACAGTCATTATGAGTGTGCATTATGCAGTGATTTTAAACAACTGTACATAACACAAGTATATACAATATGCATGACAGTGGTATTTGTGTTGTTTCCAACTGATAACCATTAATATTATTTTTTTACACTCTATTCTTTCTAATCAACCCTCAGACTGTGTCTACATGATAATACTGTCAGTCAGCTTGTCCAGCAGGTTAATTGAAATAGTTTGAGAAAGTGTCTCGAATGTTTTCTTCCTCGTTAAACAAATCAACAACAAAATCGTCATCGCTACTACAGCTTGTAGAGATATACATTTTCTTTTTTCACTCTGCTCATTAGAGCACTTGCTTGCTTGTCTTCCATATTGCGGTTCCATGGTGGTTTTACAAAAACCTACAGTACCAGGGTAAAATTGCTTGTCGATTGGTGCCACCTATTGTAAAGGCGTGAATGCATTAATGGCGAACATTCGCCTTGCTTTTAATGTGAAAGGGCCATTCGGTGGCAATTAGTTTAGGATTACCGCGTCACCTCTGGTGTGCAAAGGCCTTCGCTAGCTATGACACTGATCAGTCAGGGTGCATGCGGGCCGGCGAGCTTGATCTAAATGAAAGTTCTGATCCTCTGTGTTCTATGTTATCTGTGCTCCAGCCCTGAGGACTTGAACTGATCCTTTCTACAGCCCCCACACACCTCTGCTCCACTTCATATGTCCACTGTACACACAAAAATACACACAGGGCCTCGAAACACACTTGCTCTATTAAGGCGCGTGTATTTTTTCTTTCCTTTACCATTGCTGCTTGTCAGATTGCGCAATATGGTTTCAAAAGACATCTTGGGTAAAAGCCAAGGCAGACTTTGTACTTTGTGCAGCCTTTTATGTCAGAATGCACAATATAGACCTTAGGATTTTGGTCATGATTGACAGCGTTGATTGGGAATTGTACAATCAATCTGTGTTAACATGTTCTGACATCCTCATGGTCATGTGACAAAACCCAAGCACACCCTTGCACTAATGTTGACAATATTTTCCTGGAAAAGACAACAAGTTGAAGTGGCTGGATTGAGTAGTGGCTGGGCAAAATAATTTTTGGACTGCTCATTCTGCAAAGCAAACTTGAGGTAATTTTGATAGTATGTTCAAAAAGTCAGCATTAAATAACTAAATATTTATGTTGCATATTATAAAGACCAGCTAGTATTACAATTTTTAACTGAATGTCTCTCACTCTCTCTCTCTGACATATGTCATCAATTGCTGTGCTTTTATTGGTTTATTAGACAGCAGTCGTAGGTGCAGTTACACTGCAGGACTGCGAACCAGTATCAGAACCTCATTGAAGGCTAGTACTTGTCGCAAAGGCAAAATAATCACCCATCTTTGTGATCCAAGACCCTAAATGATGTCTGTAAAAAGTCTGAAAAGTCTGTGTTAGAAGAAAAAGAAGGCCAAAAAAGTTTCATGAAGACTACAAACTCCTGCCTGACTCTCTCCGAGTGTGCACGTGCATGAGAGGGGGGACAAAAATTGCAGGCATAAACACAGAAGAGAACAGAATAATTTCACAGAAGGGAAATTGGTAAGAGGCCAAGGCTTTTGGTCACCAAAATGAAAGGCATCAGCGATTTTCCATGTATGCACACCTGTACCGAATGTGCTCATGTGATTGTCATTTAATGAGCTGATCTGAAAATGAAAGCAATTACTGACAGTTTATGTAAGAAATGCATCATTATCAGGACCACAAGTTTCAGCAGAAGTTTTTTTACACTTGATGTTCTTCATTGTAAAAATATATCAGTTAATTTTAAGAGTAAGCTTGCTGGTGAAGCATCATCGTGTCAATCTAAGCAAGAGCTGGTGTGGTTATCCGATAAATTTACACATGTGGCCAATGTTTAAATATTTTTTTTTTTTATCCCTTTTCTTCCCAATTTGACATGCCCAATTCCCAGTGCACTCTAATTCCTCATGGTGGCACAATGACTCACCTCAATCTGGGTGGTTGGAGGACAAATCTCAGTTGCCTCCGCTTCTGTGACAGTCAGCCCGCACACCTTATCATGTGGCTTGCTGAGCGCGTTACAGCGGAGACCTAGCGTGTGTGGAGGCTCACGCTATTCACCGCGCAATCCATGCACAACTCACCACGTGCCCCACCAAGAGCGAAGACCACCTTATCGCAACCATAAGGAAGGTAACCCACATGACTCTACCATCCCTAGCAAACGGTCCAACTGGTTGCTTTGAAAGACTGGCTGGAGTCACTCAGCACACCCTGGATTCGAACTCGTGATTCCAGGGGTGGTAGTCAGCGTCTTTGCTTGCTGAGCTACCCAGGCCCCTATGTGGCCAACGTTTTTGACACAAAAATGACAAATTACTGAAAGAAACTTGTGTTGGTAGTGAAAGCTGGTAGTTTTACTCCATAAAAAATGCTCTCTAGAACAACATACTTTGGAAAACGATGATATTAGGGAACCGGAAAATTAAGTTTTCAAACAAATATATATTAGTGTGGACGTGGCCTAAGAATAACATGTGGACGTGGCATAATTATTCTGTATAACTTTGGAAAGTTGAAGATTTTGCATCAGAAGTGCACCTAAGATATCTTAAAATGCTGCCTACATAGGAAGCTCACTAGGTTTTGGTAAAAAGGTTTTATTGGTTTTGGTATTTTACTTGAAAACTGTGCTGAAATTGTAAAACATCATCATCAGTTCTAAATGGGATTTCAAATGGTGTTGGTCGATGTGTGTAGCAAGCATCCATGCTGAGACACAGAGCCAGAAGCTGTGTCATCAGAGCCAGCAGTGGAAGCAAGACTTCTCCACCCTTATTTTGAGGCAAAACAAACACCATCCTGCTATTGTTTCTTTCATCCGAGCACATCTTTTGCTCCCCAGCTGAAGGAACACAGTGTTCCGTGACTCACTGGAATGTGAACGGGAGCAGAAATGGCAGATTTACTCAGCAGTGCACGTCTAGAGGTTACAGATAAATTTATTGCAGAATAAATCTATTGCAGGCATGGATTCACTGAACTGAAGGATGGGAGGATGTGCAAAGGAAGCAGACTGAAAGACTGGATTACTGAGAAATAGCTGAATTAGGTCAATATTTTATTTTTAGGTTGAGAATTTCAGGGCATCCCACCAACTAACCTGCATTATATTTAAAGGCAAACTATATTGTGTAAAGGTATGTGTAAGCTTACCTGATGATTAAGGGCATGAAGGGAGCTAAGCCCAGAGGGGAGGATGAACCATCCATAGGAGACGGGTAGAGACGTCCTAAAACCAACAACAACAAGAAAAGACTGGGGTGCAGTTTGACTTGCCCTGAATCACTGAAAAAGAAAGAGAGAAATACATACAAGAGCTAAGTCACAGGTTACATTCAAAGCACCTGACTGCTGACTTATCCAACATACTTGTCTTAATACTGACTAAACTAATTAACACAACTTCCTTAACTAAATAATTGCCTGACAGACAACTTGCATAACTTACTTGACTTGCCAACTTACTCAGCATACACGGTTTACTGTACTTCCTCAACCAACCAACCAACAAACCAACCAACATGACTCACATGCCAAACTTATTAAACTTACTTATTACTAGCATAACATACTTACCTAACTTACTGACTAATTTAACATAACTTCCTGAACTTGCATCCTTGACTTACTTCCTTAACTATAAATAGCATAACTTCCTAACTTCTTAAACCAACATAACTTTCTTTAACTTATCTAACAAATAACTTACTAAACACATTTACTTAACTAGCTCAAATTGCTGACTAACAGATACAGCTATGAGAATGAGGCTGGGATCAAGGTCTGTTACAAACTGCCCCAACTTATGACTAGCACAACATACTTAACCTTAATGACAAATTTAACACAACTTCTTTAACTTACTTCCTAAACTAGCATAACTTTCTTTAACTTATCAAACGCAACTAACTAGCTACACTAATTTAATTAAATAGCTTAACTTACTGACTGACAGGTATAGATATGAGAACAGGGCTGGGATCAAGGTACATGACAAACATTAAAAACTTCCTTAACTTACTTATGACTAGTATAGCATACTTAACTACCTTACTGACTAATTTAACAAAATGTCCTGAACTTGCTTCCTTGACTTACTTCCTTAACTATTAACTAACTATTAGCTCTTGTTGGGCACTTCTCACGCACTTTGGAAATTTCAAGCATTGTATAGCCTTCATTCCTCAAAACAATGATTGACTGATGAGTTTCTAGAGAAAGCTGTTTCTTTTTTGCCATTTTTGACCTAATATTGACCTTCAGACATGCCAGTCTATTGCATACTGTGGCAACCAAAAACAAACACAAAGACAATGTTAAGCTTCATTTAACAAACCAAATAGCTTTCAACTATGTTTGATAAAATGGCAAGTGATTTTCTAGTACCAAATTATCAATTTAGCATGATTACCCAAGGATAAGGTGTTGAAGTGATGGCTGCTGGAAATGGGGCCTGTCTAGATTTGATCAAAAATGACTTTTTTTTTCAAATAGTGATGGTGCTGTTCTTTACATCAGTAATGTCCTGACTATACTTTGTGATCAGCTGAATGCCACTTTAGTGAATTAAAGTACCAATTTCCTTATGAGACAGCAAAATCTGTACATTTTTCCAAACTTCTGGCCGCCAGTGTAGTTATGAGAACAAGGCTAGGATCAAGGTCTGTTGCAAACTGCCCCAACTTACTTATGACTAGCACAACATACTTAAACAACTTAATGACAAATTAAACACAACTTCTTTAACTTACTTCCTTGACTTTCTTCTTTAATTATTAATTAATATAACTTCCTTAAGTTACTTCCTAAACAAACATAACTTTCACTAACTTATCTTACACAATTATTTTACTACATGTTAATTTACTTACTACTAGCTTAACTTACTGACTAACAGATATAGATATAAAAAAAGGGCTGTGATCAATGTACAATGGGCTGAAGGATTCAGAATCAGCTATCAGCCACATAAAACTTCAATGTAAGACATGCACATATACACATGGTCATCATTAAAAAAAAACAACAGCCCTTCTATTCCCTTCTCTCTCTTTGCATATCTGCACAGGGCTGTTCTTTTTCTGAGAGCACAGCGGAAAGAGAGGACTTTTGCCAGAGCAGACACCAACAAAAAAAAAAAACAAAAAAAAAAAACAGACACACACAAATGTTAATGACTCATAACTTTCTATTACTCGCAGAGGGCCAAAATCTGTTCTGTTCTCTATAGGCCGTGAGGTTTCCATGGTGCAGCTGCCAGCTGTGGATACGCTTGTCATTATTACATCAAACATGGCCGATCTCCCCACCAAAGCCGTCCCAGGAGCCTGAAGACCCCGAGCCAAAGAACAGGAAATGCTATTTCGCTAATCAGGGCCCGGGTAATGTGTTTAGAGTCTGATTTCAGTCAGGCACAGTGCAGGACAGCCAAGACCCTGAGATCATCTCCAAAAATTGAAACGTGTTAACCTCACACACATTCAAAAGAAAATGCTGGAAGGAGTAATGCAACTTACTTCCTTGACTAACGTCATCAACTTACCAACCAACAAAACATAACACAACTAACATAACTTATTTTACAAGCTAACTTAACTAACTTTCTCAACTTAGCTCCTTGAGATACTTCCTTAATGACCATATTAAATGTAAACCTGACTAACATAACTTACTTAACTTGCTGACTAATTTAACCAACTTCTGCGACTTACTTCCTTGAGATATTAACTAACATAATAAACTTAACTAACAAACTTCTTTAAATTACTTCACTAACATAACTTACTTTACTAGCAAAACTAACTTAATGACTAATTTAACACAACTTCCTATACTTAGTTTTTTGAGATATTTCATGAACTAACATAATAAACTTAACGTAACTTCCTTAACTTGCTTCCAAAACTTGCATAAATTCTTTTGACTTATCTAACATAACTAATGTAGTAAACTAATTTACGTTTCTTAACGTATTGACCGACGAATATGATAACAGGGCTAAATTTAATGGACATTCAAGAGAAAACAATGGAAGAGGGAGTGAAAGAGATGACCAATATATAGTTAGTAAAAAAATAAATAAATAAATAAAAAGACTGGAAGCCAATGTGAGATTAGCAAAGTGCGTGAGCTGGAACAAAGAGAGAGTTCAGTCCTGGCTCCACTTGCCTCAGTCTTTTCATCTCATTTCATCTCTGGTGCATGTCCAACTGAACCCTCTCAGTACTCATTTCCCATGTTAAATGTTCAAAATGTTTATAAAACCACTATGCAATCGTTCAGGCCAAGGAAAATTATTAATGACGATTTTGTTTGAGGACACTCTCACATGCTCTGCTCCGAAACCTAGTGAGCTGCCTGCTATTCATACTGAACGCGTTCTTGGACTTAAAAATGTCAGACGCAGTGCAATGAATAGAACAGAACGCAGGTGTCTCAAAGATTTTTCACATCTGAGACGTCAATCTGCGAATCTTATCACGTGGCTTACTGAGGCTTGTTGAGCGTGTTACCGTGGAGATGTAACGCGAGTGGAGGCTTCACGCTATTCTCTGCGGCATCCACGCACAACTCACCACGGGCCCCACCGAGAGTGAAAAACCACACTATAGCGACCACGAGGAGGTTAACCCAATGTGACTCTACCCACCCTAGCAACCAGGCCAATTGGTTGCTAAGAAAGCCTGACGGGAGTCATTCAGCACGCCATGGATTCGAACTCGCAACTCCAGATGTAGTAGTCAGCATCTTTACTTGTTGAGCTACCCAGGTCCGACGACAATGTGATCTTCATGTTGTCTATTTTTTCTTTTTTTTAGCTCCAAACATGCTTAAAAACATTTATTTTGAAGGGTGGTCCAATTAATGTGCATGCACATTCTAGAGTAAACAAACTCTACCAAAAAGGCGAATGGCTTTTTTAACTGAAAGGTTGGACTTCCATTTCTACAGCCGGCATATTGACTGGTACAATTTCTCCCATTCATACTTCTACAAGTGGTCTGCAAGGGAGACTCGATCAACAATTTATTTCAACAGAGTTGGGTATAAGCAATATAATTCCTAAAAATGGTGCCTACGTAGGTAGCTTGCTAGGGTTTGGAACATAACCTAAGAATTATGGTTTAGTTAGTGGACACGGTGCTCATAAAATCTTATCATGAACCACTTTACATATTGCAGAGGGTCAAACCATATTCCAGCAAGCCCACATGCTTAATGCAGCCTGCATCCAGATAAACGTAATGCTCTGGACTGAACTTCAATAGGAATCACTTCTTGATCATGATAAATGGCGTAATTTTACCCTGCTCTCCCGCCAGATAACCCATGATGATCCTTTCTCATTTGGTAAAGGTGGGTGGCACGAGGACATTGATGATTTTTCAACCTTTTCAAAGTTCTCTCTACTCTTATTTATATGTGAAATGATTTATCGGCCATATAAAATATGAGCGTTGTGGAGTCTGACTGGCTTGGCAAGCAGAACACTGAGAGACTAGGCCGTGGGAAAGAGTCAGACCTTTCTAAGCAAAAAGAAGAGAACAGCAGACTAAAAACGCATTAGAATAATTTGATACATATTAAGATAATATTGGCTCAAGGGCCTCTTTCGCAATGTGTGTGCTATTTGGAAGACTGTGGCGAAATTAAATGAGGGAGATAAGAGAGTAACATGTTTTCACAGTCTCTGAAGAGCGTGGTCTGGATCCAACATGGCCATCACTCCCACACACAGTTTCCTTATCTGAGGTATCTGAGCTAGGAATCTGTCCATAAGTATGTTCAGGCGTGCCTAATAGGTCTAAAGAGGTTTGATGAGCCACTTAAACAAGCTTAAATAAGGGCCCCAGAGAAATTAAAGCAGGGTGAGAAGAACTGGGTCCATTTAGCGAATGCTGGAACACTTCAACTGTTAAACAACATCCGACACAAATTGCAGCCACATTGCGGGGTTCCTGTGATGATATTAGAGGAACAAAGCGTGCAACACGCATGCACAAGTGCATGCATGTTCTCACCTGTTGACTGAAGCTGCAGCTTCCTGTAGCTGACTGAGGAGGAAAGGATAGAGGGTGGGAAAACGAGTAAAAAACTCTCTGCCTGTCATCCTGTCAAGAGAAAAGAGAGAAACAGACAAAGACATTGCGTAATCAGTTGAGTGTGCCCACATCTGTCACAAATAACAAATAAATTATATTATTCTTACATAAACAGGAAACAAGTGTTGATATGCTGCAAAACTCCTATTGTAATCAGTATCTTGGTTTCCATTAAAAATATCTAAACATCCCAATATCAAGTTCTGTCATTATCCACTCACTCACATTTATTGTTCCAAACAACATGCTTTTCTTTCTTTGGTGAAACTCAAATAAAACATTTAACAGAATGTTGATGAGCATTGAAACTTTGTTTCGTCTCGCCAAGTTTGATGTCAAACGACACTGGTTTTCGAGTGTTTCGTCACCAACACAATTCATTTGAAAGTCTTGAACTGAATGCAAGCACGAATGCTTTTTGAAAGCGAAGGCGAAGGGCAAGATTTTTAATGACTTAAACTTGACAACTAAATCAGGTCATATGGAATACTTTTATGCTATTTTCATGGTGCTTTTTGTCTTTTTAAAAGCTTGACAGCAGAAAAGAGCTGCTTAGTCATTGTGCAGAGTTAGCGGCCGTTCAGACCAAATGCCTTTTTGCACAAAAAAAAAGCAGCTAGATTTAGCAAAACGCATCTAACAGAATGCAGGAGTTATGAGACGCATTGACATTCCTTTAAACCTGACACTGTGTCCTAACCAGCTACAACAGCGGCACTTGACGAGCGACAGACAGATTTCTTGTTGCTGGAATCTTATCACATTACGTCAGGTTTGGATATGGTGTAACACAGTGTCTAAAAAAACTAGGTGCTTCTGTGTGAGAAGCTGAAAAAACAGCTTGACTTGGCGCAACATTCAAAGACATCCATGTTTAAATGAAAAACAGTTGAAAAACAGTGCGAAAGGATGCAAAACGTGTTCGCTGTGAACAGACCCTTAGTCCTTTTATGTTTCATGGAAAAAAGTCAAATGGGTTTGGAATGACGTGAGGATGAGTAAATAAAAAAAATAAAAAAACACAATAGATTTCAATCATGTTGTTGTTGGCATGTTACTAAGCTAACTATGTGATAGTCTTATAAGCATAACAATAAAATATAGCTGCAAGCAGCGATGATGGGCCCAAGCACCATGGGTCCATTTCCACCCAGTGGCTTTCGGAAAACAATGCATGATGGACATGCATTTGGTCAAGTAAACAAGACAGACACCTTGTCTTACCTTCTGCTCAGACATAATGGTTAACAACTTTGATGTGTGTGGCAAATGGTTGGGAACCGAGAACCGGTTCTTGTCCATTCTTTAAAAAATACCGGAATCGTATGATCTTCGTGACTTTCGGTTCTGTAAACGGTTCTCCAGTGTGCACATTTCTGCCGATGTGACTGGAACACCGTCCTCATATACTCTGACAGTGTTTCCAGCAGCACATCTCTGCCCTCTTCTGACTCTACAGCGTAAAAACACACAGTTCCACCAGTGTATTTAATTCCCAATCGAATGAGTCTCGATCCAGCTTTTTTTACCGCGCAAAACATATGCGCTTCCGTGACAGTTCGATTCCCAAAATAATTATTCAAAGGAGCCAGTTCTTTTGAATCAACAGCGCAAAACATATGGTGCTTCCAGTATACATGTAATCTTATACTGATGTGCAAGTTATGAATATCCATCTCTAAATTAAATAAGAACTGCTGAAGACTCACAAGCCAAGTACAACATTTGGCTACAAAACACAGTCTAAACTGTCTCTGGAATTATTACTGTTTATTTAATGATGACCTATGTCTCTATAAAAATCAAGCAGTGTAGCTACTGACTGGTTGTTCATATGACAATGTATAATTAAAGATTAAAGATAATTAAATACACCCGAATACACTACATCATCATAGAATTTGATCCATTGCCATGACAACACTTTTCAAGATATCAAGAATCCCTGGGAAAACAATTTTACATCAGCGGTGTCTTGACATTATTTTGAAGCGATTATGATCAATGTAAGAGGACTATTTCAAAGTCTGTTGTAAGTGCCACACTTCCTATTTCCAGTTGGTGGTTCTATGACCATGACCCACAGTAGCCAAATGCATGTGATCAGCCCCCATTACCAAGCATACAGCTCAATTTTTTATCTAAATCACACAATACATGCAGAAGATATGAAACACTTCCTGTTTCCTATTTTTTGCCATTAATTTATTGCCTTACCATGGCAACACTGTCCGAAATATCAAAAATCAGTTTGCAATTTAGCACCTTCAATGTCTTGGCATAATGTTGCCTATATTTGGCGACAGTCACATGAATACCCAAGGAATAAAAAATGGCCGACTGCCTGTTGGGCGGAGCTAATAACTGAGTATGAAAGTTGTTCGGCTTGATGAGAACTATATATGTACCAAGTTCGGTGACTGTAGGTGAAAATGGGGGAGATACAGAGCCCCCTTTACATGCCCATTTTCAAGGGGGTGTTACAGAGCCCCCCTGCATGCACGCCCCCCCAAAAAAATTTGCCCAGCCCTAATAGCCGATGACTCTGATATGTGTGCAAAATGTCATGAAATTTTAAGCATGCTAAGTGCCTCAAAAACACCCAAATATAGGAAGAAAGGAATAATAACAATGAATGTGTTGCCATGGCAACAGTATTTAAGATATCAAATATCCCTTTACAAATTTACATCAACAGTATCTTGACATTATTCTAAAGAATTTTGAAGCAATTCAAGTAAACACAAGAGGGCTATTTCAAAGCCTGTTTAGAGACATCCTTCCTGCTGCCAGTTGGTGGCGCTATGACCATGACCCATAACAGCTGCATCAATGTGATCAGCCCTCATTACCAAACATACAGCTGAATTTAACATAGCATAAATTCATAGCATACGACTGCTATGTTGATCGGAACTGCACCCAAGAATTTCACACACCACTGCACTTGTGTATATGGCTGTGTGACAATAAATGTGATTTGATTTTATTTTATTTGAATTTTCACCAAAATTACACAATGCACACAGAAGATATGACACTTCCTGTTTTCAATTTTTCAGCATAAATGTATTGCTTCGCCATGGCGACACCGTTCAAAATATCAAAAATTTGTTCACAATTTAGCAACTTCAATGTCTTGGCATAATATTGCCTTAATTTGGTGACAATCACATGAATCCCCTAGGAGAAGTATTCAAAAGTTCAGGGCCTGCAATTTTCAAAAAATGCACATTCAACCCAAAATGACTTCCTGTTGGGCGGAGCTAATGACTATAATTTTGAAAGTTGTTCGGCTTGATGAGAACAATACATGTAGCAAGGTTGGTGACCGTAGAAGAAACTGACCCCACCACTTTGGTCAAAAGGTTGTGCTACAGATCTCCCAGGCCACGCCCATGTGTTAACTTTTGCTCAAGCATAATGGTCAACAACTCTGATGTGTGTGCAAAATATCATGAAAATTCGAGCATGCCAAGTACCTCAAAAACATGTGAATATACATAAAAAAGAATAATGACATTTAATTTATTATTGCCATGGCAACACTTTTTAACATATCAAGAATCCCTTCAGAATTTTAAATCTGTACTGTCTTGACATTATTCTAAAAAGATTTGAAGCAATTCAGGTAAACATAAGAGGGATATTTCAAAGTCTGTTTAAAGTGCCACACTTCCTTCCACCAGATGGTGGCTCTACGACCGTGACCCACAATAGCCACATCAATGTGATCAGCCCTGCAAGGCCAAACATACGGCTCCATTTTAATGTAAATCACACGATGCACACAGAAGATATGAGACACATCTTGTATTGCATTTCTTTATGTTAATTTATTGTGTCGCCATGGCAACACTGTTCAATATCAAAAATCCGTTTGCAATTTAGCATCATCAATGTCTTGGCATGATGTTGCCCACATTTGGTACCTGTAACATGAATCCCCTAGGAGGAGTATTTAAAATTCCAGAGCATAAATTTTTCAAACAATCCAGACTTCCTGTTGGACGGAACTTATGACTGTCAGAGCGAAAGTTGTCCGGCTTGGTGAGATCTATATATGCACCAATTCTGGTGACTGTAAGTGAAAATGGGGGTGCTACAGAGTCCCCCATACATGCCCATTTTCAAGGGGGTGCCGAAAAGAAGAATCCTTAGAAGTACAAACATAAACTACCCCGTAGGGGAAAAAGGTAATCCAGGCTGGGGCAGAGGAATGGGGAAAAGGACTGACCGGACCAAAACAGGAACCAGGGAATGTACATAAACATGAACAAACTGGAAACAGCCAACAGACAAGACCGACTGGAACATACAAGACGAACTGGCACTGGACAGCACACACGAGGAGACTAAAGTAGGGAGACAAATCAACAGCTTACAAACAGGGCAGGTGAAACAGATAAACTAATAATGGGCAAACAAGGAGGCGGGTTATGATGCCAGACAGAGAGACATGCGGCGATACAGAAACAAAACAAAGCCACGTGCCCTTACCAGACAACAAAACACTCGAATGGCATAAGCGCACATCGCCAAGACAATGAGGCAATATACGCTCATGCCAACCGACAGAACAGACGAGAGAATGTGTAGCAATGCCAAACAAAGTGATGCCACACATTACCACACTAAACAAAGCCTGAGTGAACAGGCGACAAAATGAGACAGGACACCTGTGCGAAAGTTCGGCCACAAACACACCCGACACCTCAGACCCGAAGTGACCAAACCTCAGCACAACGTGAAGACAGCTTGCGACCCGGATGCGCAGCGCAAAGTGAGCGCAACGCGTGATCGCGATCACAAGAGACAGAACAGATTATTTATGCGAGTGCTTCCTGCCAAGGTGACAAGCGCAATGCACTCACACCAGTACAAGACATGACATGGAACATGAGTGCCCGGATCCCGATACCATGCTCCGGACATAAGACACGAGACCGACTGAAGAGCACACGGCAGGGAAATACAAACCCGAAGCTGTGCGCTCAAACAAAAACAGACAGAACATGGAGCATGTGTGTCTGGATCCTAACACAGACCAAAACCAAACCAGACAAGGGAGTTAGAATCCAGACACCATGCTCTAGACAAGAAACAAGACAGACCGAAGAGCGCATGGCAGGGAAATCAACCGAAACTGTGCGCTCACACAAAGACAGACATGGGACGATGCCACGGTCTTGTAACACAAAAACCCAGACTGACAGAGTGACAGGACAGTGACAGCAATAAGTTTTGCGTGCCCCCGCAATAGTTTTACATTCCATTGCAATAAGTTTTGCTTTACCTTGCAATAAAATAACCATTGTTTTACTACAGTAACCATAATATTCATAGTGAAACCATAGTGATAAAACAGGAAAACAAAAACTATGGTAATAAAAATCATAATTTTGTGGTTATAATGGTTTAAATATACAATTATCATAGTTTAACTATGGTTTTACTATAATAATATTATAGACTGTAGTAATGGCAGAAATAATTTTTCTATAGCAATATTGTAGTAACCATGACTGTTATAGGCTTAACATTTTTTTTTTGGCAGAAACTAAGGTTTTACTATAGTAATACTGAAGTAACTATGAAAAGTTAGTTAAGCAACCAATTTTTGGCAGAAATCATGGTTTTAAAACAATATACTGTATCCAAATAGTAACCATGGTTTTACTGTAGATTAACCATGGTAATTCTTGTGGTTACTTTGGTTTTAATAATATATAATAGCCACAAAATTATTATTTTTAGTACCACAGTTTTCATTTTCCTGTATTATTAAAGTTTTTACTACAAATATCAAGGTTAAAATATGGTTACTATAGTAAAACCATGGTAAATTTATTGCGAAGGAATGCAAAACTATTGTGAGGGCATGCAAAACAATTTCAGAGAAAACAGTTCCCGCCCTGTCCTCTAAGGGGCTCTGCATTATACTCTATTGTCATTTTAGGATAAAACTATTTGAGTCAAATTAGAGGCATAAAAACAGAAAAAACATTTTCAGTTAAATTCAAATGTATTTGTAAAGCACTTCTTAAACAGCATTAACTACTGCCTTACAAAACCCACTGAAGGAGCTAAAGGCAACAATGGCAAGAAATTAGGGCTGTTTATAGAATAAAACATACATAGATTAATTTCATGATTTCCAAGTCTTTAGAAAGCAGAATAAAACCATTATAATATCAAATTCAGTAAATGTTATTATTATTCATTTTGTATTTATTTTGGATAGACACTAAAACGTACAATAAGGATGTCTGAAAGCATCTAAGCATCTTATTTTTATTTTATTTTTTTTATTTATTTACAAATTTACAGCTTTGGAAATGTAAAATATTGACAAATCCATGAAAAATATATTTGAATACATAAATATATAATAAATACATTTGTAATTTTGTACTGTGTTATTGATATTTTAGATCCCGTCACACTACCACAACCTCTAAACATAACCACTTTTCAACAATATAAAAACATGTAACAAGTAGATTAATGTAGTGACAATTTTTGTTACAATATATTAATATATATATATATATATTACAGCCGCTTTGTGTGAGGTGGGAAGTGGAATTTCAATTATTAATCACTGTAAATCTTCTCCTGATCCACACCGTAACAGCGCTTAATCTCAGTTTTTCACAATTCCTGACATTTAGTAGTAAAAAATATTCCTTGTCTTAGGTCAGTTAGGATCTCTATTTTTAGAATGTGAAATGTCAGAATAATAGGAGAGAGAATTATTTATTTTAACTTTTATTTCTTCTATCACATTCCCAGTGGGTCAGAAGTTTACATACATTTTGTTAGTATTTGGTAGAATTGCCTTTAAATGGTTTAACTTGGGTCAAACATTTTGGGTAGCCTTCCACAAGCTTCTCACAATAAGTTGCTGGAATTTTGGCCCATTCCTCCAGACAGAACTGGTGTAACTGAGTCAGGTTTGTAGGCCTCCTTGCTCGCACACACTTTTTCATTTTCTATCAGACTGAGGTCAGGGCTTTGTGATGGCCACTCCAATACCTTGACTTTGTTGTCCTTAAGCCATTTTGCTACAACTTTGGAGGTATGCTTGGGGTCATTGTCCATTTGGAAGACCCATTTACGACCTAGCTTTAACTTCCTGGCTTATGTCTTGAGCTGTTGCTTCAATATATCTACATCATTTTCCTTCCTCGTGATGCCATCTATTTTGTGAAGTTCACTAGTCCCTCCTGCAGCAAAGCACCCCCACAACATGATTGGACAGGCCACAACCATGCTTCACAGTTGGGATGGTATTCCTAGGCTTGCAAGCCTCACCCTCAAATGTAATCCTTCAAACATAACGATGGCCAAACAGTTCCATTTTTGTTTCATCAGACCAGAGGACATTTCTCCAAAAAGTAAGATCTTTGTCCCCATGTGCACTTGCAAACTGTAGTCTGGCTTTTTTATGGAGGTTTTGGAGCAGTGGCTTCTTCCTTGCTGAGCAGCCTTTCAGTTTATGTCGATATAGGACTCGTTTTACTGTGGATATAGATGCTAGTCTACCTGTTTCCTCCAGCATCTTCACAAGGTCCTTTGCTGTTGTTCTGGGATTGATTTGCACTTTTCGCACCAAACTACATTCATCTCTAGGAGACAGAATGTGTCTCCTTCCTGAGCGGTATGATGGCTGCATGGTCCCATGGTGTTTATACTTGCATACTATTGTTTGTACAGATGAACATGGCACCTTTAGGTGTTTGGAATTCGCTTCCAAGGATGAACCAGACATGTGGAGGTCCACATTTTTTTTTTCTGAGGTCTTGGCTGATGTCTTTTGATTTTCCCATGATGTCAAGCAAAGAGGGACTGAGTTTGAAGGTAGGCCTTAAAATACATCCACAGTACACCTCCAATTGACTCCAGTTAGCTAATTAGCCTACCAGAAGATAATTGGCTAATTGCCTAAAGGCTTGACATCATTTTCTGGAATTTTCCAAGCTGCTTAAAGGCACAGTTAACTTAGTGAATGTAAACTTCTGACCCACTGGAATTGTGATATAGTCAATTAAAAGTGAAACAATCTGTCTGTAAACAATTGATGGAAAAATTACTCGTGTCATGCACAAAGTTGATGTCCTAAACGACTTGAAAAACTATAGTCTGCTATTATGAAATCTGTGGAGTGGTTAAAAAATTTGTTTTAATGACTTCAACCTAAGTGTATGTAAATTTATGACTTCAACTGTACATTGCTGAATATGGCAGTCGCAAACGTTCACGAGACACTTGAGAGCCAATGAGCATTTGACATCACTACCGTAAAACTATTGGTCGTAATACTTCTTGAATTTTGAAAATGAAACCAACGTGGGTTGACGGTTACGCTGGCGCTATGGAGATTGTTGAATAAAAGGCTTGAATTTGGGTCTGTTCTTCACAAAAAGCAAACTGATGATTTGGACCATAGCTAACAAATTTATGGATTAAATTTTATGGATTATTATTATTCTTTTTTGCATATTCTGAAAACTCCTTTTGTTTCCCATTGCAAACATAAATAAAATTAAATGCTTAATAAATGATTTAAGGATTACAAAGTTTTTATTCATTTTTAACATTTTAAAGTGTAGTCTTGGTTAAAGTGATATAATCCATTAAAACGTTGTATAGGGCAGCAGAAATCACACAGAACTGAATTAAACCATTAAAATGTCATATTATGTCAACTGCGTTAAATAAATGTGATGGCATTTAACTAATCTCACTGATTATAAATGTAATTAACTGATTAATTCAATGAATTCAATATTAATCAATTCAAACAGTTCATGTAAACATTTGTACGTTTCTATAGCTGTTAATACGTAAAATTATGATGTTTAGATGCTGTCAATACGTCAGTATTGTACGTTTCGGTGTCTATGCAAATGTAAGAGAATGTACGTTTGCTAGACCCAAACTTTACATAAGAATACATACAAATTCTCATGAGATCACATTGGAGAGACAGCGAGAGAGAAGAGAAAGCAGGAGAAAGACTGCAACCTTTAAAAGGTCTGGTTTGTAAACCACTTCCGAAAGTCTGAGCTCTTTACAGCTCAATAAAGCTCTCATTAGCTCAACCTCAGATGGTGTGCTGCGGGGACAGGGCCCCTGTTTGTTTATTCCTTAGAAAGCGGCCTGGCTGGAAAACAACATGGGAAACACATTCCAAGACAAATGTGTATGTGTTAAAAGGAATAATTGACCCAAAATTGAAAATTATGTCATCATTCACTCACCCTCATGTTTTCTTATGTGTAACACAAAAAGGAGAAGTAAGGTAGAATGGCAATTTCACTCACTATTCGCTTTCATTGTACTGAAAAAAGATGCTATGAAAGTGAATTGTGAATGAGACCAGCATACAAGCTTTTGTTCCCCACTGAAGAAAGTCATATAAGTTTCGAAGAACATGAGGGTGAGTAAATTATGACATAATTTTCATTCCTGGGTAAACTGTTCCTTTAAAAAAGCGAAAGACAGACAGCGGACATGTATATGTGTGTGACACATAAACGTATCTTTATTTAACTAAGACTCTGTTTAAGATAGACCTTCTAATTAAACACTTTTTCTTCGTGTCTTACTGAAACAGCCCATACAGGGCTAACTTTAGCTCAAGAGCCAATATTTCATCCAATATTACATTTGTCACCCGGCCACATGCTCTATGCTAACAACAACAACAGACACACACACACACACACACACAAACACAAACACACAAACACAAGCTCTGACGTGGGCAAATTTGGTTAGAGTAAATCATGATAAAATCTAGCATTCTTTTGGTATGGATTAGTGTCATCCTGACAAAAAAGAAAAGAAAATCCATGTCCATAAATACAGTTTGTTGAGCTATAACCACAGTTCATTTGTATAAATATTTACATTCACAAATACAGTGGGGTTCATAATCCTGAGCCAACTAGTGACTATGTTGCATTTTCGTAATTTAATAGTTTGTTTTCTTCATTACAAATTATTTTATCAGCATAACAATTTGAGTGAAAAGTTGACAGTGAAAAATGTATATGAATTCCAGAATGTATGTATGTACTATACATCCAGTATGTGTGTGTATGTGTGTGTATATATATATATATATATATATATATATATATATATATAGCAATACCACATGAGCAAGAGTGCGATATGGCCCTATATCAGCACTGCTGTGAAAACAGCACCATCACTATTTGAAAGTCATTTTTGATCAAATCTAGACAGGCCCCATTTGCAGAAGCCATCACTCCAACACCTTATCCTTGGGTAATCATGCTAAATTGCTAATTTGGTACTAGAAAATCACATGCCATAATATCAAACACAGTTGAAAGCTATTTGGTTCGTTAAATGAAGCTTAACATTATCTTTGTGTTTATTTTTGAGTTGCCACAGTATGCAATAGACTGGCATGGTCAATATTAGGTCAAAAATGGCAAAAAAGAAACAGCTTTCTCTAGAAACTCATCAGTCAATCATTGTTTTGAGGAATGAAGGCTATAAAATGCTTGAAACTGCCAAAAAACTGAAGATTTCATACAAAGGTGTACACTACAGTCTTCAAAGACAAAGGACAACTGGCTCTAACAAGGACAGAAAGAGATGTGGAATACCAGATGTACAACTAAACAAGAGGATAAGCACATCAGAGTCTCTAGTTTGAGAAATAGACACCTCACATGTCCTCAGCTGACAGCTTCATTGAATTCTACTCGCTCAACACCAGTTTCATGTACAACAGTAAAGAGAAGACTCAGGGGTGCAGACCTTATGGGAAGAATTGCAAAGAAAATGCTACTTTTGAAACAGAAAATCAAAAAGAAAAGATTAGAGTGGGCAAAGAAAAACAGACATTGGACAACAGATAATTGGAAAAGAGTGTTAAGGATCTTAACCCCATTGAGCTTTTGTGGGATCAGCTAGACTGTAAGGTGCGTGAGAAGTGCCCGACAAGACAGCCACATCTATGGCAAGTGCTACAGGAAGTGTGGGGTGAAATGTCACCTGAGTATCTGGACAAACTGACAGCAATGTCACAAATGTTCTTATTCGATAAGTGCAATAGAAAACGTTCTGACTCTTTAATATTAATTTTACATCTGAAGCTTTGTTTAAAATTGTCCACATTTACTTCCACAATTAAATTAAATTTTGAATATCAGATTTTCAATATAGATAAAACTGTATGCAAAAAGAGTTAGGAAAAAGAGTTACATGTGTGTGTGTGTGTAAGTAGGCGGGTTTGGGTGGTTTACGAGGACATATTTTTAGGTTACAAACTGGTAATTACAAGGGTATTTTGCTATAAATGTGGTTATGAGGACATTTCTAGTGTCCCCATAATTCAAATCACTTAAAAAAACAAAAAACAAAACAAAAAAAGTTTTTTGTGAGGGTTAGGTGTAGGGTTAGGGGATAGAATCTATAGTTCATACAGTATACAATGTCTATAGAGAATCCTCATAAGGATAGCCGCACCAACATGTGTGTGTATGTGTGTGCGTGCGTGCGCGTGTGTGTGTGCGTGTTTACAAGATCAGGTTGCACTAGACATTAAAACCACAAGCACTGACCACACGCTAGACTACAGTATTTCTTTAGCTAATTTGTTTATCTACTGAACAGTACAGTCAAAACGCAGGACATCAGAACAACAGGAAACAAACATATTTTTCGTATTTTGCATCAGCTGACCTTGATCAGCAAAGGAAGGTTTGAGGAGCAACAAACTATCTGTCTGTCCAATCTGATTCTGATGAAGCGAAAATGAATAAACAATGTTTTCAATTCAAAAGTGGCTAATCAAGCTATTACGAAGGCACACGTTTATAAAAGGTCAAATTAGTTAAAATTATGCAAGATGATATCAGAGGCGTTAGTTTTGTTTATGTGCTTAATTTACGCACTACTGAAATCATAATAGCACGTATAACAAAAAGTTATTATAACACTGATGAAGACTGATGTGTTTTGTTTATCCAGATGGATATCAAACATTTTGTTTTCATCTTGTTCAAACAGAGCAAAGAAATGAACCTTGTACATTTGGTTTTGTTTTGATCGTTATAATTGTTATAATGCTAAAATCCAGATCAATTCAAACATTTTTGCAAAATATTTGTCTTTGTTGTAGACTGTTTTATAGTTATGCAAAGCATCAAAACTAATGTCAAACACATGTTTGAACAGCAAAACCAACCCAACGCAAACATTTAAATTTACGCACACAAGAGCGCAGCTACTAACAAACACTAAGATTTGATAAACCAATGCCATTACAGGCTATAAAACTCTCTGGCTTTATTATTTAGGTATAGAGCCTGTAATAATTTGGTGTGTTTGTGTTCGAGTCTAAAAGGTCACAGTTACACACATCCCTTTTTTCTTCTCTATGACTTTGTTCTGAAAGGAAAACTAGCTTACAACTTACCGAATACTATGCAGTATACAATGTATACTGCCTAATATATAGTATGTGAAACAGAATGCATTGTTATCACATGAACAAACTGTTTTTGTGCATTTTAAGTCCAATTTTGTGTAAAATGTCTCGATTTTTGGCAGCTTGATCAAATGAGTCAACAGACATGTTAAAAATTGTGGCTGATATTATTTCCAGAACATTCATGACACTGGAAATGCAAGAACTGTGGGAATACAGTACTGCGTGCAGTGTACTCTATATACTTCATATATTTGCATATTATGCACAGTAAACATTCTCTATACTGCAGCAACAGTGAGTAGTATGGTAGTGTTATTCCGAACAGCCTTTGAGTGTGAAGACACAACTAAAGACTGCTTGTTGAAATGTTTTGCAAGTACTTATCAGCACATAAACACAACTCTTGCACACACAAACACTAACTTGCTGTGAACAGAAAAAACAAGTACGCAGAAATAAGACACGCAAGAACAAAGTGTGCAATTACTCACACATGCAAAAAAAAAACTAAAGCACACATGCCAATAAGAAATAATCCAGAACCATTCTAGAAAAAAAGGCTTGGAGAGATTGTGCAGATAAAGTGAAAGCAATTTAACAAAACAACATTAAGCAAAGGTTGAATGACTATGTGATTATGACACAGCTTTTTTGAGTTTTTTAGCAAATCCCAGGGTAATCTGCAAGTGAAATGCCACAGTCAGCTGACCTGTGACCACATGGGCTCTTTGAAGTGTGAGGTATTCCGATGCGCTGGCTTGTGTCATAATGGCACGCAATTAAGTCTAATCAGCACACCAATTAATCAAAACAAACCATGAGCTCATGAGTGAGCGATTATTGCATCTCAACGAGGCCAGAGCCACTCCTCTTTAGTCTTTCCTCACTGCAGCCATGACCTCTCTGTGTGCAACCCCAGAATGCACCAGTACATTCTTGCAACAACTCACGCTCCACTGGTTTGGATGAGATTAGAGAGTTGACACACAGCAGTCACCACAGCAGGAGGTCCCATCACGGCCCACCCGCCCGTCCTGTGGTTTCCAGGGATCAGGAGTCACGGTCAACCCAGTCACACTGGAGGGGAATGGCGCTTGACAACTGAATCACTTGTGTTGTCAGCTAATAAGGGTGTGAGCAAGATGAGTGCAAGTGTGTCAATGTTTGTGTGGCAAATGCACTAAACAGATGCGCCACTTTTAAGCGTGGTATTTCAGCCCAAAGCCCTGCGCCTTATTCACTTACCCCACGATCAAGTTAAGGGGTTTTCAAAGTCTTAGACAGTGAGCCCCATCTCTGACAAAATTTACGAGACGGCTTGTATTTGATTCACAAACATCAGACTTTATTTCTTATTATGTGAATGAAACCATGTGTTACGTCGCAGCCTTTTGCATTTAAATAACCACATATGACCATATTGCTTTTTTGATGTTATTTTGATTGTGCAGCCCTGAAGGATCATGAAATTAGTCTACTGATGCACTCTTTATGAAACTTAATAGCCAAAAAAAAAAAAAAAAAAAAAAAAAAGCACATTAAAATCATCACAATATTGCTTAATTTCATCAGCAAAATTGTCACAATTATATTGTGAATATTCTATACTTAATCAAGCCCTAGTGCAAACATGCCTTAAATTAGGCTTATTATATTGTACATTGCGCCTTATTCACAAAATTGTTTGCCTGCCGCAATTTACATTACGGTATTAATGCCTGTGGAAAACAGGCGGTAAACAGAATTTTATAATACAGAGATGTTCAAATGATGGCAAAGAACATTATAATCTGGCATATATCCAGAAGTGCAGTGTAGTCAAGTGCACTTTCTGCATTTTTAAGAGTCGATTCAGATGTTGTACTGTTCTAGTACAGTTTGCCAGATGGCGGTAATCGAACCTAACACACAGAACTGACCCACAAGATCGGGAATTGCACTGTGCAAACTGCATTTGTCATGATATTTTATATATTATTTGGATGTGCATGTGCGGTTACCTGATTTGCAAAGTTCCTTTATTTAATCAGGTGCTAAAACAACACATATAGCATGTGCAAAATAATACTATCAGTGGGTGCAACACATTCTTTTTGAATTGTCCTATTTGTTTGTGCATGAGAGCTGGAGAAAGATGTTGTTAGCATTCTCTCTATTACAAAATAGATAAATATGCATGGAAGATAAATGGTTAGAGCGTTAACCCCCGTGCACAAGCAATCTCAACTCAAATGCCTTTCAAAGCTTACGATGAAGAGTTGAGGCTATAACAGTGACAGAGGGAAAAAATAAGTCTTTGCGAGGAGGATAAACGTGGGATGAGGAGAGAAAGTTAGAACACCAACAAATAAAGGCAAACATGGAGTTGGAAGGAACATCCAGAACATTTAAGGGGCTGGATGTTGTCAGTGCTCTGTAGGCCAACATAAGACAGAGATTGATGACTGGAATGGAAGACTGGAGAAAGAAAAGGCATAGAATTGCAGTGCCCCCTAGTGAACAACCCCTCACAGAGCAGGGCCACACATGAGAACTGGCCTGATCAACAACCTAAAGGCCTATTTACACAGAGAGTGAAGTTTTGCTGCGCCAAGCCTTCAAATGTTTTACTTGGCAAAACAAAAACACTCACTGATAATTAAGATTAAAGCAAAAAGCCATGAGGGGTCGTGTGTTATAGTGATTTTACCACGGGTAAGGGGAGTTCTTAGACACGACACAGAGTGCCTAAAACCAACCCCCTTAACCATGGTAAAATCATTGTAACGCACCGCCTCTCATAGCTTATTGCTTTTATAAAACTGTAGGAACAGCAATATGATAAAAGAACCCAATGTTCACAAAATAGTTACATTTATTATTAATAAAAATCTGATTAAACAATTCTTCCACCGAGTCATATACAGTAGTATATTAAACAAACTGTACGCTGTTTACGGTTGTCAAGCAATGTAACAACTTGGCACATTAATATAAAAGTTGTGGTCACTGATGTGACTTTATCAGCGGCTTTGAATGTGGTTCATCCAATCAGAATTTAAGAGGTGGAACTGCCTGTTTTTGAAATACATTTCTGAATCATATGTACGGAACTGGCATATTATTGGTCTCCACTCTTGGTGTGAAAAAGATCTTGGAAGTTTTTGCAGGGGCAGTGTAGAGACTGTGTCATGGGTGATATGCTACAGGAGAGGATGTTGGGAAAGACAGTGAAGTCACACCTGTTCTTTTTGGAGTGTTCATCCTTTCCTTTCTTCACCCCGAATATCCTTGTAATGAGAGTGCTGAACAGAAGAGTCGAGGAGTTCCTTACCTGGAAGGAGAACAGGGAGGAGAAACAAAGTGACATCTATCAGAATTTTGATCAAATCTAGACAGGCCCCATTTCTAGCAGCCATCACTCCAACACCTTATCCTTGAGTAATCATGCTAAATTGCTAATTTGGTAAGAAGTCACTTGCCATTATATCAAACACAGTTGAAAGCTATTTGGTTCATTAAATGAAGCTTAACATTGTGTTTGTTTTTGAGTTGCCACTGTATGCAATAGACTGGCATGTCTTAAGGTCAATATTAGGTCAGAAATGGCAAATAAGAAACAGCTTTCTCTAGAAACTCATCAGTCAATCATTGTTTTGAGGAATGAAGGCTATACAATGCTTGAAATTCCCAAAAAACTGAAGATTTCATACAAAGGTGTACACTACAGTCTTCAAAGACAAAGGACAACTGGCTCTAACAAGGACAGAAAGAGATGTGGAAGGCCAGATGTACAACTAAACAAGAGGATAAGTACATCAGAGTCTCTAGTTTGAAAAATAGACACCTCGCATGTCCTCAGCTGACAGCTTCATTGAATTCTACCCGCTCAACACCAGTTTCATGTACAACAGTAAAGAGAAGACTCAGGGGTGCAGGCCTTATGGGAAGAATTGCAAAGAAAAAGCCACTTTTGAAACAGAAAATCAAAAAGAAAAGGTTAGAGTGGGCAAAGAAACACAGACATTGGACAACAGATAATTGGAAAAGAGTGTTATGGATCTTAACCCCATTGAGCTTTTGTGGGATCAGCTAGACTGTAAGGTGCCTGAGAAGTGCCCGACAAGACAGCCACATCTATGGCAAGTGCTACAGGAAGTGTGGGGTGAAATGTCACCTGAGTATCTGGACAAACTGACAGATAGAGTGCCAAGGATCTGCAAAGCTGTCACTGCTGCACGTGGAGGATTTTTTGATGAGAACTCTTTAAAGTAGTTTAAGAAGTTCTGAACATTTTTTTCAAATTGTAATATTATTCTTTCACGTTTTTAATGTTCTGACTATACACTGTGATCAGCTGAATACCACTTTGGTGAATAAAAGTACCAATTTCTTTCCATAAGAGCAAAATCTGTACATTATTCCAAACTTTTGGCTGCCAGTGTGTGTGTATGTGTATATTATTATTATTATTATATATATATATATATTTCCCTCAAAGATTTTCAGTTGATGACACTCAAATTATATATCACATTATATATAATGGTGTTATTTTTTTCTAAATCGAAGCAACTATCATTTTAACCAAACAACCACTATGGTCAATTAGATTTAAAGGTACAGTACAGTAAAAAAAAAAAATCATGTTAGACATGTTTTCTAAACAGTTTATCATTTAATAAACACACGGAAGAATGACATTTAATCTTTTTTCATTTATATGCACTAATTTATCAATACATAGTAATAAACTACAATATCTACCAACAAATTTTTTGCTCAAACATTTTTAAAAAGTGCCACACAGGGACTTCCAAGAATATTTTTGAGTAATGACAAAAAAATCATTACACTTTTTATTCAAAAAACATTTTTAATTTTTTGCTACTGAAGTTTAAGACTTAACACTCAGGGGCCTGAGTAGCTCAGCGAGTACTGACGCTGACTACCACCCCTGGAGTCGTGAGTTCGAATCCAGGGCGTGCTGAGTGACTCCAGCCAGGTCTCCTAAGCAACCAAATTCGCCCGGTTGCTAGAGAGGGAAAAGTCACATGGGGTAACCTCCTCGTGGTCACAATTAGGGGTTCTCACTCTCAATGGGGTGTGTGGTAAGTTATGCGTGGATCGCGGAGAGTAGCACGAGCCTCTATGTGCTGGGAGTCTCCGCGGTGTCATGCACAACGAGCCACGTGATAAGATGCGCAGATTGGCTGTCTCAGAAGCGGATGCATCTGAGACTTGTCCTCCACCACTTGGATTGAGGTGAGTAACTGCGCCAGCACGAGGACCTACTAAGTAATGGGAATTGGGCATTCCAAATTGGGAGAGAAAGGGATAAAAAAATAAATAATAATAATTAAAAAAGACTTAACACTCTTATATTCGCAAGTTGAGACAGGGAGGGATTGTGAAACTAGTGACACAGACTTTATGAAACGTAATGGCCAAGATTAATTTAAAGATTCATTAAAATCATCAAGGTATTCACAATGATGCTTATGTCACCGGTCCTACTCGACCCGCCCCAAGCAGGATTCGAGCCGACGATCTCCAGCATGGGAGTTGGACATGCTAGCAAGGAGGCTATAAAAGCCATGGCCTCTAACCTCGGTCGCTTGTGCTTCTCTTAAGACCAGGAGAGTGAGGTTTACACACTGCATAACTATCATGTACCAGCTGGCAACCATTACACTTTAATTTTATATCACAAACAAAATCTTTATAAATATAATTAAAGGTGAAGTGTTTAATTTCTCTACTACTAGCACCACTAAACGAAATTGCAAAAATAAGCACTGTTTTCAAATAGCCTTCTTAATAAGCCCCACATCTTTCAATTATCAAACAAACAGATAGCCCCTTCCCAAAGTCACACCACTGGTTGAGTCAATGTTGTTGTGTCGGGCTGGACTGATCACTCAAAACAAAGGAATTTTTATAGTGTTTACAGTTTTTGAGAAAATGTACCTACAAAGGGCTTACTTGTAGTTGTCAATGCATATTAAGCTGGGATAGGAGAAAGTATTTTAACATCGAAAAAGTTAAACACTTCAGCTTTAATTTTCAAAACACCACCCAGCCCTATGTATCATTCAGCCTTTGGCTAACAGTATTACATTAACATGAGAGAGCAATAAGTGAGAGCACATGATAAACCTTGAGACCGATTTCAATGCAAAAATTGGTGTTACAGCTGAACGGTTCCCAAGAGAGCTTAGTCACAAAGCCCACGTCATGCAGTCATAGGAGCAACATAAGAAGCCAGATTTCGTGTCCAAAGTAATGCTGGACGAATCAAAGTTTATATTCGAAATGTTGCCGTCTCATGACTTTGATCATATTATTATATCGGCTTAAGAAACATTCCACACAGGCTACAAGAAAACTGAGTGAGTGCTGAGTGTAAATCTCATTTCAAGTTCCCCGTGGCTGACTACTACATTCTGGGAAGGATTAGGCTTACTGTACTGTACTGTACAGTAAAGCTTGGTGGCTTGAGCTCCGCTATAATGCATGAATGAAAACTGGCTAAGAACAGTAGTAGATCCCCTGGCATCTTGAAGTATGGAAAAATTACTCAAAAAGAATGGACTGATAAGAAAATGAAGTGAGGACAGACATATGAAAGAGATGCAAGGGAGGTGGACAGGTATGGGGGCGCAGGAATGTGACCTGGAGTTGTCGCCATGGTGACCTGTGGGAGCCGTGCTGCCCATGTGGAGGTGATCAAAGAGAGCAATCCAAGGCAATGGGCCAGGACCACCACACAGCTGTGTGTGTGTCTGCACGTACGGCTCCTGTCCCCCTGTGCTCTCATTCACTTTAATTATTAAACCGTCAGTACCTTAGCAACAGTTACTGCCAGACAGAGCGGTGCACGTAAGGAAAACGGTGAACAAATCAATGTGAGAATGAGAGGAGAGAGGGACAAGCATCAAGGAACGAGTTACAGTACACTGCTCTAGGCCGCCACCCCCCCAACCTAACTTCTTTATATGAAATGTTTTGCTTAAAATCTGTGCTTGTGCTATCTTTCTTGAAGAAATGTCACTTGGTTTGATATTTGATTATCTAATGCACTGACTTTCATACATTTTCAAGTGTGGCTAAATGTTCAAATACTGTCCTTTTTGAAGTCGCTGTATGTGTACTTAATATTTTGCCGCTTTTCTGGACAAATCCAGTGACAAGTAGCAGGAAGTAATTGGGGAGAGAAGGGAATGCTATCAGAATACTTTGCAGACTGGACTCCAACCTGCATCAACCGGGTGGTTGCCACAGCTCAAAAATGTCAAAGAACTGGTGCTTCAGTGAAATGCAAATGTACTTTAATGCCATTGGATTGAAAAGTGGAAGTGAAAGTAAAGATTTACAGTGAAAAAGGACTTAAATATCGATCTGTTTCTCTCCCACACTTATCATATCGCTTTTTCACTATAGATCTTCACTTTCACTTCCACATTCTTCTTCTTTTATTTCTTTTATTTTTTTTGGCCAATTCATATTCTACATGCTATGAAAGGTTTCTCACCCACACCAATCATATCGCTTCTGAAAACATATATTTAACCACTGGAGTCATATGGATCACTTTCATACTGCCTTTATGTGACTTTTGGAGAATCGAAGTTCTGGCCACCATTCACCTGCATTATATGGACCTACAGAGCTGAGATATTCTTCTAAAAATATTCGTTTGTGTTGAGCAGAAGTTAGAAAGTCATACACATCTGGGATGGCATGAGGGTGAATAAATGATGAGAGAATTTTCATTTTTGGTTGAACTATCCCTTTAATACAATTAATAGTACTTTTTGGTTAGTCAAGAACCTGACATAGAAAATGAGAGGTACAGAAATAAGAAAATGGGATTGTTAATTAGGTTGATGGTTTGTAATATGACTAAAACAGACACTTACAGCCCACACAGGAGAGGTGAACCCCAGAATTGCAGCTTGCATGCCCTCTGACACAAAAGGCACAATGTTCTCTCCCAGACGCGTATCTCGATACAGAGCCCGCAGGATATTCAGAGCGTGGACCTGTATGTCGAACAAACAATAAGTGATCAGATCTAATGGTAGATTTTAATGCCTACTACTCTTAATAAGTCCAAACTGAATTTCCTCTTGGAGAACAAGTGTGAGAGTGATTGTGAGAGTGTGTGTGTGTGTGTGTGTCCACCTGAGGCACAGTGCTGCTATCAGTAGCTCCATCATCAGAGGGCATGGCCAATGTTGTCAGAGATCTCATGGTCATTTTCAGAAGTCTACAGCTGGAGGACTTGGGCTCAGATGACAGCAGGGCCTTCACATAACAGACACGTTAAGATACAACAGTAATAACTAGGCAAGATAAGTAGTGTAGAAGTGTTTAAAAGCAGAAATGTAAAGATTGTAAATCTGTTAAAGCATCTGGATGATTTTTCGGTATGTTCGTGTTTGTTATTTGAGCTATGAAGTTGTATACATTGGCCTTTTTGAGGTGGAACTAGTTTTCTAGGTGAAGTGACTTCTATATTAGGTGTTAATACAATGTAATTCATGTGCGCGGACTTTGATGTAAACAGTGCTTTTCAGATAGTTACGTCACATCCCTTAGTAGAACCCTTGCACAGATGCAAGGCTTACTTTTATAGCCACTCATGGCATAAGTTGAAAGATTCAATTTAACTTCAGAAAGAGAAGGTTCGTAAGGAGCTCTTGAAATGAGAAAGAGCGCTTTACTCCGCTTGCACACAGGATGCAAGTTTGCTGTCAGGTCAAATATTGTGTTAAACTGTCTGCTTTAGTGTTGTGGTTACATATTTTTTATATTTATCTGCAGTGTTGCATGCTTGCCTGTTAATCTTCTATATGTGCATTTTTACAAACTAAAGGAGTTAAATTGGTCTGTGGTAATCACAAGCATGCCACGGATGCTGTTGACAGAGCTTAACATGTATTTAACCTGTAATATTCCTTTTAGACGGGGGACAGTGAATGACAGCATGACACAGGGAAATGACTCGCAGTATCTAACTATATTTTTCTCTCAACTTCTTTGTCCCTGTGAGCCACGAACCAAAGTGCGTGAACTCGCAGTGCAGGCCCACCTTTTCCTGAACATGCCACAGGAATGTACATTCATGCCAAGGTGTTGAGTTTATCCATCCTCTCCCTGTCTTATTCTCTGCTAAATCCCTCTCTTTGTCTTGTGTTCCAAATCTGAAAGCTCATTTTTCCTTGACTTCAGTATTCAGCTATTTTGACCTCTCAGAGGGCCGCCCACTGGGGAAGATGTCCATCATAAAAACTTCATAAAAAAATCAATTACTGATCCACAGATGTTCAGATAACACTGATAAAACTAATTGCTAGTGGTGGGAATCTTCAGAGGCTGCCAAACTGCAACTAGGTGTGGGTGGTATGACCAAAATATATATTATGGTATGAGTAATTTAATATCACGTTAACTTTACATCACAATATAGTTATTTTTTGCTGGAAATTCTAACCAAAAATTATTTAAATATTACACAACCACATAGTAATGTAGGTTTTTGATAATCAAGTGAATTAAATATTTAAACAACTTAAAGGGACTTTAGGGATATTGTTTTATTTTCTTAATAAATTAAGTTGCAACCGCTTCATAAACAACCTAAAGTTACACTATGCCTACACCAGCCACGAGCAGCATGTCACAATGCATTAAATTAAAATAACTTATTATACTTTATGAAGCTGTCACTGGAAGAGCTTGTTGTTTTAAAAAACAAAATGAAATTATTTAAACTAAAAAGGGATTTTATCACATTATTATCATCATTTCTTTTGGAACCTGATGAAAACTGCAACTTTGCTTGGCAACCGTAAACATCTATAGTTACCGGAAAAGAGTGGCGTATCACAATGCATCAAGAGTAAAAGGGTCCCATTATTATTATTTTTTTAAGTAGGCTATAGTTTTCTACTTGCTGTCGGATCTTTAAAATCAAAGAATGCATATACCACAGCACATCTTGTGTACATATGCATGCTATGGATGTATTTCACTATAACATCTACCATATCTATAGTACGTACTATAATTATGCATCTCTAAACCTTGCTTTTTTGCACTGAGAAAGTGAGTAGTATTCTGCTGGTCATGTGATCTCAACATGAGAGGGGACCACCATTATAGAATAAATTAGCTTGTTTAGGCCACTGGTGTGACTGTGAGTCTTTGATTCATGTGAACGTAAATAATTTGAATCATATGTAAAGGCCCAAAGGACTGACCTGAATATAGAAAGGTATTCCTGCACTGCGGCGGGTCGCGCAGAGCTTAGAGGAGGGGTCGCTGCACTTCACCTCCTCAAGAACTTCCTTCAGCCAGTGTGCTGGGAGCTGCTGGAGCGTAGCACTTCCACTCCTAACACACACGTATATACACACACACACACGCATACACACACGCACACGCACACGCACACACACACACACACACACACACACACACACACAGATTAAAAGGGCACAGATTAGAGGCAAACCCACATAATTCCTTGTTGTGGAAATATGAACATGGCATTAGCTCCCAGCACTGTGGCATCAAAGTTTGTGTGGTTCCCAGTGTCCTATAGTCTGATACGTTCTCTAATATGATATTATTCCGCATTTGTCAACAGTTTCACTGTTAGTTTCTATGCAATCTGAAAACTAAATTTGATCTAAATGTGATCCCAAAGCAAAGTTTTAACAATAGAATTTATTTTAGTTTTAGTTCACACTCAACAGGAATAAATGGCAGACTAGAGCCAAGTTATACTTGTGTGGAACAATACTGAAGATAAACATACATGTTTAAAAACAGTCTTTGTAGAATCCAGAGGTGGCTGACTCTATTGTTGATCCTAAAGAACTTAATCCAGTGGGACTGTGAGCCACTGTCAGACACAATGGTTAAAGTATTAAACCAAAGGTTTAGTTCTTATTAACCCTGGATTGTGAAAGTGATTGAAGCCAATGCAACAGGAAAAGGATTTATCAGATGATACCTTATTCACAAGACTGTGATGTTACTTATTAGGTTGGTCAAAGAGTTGTTAATACGTGACTAAACACTGGCACACATCCTGAAGCATACCAACTATCTAAATTGTTACTCTTCTTAATAAAAAACTTTATAATAATATTATTTATTATTATTATTTTACATTTTATGAAGTAAATGTGAGTGGACACCACAATGCTTAGGTTTTCTGGGTTAAGGCCAAAGTATACTTTGATTTTTCAGCATGCCGGTACCTCTTTCGCACAGTGCTTGTGACACAAATTATGTCATTGGTACAGTATGCGTGGACTGTCCACGTGCAGCCTTATTTTTCTAGACACGCGGACAGTCCACATTTCTGTGCACTGTAAGCTCATGTGCATGCCGTTGACTGTGCTAAAGGAGTATCATAAAACAGTCGTAGTGCGCATGTGTCGAACGTGTCCGTATGAGCTCACCATACTCTAGCCTTTGGTGGCCGACTGATATGTTTTTTTTTTTAAATGGCCGTTTTTTTTAATGGTCCATACCAATAGCTAATATAATGCTGATTAAATTACATTTATTAATAGCAAATAAGATGTACACAAAACAGATGGATTTAAATGAACATTTATTTTACAGAATATTTACTCAAAATAATCACTAATATTTGAAAACAAAACATATGCATTGTCCATTGACAAGGCTGTATTTTAGGTAGATTTTGGAGCTGACAATTGTTGGAACAAATCGTTCCTGTTATTAGCCAAACAGGCTCAGATATTGGCCGATCCAAAAAATCTCAAAAGATTGGTCAATTAATTGGCCTGGCAGGTGTATCAGTCCATTGGCAGGTATACCAGTTATCGGTCAATCCCAATAATCTCAAAATATCAGTCAATAAATCAGCCTGACAAGTACATACACTATGTCCACTGGCAACTATATCAGTTATCGGGTGATCGCAATAATCTCAAAATGGCATTCAATTAATTGGCCTAGCAGGTGTATAAATCTAATGGCAGGTATACCAGTTATCAGTCGATCCCAATAATCTCAAAATATTGGTCAATATTTTGGCCTGGCAGGTATATCAGTCCATTGGCACATATAGCAGTTATCATCGGTAGATCCCAATAATCACAAAATATCAGTCAGTTAATTGGCCTGGCAGGTATCAGTACATTGGCAGGTGTATTAGTTATCAGTTAATCGCCAAAATCTAAAAATCGCATTCAATTAATCAGCCTGGCAGGTATACCAGTCTATTGGCAGGTATACCAGTTATCGGTCGATCCCAATAATTTATCGGCCTGGCAGGTTTATCAGTCTATTGGCAGGTACACAAACACACACACACAACACATTTGGGAACATACCACCCTAAAAAAGGCAGCAGCTGAATGCCCCGCAATCAACACCTCATAACAGGCTCAGTGGTTACTGGTGAGGCCATGTGATTTTCTTTCTCCAGACTGTTGTATATACTATTTTTCCTATAAAGTGGTATATGCTATTTTTCTATATAGAACTGTGTAAAACATACTGTGCTTAGACTGTATTTTCACTGCTGTGAAACGGGTTGGTATGTGTGGGAGAAACACAGTGCCAGACTCTAGCAGACACTAGATAACCAGAAGCAGAAACTGTCAAGGCCCCCAAGGCTCTTGGCTGAACACACACACACACACACACACACACACACACACACACACACACACACACCATAGATAAGACACACATATGCACACACATAGTTACAGAAAAAGCTCCAAGCTCAGTTCTTCTGAAACACTTTGATTTTGCACTCTGCCTGTGAAGCTCAATTAAGACAAATAGATTGATTCAACTGCACCTCTGGCCTCTGGTGTCTCATTCTTACTTCTAATCCACAATACAACATTCCTGGCATTGTCGGCTTTGTTAATGTTTGGTTATTTTTGTGTCATAAACCGGTGAGATTATATACACCCTGCTACATATCTGTTCTTTGAAGTTAACATGGCAAAGAATTCAAAATCCTCGGGTTCTGGAGATATTAAAAGACACTTACGTGCTCAAGCTCAAACTTCTGACAGGCCTGCAGAACAGGGACTCGGTTTGGACAGTGCAGCGGGAGAAATCCAGTGGCAACTGGCGAGCATGTCTGTGATGCTGACGAAGGTTGTTGCAGACTTAGAGGATCTTGCTGTAATACGTCGATCGATTAAGGTGATGGAAACAAAATTCTCTGAGTTGGAGAGACGGATCGATTATCTGGAGTCATTGGAGAGGGAATTAGCTGCTAATCCGCTAGCGACCAAGATAGACTTGCAACGCGTTTTGGAAAAACTGGAGGATTTTCTGGCGAAACAACATCAGAATTGTTGGAATTCCTGAGCAGGAGGAAGGCTGAGATACGGTGAAATTCCTGGACAAGCTCTTCCCGAGTCTGCTCGACATAACAGGCCACAAGCTGAAAATCGATTGAGCTCACAGGGCCCCGGCTCAGAGATCCGCTGAAGGAGACAGGCCCTGATCAATTCTGGCCAAATTCCTGAGATCATCCGATAAATATCTTGTGTTGCACAAGGCGAGGAGCAAAGGAAAGCTTTCTTGGAAAAATCACAGCATTTTCTTGTTCCCAGACTTTGCAAATTCAACAAGAGAGAAATGTGATCGATTCAAGGAATGCAAGAAACGTACATTAACAGAAAATCGCTTTTGCACTGATGTTTCCGGCCAAACTGAGAGTAGATACTAAGGAGGTCCGCAAAGTATTTACATGCCCGCATCAAGCATTGTCTTTCATAGAGTCAATGTGGGCCCCGAGTGAGCTGTCTCGCTGTACATACACTCGACTGTCTGAGGAAGCTGAGCGCCATTTTGTTTCTTTTTGTGTTGATTCCGTCTAGCGGCTGGAGCATGTTTTGTGTAGTAACACTCCTTCAAGGAACTCTTGCATTGATGGAGGATCGCTTCTGCACTGACGTTTCCGGCTAAATTGAGAATCCTAAAGATGGCCGCAAAATATTTACATGCCCACAAAAACCTATGTTTTTCATAAAATCGATGGACTGAGGAAGTCATAGTGTGTTTCTCACGTTGACCCCAAGTAGCTTGTCTCGCTGAATATATACTTGACCATACGAGGAAACTGGGTGCCTGTTTTGTTTCTTTTTGTGCTGGTTCTGCCTAGCGGATGGAGTTTGTTTTGTGGAGTAACACTCCTTCGGGACAGTTGTGGATGAAACTGCTCTTTCTTTCTGTTTATGCCTCCTATTGGCTGAACACTTGTTTGACTGACCGAGGTGCTGGTTCTTGTGCTGGTTCCACTAGCGGCTGGAATTTGTTTTGTGGAGGAACACACCTTTGATACAGTTTTGTGAATGAATCTTCACGTTCTTTGTGCTTATTCTGCCTATTGGCTGGAGTTTGTTTTATATATTATTTTCTGTTATAAAATTCTGTCTCGCAGAATTTGTATAGAAGCACCGGACTTGAGCAATTCAACGGCAAAGTTGTCGCGGGGACTCTCACAGGCATACATGGACTTTTTGAGGGATGGACGCCGGTTGGTGCTGTCGTGCGTGGGGTTAATGCACACGTTTTTCTTTTTTCTGTTTGTTTGGTTCTGGGGGAAGTTCGGGGTCTGACTGTTGCACTAATGTTGGAATGTGGTCTTTATTACTTTATTTTTGACACACAATCTTTTTTTTTTTTATGTGTCAGAATGTCAAATGTTAATGAGTGGATTATCTCTCTCCACGTGGAATGTGAACGGTTTGGGGCACCCCATAAAATGAAGCTTAATTCTTTTCTTAAAACGTAAGAAATTTGATATAGTGTTTCTTCAAGAAATGCATTTTTCTCTGCAGGAAGCTGAAAAATTTGGGAAGATATGGGGTGGACATGTTTTCTTTAGTGCTGGCTCAAGTAAGAGCAGGGGAGTCATTACACTGATAAGTAAACATCTACAATTCAAATGTCTCAAACAGATTAAAGATAAATTAGGGATAGTCATTATTGTTTTAGCAGAAATTCAGGGGCAAAGGTTGATTTGGGCTAATATTTACGCACCTAACGCTGATGATCAGGGCTTTTTTATTGATCTTGAAAGGATGCTGCAAATTGTTGGCCCCCTTCATGATATAATATTGGGAGGAGACCTTAATCTGTTGATGGACTCAGTCCTTGATCATAGTGAAGCAAAAGTGTGCAAGCCCCCCAGAGCAACATTGACGCTTCACAGGATGTGTAAATATCTTGGTCTTACAGATGTTTGGAGACTTTTAAACCCATCTGGGAGGGACTATAAATTGTTTTCATCAGTCCATAAGATTTATTCTAGAATAGATTTTTTCTTGATATCTAAGTCCCTCATTTCATCTGTTGTTGATTGCTCAATTGGAAACATCTTAGTCTCAGATCACGCCCTGGTGAGTTTAGAGGTGTTGCCACATACGGAGAAAAATAAATAATATAGTTGGCGCTTTAATGTATCCCTTTTGAAAAATCCTGATTTCCAACAAATGTTAAAGGCTGAAATCAATGTCTATATGGAGACCAACGGGTCCTTAGTATCCTCTGTGGGCATGGCTTGGGAGGAACTTAAGGCAGTTCTTAGGGGTTGGATCATACAGTATGCCTCATTCATCAAAAAATCCAAAGCAAGAGAACTCGTGGAGTTGGAAGGGAATATTAAAAATCCCGAGGCAGAGCTGAAGTGCCGAATGTCGTCTGATGGCCTCAGAGAATTGACCCGACTGAAATACAGATATAATACTATTTTGTCGCGGAAGATGGAGTCAATCCAAAGACAATCATACTTTGAGTCAGGGGACAAAGCAGGGAAACTTTTGGCTAGATATATAAAGCAGAGAGAGTCTTTTCTACCATTCCCTCAGTGAAATCTGCTGGTGGTGAAATATTTACCTCAGCCGTTGATATTAATAATGCTTTTAAAGATTTCTATCTTGATCTTTATAGTTCCTCATTTTCGTCCACCGATGAAGATATAAGAAACTTTGTGGAACCATTAGAACTCACTAAACTGATGAAAACAATTCTCTTGATTCTGAGATAACCTTGGAGGAGCTTGATGAGGTAATTAAGGCCTTGTCTACAGGCAAGGCTCCGGGCCAGATGGCTTTGCTGCTGAGTTTTTTTTTTAGATCTTATGCTACAGAACTGGCTCTACTTTTGTTAGAAGATTATACAGAAACATTAAAGAATGGGAAGCTTCCACCAACCATGACACAAGCCCAGATCAGTCTGATTCTTAAAAAGGACAAAGATCCAAGTGAGTGTAAGAGTTACCATCCAATTTCCCTGATCCAGCTAGACATTAAAATTTTGTCAAACATTTTGGCTAATCAGTTAAGTAGTTATGAAACCTCTTATACTATAAGAGATGTCATAAGGTGGGGATTTCATCAATATTATGTGGTCAGTGGCGAATGATCAGACTCCGGTTGCTGCCATCACACTTGACGCTGAAAAGGCATTTGATATGGTAGAATGGCATTATCTTTTTAAGATGTTGTTAATATATGGGTTCGGGAAGACTTTTATTGGATGGATTAAGTTACTTTATAGACACCTGGTAGTGGTGGTATAAACAAATGGATTAAATTCAGATTATTTTACTCTTTCCCCATTATTGTTCTGTCTTGCCCTGGAATATTAGCAGCCGCAATAAGACAGGAGGATGATTTTCCAAGGGTGATGGCAGGCGGTATGGCACATAAGCTTTTGCTTTACGCAGATTATATTTTATTATTTGTCTCTGACCCCACTAGAGCTATGCCTTGCCTCCACAGAATTATTAATTCCTTTTCTAAGTTCTCAGGATACAGAGTCAATTTGTCTAAATCCGAAGCTTTGGCTCTGACAGCATACTGCCCAGTAACGGCTTTTCAGCCGGGCGCTTTCCAGTGGCCCAAACAGGGCATTAAATATTTGGGCATTTTATTCCCAGCAAATTTGTGTGATTTAGTTAGAGTTAATTTTGACCCCTTAATAAAAATTTTTTCGAGCAATGTGGGCAGGTGGGCTTCATTACATTTATCTATGTCTGGGAAGGTTAATGTTATTAAAATGAATTGTATTCCAAAATTCAACTACCTGCTACAGCCTCTCCCTTTAGATGTCCCCCTCTCTTATTTCAAGCAATCTGATAGCATAGTGAAGTCCTTCATTTGGAATGGTAAGCGTCCCAGATTACATTTCAATAAGTTACATAGGCCGATTGACAAAGGTGGGCTAGGCCTACCCAAGATTTTGTTTTATTATTATGCATTCGGTCTCAGACATTTGGCTCATTGGTCGATTCCACCTGAGAGAGCCCCTCTCTGGTTTGTCATCGAACAAGAAGTTCTAACCCTATTTTGCCACTGCAAAACCTTTCTATCAAACTAACCGTAGAAGTTAAGTCGCACCCCATTATCTCGCATTTGCACGCGGTATGGACAAAAGCGTCCAGAGTGTTCAATTCGGACATTTATTTAAATGTTGCCTCGAGCATATGGCTAAACCCAAAATTTCGTATTATTAAGTCCCCTTTCTGCTGGTCAGAGTGGATTGTGAGGGAGGTTAATATGCTCGGTGACATATATGAGAGTGGAGTGTTGAGATCATTTGAAAATTTGGTCCAACATTTCAGGATTCCCATATATCAGTTCTTTAGGTACTTACAGCTGTGCCACCTGCTCTGTATTATTTTTGGGAGTAGCATACACCCACCTAAAGGGGCAGATACTCTAGAATTGGTGATTACTGATTTTGGAAAAGGTCATGAGGCATCAGTATATCACTACCAGCTAATTCAGAGTCTGGGGGACGGAGCTTCAACTTCTCTCAAGAGATTATGGGAGAGTTTTAAACTTGGTATTGGAGAGGGAGTGTGGGCTAGGATTCTAAAAAGTTTACATCTAGATATTTAATGGTGCGCCTGATGCAATTTAAGATTTTGCATCGATTATATTGGACACCCTCTAGATTGTATAGACTTGGTCTTAAAGACACACCCACCTGCTGGCGATGCCAATCAGAAGACGGGGACACAACCCATGTTTTTTGGGGATGTGTTAAGATACAAGAATTCTGGTTGAAGATTCAGAGATTTATGTGTAACATTTTGGACACACAATTTTCATTTTGCCCCAGACTCTGCATTTTGGGTGATGGGCAGTCATTAATTTTGGGGATAGCCACTTGAAAGGTTGGGTCTTGGCCGGAGTTATGGTTGACAGGCGAATCATTCTTAGGGGGTGGAAGATGGCTGGGGCACCCTAGTTTCGGGAGTGGTGCGGGGAGATGGGTGGGTTGGCAGCATTTGAGGAGGCGATTTATAGAAGGTTGGGAAAATGGGATTTGTTTAATAGGAAGTGGGGTGGATATTTAGCTTTTTTGGAGAGTTCTCGGGGAGGGGCAGTGGAGAGGGATTTTTGATTTTTAATTTTTAGTTTGATGTGTATGAGCACTCGTTATTTTTTTAGTTTGTTTTTAAAAAAATATATTTTTATGTTATAATTGTAAGTGACCACTGTAGCATGGGGACCCAACTTAATGCTAGAGACCAATAAGACCGTCTCAAGTGGGTATTTATGCTCTCGTGGCATGATGGTCATGCGATTCTAACTCTCAACCTATCGAAGGACACTAAATCGGGCGGTAAGTAATGCCACCGTCAATTTAGAGCAATACACCGCAAAAGTGGAAGAAGCCCGGCGGGGAATAATATGGGGTTTCCTGAAAGAATTAATGCAAAAAAAGTAGACTGGTCTAAAGTGGCAGCATCAAACAAAAACCAGTCAAAGGCATGGTCGATTATTTTGAGAGGTTAGGGGTGGCGTATATTCTCAGGCATCAAAGGTGCTTCCCGAAGTGCGAAAGGCACTCACTGCGTCCATTCCTAGTCTGATAAACCCATCAACAGTAACCGATAGTATGCAAACGATGATGATGTGCACCAAGCAATTAGCTTGGAACTCACATCAATAGCTTGAGCGCCACAGCTCAATCAGTATTTGGGATTGACAACTGTATTTACAGACTATAGTGACTCTCAAGTTGTCCTGTTCTTCATACAACATCAGACAAAAGTAGATCAAATAGTAGCTGTGTCCAAATTTGTGTACTATCGGAGTATGTACTGCATTTGAGGAAAAACTTAATAAATACGTTCTTTGTGTATGCAAGTGAGTAAAATGAAAACATTCCTGGACACACTTCATCTGGGAACATGGGTATTGTTCGGTGACCCAAATATATGGCATAATAATAATACTCGCTAAAAAATTTACTCAGGTTTTGTTAAACAAGTACAGTTTAACCACAAAGAACAATTTTCTTGGTATTCGGGTATTTCTCGCCTACTGTTTTATGAATACTGACTATTCAATTGACATACTGCTTTTGGCATACTATATAGTAGGTAAGTACAGTATGCATATTCAGATACTGAGGATGTCTGTGTAGACAGGTAACCAGAGTCGATCCACTTCATTAATTTGCAATAGCTTTCAGTAATGCCTGTAACCATAGTGACATAATAGTAGTAAACATCAAGTCTTTCTATTTTGTTTTTAACAAACTATTTTGGGTAACTTTCACTGCTTTCAACCTTTTAAATATGCAGCGAAAAGCTGTCCAGTTCATTCCAGTTTACTTTTCTCCTTCTTGCTCTTCCTAAACACTACAAAACAAGAGTGTTGTCTCGCTAAATATGCACAATACTACTAATTTCTGTCATTTTTAGTAACCTGAGAGAGGTGGCGTTCTAACATTAAGCCGCAGTCACTAGGCTTCAAAGATGCGAAATTATTTTGGACACGGCAACGGACAGGATATGATGTCATGCTCAGGGGCTTCTACAGTATATTTAGTAAATAATAAATCACAAAAAAGAAATACGATTTTATTCAAAATGTTAAAATATACCAAGTACTCACTTTTCTGCAACAATAAAAACA
This sequence comes from Myxocyprinus asiaticus, assembly GCF_019703515.2. Lineage (NCBI taxonomy): Eukaryota > Metazoa > Chordata > Actinopteri > Cypriniformes > Catostomidae > Myxocyprinus > Myxocyprinus asiaticus. Next base: position 36,641,360 of record NC_059364.1, on the reverse strand, counting down.
CAAAGCTTTGAAATATTTCTTTTTTTGTATTAAACCAAGAGGTCAGTGTGATGTTTCAATCTTCTGTTAGTCAGAGGTCTTCTCGTCATTTGAATCTGCAGGTGAGAGTTCTCCAAGTTTGAACTTTGGTACGCATGAGCTCATGTTTTCGGTCTTCCGCTTCAAGTTTCAAAGTGTAGTGCGACGGCAGCTTTATTACTTGACAGGATGCGGCTCATGCCATTTGTCAATGACTTGACAGGCAACTAGTTCTGTTCATACTGCCCATCAACCGAATTCATTCTCAAAATTTTATTCAGAGTCCTTAACATTCAATGAAGTAACTTTGATTACAAAAATCGTATTTAACATCCTAAAGAGCAACCGTATTCTGCTGCTGTTTGAATGTAGCCAAAGTATCAGAAAACATGCTCTACCCACAAGACTGCAGCTCCAAATTGTGTACGTGTTTGCGTGTTTATCCGTGCCTGCACCTTGAAGAATAATTGTAGGTTTTCGTTTTCTCAGTCATCTAAGCTCAAACGAACAATTGCATGCATTTGATATAAACAAACAAAATGAGACCACAAAGAGCTGGAAAGTAGGAGAGGAAATTTTGAACATAACAGAGTGCTGGAATAAAGTCAGATCATTAAAGATGCTCCCTCAACAACTATAAAGCAGAACAAACCTAATGTCCCATTCATGTCACGCTTGTGGCGCTTAACCTCTGCTCAGAGACCACATTTTAGAAATCATTAAATCTCAAATTTCCAGATGTTAACAATTTTCAAACTTCCTGATTATTTGTAGCTAATCCTTGAGGAGCAGCGCTGGTTTGCAGCCCAGCAGTTGAGAGGAGGTAGGGATGAAGAGGAGGGGAGTTGGTTGGATTGATTCAGGTATGAAACACGGCTGCCAAGCACAACATCAGGGGCTCTGGTGGAGCTGTCCTTCCTAACTCCTGACTCCCTGATTTACTAAGATGCACACTTGTTCTGAATAAAGACTTCAGTTTGAAAACAGTTCGGGTTTAAGTGGGAAAATGTGACTGAGGAATGACAAGGGGGCTATCTTGCTGAAAAGTCAATATGCATGTTTAAATCATTATTATACCACAGTTGAGCCTGCCAAAGTAATCTGATTGGCTGAAAACATTTGTTTAATTTATCAAAAAAATTTAAACAATAAGAAACATAAAATGAACACTCAAATGTTTTTTGTTTTTTTTTTTTGAGGAAAAAAAAAACTATAATTTCACTGCCTACCTGGACAGCAACATTCTAACTTTCACTTGTGTAGGAACAATTTTTGGGGGAAAGGGATTGTATATACTAAAACTAAAACATTTAAATTGTCTCAGTTGTTTGCAGAAAGTCGGTCTCACTGCAGCGCACTTCGAGAATGCTCACTCTGAAACCCTCCTCCATCCCAGAACCACTAGTCTAGATCTGATTTAAGATGACTGTATGGATCTTCTAATGGTGCAGCAACATGTTATAAACGACTGATGCAGCATGTCTTATATACGTCTAATAGTGCAGCAGCAGCATGAATGACATGTTCATTACAGCATGTCTGTGTATTTTCTAGCAGCAGCAAATTTTTGTACTTGCTCTGCAACAGCAGCAGTGTAAGCAGATCAAGTCAACCAAGACCAGCTTGTCATATCCATTATAACACTTTCAATTTATTCACACAGTTGTCATGGCTGAAATAGTGTAAAAAGGCAACAAAACATTTATGGTCACGTTTTATCTCCTCGAACTGGTGTTTGCGATCTCTTGGTTTTAATTAACACATCTTAACAAGTCAGTAAGTACTCCTCCACAGTGCCATACTACAGATACTAGAGTTCTGGTACAAAACCTAGCTATTTGTCTAACTAGGCAGCAATTTAAGGCTTGGTAGGCATTAGGTTTTTTGGAACAAAGCTTAGAAGGCTTACCTGCAGAGCATCTCAGTGAGCCGAACAAAGCCCACGTATGCCAGTTCAAATGCCCCCCTGTGACGAGACTGCAGTAACTGCTCCCGAAAATACTTCCCTACAGCCTCCACCTGCGAGAGAGACAACAGGCACTCGAGTAAAAAAAAAAAAATGCAGTTTGCAACACAGTGACTTAACTGACTCCATAAGAATGTATTTGGACCAGAGATATATTCAGCTATGGCTGACCCAAAGGTTGATTTATCAGTGCAGTAGTGATAACTGATGACAGAGACAGACAAAGAGTCCATTTAGATTACATGTTTATGGGCAATTCATACTGCATTATTAAAAAACTAGACTCAGAGAAGCAATATAACTCCAAATTAAATTATACTTCCATATGTTCAAATTTAATTCTGCATCCTGTTTGCTACCTCAATAAAGCGCAACAGTGCCCACCCACTGTTTCATCCATCTGGGTTCCGGAAGTACTTTTCCCATTAATTTTCTTCCATAGACTTTTAATAAAATCCTGTAACATGGGTAATGTAGATAACGCAGACGGATGGTTTCAACTCAAAAATATCCCATTGATGAACAATCTTGTAGCTCAAGGAAGGTCTGTCTTTAAAGTTTTATAAGTTATCATTGAAAATCAATTCATCTATGGGATAAATGAATGGGATTTTTACTTCCAGAACCAGATTGTTGCGCTCTGTTGAAATTCACGAATTTGATTCAAATTTAAAAGGCATTCTCAATTAAATTATTAATGGTGGATAACTATGCTAATGAATGATCTAAATAAAATGAATAAAACATAACCCAGGCCTGCTTTTGATCCCACAGGCAGATGGCAGTTAAGGGCCACATGGCATTGGCAGCAGAACAGCTGTTTACCATGTACTCCAAACAACCATTTAAATGCTTCAATCAGACTTTATTTTGCCCCTATGCTTCCTGTTTGGAACCCCCCTTCACCACCACCACTAAACTTTGCTTACACTCCACGTGTGCCTTACATTTCCCAACACAGTCAGCTAATTACACGTCAGGGTCAGTGACATAAATACAGTAGCAGCTTTTGTTGCTCGTCTAGAATTAAGAGACTCATAGGTTAACATGTCTAATGCTGTTGTTTGCTGTTGTTTTGATTCCATTAACTTAAACCCACTAAGAATTAGGCAATACTGGTTAAATGGAGATTTACAAGGGGGATGCAAATGCCACAGACTGCAAGTGGCACAGATGGTACAATATGCAAGATGTCAAAGACTGCAGAGTTTCGCAAATACAAAATTTGTGTAGGTCACAGGTCTGTTCTGACAATGCTAAAAAACAATGTTAAATTTAATTAATGATATAAATAAATATAAAACAAAATAAAACAATTAAATATAAATAATAAAATTGACATAATGAGCAAAATAAAGTCAAAGATTTTAAAATTTTCTTTTCAGCCTGAAATGTTAATAATTGCACAGATTGATGGGCCTAAACAGCTCATAATATTATGAATAAATGTCAGTGTCGTTTGATTTTTTTTTTTATTTTTAGGAAATTTGTTAACCTTTGTACAATGAAACATTTTGGTACTGTGTTGGGTCACCACTTGATGTGGAGTGTAAAATCTGGCTCTTTAAGCAAAACCAGCTGAGATCCACTAATCTAAACCAAAAGTCAAGTGCCGATTTGGCCAAACATTTTGTATTACTACATGGGACATAATTTTTAAATTAGTTAGTTTACGGTGATGTCACGGTGTTTAATGTAGTTTCAGCCAGAAGTAAAGCCAATAATGCAGATTTTTCTCTCCATGGACCGCCGCTTTTAGCGCTGTGCCAAGTCTTTGCTTTATTAAACTTTAACGACCCCTTTCACTTTTAAAAATTCAAAATTCTCTCCACTCATTTGTCGTGGCCGTGCTGTCTTTGTAGAGTTTGTGTTGCAAATCATGTAAAAAGTATACTTCCACACAATCTCTGAGAGACGGGCTTCAAAGTTATCCATTTTAATGACAGTAATCTAGGTAACAACTCAGCTGGCATGCGCGATTGTAAATAAAAAGAGTCACGTCCAAACCACACCCACGAATAGTTTTAGCCAGTCACCAACGCTCTTCGACCAGCCGAGTTCTCTTGGGTCAAGAATTTCAGAGATGTGCATGAACAGGAGAAATCTCACCAAACAAACACATTGGTAGAACAAAAACCTCAATGCATTTCGTCATCATTTGTAGGCGAACTAAGCGAAGTCTTTTCGCCCAGTAAATATAAATTAGCCTTAACGCAGAAAGCTTCTGAGTGCCCCGATTATCCAAATTAGTCACAACTCTCTTAGCTTAGTGCAAAGGGGATGGAGAGGCCCCAGCTCAGCCAAAGCCATGGGGCAAGACAGACAGATCGCACTTCCTTAGCTACAGATTAACCCATCTATCCAAATTAAACAAGCAAGAATATCAGATCTGCAAACAAAGGAGTAGTTAGTACAAGGACCGTTTTTCTCAAGGGAGGTCTACTCGAAGGAAACTGGCAAATAGTTAGATTGTAAAAGGAATAATTCACCGAAAAATGACAGTTCTGTCATAATTTACACACCCTTAACCACATTTCTTCCAAATCTGTATGCTGTTATTGTTCCATGGAACACAAAAGGGAAAAAAATTAGTAATCTTTATGCAGCTCTTGCCATACAACAGCTAAATGACAGTTCAGTTAAGTTCAGTTACTGTAGAAGCAAGACGCAATGCATTTTGCCGACAACGACAACGGCATCATCGTGCCATGTTTGAATCTGGATGTGGGCATTGGCTGGACATGTGCTTTGATGGAGGTGAAGATTGTCAGTGAATAATGATTACATTTTCATCTGTTCCTCACACAGTGTTATTGTATGGCTTCAGAAGACATGGACTACAGCGTACGAGTTGTATAGACTACTTTCATTAGTCTTTCATGGTGTTTCTTATTCCTTTTAAAGGAATGTTCTGGGTTCAATACAAGTTAAGCTCAATCAACAGCATTTGTAGCATAATGTTGATTATCACAAAAAAATGATTTCCACTCGTCCCTCCTTTTCTTTAAAAAAGCAAAAATCAAGGTAACAAATGGAAGTGAATGGGCCAATTTTTGAAGGGTTTTAAAAGGCAGAAATGTGAAGCTTATAATTTTATAAAAGCACTTACATTAATTCTTCTGTTAAAACTCATGTATTAAAGGTTTTTAAATCGTCGTTTTATGGTCGTTTTAGGGTTTACAGCGTTACGTCGTCATAGCAATAAAGTTGTAAAATTGGCTATAACTTTACACAGAAAAGGTTAGTAAGTGATTTTATCACTCTAAAATCATGTTAACACACATTTTGTTGGCATCTTATTGCAATACTAAATAAACAGCAAGTATTTTAACATTTACAAATTGTCCCCCATTAACTTTCATTGTAAGTGCCTCACTGCAACAGATTTTTATTTTTATTTAATTTTTTTAACAAATGGAGGGACGAGTCAAAAACATTTTTGTGGTAATCAACATTATGCCACAAATGCTGTCGATTGAGCTTAACTTGTATTGAATCCTAAATATTATTACTATTCCTTTAAGAGTGCATGACATTCAAATGACCAGAATATGACTTCTTTGGGTGCTAAAATGATGGTAAAAAAATCCCAGAATCCCCTACTGCGAATGCATTTACTCTTACACATGGTTCAGTATCCAGCATGAGTGATTAAAACAAGGAATTAAACACCATCGAAATGTGACTAACTGTTTGCAGTTGCCATGGTGCCTCGGCAGTCCGAAAACATGTGCCGCGTTTTCATGGCGACGGAGTACATAACAGATGCAGGACACACACATTCGGGAAATAGAACCTTGACTGTCATAAACATACACGCTCAGTGCTAGCCATCCAAAGACATGTGGTCTGGAAAAAGATATGTAGTATGAGGCATCAACACAAACCGCAAACACAAGCCATGTGGACCCCGGCAGCATCATTAGATCATCCTTTACATAACAGGCGAATATGCCACGGTAACCACACCAGTGACATCACAGAATCATTCCACTCCATCTGTTAAAGCGCTGAGGTCATTCAGCAGGCCAGAGCAGTGAAAATAACAATCGGACTGACCAAGGGCATAGATTTGGCTTGAATATTGAGGGGGTTGCAGCATAAAGCATCTACATGTTTCCACTGATCATGGTATAAATATTGGGGGGGTTGTACTTGCTTGTTTTGATTATTAGGGGGGTTACCTCCCCCCATCCCCTCTGGAAACTAGGCCCCTGGGACTGACACATAATATACTTTCAGTAAGTCCGCTGGCTGACCAATCCAAAATTCCGGCTTCGCACAGATATCAAGTAACAATTCAAATGATTTACTTCATTTGTCTGTAAGTGCGAATGATGTTGCAAGGTCTTCTCACTCCCTGCCTAATTTCTGGATTGGGAAACTACAGCAATCCATCAAAGAAAACAAAGTGGGAACATTTGATCAAGTTGTCTGGTCTTTGCCAAAGTTATACTCATAGCGTAAGACATCAATTAGAAAAATAAGAGTTTATACCAACAGTTGACACGTGCTCAGATCTTCTCTCCGAGGGATGTGCTATTCAACAAAATTGTAACACTTTACAAAAAGATTCCATTTGTTAACATTAGTTAACAATATTAGTTAACAAACTAACAATAAACAATACTTTTACAGCATTTATTAATCTTGTTTAAATGTTCATTTCAACATACTAATGCATTTTTTCTTCATGGCTGTCATTTTTCCCATGGAACTCAAAAGTATAGCAGATTGTATGGAAAAAAGCATTTGGGACAAGGACAGTGAATGGGGACAGAAGGATGTTGAGCTCGAAAAATGACAAAACACCATAAAGTGAGTGCATGCAACGTTTGCAAAGAGATTTGAGAGCTGATTTTCACTGAATAATGACTTAAATTTCAGTCTATTCACACACAAAGCTATCATATGGCTTCAGAAGACTTGAAATATACTACTTTTATGATACTTTTATGGTGCTTTTTGTAATTTCTGGAGCAAAGAGCAGAGTAAACATTTTGTCTAACTTGTTTGGGTAAGCTATTCCTTTAAGGTGAGGGCATTAGGTTCCAGGACAAGGCCCATTTGTGAGAGGGAACGTTCACTTTATGCCTTAAGCCATTTTTGCCTTATTCAGTGATGAACATACAAAAACACTTTTACAAACACATGTCCTCATTCTACTCTGAGTGCTTATGTTTTTAAGTCACTCAAGAGGTTTCAAATACATACCCGTATGCAGGAAACGTTCTTGTTTATGTATCATAGCGAGTCTCAGGTGTAAAAACCTGCTGAATGAGTTGTCTGTGAAGTGGTCCAGCTCTTCAGGGAAAGAGGAAGCTATTTGGAAAGAATGTAGGACAGGGAAGGTAGTCGGCTGTTAAACAGCATGTTGGTCTGAAATGAAAGCGCTGTACTAAGAGGGCAGATGCTAATTGAAGGCGGGCACAGCATGGGATAACGTATGCATTCACATGGTTTATCCTACCGCCGAAGAGAAAAATAACCGACCAACTAAGCGCAGGCAGCTGATACTGTACGGTGACTGTTTATATTGAATCAGTAAGTGTAAATATACAGCTCTGCTCGAAAACTTAGGCAGAGGCAGATCCACATGTATCTTTCACAGATAAGCACACTTATTCATTACGCGCGACGCATGTCCTGGGCATAATAAAAACAGGAACAGATTTACTGTATGGAGAATGGAAACTTCACCCGCAAGCGGTGAGCCAGATGTGGGAGAGATAAAGGCAAGCTGCCTCACTGTATCTCTTCACTTCACCTGAAAACGCTCACATACTGTCATCTGAACCAATGTCAAAAACGAAATCGCGTTAGAGAAACCCAGCGTGTGCGCGATACAGACTGCACGGCAGCCAGAGAAAATAATAGTTTTGAGATTTTAAACTTCAGCAATCAATTTGTTTTATATCTGTATGTTTCGTGTATAATAATGCATTGGCAATGTATACTTAAGTTTATCTTGCCAATAAAGTTTGATATGAGTTGAATCTGCCCATTTGATCCTATTATTAAAAAAAGTCCACTGGAAATTGGCAGATTTTGCCCAACTTTTAATGACAGCATTTTATAGCAAGTTAACATACTTTTATCAAAGATTTATCCCTGTAGAAATGTGTCTAATTTAATTTCATCCGCAAAAAAAAAGAAAAAAGAACATTTTAACATGTACATATTTAAACATAAATAAAATAAATAATGACTAGCCAATTTCTTGCAAGTTCTAGGAGTAACAAAATAAATCTATTTATGATTATACTTTAATACTTGTTTTAATGTACCATGATTAATCACAATTAATCACAGAAAACTGTGCGATTAATCAGTAAAAAAAAAAAATAATCGATTTGACAGCCCTAATTTTAATCAGTACTAAATCATAATGATAAAACATAGTTCTGCGCAATGAAAATGTACTACTTTTCCCAATATTTGTGTGTGCTATACATTTTTGTTAGTAGAGTACATCCTGGTGTTAGTTTAGGAAAATATGCTGATTACGTTGGACTTTGAATTTTATTGTAATAAAATGTGATTGTCGAATCTCTTGTGCGGTTCACAAGAAGCGTAATTTCTGAGGACAAGGACGGATTAAGAACTGAGAGGCCCATGGGCCGGTACACCATGGTGGCCCCCCATGCCCAATGATAATAATAATAATAATAATTATGATGCATGACACTTGCTACATGAATACATACACCTTTATGTGCTCTACAGGAGGACTGGCAGATTTGGTTGGATTTTTCTAATAGACAGTAGAACATTTTGGAAAATTTTATAGTTATTATTACAGTGAAAAAAGTGAGCAATATTTTACATGGCAGATTATATGTACTTCTGAATTATGAACTGAACCAAAATCATGCATTATTAATAGGGATGTGCACGGATAGTCCGAATTTGGTAAACTGTTAGACGTGCCTGTATTCAAATCCTCAAATCACTATTCGTTTTTTATTTACGTATAATAGAGGTCTTCAACCCCTTCTGAGTCCGACGGTACCAGACAAACCTTAGGGTATTGGGCCAGGTTCGGGTCAGTTTCTCAAGTTGGCGAGTTAGGGGCTGTTCACACGTGCATCTGCGCTGGTTTTTTTTTTTTTATTATCATTTCTTTTCTATGTAAACACTGGACGGACGTCTTTGATCATTGCGCCGCATCTCACTCTTTTTTCGTCAGCGTCACACGCAGGACCAAAGTTAAAAAGAACTTCAATATTTATAAATGCATCTCGAGACATCTGCGTTCTGTTTCACCATTCGTTGCACTGCATCTAGCTTTTTTTACTGCAGGTGTCACAAAGATCTTTATTACCTGCTAATTTGAGTTTGTATTTGATGCATCCATGGCAATAAACATTCTTTATACCTGGATCCCGACAAATAACAGAATAACTGTTTGTGAACTCTCACGGTTAACCAAATATTACAAAAGGTTACCATGCACATAGTTGAGCTATTAAGGCCTCTTTGCTTTTTCAAAACATTTAATGCATGCAGGACTTAATTTAATCCAATTGTACACAGCCAGGGTAGTCTGCACCTTATCTCTGTGTTCGGAAGCATTTTGTGAATAAAGGGCTATTCATTGTAGTCTTTCAAATAAACTTGCTGTGCCAATGCGCAGATTCCCTGAGCATGCACTCGAGTGCTTGCGCTGCTGTGGTCTAGCACGCATTGGGCCGAACAAATTGTACTCCATATAAGGCTGACATTTACATGGATTTATAATAGATATCTAAAAAAAGAAAATAAAATTGGTTTAGAGCTTGAGGCCCCTAGGGTTTAAAGACCCGTGGACAACGGCCCAATCGGCCCAGTGGTTAATTCGTGCACGTAAGTGACGGTAAAATGGAGCTGCTGCCTATGTGGAGCGTTTCAAAATCACATAAGGGGTGAATCTCACCTGTCAAGAACATGTCCAGGTCACAATTGAAATAAAATAGAAAATTATATTTTGCATGGTGACATTATTTTCATGACAATTAAACATTTTCCCCCACAAATTATGATAATGTTTTACAATTCTCATTGAATTTGGGGTCTTCACTCTATCACAGTCAATTACTGTATTACAATGAGTTTTGTTAAATGAAATCGTTTTTATACATTTAATTTGCTATAATAATTTCAACGTATAATATAAAAATATAAAAATAAAGTTTAGTCTTTTAATTTTGGGTTGAAATATGACCTGGACATATTCTTGACAGGTTGCGTGAGATTCACCCAAAGACACTCCATGACAGTTAGGATGCTGCCTTTGAAAGGTAGCGGACTATGAAAACAGTTCACAGTAAGGCAGCTCCCTAGGGTTTGGAAGAGAGCTTAATTGTCTGTACTGGAAATACGTTTGACATTTTCTTTTTAATCTCAGGCAGACTCACATTTCCGAAGAACTCTTTCTCTCCTCTTTAGGGGTTGTTCGCTAGTCCATAATTTAAGTCTGTATTAGCGATTACCATGACGTCTCATCTCTCGGCCTTGAGCTCTTAAAGATCAGCTTACTGGAAAAACTCTCCACTTCAAGGTATGAGGTACAGTTCTCCATTATATCTCACATGCTTATGTAACTGAGATGTTGGATTCACTGACTTCCATCAAAAGAGACTCCCTTTGATGAGTATGTGTATGCACTTCAGACCCCAAAAAAAGGAGTATGCATACCCCAGAGGGTACTTCACAAAAAAAATGACAATTCCGTCATCATTTACTCACACTCATGTTGTTCCAAACCTATATGACTTTCTTCCATGGAACACAAAGGCACGTTAAGAAGTAAAAGAAGGCAGAATTTTCATTTTTGGGTCAACTATCCCTAAAAGACTGATTAGTTGACTAGTTGTTAAGGTATCCCAGTGACTAGTTGATTGTGAAAATATGTAGTTTTGCACATCTCTAGGTGAAACCTGTTGAGTGTGTGTCTGTGTGTTTGGCTGACCTGCTCCTCTGTGATGACTCCTCGGTCATCAGTGTGTGTATGAGGAGAGCTCAGAGGCATGCTCTGACACACATGACCAAGTAACATGGACACCTCTTTCATGGACCTCCAGCAACACACCAACACCATCTGAGCGGTGACTCGAAGTGCTTCTTCACCACCACTACCTAGACAACGTTAGCACACACACAAAGCACTTGCAGAAGACTGATGAAACATCGGCCTCTCATGGACAGAATATGTATTACAGCAAACCTCACGGCCATATTATTAAATCTAATGATGGCTTTGTCCACAAGGTGTTAGTGGTATGATCAATATCATAATCACAGTATGGGTCATTTTATATTAAGGTAACTCTAAATATAATAATTTAGTTATTTTATCTGGAAATTCAACCCAAAAATGTTTATGTAGTAAATTCACCATGTGGCAACGCCAATTATTTTCTTTCTTTTTTCGACAATCCAGTGTATTAAATAATTAACAAATAAAAGGTACTTCATCTCATTTGATTTATTTATATTTTATTTTTATTTTTTTGGAACTTGGAGGCAAACCATTACATAATAAATATGATATATCCTAAATATGAATACATTTGATGTTTTTATATATTAGCCAGTATATGTACATGTGACCACATATCAGCTGAATTCTACATTAATGTGTCAAGTTGTAACAAACTAGTTACCTCGTGTTGACACTGGAAAGGAGTGGCAGTTCACTCCCAGTACAAAGAACAAATTGGTCTACACTAAAAGCGTGTGTTATTAACACACTTTGCAAAATTAGGCTATAGTTTTCTGCTTGGTGTCAGATTAGTTCCCTATTGTCTACTGTAAGTTTCAATAATGAACTATGTGTGCTGTAATAAAGTCTTTGGCATACTGATGGATTTATATACAACATTTTAAAGTTTCAAAAGGAGCTTTTTGACTCTGATACTACAGTAAGGGGTGGTGAGGTAGGAGAACTGTAACCGGTGATGGGTAATTGTGTTTGTACCATTGTTGCTGGCTTTTTGTTTATCCTCCTTCTGCTTGCTCTCATTGGAGTCAAGCTCTCTGGCACTGGTGAAAAAGTCATTGGTGTCATGAGGCTGGATCTCCTGCAGGATTCTCTGCAGGCCAGCAGAGGTCTCTGTGTAAGTACAAAGATACTACACATTTTCACATAGTAATAAAGGAATAGTTCACCTATAAATTATTATGTGGAACACAAACAAAGAGTTGATGGAAACAAGATGTGAATATGCATATAATGCAAATCAATGGGGTCTAACATTTCCGAGCCTCAAAAATAACGTAAATGCAGTCTTCTAAAGAGATACGATCGGTTTTGTGTGAAACACTTACATGCGCTTAACACTTGACGCAGAGCTTCACATCACGATCACTCCAAAGAGACTGCAGATGGCAAGATTTATAGTGAAAAGGGAGTTACAGTACATTTTGGTCTCTTACTCTAGTCGTATGGCTTAACTTTATGCAGCCTTTATGCCCTTTTTGGAGCTCGGAAGTGTTGGTCCCCAATGACTTGCATTGTAAGGATAGAATCACAACATATCTACATCATAATATCTTTGTTTGTGTTCCACAGAAAAACGTACGTTTGATATGCGAGTTTGAGACAACATAAGGGCGAGTAAGTGATTATAATTTTTGGGGGGAACTATTCCTTTAAAGGAGCACTCACTAATTTTATTTTCAAAGTGGCTTACATTGGTTTACACTGACACCTAGTGGCCTGGATGCTTCATTATTCAAACACAGTAGTTTTCAGTTACCAATTCCTTTGTATAAATTCACCATGCACAGTAAGTCAGGATTAATTTAATCAATTAATAAAAGTGTCCAATAACAGGGTGATTACTGAGATTAAGAAAGTAGTATTAGGCTGGTCATGTGATGCTAACATGGCTGCCCCCATGAGGCGCCCCTGCTCCATGTAGAATAAAAGAGCTTTTATAAGTTGCTGATTTGACTCTTAATCTAACATGAGTGGTCATGTTTTCATACATATGTTTCAAAATTACTATTCATTTCTTTAGAAGAAAAACTTATTAAATGAGGGGGAAAAAAATTACTGAGTGCACCTTTAAAGGAATCGAAAAGTGAAAATTCTGTCATAATTTACCATCATGTTGTTACAAACCCATATGACGAAAAGAAGTGTTAGGCTGTATGTTAGTCTCAGTCACCATTTACTTGTATTGCATTATTTCTTCCATACAATGAAAGTGAACAGTGACTGAGGCAGTCATTCTGCATAGCATCTTTTGTGTAAACGGAAGAACGTACATCATAGAGGTTTGTAACGACATTAGGGCGAGTAAAAGATGACAGAGTATTCATTTTTTGGAGGAACTATCCATTTAACTTGAGCCTGGTTTCCCCCAAAGTTATTTTTCTCCATTAACCAACATCTTATGGAGTTTTGTGTTCCTTGCCACAGACGCCTTTAGCCTGCTCACTGGGGGTCTAAATTCAAATATTATTTGCTTATTTAATTATTTATTTTAAGGCACAATTTACAAACATGTTTTTTTAATCAAACTGCTCAATTATGACTCTAAGACATTACAAATATTTCAGCTTCTTTTTCTGTTAAAGCATAATTTTCTGTAAAGCTGCTTTGAAATTATATGTGTTTTGAAAAGGGCTATATAAATAAAAATGACTTGACTTACCAGATTCTGTATCCATGGGAATGAGGCCCTCAGGGGAAGAGCTCTGAACCACAGGTGACACGACATCAGACAACATGTAGCACAGAGCTATGAGCTCTGATACAACAACCCTCCATTGAGACAGCAGCACCAGTGATCTAAACACACACATCCCTAATACAAATCACATATATACACATGCACATACATCAGTCAAAAGCATGCCAAAACCTACAGACTGTTGCAAACCCTGCGTCCAAAATCGAGTACTGTACTGCTATTGACAAAGAATGCACTTTTCAGCCGGTTTAAAAGTACATACTTTAGGTATGCAGGTGAGCAGTATGAATACCTTCCAGACGTGGGCACTGTCCCGAATACATGACATAATAACGACAACTGCGAAAATAATCTACTCTGATTTTGTTAAACAAGCACAACTTTATCATAAGGAACCCCTTTCATGGTATTTATTTATAATTTACATTTTAAAAGAGCCGCTCGACTCACTGTTCTCAGCTGTTTTCTTAAATTAAGCATTTTGAATGTGATGTCTCCTCCACTCTCAATGGCATCATGGGATAGCACAGTGTCCAGCAGATGTGCACTTCAGAATCTCTGTGGACGTAATAGATCATCCGGGTATTTCTCGCTTACTCTTTTATGAATACTGAGGATTCAGAGACCCTACTTCATTGGCATACTATATATATTAGGGAAGAACGCAAGTAGAAGAATAAAGGTTGTTGTGTTTGTGTGGGTACCCAGTGTTGAGCTGTTGCAGGACTGCAGTGATACAGTGAGCTCTGCCATATAAAGGACAGGAGGCAGCGGCCCGCAGAAGAGACGACTCAGCCTTCACAATCTCTTCCTTCAGACAAACCATCAGCCAACGCACCACTGAAACAACGCAAATAAAAACATTATCTTATACAAATACAATAAAACAAAAATGAAAATACTCTCATCGTTTACTCACCCTCATGCCATCCCAAATGTGTGACTTACTTTCTTCTGCTGAACACAAAGGAAGATTTTTAGAAAAACATCTCAGCTCTGTAGGTCCATACAATGCAAGTGAATGGTGGCCAGAACTTTGAAGCTCCAAAAATCACATTAAGGCCACATAAAAGTAATCCATAAGACTCCAGTAGTTTAATAGATGTCTTCTGAAGCGGTGCAGTCACTTTGTGTGAGAAACAAATCAATAGTTAAGTCCTTTTTTTTTTATCATAAATCTCCACTTTCACAATATGAAAGTGAAAGTGGAGATTTATAGTAAAAAAAGGACTTAAATATTGATCTGTTTCTCACCCACACCTATTATATCGCTTCTGAAGATATAGATTTAATCACTGGGGTCGTATGGATTACTATTATGAGGCCTTTATGTGTTGTTTGGAGCTTGAAAGTTTTGGTCACCATTCACTTGTATTGTACGGACATACAGAGCTGAGATATTCTTCTAAAAATCTTTGTTTGTGTTCAGCAGAAGAAAGAAAGTCCTACACATCTGGGATGGCATGAGTTTGAGTAAATGATGAGAATTTTTGGGTGAACTCTTCCTTTAAAATAACTAGCACTTTTCATAGTTCTCACACCTTTGGACCAATTCATTTCAGGGATCCAGACTGCGACTAAATGGTCACATTTGCTTTTATATTTGGCAAAGAACTGTGTTAAGACCTTTGTGTTCTTTTGTGTTTTTGACGGTAGTTTTTAAAAAGCTCCCCATTAGAAATGAAATACTGAAATGCTCTCAAGCCAAGCTCTCAGAGAATCACCAGAGAAGCAGTTTATGTGAAGCGCTCTGAAAACACCACAGCCTTTTGCGGTTTAATCACACTGGGCCATATCGCGGTTTGAATTTGATTAACTGTCAAATTATCAATTAATCTCATCCCAAAATTTGGCAAATTCTCTGAAATACCACATTTTACTGTTAGTTCCATTTTGTATGACTGAATTCTATGATTCTGTCTGCGTTTTCCACATCGCAGAAACCATAGGGCCCTACATTATTATGCGAGGTCACACTGGTGTTACAAAATTTTCCAAATCTCTCTCTCTCTCTCCCTGATTATGCACTGCTATTGGGTATAAGAAACACCAAAAGTCAAATACTCTAAAGCATGTAATGAAACAGCACTATCTATTTGAACTGGGTGAACTATCCCTAGTATCACTAGTAGTAGATGTGAGTGGTGGTCATCTTAACACTACTATACCTGCAAGTGTGTTCTGCTCCAGTATAGAAGCCTCAGATGTCTCAGACTGGATCAGTGCTGGTGGCTGGAGCAGGGCTTCTTGCTTCTGCGTACAGCTGTGTAAAGCGTCCTGGAGGCCCTGCTGATGGAGCAGCAGGTTGAAAAGGTGAGCAGCAGTTACGCTGTCAAAGGGTTTAGTGCTGGTGCTGAGATCCAGAGCCACCTGCAGCAAATGCTGCAGTCTCTCCGGTTCCTAAACAGAGGAGGACAAGTGCTCAAATAGGGCTGCGCGATCTGGTCAAAAAATCATGTTGTTATTATATCAACAAATACTGTGATTGCATCATGAAATACAGTGCTGTGAAAAAGTATTTGATTTCTTCTATTTTCGTGTATTTTTCATACTAACTTGTTTTAGATCTTCAAATGAGACATAACATAAAAAAGGCAACCTGAGTAACCACAAAATACAGTTTCCAAATACATATTTTATTTTATTTTTTGAAGGAAAAAAGTTATCCAACACCTATATCACCCATGTGAAAAACTAACTGCCCCCTTAAACATAATATCTAGTTGTGCCACCTTTAGCAGCAACAACTGCAACCAAACGCTTCCGATAACTGGAGATCAGTCTATCACAACGCTGTGGTGGATTTCTGGCCCACTCTTCTTTGCAGAACTGCTTTAGTTCAGCCACATTGGAGGGTTTGAGCATGAACTGCCCATTTAAGGTCCTGCCACAGCATCTCAATCGAGTTCAAGTCAGGACATTGACTAGGCCACTCCAAAACTTTAATTTAGCTCCTTTTGAGCCATTCAGATGTGGACTTACTCCTATGCTTTGGATCATTGTCTTGCTGCATAATCTAGTTGTGCTTGAGCTTCAACTCACGGACTGATGACCGGATGATCTCCTTTAGGATTTTCTGGTAGAGATCAGAATTCATGTTTCCCTCAATTATTTCAAGTCGCCCTGACCCTGAAGCAGCAAAGCATCCTCACACCATCACACTACCATCACCATGCTTGACCGAAGGAATGATGTTCTTTTTGTGGAATTCTGTGTTTGATTTTCGCCAGATGTACAGGTACACTTCTTCCAAACAGTTCCACTTTCAACTCATCAGTCCACAGAACATTCTCCCTAAAGGTTTGAGGATCATCAAGGTGTGTTTTGGTAAAATTCAGATGAGCCTTAATGTTCTTCTGGGTTAGCAGTGGTTTTCGCCTCTCCACACTTCCATGGATGGCATTTTTGGCCAGTGTCTTTCTGATAGTGGAGTCATGAACAGGGACATTTACTGATGCGAGAGAGGCCTGCAGTTCCTTGGATGTTGTCCTTGGCTTTTTTTGTGACTTCCTGGATGAGTCGTCGCTGTGCTCTTGGAGGAATTTTGGAAGGTCGGCCACTTCTGGGAAGGTTCACTACGGTGCCAAGTTTTCTCCATTTGGAGACAATGGCTCTCACTCTGGTTGTTTGGAGTCCCAGAGCCTCTGAAATAGCTTTGTAACCCTTCCCAGACTGATGTATTTCAATCACCTTTTTCCTCATCATTTCTGGAATTTCTTTCGACCATGGCATAGTGTGCTACTGGGTGAGACCTTTTAGCCAACTTTATGCTGCGGAAAAAGTTATATTTAGGTGCTGATTTGATTGAAGAGGGCTGGCAGTATTCAGGCCTGGATGTGTCTAGTCACGCTGAACCCCAATGATGAATGCAGTTTCATAGATTTTGGGATTTAGTAAATAAATGGGCAAATACTTTTTCATGCAGGCCCTGTTGGTATTGGATTAATTTTTTGCTTCAATAAATAACATTATCATTTAAAAACTGTATTTTGTGTTTACTCAGATTGCCTTTGTTTTATGTTAGATTTTGTTTACATTTTTAAAACAATTTAGTATGAGATATAAACAAAAACAGAAGAAATCGAGAAGAAACAAATACTTTTTCACAGCACTGTACAATGTTATAAACATTGCTGCTGCTGCTTAAATATCAACGCTAAAAGAACAAAGACATAATATCACAATGAAACAGCAGCTCGTGTTCATTGCTGCCTCACACTGAAAGTCACCCTGTCAAGTCAACACTGTTTAGTGTTGGAGCAAATTGCTGTCTGATGAATCAGAACTGCAAGGTACTGCTGAAAATGACCCTGTAACCAATCTCAAAATTTTAAATGTGGCCACTTTTTAGGTCATCAGAATGTTGATGTATTGTTATCAGAAATTAAAGGAATATTCTGGGTTCAATACAAGTTTTGCTCATTCAGCAGCATTTGTGGAATAATGTTGATTACCGCAAAAAATCGTTTTAACTCGTCCCTCCTTTTCTTTAAAAAAGCAAAAATCTGGGTTCCAGTGAGGCACTTACAATGGAATTGAATGGGGCCAATTTGTAAACGTTAAAACACTCACTGTTTCAAAAGTATAACCACAAAACAAACAATATGTGTGTTAACATGATTTTAGTGTGATAAAATCGCTTACTAAGCTTTACTGTGTAAAGTTATATCTAATATTACAACTTCACTGTCATGAGGATGTAATGCTGTAAACCCTAAAATAACCATAAAAATGTTGATTTTAACAACTTTACAGCTCAAATAATACACAAGTTTTAACAAGAATTAATGTAAGTGCTGTTATAAAATTATAAGCTTCACATTTCAGCCTTTAAACCCTCCACAAATTGGCCCCATTCACTTCCATTGTAAGTGACTCACTGTAACCTCGATTTGTGCTTTTTTTACAGAAAAGGAGGGACGAGTCACAATTATTTTTTTGTAGTAATCAACATTATGCTACAAATGCTGCCGATTGAGATTAACTTGTATTGAACCCGGAATATTCCTTTATTAAAAAAAGTTCATTTCCGACACCGGTTGTAAAATTTGCAATTAGTGTTCAAATGATCAAATATTGCTGTCACTTCTTAATACATTGGTACTCAAGCCAGTATTATTATTTAGACTATTTAGCAGAGACGGGCCACTTCTTTTAAAATTAATGGGAGAATTGAAACCAATAATCAACAGATGTAGAAAGAAAGTCCCGCCTTACAGGTAAAAGAGCCAATCACCTTGTAGATACAGACATCGCCTGTCGATCAACTCTAGAACATGCATGCACATTAGCTATTCAAGGAAAATTTAAATCTGAGGTAAAGAAGCACAATTACAGTGCTGTCAGATAAAACTGCTGATTTGAAATATGTTTTTTGATCGTAATCTTGACCAACCATTTTGGAGATTACAGTCTTCTTCCATTCAATTAGATATGAGCTGCACTTACATGCCGCTTGTTTACATAGAAAAATAGCTGCCCGGGAGCATTGCAAAGATGGGGCAGAGTGGACAGACTTGCTAAAAAGACATTGCTCAAGCACATCTGTCATCTAGGCAGGTTTAGTCCTAGTTTTATGCTGGTCAAGTTAGTCAACCAGTATGGTCTTGCTGGTTAAGAAGCATCCAAAACACAATATATGATTTTGTTTTCATGAATGTAATTGGAAAGGAACACCAAAATATTCACACCGACCTGGAGTTGCACTGCTGTGGGGGGCAGTTTTTGTAAGAGGTTGCAGGCAAGCTGTTTCACCTCCAGAAAGTTGCTCGCGAGACAGCACAGCACAGCTTGAGCATGAGATACACTCACTGACTCTCCAAGAGTAAAACCAACAGAGCCTGAAAGAAAAGAGTAAACAAATGAATACATAATAGGCAATATTTATATGCAAATGCTTCATCAGGTTAATGTGTGCAGTGTTTTATAGGGGAGACTGGGAAATACCGGTGTTGAAGGTGAAATGTTCAGCGATTAGCCCCAGCAGGTGCAGAGCCATCAGACACCTGGAGAACGAGGCTCCTGGGTGAAGCACCTGGAACAGGGTCTCGCAGAACCAGCGCAGGAACTCCTGATTAAACACATACATAAACAAATGTGAGTAGTGCCTGCAAATGCAAAACTGACTACCACAATCCCAGGATTGCTTTTGAAGGTCGCCAGGGCATTACTATGGTGTTCTGAGAAGTTTTTAGCAATGCATTGCACATTGCAATGCAGGTGGTTGCTTAATGGACAAAGCCAAACGAACCCAACACCAAAGGTCGTTCTTATTGTAAGTGTTAATCTACTCTCTCGCAATGTTCTGTTGATTCCTCAACTGATTAATTTACTACAAAAATTTAAAATGAAACTTTGAAAACAAAATAGATGTCCATAAAACTTTTTTTTTTTTTTTGCCAAATTTAATCTTTGAAAGAAATGAAAGCAGATTTAAAGAAGAATATGTGATTAACCTTAAACTCTGGTGTACTTTTGGGCTGTTGCCCGCAATTTTTTACGCAAAATTTTAAAAGTTCACCACTTATACATCCTGTGGATTAACTGCAAAAAAATGTCTCATTTTTCAGCTTTCAAATGATACTTCATATTGCTGACTTATGTATACAGGGACTTTTTTCGTGATATACGTTTAAAGTGATTAACTGATTATTTGAATGAGCTTCCACTTTGTTGCATGTCAAAACACATTAAATAATACAAATAATAAATAAATTAATTTACCATTCTTTAATGTGTTTAATACATTTGAATTTGTGTAAATGAATCCTTTAACCAACTAGAACCAGTGCTAACACCTAAAATATATATTGTACAGCCCTAGGGAGATGTGAGACTATACCTGGTACATGTTGAGGACTTGATGATCGTTGTCACTTCGATGCTGATACATTCTTTTGTGCAGTAGCTGAGCACTGTCCTTCATCCTACACAAGAGCTGACACATAACAAAACACACAGGAGCCAATCAGATCACATTTACAAGGTCCTCTGGCCAATCTCGAGACAACACATTTCAATGTCATAAAAGAGTGTTCAGAGAAAAGCTGTTGACATCGATTGATACCTTCTTTAACAGACTGACCGTCTGCTGTCTTACTCCTGGTGATTGGGTATTCAGATTAAAGGGCAGGAAGTGGCGGATCAGATCCATTTCCTGTCTGGAGAGAGTTTCTGTGCTGCGATGACTCTCACATACCAAACCCAGAGCATCCATTCGCACCTGATTTCACACACACAAAATGACAGTAAGAGAAAACTAGATTTGTACATTTTCTGGAGGAAACGTGGTGCTTGCAAATGCCGCTGCTACGATGCTAGGATGTTCAGCATGGTTGCCAGGGTGTGCCGAGTGTTGTTGTTTTTTTTTTTTTAACACTGCTATACAGATGCTATGGTGTTCTGGGTGGTTGCTAGGTAGATGCTTACTGCTCCACGTCAAAAGAGCCCAAGACTATATGATATCATAAAAATGGCTTGGGTTCTACCATCAATGTAAGTCTATGTGATTTTTTTCACCTGTTTTATCATCTGTCAGAAACTTAGAAAAGTAATGGCAAGCCTCTCCTCAACAAGCCACATGATTTGAGGTGCCATTCATGTCAGAAGTGCAAACTGTGCGAGTTATGAATCGAAGTTTAATATTTAGGGTTAGGTTTGTTAATATCCCTAACCCAAAGTATGAACAATAGCTATAACGATGCTTGCCTTAGCAAACACCAAAAACATGTTAGACATTTACAATTAATTATTGATTATTATTATTCAGTAAGTTCAGTAAAATGTAGCTTTAAAAAGTGGCTCCTGTTCACCTGATCATGTTTGTGCACCAGTGCCTGTTGCATTAGTGGTAGGGGTACCAGGCCACCCCACAACTCCTCCTCTATAGACTTGAGAACACCCTGAGCTCTGGCAGCACGCAGACACGTCATCAAAGCACCCAGTGCACCTCTGCTACCAGCCAACCCTGAGAAACAAACACACTTAGCACTTTAAAAATAAATACTATACAATAGAGCTTAGTCAGGGATGAAACCATATTTCATTTAAAGGAATGGTTCACCAAAAATGAAAGTTCTCTCATCATTTACTCACCCTCATGCCATCCCAGATGTGTATGACTTTCTTCTGCTGAACACAAATTAAGATTTTTAGAAGAATATTTCAGCTCTGTAGGTCCTTTCAGTTCAAGTGAATGGTGACCAGACCTTTGAAGGTCCAAAAATCACATAAAGTAATTATAAAAATAATTAATTTGTCTCCAGTGGTTTAATCCATGTCTTCTGAAGGGATACAATCACTTTGGGTGATAAAAAAGATCAATATTTCAATACTTTTTTTTACCAAAAAAAAAAAAAAAATCCACTTTCACTTTCAAAATGTGAAAGTGAAAGTGGAGATTTATAGTAAAACTTGAATATTGATCTGTTTCTCACCCACATTTATCATATCACTTCAGAAGACATGGATTAAACCACTGGAGTCTGATGGATTACTTTTATGATGCTTTTATGTGATTTTTGGAGATTGAAAGGTTCGGTCACCATGCATTGTTTGGACCTACAGAGCCGAGATATTTTTCTAAAAATCTTTGTTTGTGTTCCGCAGAAGAAAGTCAAACAAATCTGGGATGGCATGAGGGTGAGTAAATGAGAGAATTTTCATTTTTGGGTGAACTATCCCTTTAATTCGGAGTCTGTGAGGGATACAGTCAATTCCAAGGTCACAATTACCATAATAACCCTTAGATCTCCTGTTGTGTTCCATTAAAGAAATAAAGTCATATGGGTTTGGACCAACATGAGGGTGAGTTAATAATGACAGAATTTTCATTTTTGGTTGAATTATCCCTTTAAATATGACATCTACCCTGACTAAGGTCCAGGATACTCCTAAATGAAATTTTCAATATCTTTCAAATACTAGTAATAGCATTGTATAAACACTAAAATGTTAGTTGTATGCTTAACCATCTCCCCACGCTTTGTAAATATGCACTTTTTTTTAGATATAAGTGTGGGACTGAGTTCGCTAACACAAGTTAGCAGTCACTTCCATCAGTTGAAAAATAGCGAATGCTTCCATGTTGTAAAAAAAAAAAAAACTTTGTGTCATTTGAGACAATACTACGCTTTGAAAATTCATAGGTGCACAGCGTAAATGCACAGTGTATTGTGTGTCATTTGAAACCAAGCTTCTTTTTTTCTTACCCTCTTTGCAAGATGGCATCTCCTGCAGTGCCTGTACCATGTGACTAAGGCTGGAGGGGTTGCAGCGTAACAGCTTTGGTAGGAAGTAGTCTAGTATATATGTGGTTTGATCCAGTCGGGCTGTGCACAGTATCTGCAGCAGAGGAGAAACCCAAGTCTCATGCCACCCATCTAACCAGGTATGCCCATCCCCAAAGCGGGCACACAACTGGGCCTTATGACTCACAAACAGCTTCTCCAGCAGATCACTGGCGTAAGGTGCCACTGTCTGATCCCCCATCAGAACCAGCAGTCTGGATGGCAGACCAGCATCAAGCTTTAGAAGATACTCTGCTTCTAAATGCTCCACCAGACAGGCCAGAGTACCGTACTTCCCTTTCATGTGCCACTCCAGTGCTAGAAGGTTCCGGGTGAGCTGGGTGATGTAAGGGTCACTGATGGGATCGGACTTATAATCACTGCAATGCTGGTGGAGAACAAGGAGGTTTTGAAAAAGAGAGCGTGTTTGGTGACGGACCCCATCCAGCGGGTGCTCCCAGTAGGTGTAGATGTGGTGGTGGAGGCGTGTGGTTAGAGGAGAGTCTCCGACCAGGGAGAGGCGAAGGAGAGGGGAGCAGGTGTCCACCTGGACGCAGTCGACCGCAGCGCCACTCCAAAGAGTCAAAACTCGAGCCACTACCATCACCGTGCTGGACTCCTTCACTCTGAGAGACAGATTAATTTTAACGAGCAATGTTTAATTGCTACTCCAGGTTGATTAACTTTAAAATTAATCAAGAATGAAAATGAAAAATTGTCATTTTGACTCTACCCTCGACAAGGTAATTGTAGGGATTATTCCATTAATACTGATCCATGACATTTAATATTTTGGCTTTCATCTTCGTATTTGCATTTCACCAGTTTTTTTTATGTTATTATTATTCAAAATAATAATCAAAACCAACATTTTGAACCAGGCACCTCTGGTTGAGTTGACAGAATAGTCAACATCTTGACTAGGCTCTAAAATGTAAATGTTATCCTTGAAGTAAGTATCCTTGAATACCTTATATCTAAAGACAGGAGCACTTCAGGTATGAGCAGTAGCAGTTTCTCTGCCTGTGGACCGAGAGTCCTTCCTTTCCAGCTGAGCATAGCCAGAGCTCCATGACTCAGATACAGAGCTACTGTTGCAGGCCTGCCACTTTCAAACAGTCCTGCACAGCTCTGGATCAACCACTCAGGGGTAGTACTGCCTGTCTCCACTGTACACTGCAGGAGACCTGCAACCTAAGATTACATCTCATTCATAATAGCATATTTTCTCAGCTTGAATTGAACAACAACTGAAAAAGAATTGCAGCTTAAGTTTATTAAAACTGAATAATGATAATACACAGATTGCAATGTTAGCTCCAAAATTGTGGGAAGGGGAATTCGTAATTGATTATGTACGATCACTCACCAAGACAGACACATCATCTCCATTTCCCATAACAGATCTGGTGAGCAAAACAACAGCCATACCAGCGGTGCTCTGGACTGACTGAACAAACTCCTCTGGATAGGAAAAAATTAAATGGAAAGTCATTTGAGAAAGTATTTCAATTTTTGCAAGTGATTATTACATGCATTATAAACATCGTGTTTGAAATTACTTTGACTTCCCTAAACTGCTTTCATAAAGTTAGTAAAAATTCGACAAAACAAGTGTGTAAATGGAGTAATTTCTGCAGCACTAATGGCACCAAACGTTATACCAAACACTCCCAGCACTGCTTTTTCCCCAGCCCAGACTCACACTAATGGTTACACTCTCTGTCACTTTCAACACATTGTTTGTTAAAGTGGTTGGACATGTCAACTTTTGGCTCAACCAAAAGCGTTTGTACATTTAATGTAATGTAACTAAAGGGACAGTTACTTTTTATAAGAATATCTCAGCTCTGTAGGCCCATACAATGCAAGTGAATGGTGACCAGACCTTTCAAGCTCCAAAGATCACATAAATGCAGGATAAGAGTAATCCATACGACCCCAGTTGTTTAATCCTTGTCTTCTGAGGAAACCTGGTAGGTGTGGTTGAGAAACAGTCATATGGATTACTTTTATGCTGCCTTTATCTTTTATAGCTTCAAAGTTCTAGCCACCATTCACTTGCATTGTGTGGACCTACAGAGCTGAGATATTTTTCTAAAAATCTTCATTTGTGTTCAACAGCAGAAAGAAAGTCATACACATCTGGGATGCCATGAAAGTGAGTAAATGATGAGAGAATTTCCATTTTTGGGTGAACTATTGATTTAAAGAGTAATTTCTGTGCCACTATCGTCACCAAAGAGAACTGCAAAAATAAATGATTGTTTCCAAAACACCCCCCTCCTTCCCCTTTGCCAGATGTTGGGCAAAAAGACCAATCCCATCCCAAACTCACGCCATTCATTGAGCCAAAGTTGCTGTTTTGCACACATCGGCATGCTCAAGAAAATAGAGAAATGTTTTGAAAGCACTTCAGAAAGTCAACCTATATGTAAATACAGTGGTCTTCACCATACCGTCAGTCAAAATACATGTATAGCAGTTCAGTAGTCCACTGAGCGTTTGCTGTAGTTCACATTGACTTGAAGCTGAAAGCAGTGCAGCACTAATGGGCTGCTGAGATCTTTGGACCACCAGCATTGAGGTCTTCACAACCGCTAGACAAGACTGCATCAACTGAGCCTGAGCAACGTGACGACCAGCCAGACCACTGTAGCAAAAACAATGATTTTTGATGATTCTAAAACTCATCTCAGGCATTTATGTTAACATTTCAGCAATTCTGCTCATACAGCACAATTTAGGAATTAGAAAGAGAGCAGAAAGCAGTATACCTATTCTTCTCCACATAATAACTCAAGGCCCTCTGGAAAAACTGGAGGACTATGAGAAGAAAATCACAGATTGAACTTGCAAACATTAAATGTTTGAACTGTTGTATGAACTGAGAAAATACAACCAAGTAGAGCCTCGAGGCGTACAAACCTTCTGTTATCAAACGGTGAATACATTTCTCACCTGCAAACCAAGTATAACAATTTAAAAACATTATACACTAACGTCTGTCTGATATTATGACAATCTAAACAAATATGAATATAAATTACAACACTTTGACATACCAATTGGGAAGCCATCCAGACAGGAAGTGATGCAATCTGTTAGGTGAGAGTAGTGATCTGTGCTTCCAGAGGAGAGAGATGAAGAAAGGCACTCTGACAGACATCCAACCGTCTCCTCCTGTAGCCAGTCTGGGCCACTACTTAGTGCACTATGGTGGAGGAGAAAATGAAATAAGTTAATACATAAATGTACAATGATGCTACAGTGACATTAGGACCTCCAGCAGTAGGAACGTCCAATATAAGCCACTTGGCAACCTCCAGCCAAAACAATGTATGAATACTTCAACAAATGTACTGTACACTACAGTATAATGAATGTTATAACAAGATAAATGGACAACAAGATACATGCCTCATAATAAGTCAGAAGTGACTCACTATATAGGATTAGGAAATATTTCAAACCTTGCTACGGCTCTCTTCAGTGGATTCTTGGCTGGCAGTTTGGTGTATATGAACGCTAGTGTGTTCAGGCAGGCCTGCAGTAAAGGACCGAAAGGGGACTCATCCTTTCTTAACTGCTCCAACATAGAACCTGCCTGCATAGTCAACATACAGTACCATATTTCAACATCATTAATTTTTTTTCCACATTCAAATCAATAACTACTCAAAAGCTTACAGGTTGCATTCAAATATCAATTTATCATCACCTTTAAGGATTGTATGGACCTTTAGTACGACGTTGACATGAAATACTTCTGGCAAGTTCACATGTCCTGCAGTTTTAAACAGCATTTGGCTGATATAAGTACCTTTAATAATTAATACGCATAAGTCTTTTATGACCTCATATTATTTGAAACTACATGGAATATTTGTACTTTTGAAAATTAATTTGAGACACCGCAGGACCATTTAAAATGCACTAGTAAAGGCAAAAAAGTGTGTATAAATAATAAAAAGCTGAACAGTAATGGTAACCAGTCAAAGGAACTGAGATATAGGTACACTTTCCCTTATACATTTTAACCTAAATAAAAAGATCTATAGATACTTCAGAAAAGTCCAGTATGAAGAATGCTTCAGCAAGCAGTCTTGATCCCATTATAGGTCTCAATTTGATGCAAGTAGACAGACAGACCTTAGAGACGAACTGGATCTGCTCTACTGGGTCAGAGGAGGATAAACTGTCCTTCAGCACCTGAGCAAGTTGTGTGGATCCAATATCCCCAGGCACAGACAGGGCATCTGAGAGAAAGCATGCAAGAGAAAAAGAGAAAGAAATGTTAGAGGAAACTACATCTGCTGCTAATTTTCAAACAACGGAGTCAATAACAGTGATGCTCACCTCTCAGGCTCTTCAGCTTGACATCATCCAAGGCCACTGTCTCGACTTTAGGAGCTTTCTTCTTCGCAACCATGATTATATCTAAGCCATCAACAATAACTGCACATGAGGATCTTAAATCAATTGTTCTTCAAAACATCATAGACAACAACTGCAGATCAACTGATCTGACCTGACCAATCTAGCTGCTTAAATATTTAACATAAACTTGAATAAAAAAAAAACTGCATAAACTACAGTCCAAATCATAAAGACATAATAATAACATTAATTATGTTTTATTTATTAAGTGCTTTTCCCACAGCTCATGGTCAGTTCAGTTTATAAACTGTATAACTACAGTTCTATTTATAAACTGTATAAACTACCGTTAAATAAACTGTATAAACTACAGTTCCACTTATAAACTGTATAAACTACAGTTCAGTTTATAAACTGTATAAACTACAGCTCAATAAACTGTATAAACTACAGCTCAATAAACTGTATAAACTACAGTTCGGTTTCTAAACTGTATAAACTACAATTCAGTTTATAAACTGAATAACTACAGTTCAGTTTATATATTGTATAAACTACCGTTCAATAAACTGTATAAACTACAGTTCAGTTTATATACTGTATAAACTACCGTTCAATAAACTGTATAAACTACAGTTCAGTTTATAAACTGTATAAACTACAATTCGGTTTATAAACTGAATAACTACAGTTCAGTTTATAAACTGTATAAACTACCGTTCAATAAACTGTATAAACTACAGTTCAGTTTATAAACTGTATACACTACAGTTCGGTTTATAAACTGTATAAACTACAGTTCAGTTTACAAACTGTATAAACTACAGTTCAGTTTACAAACTGTATAAACTACAGTTCAGTTTACAAACTGTATAAACTACACCTCGGTTTATAAACTGTATAAACTACAGTTCAGTTTATAAACTGTATAAACTACACCTCGGTTTATAAACTGTATAAACTACAGTTCGGTTTATAAACTGTATAAACTACAGCTCGGTTTATAAACTGTATAAACTACAATTCGGTTTATAAACTGTATAAACTACAGTTCAGTTTATTAACTGTATAAACTACAGTTCGGTTTATTAACTGTATAAACTACAGTTCAGTTTATTAACTGTATAAACTACAGTTTGGTTTATAAACTGTATAAACTACAGTTCGGTTTATAAACTGTATAAACTACAGTCCGGTTTATAAACTACAGCAAAATAAACTGTATAAACTACAGTTCGGTTTATAAACTGTATAAACTACAGTCCGGTTTATAAACTACAGCTCAATAAACTGTATAAACTACAGTTCGGTTTATAAACTGTATAAACTACAGTCCGGTTTATAAACTACAGCTCAATAAACTGTATAAACTACAGTTTGGTTTATAAACTGTATAAACTACAGTTTGGTTTATAAACTATAAACTACAGTTCATTTTATAAACTATATAAACTACAGTTTGGTTTATAAACTGTATAAACTACAGTTCGGTTTATAAACTGTATAAACTACAGTTCGGTTTATAAACTGTATAAACTACAGTTCTGTTTATAAACTGTATAAACTACAGCTCAATAAACTGTATAAACTACAGTTCGGTTTATAAACTGTATAAACTACAGTTCTGTTTATAAACTACAGCTCAATAAACTGTATAAACTACAGTTCGGTTTATAAACTGTATAAACTACAGTTCTGTTTATAAACTACAGCTCAATAAACTGTATAAACTACAGTTCGGTTTATAAACTGTATAAACTACAATTCGGTTTATAAACTGTATAAACTACAGTTCAGTTTATAAACTACAGTTCAGTTTATTAACTGTATAAACTACAGTTCTGTTTATAAACTACAGCTCAATAAACTATAAACTACAGTTCGGTTTATAAACTATAAACTACAGTTCATTTTATAAACTATATAAACTATAGTTTGGTTTATAAACTGTATAAACTACAGTTCGGTTTATAAACTGTATAAACTACAGTTCGGTTTATAAACTGTAAACTACAGCTCACTTTTGATAAGTTTGTGTGGACCGGTTAGCTAGTGTCATTCACTTCAATGTTTCATGCAAACATTTAAACCCACATTCTCTTTTAAACCGATAACCCTTTTCTTACTATTCATTAAATACATTACGCAGCATGAAAGCATATCGCCATACCTTGAAATAAAGCAGACACCGGTTAAAATGCTCAATGCTACATGTAGGCTACACAGTGGCTCCACACAGCAACACAACACATGTGTGACACGTCAATTCCGAGTCGTGATTAAAGCCCGCCCAATACAAAGTTGATTGGGCACAGCCAGCGCCGGCACAGCAAGATATTTCTGATGTCTGATTGGTCAACAGTGAAGTCAATCATTCATGACATTACCTTCCTACAAAAACATCGTAACCACACCCACAATGGTTTGATTGTACCAGAGTACATTCAGCAGAGACGGGTACTTCTATTGAAATGAATGGGAGAAATTGGAACGCTCAAACAAGGAACTCTGAGCGCCCAACTGTCAACAGATATAGAAAGGAAGTCCCGCCTTACAGTTAAAAGAGCCAATCACCTTTCAGACATCACCTGTCAATCAACTCTAGAACGCGCCTGCGCATTAGCTATACAAGCCGCGAAAATTGCGTTTTTTTTAGCGTAATATGAGGTAAAGAATCACAATTAATGACACCAGTATTGTCATATTTTATTGCTGATTTGAAATATGTTCTTTGATCGTAATCTTGACCAACCCGTCTTTGAAATTGTGGTCTTTCCCCATTCAAGTAGATACGAGCTGCACTGGCATGACTGGAAATAACCTCCTGAGAGCGTTCTAAACGTAGCCGACAGTGGACTGACTTGCTAGAGTAACTTTGATTGTACCCGCTCGTGAAAGACACGCCCCTGATCCCGCCCACTTGAACAAACCGTGATGCTGGAGAGAAAACTTTGAGCTGGCAGAACGCTTTCTTTTTATATTATAATTAGGTCATTAGGGCAATAACTATTCTGTCAACGCGGAATGTTATTTTTATCATGGTGTGAAACCAGTGGAATCTGCAGCATTATAACATTCATTGGCGGGTAAGGAAGTATTTTTAAAGAAATTAATTATAAAGTGTTTGTCTATAACAGAGACGATTATCACTTGGGTTTGACTTTTTTTTTTTTTTTTTTAGATAAAAATAAATACTAAGGTACATATATTTCTTGTGAATGTGTGAATGTATCCTTTTAGTCATTTTGAAAAAAATAAATAAATAAAGGTTATTAAAATATGTTGAATGATACACTTTATCTGTATGAAATAACTTATTGTTCGATTTAATATGTCTGAACTTTACAAGTAAACATTGGCTATTTTTGTATTCTATTTATTGACATTGATACATCCCTAAATATATGATATCATTATTCTGTCATTAAACCTTTGATTTATAAATGAGATGAAAAATAATAAATGAGAAAAATAGTCATTTTGCAAAAAAAAAAAAAAAGAAAGAAAATAAAGAGACACTTATTTTGCTATATTAATGTATTCTTTGTATGAACAACTCTCCTCTGTATGTAACTGTTTTTTTTTTTTTTTTTTGCAAAACAAAGAAAGTCTTTGATCCCTGTACATACAGTAATTGTTTCCTAACTCTGTAAAAAACATTTTTAATGCTGATTTGTCTTGTCTTTTATGAAAAGTTTTTCAGCAATTCGGTTTCTGTCATTTTACATTCAATTAGATTTATAATCTACAGCATGTGCTCAGTGATTTTGTTATCATCATATCCGGAACTTTCCCTCATTATGAGTCCGTTGATCTTTAAAACATGTTGTTTTCATTCAAGTTGGTTGTGACTCAAACCCTCAGTCTTATTTACTTCAAAAGCTTAATTGAGCTCAACACATGTTTGCACTCTCTTGGTGTCCATGCCAATGCTATAATGAGATCTTATTAAAGAGTTGTAGAAAAAGTTAAACAAGTGCCTCCTGCTTAACATCAATTGACACGTGTTTGTCATAATTAAAAATCTCACAATCGGTAAAGTCTAGGAAAGCTTTGCTTTTACAGTGTTGGTCAGTTTGTCCAGGGCCCCGGCCAGCCCTTAAACGGTTTTCCACAACCACTTCTCTGTCTTTTGAAGACAGACTGAATCTGCTGTTCTTTTAAAATTTAATTGTCTGCAACGCTGAAAGTTGTCTTTGGCTTCTCAGTAATGGATATGTGGTATGGAAACCTGCCTGTAAAAAAATAAATAAAGCTAAATTGTCTAAAGCTGTTCATATACAGTAGCTAGCAGAAGCAAACAAAGCAACCCAGAAAGCTTTACACATCACTGGTTATTTGTCTTATCCTCTCAAAATGAAAAATTCTCCCAAAAATGAAAATTCTCTCATGATTTACTCACCCTCATGCCATCCCAGATGTGTATGACTTTCTTTCTTCTGCTGAACACAAATGAAGATTTTTAGAAGAATATCTCAACTCTGTAGGTCCAAAAAGCACATAAACACAGCATAAAAGTAATCCATAAGACTCCAGTGGTTAAATCCATATTTTCAGAAGCGATATGATAGGTGTGGATGAGACACAGATCAATATTTAAGTCGATTGCTTGGACCGAACTCGAGTTCGTTTCCTGCTCCCGCTGGTCTCTGTTCACATTATACTATTTGGGTCCGAACCGCACTCTGATTGCGTCATCAATGTGAGCACAAGCGGCACCAGCAGTTGCACCAACCCTGGTGTGCACCATAAGTGGTGGTGTGAAAGTTTCCTAAAAATGTTCGTTTGTGTTCAGCAGAAGAAAGAAAGTCATACACATCTGGGATGGCATGAGGGTGAGTAAATGATGAGAGAATTTTCATTTTTGTGTGAACTGTTCCTTAAATGAATAGCGTGGGCCCAGTGGCAGTTGATAGTGATTTACTTTGATGCTTAAAAAAATCACAACGGACGTCACAATTTTCACTTAAATTCAGTGTCGTTTCTCACCTTCAGAAGGCTTGGAATATGACGCAGGAGTCACGTGGACTACTTTTATGACACTTTTTAAAGCTTTAAAGTGAGTCGCTATCAACAGCTTTTGTATTGAAATAAAGGACTGCTATATTCATTTTAAAATCTCAATGTGTGTTCTGCATAAGAAAGAAAGGGTTTGAAATGCCATGTGGGTGAATAAATTCAGACAGATTTTTTATTTATTTATGGATGAACTATTCCTTTAATCGTTGTAAAGCTAAAGACAGTTTCCACATTGTGGACAATATACATTCCAAAGTCTAAAAAGTTTGTCTCCTACCTACTATTTTCTAAAGTAACATTTACTTTTCTGGTTATGAGTTGTCAGTGATGTTTTTGTAAGTTTTGAAGTGCTCATCATACACAGCACTCCATGTTGGACATGTATATCTTTCTGCTTCAGTCTCATGCTGTGTGTGTGTGTTGTGGCAGAGCCTGAGGGGTGACGGCATGGCAGAGGGTGATGAATGGAAGGAGAAGTATATGGCCCTCGAGGCCCTGCTCTTCAAATTCCGGGGACAGATGAGTGTGATCCGGGAGCTCACGGCAGAAAAGGTCAGTCTCACTGTCATATAGAGTGCCTTTTCCCCAGCTGCCTTTTACACTGTAGCTCCTTGGTCTTTAAAAATCATTACATTTGACCGCATGCTGAGTACATAAAACTACACCACAATTTTTTAAGAGTAATAACAGAACAGGCATATGATTTGTGAGTAACTACTGTATCATGGCCCCTCTAATGCCTGTCTGTATTTATATCAGTCAAATATTCAATAGAGGGGATTCTAGGAAAGGCAAAGAAGCTACCTATTAAAGTGTTTGCTCATTTCCATGTTTGGTTTTCATTTCCATGAAAGAGTGTGTGTGTGTACATGCGTGCCATGGCCTATTTCTTTGGCCTGTCTCAAGGGAGAGCAGATTAGGGGTTAATATAAACAGACACCTGACCACAGGGCTCCAGACTGCTGCATTCTGGGATCTTCTTGGAATTACAGATTTGAGATGCGTTCTGGTGCTTTAAATGGCCGCGGCTTGGGGAGAGGTCAAGTTTAGATTTTGTGTAGTCAACTTTACAGTGTTGTGATAATGTTCCTTCTTAATACTCGTACTAGTTTTAGGTCTCAAAGTTTTATTTATAGCATAGTGTTTATTCATAGAGTAATAAAAACCTGAGCAATGCTGTAAACTTTTCTTTTTAGTCTTTTCATTTGGACTTTGACATGAATTCAAAATGTGCTGATCTGGAAAAGTGACTTTATGAGACATTCTGCTTTTTAATGTTAGGCAAAGTTTTTTTTTACTTATGGACAATTTTTCCTGCTGTGCCTCTGATCTCCCTCTTTGCATGTGAAATTAATTCAAAAGCAGTGACACTATACTATGCACAATTACTTCAGACCCCACAATGAATATGGGCAACAACAGGATATGAT
This sequence comes from Myxocyprinus asiaticus, assembly GCF_019703515.2. NCBI lineage: Eukaryota > Metazoa > Chordata > Actinopteri > Cypriniformes > Catostomidae > Myxocyprinus > Myxocyprinus asiaticus. The sequence continues at coordinate 36,607,579 of NC_059364.1, read as the reverse complement.
GTCACACTCTGGGGCTATAATTTTTAATAAATGGGTCAATTGCATGACATCATTTTTGTCTCATTCTTTGTCCGGATCTATTAAGTTAGGGTTAGAATTTGGTTCACACTAAACAATGACTGGAATACACCTCTACTGTGATGAACATGTTTTCTTTCTGAGTTCAGAGTCATTCTGATATTTGATCTCAGGCTAGGTGGTGTAACCGTCCAGAGACAGTAAAAATACAAATAAATACATTTTAAATTAAAAGGTGAAATTAAAAAAACAAAACAAATGTTGGCAGTTTGGATAGTTGTATTATTATCTGTTTAAAAATAAGCAATTTTGGAACCATATTGTTTTAAAACATTATTAATATTTGAAAAACCTTTGTCCACCAAATCAAAGCCAGGTGGCATAAGCAACATGCAGGTAGCCATTCTGTTGTCATGTGACAAAAAACAGCATAAAACCCTCATGACTATGAAAGCACTCTTTTATTAATTTATTATTAAGTAAAACATATTTTTATGAATTTATTTTTACATTAATAAGGCATGTAGACTATGCATTATATGCTATTTAATCCACCATTTACACATGTAATTAACAAGAATAAACTAAAACATTATATATAGATATATAGCTGAATTCTTTTAAAAGTGTGGTTCTTTAAAAAATAAAAAACTGTGATACAAAAATGAAATGAAAACATTTTTATTTTTTATATTATTTAAGATTCACACTTTTACAAGTAGGCCATCTACTGCCGCAGAATGCACCACTCATTGTACATGTAGGAAGCACTTTCATCTGTGGACATTATTTTCAAGATGAGGTCGCTCACAGTCGGAATTGTGAATACACTCATGTACATTGTAAAAAAATTGCAATGTACAATTAAAATTTACATTTTGTGAAATGTATTGCCATATATAGAAAGAAGATGATCTGATCTGTTCTGTTGTCACTGTCAAAGATTGGCATGACACACTGGCTACCTAGTGAACACACACACACACACACACACACACACACACACACACACATGCACACCAGTACCCTCAAAACAAGACAGATCCAATATAGCTCCAGAAGTGCTTCATTGAGAAATTATTACCATGTATGATTACCCTCTTTTCTGAGTTATTTTTAGTTCAGTAACGCAAGTCACTAATAATGAAGCATTTGGGAGAACATGTCTCAACTCTGTTATTGCAGGATAAACATTCTTTTCCTCTAAAACAGTCCAGCAGTTTATCGATACTGAGAATTACTGAAAATGCTCTAGAAAATTGACACCTAAAAATTCATGCACATTAAATAATTTTATGTGATGACAGCATCATGTGGGCCAAAAAGATGGTTTGCGGGCCGCCTGTCGAGGACTACTGAACTAGATTATTAAAAGATTTCTCATTTTTATCACCTTTATGATACACAAATAAGGTTATGACCCAAATAATAAAGTAGAAATTACAAATAATAATTCATTCCGGATTTTTAACTATTTACAATCTACTCTACTCTCCACTGTGAAACTTTGAAGTTTGTATTCTGTGTATTGTATTGAATCTAGAGGTCAAGCTGTGACATTTATCTTCTAATAGTCAATGATTATTTTTTTTCACTATACAGTGAATGGAACACAAATTTTTTGGAGATTAGTTTCAATAAATGTTCTTTTTGACCTTTCTTTTGAGTTTTAAAAGTTAGAGTACTTCTTTTTAATTCATTTAACTCTTTCATTTCAAAAGATCAAGACAAATAATTTCTACTTTAAGAAATTATCAAAAGAATTAGCATTAGACTCCTCTATAGGTCAACACACTCTGTTCATCCCTGAGTCTCAGTAAGCGCGACCTCTGACCCCCTATAATGCTGAGCCATGCATATGATTTCTTCCTATAAGAATCTCATTGTAATTCTTTCTCATTCCTGCATCAGTACATGTTGTTATAAGCTACTGGGCAGTGTCTGAACTCACGTATGTGTGCAGAATCCATTATACCTCCCCTGCCTAACACATGGATGAATTTTCTTATTGGAGTAATTAAAAGCTGCCATTAAATGTTTACATAGGGCCTCTTTCTTGATGTCACTGCAGGTCCTGGGTCAGTTGAGCAGTTGAAATAAATTGCTGGGGAGATCTGTTGGGTACCAGGGAGCCATTTTTTCATTGGACATCAATTGGCAACCCAACACAGTATCAAAATAGTCATAATCATAAAAAAATAATCTAAAATGTCTTTAAAATCAAACATTTATTAATATTACCATGTACTCGATTGGCCTGACAATATACAAATGTACTGAATGTTTGCTTTCTAAATTTCTTTTGAATTTCAGTGGTTTCATGCTGTTGGCAGCTAATAATCCACTGCACAAAACACATTGTGGTTGGCACAAACCATGTAAATCTTGATTTCAGCCCAAATGTAATGTAGTCTGGGTCATATTTTCTTACTTTTGTTCAAGATTTTTTTAAGGGAACCTGACCATGGTTGGGATCTGCCAAATATCTCTAACTTCTATTAAGTCACTGATGAATTTGTGCCCAAGTGCCGTAGAATTTGATTGGACATGCACTTAAAAAAATTATTTTGCCTTTAAGTTATCATAACTCAAAATGTAGAGTTAGAATAGCTGTTGAGGTCCGTGCGTGTCTCCTTGACAAGCTTAAGTCTAAACATAATAGAGCAGCGTTTCTTAAACTATGGGTCGTGTCCCAAGTTGGGTCGTATAGTCATACATATTGGGTCACGACGTATTTTGAAATAACTGTAATTATTTCCTTAGTAAAAGTAATTGTTAAGAGCAAATGTGCTCTGTTCAGTGCACTCTTTTACGCTGTTGCATCTGCCGTGTTTTCGGCTGTTTTCCACAATATAATTTGATAGACTCGGTCTCTCACCGCAATATCAAGCGAGTCGCAGGCTCAATCAGGTGCGGAGGTGATGCGGCCAACAGGTCACTGCACTTAACATCACAACACACCGCTGTTACCGTGCAGACTCGCCAAACAGAAAAATGACAAAGTATCAGAAAGAGCAAGGATCGCCATCAAAGCGTTAAATGCACAAGTTCAAAGTTTTGAGTCGCTCATAATAAGACAACATCTCCTCACGCAGCACCCACAGCTTGGAGAAAGCCGCGAAAATTCTGTCAGAGCAAGACAAAAAGTTCAAATAACTTAGGAAAATAGTTAAGAATTGATGTAGCGGTGAAGATAAACAGAAATATGTGAGTACTGTCTATCAAAGTGGCATAAGTGAGTAAGTTGCTTACAAATAAACACTCTGTACTGTTTTGTGTCATGAAGTTTTTCATAGTCCAATCCTTAATAAATAGAAAGACATCGAGGGCCTGGGTAGCTCAGTGAGTATTGACGCTGACTACCACCCCTGGAGTCGTGAGTTCGAAATCAGGGCGTGCTGAGTGACTCCAGCCAGGTCTCCTAGGCAACCAAATTGGCCCGGTTGCTAGGGAGGGTAGAGTCACATGGGGTAACCACCTCGCTGTAATGTGGTTCGCTCTCGGTAGGGCACATGGTGAGTTGTGCATGGATGCCGCGGAGAATAGCGTGGGCCTCCACACGCGCTGTCTCCGCTGTAATGCGCTCAACAAGCCACGTGATAAGATGCGCGGATTGACGGTTTCAGACTCAGAGGCAACTGAGATTCATCCTTTGCCACCCGGATTGAGGCGAATCACTACGCCACCACGAGGACTTAGAGCATGTTGGGAATTGGGCATACCAAATTGGGGAGAAAAGGCGAGAAAATAAAATAAATAAATAGAAAGACATCAGTTCAGTTTTGACAAATAATGGTCGGCTTGACACTAATTTATTCATCTTATCTGTTCTGTGTAAACTATTATTTAAATGTATGAACATTTTACCATGGCAACCTTATTTTCTGCCAAAATACCATAGTTAGGCTACTGCAATAATTGTTACTATAAAATGTTTAATTCATATGGTATCACTGTGTAAAATGCTTACAGAATCTATATATCTTTTCCTGACTAAAAGTTCCCACCAGGTTTGTTTATCTTTATTTATTCATTTTTTTATTTTATTGTTTATTAACAATACTTGTAGTAACTATGGTATTCTTTGGCAGAACTATGGTTGTCAGGGTTACAAAATATAATGCAAAATGGATGCAATTGATTTGATCAATTTCAACATCTTTTGTCTTTATTTCTACAGTTTGAGAGTGTATGTTTAAATGTAAAAAAAAAAATTTAAACAGTCTTTAAAAGAATAATAATGATTTTTGTAACAGTCTGTCTATATCACATTTGTTGTAGTTATAAAAAAGTGAATAAGTTAAAGGATATAGCAATTACAGCGTACTGTACGGTTTTGTAAATTTCTCATTTGGGCCCTGGGTCGAGAAAGTTTAAGAACCCTTGTGATAGAGGGATCAGATGTTTCAACTGGGAATTTTCCATCAAGTAGCAGTTTATTTTTCCTCTGACAATGGGATGGCCCTAACTTCTTATATAGTTATCAATAATATTACATGACAATATAATAATTTAACTTCTATATTCAATTCGAACTTAATTACAATTACACTAAGAAAGTCAAGATTACTTTAAAAGACATTGTGTTATATTGAGTTAAGTCAGCTTTATGTTCTGTTTAAACAGCTTTACCTCTTAAGTTGACAGCTTACTTTTTTAAATTGAAACAACAAGATTTTTTTTACTAGTGTACAGCCTTTTGATGGCAAAAACAAAAGAGATCAGAAGTGTTGTCTCCTACCTTTTGAAGATCGATAAGCCTATTTATTTTGCTATCATAACTATACATGATTGTTAAATTGCATTTTATTATTTGTATTTAGCATTGTGTTTCTCCCTGCTGTCCGCGACCTTGTCAGAACAGACCAGTGATCCATTTTTGGGTGATGGGCCAATTGAGAAACACTGGTTTGAGGAAGCGATCGGAGCTGTGGAACTCGACACTGCTTATCAGAGGAGGAGGAAGGGGAAAGACTAAGACACAAGATGGAGAAAGTGACAAAGTGTGCCCAATAGGAAGGATAAGAATGTATAAGAGAGTGAAGGGGAAAGAGAGGGAGTAAAACAAGAGGAGAAAGACAGACGAATAGAGTGGCAAAACAAACTATCCTTTAATCGCTGAGACTCCCGAGGGAGGAAATGCCTGGGTTTGTAAACACAGTGTGTGCTATACAGGAAGTTAACATATAAAATGCAGATAAAAACACACACAAATATGGGTAGTTGATATGTCCTGGATACGCTATACCCCAAAAAAGCAATATGCAGTAACTATGCCAACACCATTGCCAAATATATGGCTATGAATTTTTGTGAGAATTTTGTAGTTACTTAATTTTAACACTGCATTTTCTCTGAATCTGAGTATATTTGAGCCAAACCCATTTGGCTTTTCACACTTCCGCGTTCGCAAAGCGCAAGTCGTCATAGTTGGATAAATAGGGACTTTAAACAACAGCTGCCAACAGGATGGCTACGGCGTTCTATGTTCTTGTGCGCATGCGCAACTTGGAATTCGCTTCTTCCTGACGTTGTACTATAACTGTCTACTACGGGAGAATCGCTACTTTGCCATAGTCGAGAGTACGTGACAAATTAGGTAGGAAAATGTAATGTTTTATAAGAGATGCTGTGAAGTCAGCACAGTAAGGAACCTACACATTCTCCTCAAACATACAGTATGTTAAATGTACACTTTGAATAAAATAAAAAAATCTATAATATTAATAATAATAATAATAATAATAAGGTTTTAGACAAGAATAAAAACTTTTCTTCTGACTGTATGTTATCATGTAACACTAAAAGCAACCATTCATTTGCTGTTTTCATTGACATTTTTGTACTTGAATGATTGAATGCTCTGTTCCACCGTCCTGTAGGATAACAGCTTAATGATTTTTTTGTTTCTTGGATACGACGGTTGATCAGTTTACTTCCGGTCACCGTAGCCGTCCCGTCTGCAGCTGTTGCTTAAATTCCCTAATGCAACTATGGCCGCTGCCGAGGTGTGTGTTTTCACACTCCTTAAAAGTTTTGCCTGCATTTACGTTTGGAGACCCTGACCACATCGGCCATCAATGGTTCAATCTAAATTCAGCAAAGGTTACAAGTTGCTTTCGAGGGTTATCTGCATAAATACGAAGGTAAATCAATAAAAATAGATTATTATTGAGAGGTTGTGTGTTCAATTAGCAGGCACATATTTACGATCTACAAATCTGTCACCATAAATTGCAAAAAAAAGGGCACAGTTAACAAATCTGTGAGTTGTACTTACTGTGAAATTAATTCCTGATGGGGGGGGCGACACAGGGTGTGAAGGAGTGGAGAGACCCATGTCCCTCTCCATCCGACTTCTAACCCTGTCAAACACACACTCTCGTGTCGATTGTGATGTGTAATCATTCCATTGAAACCATCATGGTACAGCTCAGATTTTAAAGCGTTTCACAATTCCAACTGTGAGCGACTGCTTTAAGTCCTCATCTTGAAAATACTGTCCACAGACGAAAGTGCTTCCTTGTTTAATAACGAAGTTATCCTCTTTGCATTTAATTGCCTGGACCCACCGAGCTCATACAAAGTTTAGCATCTTTTGGAAATACATGGACACACAAATCCAGACGTTTTCTTTTAGAATTTGTGCAAATAGGAACACTGTAGTGGCACTGGTTATTACTGTTCTTCACGATCACCACCATAGTTTACTCAACTATGACTACTTCCGCTTCGCGAACGCGGAAGTGTGAAAAGGGTCCATGGTGGTGAATGGAAAAACACCCGTAAAACAATAAAGAAAAACGTCAAAAAATGCTTTTGATCCATGCCAACTCCCAGGAAAGGTGTATACAGGTCTGAAGTCACAAATATTGCCAAATTCGACTTTTAAATATATTTTATCCACGATTCATCTCTGTACGCCGGCAAGTGTGATGTGTGACCCGCGAGTGCACATGCCTATCGGTACATCACTGTAAACATCTCTCATTCAGAAGTAACAAATGTTTGTGTTGTTTTCTGCTCTGATTTGGTCACAACATTACAAAATGTCTGTGATGATCCCGTCTGTATGAATGTAAGAGCTGCTTTAAATCATGAAGAATACACAGAAAGCAACCGAGACATATTAGTGAATAAGAATAATATGTTTACATTGTAGTCTGGCGGTGTGAATACAGTCTGTGCTTCAAGATCTTATGATGTGTTGTTTATTGACTAATATTAGTATATACACATTAAATATACACTATATATTCACATCATAGTGCTTTTTTATTTATTACAACATGTTACAATTATCGCATACCTTTATACAGTCTGGGTGTTATGAATAACATCGTCCTATGTCCATTTCCAGTTTAATTGTATCCGAATCAATGATGTTATAAATATAATTGACACGTGTACAGATAACTGACATGTCTAAATAAATGAACAAAGACCCACACATGTTTTTATCCCTGCTCTCCCCCTTTCGTCACTGCTTGACTTTGGCTAAATGAAGCCGTGTCACTTAAAAGATTAAACTGTATTGAAAGAAAAACTACAATTTGGCTCTGGTAATTAAGCAGCAGTATGGCGGTGCAGTCATACAGTGAGTGACGCAACATGAAACAGGTCCATGCTTCACCTAAAACCTTTTTAAACAGCATTTTGCTAATTCATTTTAATTCGTGCAACTTTTATGGCTCAATATGAATTGAGAGACTACATTAAATACTTTGTCACACCACAGAACCATTAAAAATTAACTAGTGAATGCAAAAAGATCATTATAAATAATGAAATACTTTTAAAAATTGGTAACCAGTTACAGGGTCTAAAATATACACTTTCCCTTATACATTCATATAAATATTGTCCCTGGACATGTTACATGGACATGCATCAGCTTCCCATAATCTTCTCCAAATGTGATTTTTTTTTTTTGTTTGTTTTTTTTTTTTTTTTTTGGCGAAATGTCTAGTTTACTTCCTGTTTTGTAGTTTTAATGAACCAGCCAGGCATTGGACAGCATTTACTCATCATGCTAAGAAAGTAGGTAATGAACTTTCACTGTCAGCAATCCTCAAAATATTTCACGAAGGAGCCTGTGAAGCCATTGTCAGTGTTTATAGGATATTTTCTCTTTTAAACTTTTACAGCAAGAATATTTACAGTTTAAAAGGGTGCCTCAAAGACACATTAAAAAAAAAAGTCAAATACATGCTAATTTTCTCACACTGAAAGCACATCGTGCAAAGTAGGAGTCTGTATCAGGTTAGCGCTTTGCTTCTCCAATTGCTGAGAAGCAGGACACTCAAGCAGAAGTCTCTAAAGCTCTCCATTTAATCTCATTGCTGTCTAGTTGAGATATTACAGTGATCCCGCCCCCCAAGGGCCCAAACCAGAATTGTCTGGATTAATTCTGCATACTTTGGAATTTCATCCATTTCTGGTTATTCATAGAATTGAGTCCCGTGTTAAGTTTATCTGTGGCTTCCATCTGTGGCATGCTTCTGTTTCTCCTGAGTGTGTAGGACACAGATGAGTGGAATGTGAGACCAGAGGCAGGGTGATGCTGGGGAATTTGGAGCCATGGTGTAGTGAGGGGTGTCACACAGACAGGCTTTGTGAGCTGGCTTGATGAAGGGAGGCTGGATGAGGGGTGCAGGGCGGGCCAGCCACAGAAGGCTGAGGATGGAATGCATGGAATGGAAGGCTGACTGTAGCCAGGACCATATGGGGTGGAGAAGTGGGGGTGAAATTGTAGATGTTGATGAAAAATGTGGAGTTTGCAGATGTAAAATAAAAAAGTATCTATAAATGAATCTTTTTTATATATATATAATAATGACAGACCGATCACACTGAATTTGGCAACAGAAGGTCAAATTTCTGCTGCTGAAATTGGTCTGTGCTTACCGAAATTCAAACAACTGCCTCCCCAGTGACCAAAAATGGAAGTGTTGTTCGGGTGAAATGTTGAGATGGATCTGTCTGCAAGTCTACTACAGGCATCCTTAATTAATTAATTAATTATATATATTTTTTTTTTCACACATTATACATTTGCACATATACAGTGAAATTCTTTTTTTCACATATCCCAGCTAAGCTGGGGTCAGAGTGCAGGGTCAGCCATGATACAGCACCCCTGGAGCAGATGGGGTCAAGGGCCTTGCTTAAGGGCCCTGCTCAAGGGCCCAACAGTGGCATCTTGGTGGTGCTGGGGCTTGAACCTCTGACCTTCTGATCAGTAACCCAGAGCCTTAACCACTGAGCCACCACTGCCCCTCCTGAAAGACTACTACAAGGCATGCCCACTGCAAGTTATGCCCCCTTCAAGTAACCGTCAAAATTCTGAAGTCTTTCAACAGATGTCACATTCATACACAGTTGTGTTTATTTGGAGTCCCACAGCAACCCAACAACTACACCTATCCCTAAACCTGACCATAACCTTACCCCTCTATCTAACTTTAACCACAAAGCTTAAAAAATGAAAAGTTTGAAAAATTATTAAATATACCACAGCGTAAAATTTATATTAAATACAGTCATAATGCCATACCACTAGGTGGCGACAGTGAGGAGAAACGTGATGAAAATGAAGAGGAGAAGAAGATGCTAAGCTAATAGGCTAACCAGTTAGCTTGTGAGCTAACTGGGAAAAAAAGAGAACAGTGAAATGTTCAGTTTCACCATTTTTATCGGCTGTTTAATAATATGAAATGTGATATATAGTTAATAAGTCTTTCTTTTTCATATTTACATAAATAAGATAACATGTATCATATAGCAATTGCATAGAATTTTAAAAGTCCTTTCAGCCAATTTAATCACTTTGTGATCCAAGGGGGGCATTATTTGAAGTGGGTGTTCCATGTATTGGTGTTCCTTGGGTGGTTCTCATTTCTTAAATTGTGCATCCTCATTTCTTACTTCTCCATCCTTGAGCCTGTGATCCGAAACCTGATCAAAGTCCGCCATCATTAAGGACGTATCAATTCTCTAATTGCACCGCAAGGATCGAGGACGGAGGAATATTACCGTGGACGCTTGAGTGAGGAAGCACAGGAGCATCCTATGGGGAAGACTTTTTGGTCGAAGCAACTGACACACGCTTAAATTCTCCTCCCCTTTTACATCTGGTTCAATAGTTTTAATTCATGTTTCACCTTTACAGTTTAAATAAACCATAACTGTCACATGCTTCAACAGTGCATCTTGAATTATTTGGATTTATTTTGAATATATTAATAAATAAAGTTTTAATAACATAACAGCAAGCACGACGAGGTACTGCAGCTGCGCAAAAACGCATTCTGAAGTCATACTTGAGTGAGCAAGGACATTTCATTTTACAGATACATCCTGTGGGGGCCTGGGTAGCTCAGCGAGTATTGACGCAGATTTACCACCCCTGAAGTCACGAGTTCGAATCCAGGGCGTGCTGAGTGACTCCAGCCAGGTCTCCTAAGCAACAAAATTGGCCCGGTTGCTAGGGAGGGTAGAGTCACATGGGGTAACCTCCTCGTGGTCGCTATAATGTGCGGTTCTCGCTCTTGGTGGGGCTCGTGGTGAGATGTGCGTGGATGCCGCAGAGAATAGTGTGAGCCTCCACACGCGCTACGTCTCCACGGTAACGTGCTCAACAAGCCACGTGATAAGATGCGCGTATTGACGGAGGCAGCTGAGATTGAGGCAAGTCACTATGCCACCACGAGTACTTGGGGGAGAAAAGGGGAGAGAAAAACAAATACATCTTGCTTCGATTCCTCCGTCCTCATTTCCTTTCCTTGTTTCCTAAGAGTGTGGAGCTAGGAAACGAGGAAAGGAAGCAAAGAAAGGAAACAAGGATGCACAATTTCTGAAATAAGAAGAACCCCTTGTCGTCTTGCAGGACGCAGACAGATACACCTGGAAATGTCCACAAGGTGGCACCAAAGCGAGTTGTATTTTTAGTTATAATACAGTCAACAGGAATGCATATTTTATTAAAGATGCACTCAGTAAGTTTTTACTAATTAAAATTTTTTACACAAAGACATGAATAACACTTTTTAGATATACATTTAAAATTATTTATTTTGTCAGTATAAACTCCAAAACCACTGGTAATAATGGGATGAATAAGAGCCAGCTAAAAACTTACTGAGTGCCAAAATGCACCCTCCAAATTGCGCTCAGCATTGTTTATGTAAACACAATTACTTCCTGGTTCCCACAGGTTAAAAACCTATGTCTCAAGTTGATTTCAGGGTATATCAACTTTCGGAAGCAACATGTCTATTTGCTGAATAATGATGATAGTGGAGGTTGGTGTTAGATATGCGCCAAACCAAATATTTTCAAAATAGCTAGGTTGTCTGAATAATTAGTAACTAGTTGGTCTTAAAGAAATTTTCCAGGTTCAATACAAGTTAAGCTCAATTGACAGCATTTGTGGCATAATGTTGATTACCACAAAAATTTATTTTGACTTGCCCCTCCTTTAAAAAAAAAGGCAAAAATCTGGGTTACAGTGAGATACTCACAATGGAAGTGAATGGGGCCAATCCGTAAATGTTAAAATTCTCACTGTTTCAAAGCCACAAGACGCAAAAAATATGTGAGTTAACATGATTTTATTGTGATAAAATCACTTAATAACCTTTTCTGTGTGAAGTTAGAGCCAATTTTACAACTTTGTTGCATGACAATGTAATGTCAACAAACCATAAAACATCTGTAAAAATTACGATTTAAAGCATAAAGCATAAAATGATCATAATATGTTAGAGATTTAGGAAACATGCTAAGTTGAAATACTGGCTTCTCCAAAAACAATGCTACAGCCAGTATATTCTACTTTGAAATGTCCGTTCCGGGCCGGAATTTCTGCCCACTGCCCATTTCCCAATAGTATTTCGACACCCTGGGTTGCCAGATTTGAAACAAGGTAGCGGGCAAACACAGCGCTCTGCAGCCATGGAAGCCAGCAATACATCTAGCTAATATTGACAGAGTTATAAAAATCCACATGTAAGGCTCGCTGCTTGCCATTGTCAGTTTGCTCATTCCTGTTGCGTGTCCTCAACCTGGCAACCCGTGTGAGCTTTGAGTCTGGGGAGGAGGGGGCAGGGGAGGCAACTCTATCCAATATTTTGAATTTGAACTGCAGTATTCATTTTAAACGCTTGATGTCAATGTTACATATTGCTCCTTTAAACAACTTTACAGCTCATATAATACACAAGTTTTAACAGAAGAATTAATGTAAGTGCTTTTATAAAATTATAAGCTTCACATTTCTGCCTTTTTGAACCTTCCAAAAATTGGCCTCATTCACTTCCATTTGTAACCTTGATTTTTGCTTTGTTTTAAAGAAAAGGAGGAACAATTCAAAATAATTGTTTGTGGTAATCAGTATTATGCCACAAATGCTGTTGATTGAGCTTAACTTGTATTGAACCCGGAATATTCCTTTAAGAAAGCCCTGTATGATTAGGCTGGTTTTGGCCACCAACACCGATCAGACATGTCTCTTATTATATGGATGCTAAGCGGTTCCCGGTTAACTGATATTCAGACAAATAAATCTAAATAACTATAAAGGCTAAATAACGATAGACTAACCTTTAATTGCACAAACCTATCATGGTCCTATCATGATTATGCATAACAATACCATTACTAACAGCAAGCATTTTAAATTCCAATAGTAATCTTCTTGAAATTTTACTAAGAAGGATTTAGAATGCAATAGTTTGATGGCAGTAAAAAACAGTGCTTTAAAGTGATGATGCACTACAACCCTCTTCGAAAAGTTAGTTTCTAAATGTATCCCTTTTAAAGCACAGCCACAAAAAAATAATAATAATAAAGCTAAAAATAAAATAAAAACTACATAGTTAAGGTCGGGTGGAGTTTCCTCTGATTGAGTTTAAAAGAAACAGGCTACATGTGCAAGCTTTCCATATTTTTTCTACATTGTGGAGAGTTTGTCTCTGATCCAACAATGTATCTGTTGCCAAATTGTACAGATGAACTGGCTTTAAACTTCTTGTTTAGCCAGACTTTTCACTATTGGCATAAAGTCAGTTCCAGTTTGCAGCTTATTCTAGTCAAGAATTGCCCACTTAGAAAGGAAAGTTCTTTCTGACCAAGCACCTCAAACAAAACACTGAACTTCTTTCAAAGGGTGCGTCTCAATCAACTCCCTAGTTCAGTAGTCAGGGCACTGATCAGGGAGTCAGTCATTTTAAGGGCTGTCTCAATCGCAAAATCTTTCCAGTGCACTGAAACATTCGCTCCCTTAAAAATCCCACAATGCACCGGAAAAACCAGGGAGCATCGTTGCTCACTATGTTCCCTTACCGGAAACGTAATCAGGTCTTCTGAAGTTTCTCAAGTGTAAATATATGATGTCAAAGCCTTATTTTCTCTTTAAAAGAGATGTTGTTTGTAATGTCTTTCATCCGTAATGACCATGAAAGGGGAACAATCTTTTAAATATTAGAGTTTTTAAAAGTAGGTTTAAAATACACTCCTTTATATTTGTATTTCTTTATTTAATGTAATTTATCATTCATAATAACACTGTAAGTTTCAATATCTCCAAGAAAGTGAACGATAGTATCATTTATACAGCGATGGTGTTGATTAATAACAGCTGTGCTTAAGTGTGCAAACTTATTATCATGTCGCAGGTAATTGAGCCAAAAGTCTCCTAATGTTCATTGGATGAACACCCTTGCCAGTGCCCAAATTCGTGTTCCGTTATACTGATTCTTGACATAGGGAGCTAGGAAGCTGATTGAGACACACCCAAAGAAGCCACTATAACCTGGAAAACTTGAACCTGAAAAAGTTATTAGTTCTTCCTCTAAAGTGCTCAATATATCAACCCGGTACTTTGCAAACCTTTGTTAACTTCATAACCAAGCGCCAGTCAGTCAGATTGGAACTGGTGATTACAGACAGCTTTTGCCATTTTTGAATGCAACATGCATCAGACAGCCAGTGAGACTGTGGAAGTGCCATCTGAGGCTGAGACTAATGGGGCTTTTCCACTGCACGGTACAGCTCGACTCGACTCTTCTCGCTTTTTGGGGGTTTTCAACTGTGGGTAGTACCTGGTACCTGATCATTTTTTTCCGACAAACGAAACGATGCGAAACAAAAAACTCTTTCAGGAAGTGTCTCAGCTGTTGGCCGCACACAGCTACCACCGGACCTACCAACAGTGTATGGAAAAGTTAAAAAAACTTAAGTGACTACAGAACCATCAAGGACCACAACAGCTGGAGTGGTTCAAACAGAAGAAAGTGGAAGTGGTTCGACCAAATGGACGCTATCTATGGCAATAGACCGGCGAGCAATGGGAGGGAGAGTGCCCTGGACTCGGTGTTGTTGGAGTCCATGATGGAGGATGGTACGTTTTGTTACGTTAACTCTATATTCTGCTTGAAAGCTTCAATTTATTTAGTTGACCAGCTACTGGAAAGCTTGCTTCTAAAACAACCAGGCCAATTTAACTGTTACACTTGTGTAAAATCACCATGCAACAACTGCTTTATGTAGCACAATTAGCTAGTAGCTAAAAGCTAGCGGTCGTGTTATTGTTTATGGTCAGTAATGTTTGTGTCACCTTTAAGATGATGTCACGGCAGTAGAGGCGGCGCAACTATGACGATCAGCCTATAATCCCACCCATGTTGAGGCGGCACTAAACTGCAGTGGAAAAGCAAGCTCAGAAAAGTAAAGCGAGCAGAGTCGAGTCGAACCGTAACGTGCAGTGGAAAATTGCCATAAGTGTAACCTGAACATCTACTGAGCTCGTTTCAGGAAAAAGAAAGTCTTGAAAGCCATATCTCTTCACCAGGACAGATTCACTAGTGCACTTTAGGCAAAAACAGATGTTCAAAATTCCAGCCTGTGGCTGAAGTGGCCTAAATTTAATTGAGTTTATGCAGCTGTTAGGAAGGTCTGTAATTACGCTGCTATTTATTCCTTTCTATTGCATATCTGTACTGTTCAGGCAGTGGCAGCTTACAGCCTGACTTGGGCCACAAATGGGGCTGGGTGTGTACTTGTGTTTCTGTACCTGTCAGTGTGTATGTGCATCTGTGTAGTGATTGTGGTATGAATATACCTGTAGTTACACATTAACCATGTGTATGAATAGTATGCGGGGATAGTGGCTGTTTGTGTAAGGATGTAACGTACTACATAAAATGTATTCTGTGCACAGTATGCAAATTTTCTGTATGCATAGAATACCTACTACATATGCCAAAATGTAATTGTGTATCTCATTATGCAATGTGCTCAACTTGACCTTCCATTTCAAGTATGATGGATGAATTGGAAGTTACATCAACTGTGATCTCTTTCTTGACTCAATATTTGAACAGACTGACATAAGTAAATTCATTATTAGTCCAAATTTGTTTCATTTTTTTTTACTGGTTAGATGATCACTGTACGTTGCATGCTGAATTAAACATGTAATTTGACGAGGTCATGTGACAAATACAATATCTCAGCTCTGTAGGTACTCACAATGCAAGTGAATGGTGACCAAAATTTTGAAGTTCAAAAAAGCACATGAAGGCAGCATAATAGTAATTCATAAGACTCCAGTGGTTTAATCCATGTCTTCAGAAGTGATATGATAGGTGTGGGTGAGAAAAAGTTTTGGTCACCATTCACTTGCATTGTATGGACCTACAGAGCTGAAATATTCTTCTAAAAAACTTTGTTTGAGTTCAGCAGAAGAAAGAAAGTCATCTGGGGTGGAATGAGGGTGAGTAAATGATGAGAGAATTTTAATTTTTAGGTGAACTATCCCTTTAACAATAGTCTGCAGTAAAACTGCTAAAAATGTAAACAGCATTATTTGTTTCATTTTTTATTTCATCGTTTGTTCATAATTTGTAAACTATATTACATTCCGAACATAGCTTTCTGAGCATGCTCGGTGTGCTTTTGGGACACACCCTTTGGTCTAGTCCACTAGCCCAGTAAAACAGGAAGGCACCCTTGAATACTGCCTGTCTTTAATCGTTGGATTTATGGAAATCTAACCAGAGTCTTTGTGAATCTTTTTACCTTCCAACAGATAATCTGACATTTACATAATTAATGGAGCTCCGACTGATGTACCATTACCAAATCCAACCAAATGTGACAAGAGAACTAGAGCAGAAAAGGAGTACTTGGACTAAACTATTTCAAATGATTATAAGGAGGATAGTTTTGTCAATGAGGCAAACTGAAAACTTGTAAAGAAGAATGTTAGAAATATCAGAGCTTTAACATCATTAAGTCACATAGACACACTCACAAATACATAAAAACAGTTTTGAATTGCGTACAGTGGAAAATATTAGTGTAGCACCAACAACTATTAGTGATGTGTTAGGTCATATTTTACTGTTCTCCTTTGGGAACTCTCTGAAGAGAAACAGGTTGTTGATGGAAACTCCTGCCAAAGCAGAAACAACCACACTATTCTAGATTATGACACACACACACACACACACCATACAGTACACACATGAACACCACAGACAGCTTCTGCAGTCCTGTGTGTAGGTTTTAATAGGTGTTTGCTAAACTTTGCCAGTGCACTGCATGAGCAATAGCTGAATGCAGTAGTTCATATAGTACTCCTGTTCTTACTTTAGCGAGTTTCATTTGACTGGGAATTGTGGTGAAATATCAGAGGCAATTGTTTAATCTATTCCATTGTTAGTTGCTGTGTGACAGATCTCCAACAACTGAGACAGCTGAGACACCCCTGATCAAAATCAAGTAGCTTTAGCGGGGGTGGGTCTTATCAAAGGGTCAAATCAGATGGTGTGAATGGAGGACAGTGTGAAGATTTTAATAGTGCTGGAAAGACATACACAAGACCTCACTGTATTCTGTGGTTGCAGATCAAGCTTTCTTGGCCTTTTGTTCCAGTGTATGTAAGATCTCCTAGACTACTTCAGCAAACTCCAGTCTGGTTACTGGCCACAACTAAGCCACAGAATGTGTGAGATGCATATGTGTGTGATTGGCAAGTACAGAAGAACAATAAAATATGAAGACTGGGAATACATTGGTCAAAACTGCCTGAAATTTCACAAAATGTGATGACAGTAGACATTAACAAAATGGTCAGCATTTTGAATCATTAACTCTGATTTACCACAGAAATCTTGTTTTATATAAACACACAACAATAATTGTGACAGCAAATAAAATATAGTGTAGACATTTTAAAATGTTGCTCATCCCAATGCAACATAACTTCAGGACTCTTTTATTGGACAGTTTTCGAACACCCTAAATGTCAAGAGGAATTGAGGCTTTTCCATCCAAAACAGAAATATAAAAGACCTGAAGCATTTGAAATGTATTCTCTTTGGGGAATCTAACAGTAATATAGCATGGTAAAAAATGTTTTTCTAAGCTAACATTTAGCATTTCTTACAATGTCATGCAATGAGGGGAATTCCTATTTAATAAAGAAGAAAACCATTCATGCTGAATCAAAGGATTTTACACAACCAGCCCAACCAAGACTTACTTACTGCCTTTCAAAGGCAAAGTAAATACAGCAACACTGATACTGATAAATTTTTTTTTTACCAAGTCAGTTGTGGATTATCAGAATTGCACGCTCTGTTTTTCTCTAAATCTGTCTCATGACAGAACATAGGCTTAGAGACCCAATTTTAGTCTTAACTACACTGGCGGCCAAAAGTTTGGAATAATGTACAGATTTTGCTCTATGGAACGAAATTGGTACTTTTATTCAACAAAGTGGCATTCAACTGATCATAATGTATAGTCAGGACATTAATAATGTGAAAAATTACTATTACAATTTGAATTTTTTTTTCAGAACTTCTTAAACTACTTCAAAGAGTTCTCATCAAAAAATCCTCCACGTGTAGCAATGACAGCTTTGCAGATCCTTGGCATTCTAGCTGTCAGTTTGTCCAGATACTCAGGTGACATTTCACCCCACACTTCCTGTAGCACTTGCCATAGATGTTTCTGTCTTGTCGGGCACTTCTCACACACCTTACAGTCTAGCTGATCCCACAAAAGCTCAATGGGGTTAAGATCCATAACACTCTTTTCCAATTATCTGTTGTCCAATGTCTGTGTTTCTTTGCCCACTCTAACCTTTTCTTTTTGTTTTTCTGTTTCAAAAGTGGCTTTTTCTTTGCAATTCTTCATAAGGCCTGCACCCCTGAGTCTTCTCTTTACTGTTGTAAATGAAACTGGTGTTGAGCGGGTAGAATTCAATGAAGCTGTCAGCTGAGGACATGTGAGGCGTCTATTTCTCAAACTAGAGACTCTGATGTACTCATCCTCTTGTTTAGTTGTACATCTGGCCTTCCACATCTCTTTCTGTCCTTGTTACAGCCAGTTGTCCTTTGTCTTTGAAGACTGTAGTGTACGCCTTTGTATGAAATCTTCAGTTTTTTGGCAATTTCAAGCATTGTATAGCCTTCATTCCTCAAAACAATGATTGACTGATGAGTTTCTAGAGAAAGCTGTTTCTTTTTTGCCATTTTTGACCTAATATTGACTTAAGACATGCCAGTCTATTGCATACAGTGGCAACTCAAAAACAAACACAAAGACAATGTTAAGCTTAATTTAATGAACCAAATAGTTTTCAACTGTGTTTGATATAATGGCAAGTGATTTTCTAGTACCAAATTATCAATTTAGCATGATTACTCAAGGAGAAGGTGTTGAAGTGATGGCTGCTGGAAATGGGGCCTGTCTAGATTTGATCAAACATTACTTTTTTCAAATAGTGATGGTGCTGTTCTTTACATCAGTAATGTCCTGACTATACTTTGTGATCAGTTGATTGCCACTTTGGTGAATTAAAGTACCAATTTCCTTCCGAAACTGCAAAATTTGTACATTATTCCAAACTTTTGGCTGCCAGTGTAAATTTTGACAAAATATTGATTAGGGGTGGGAATCGTAAGGAATTTAACGATTCCGGTTCCAACTCCTCTTAATGTTTCTGGTTCCTTAACGGTTCTGGTAACGATTCCAGTAATTCTTTTAGTACTTTTGAGAAAGAATTATTTGAAAATGAGAAATTTTGGATTTACTGTCCTCTGCAGTCTGTTGCCAAATGATGAGATGATGAGTAGATTTCTACAGAGCAGATATAACAAATCGGAAATACATTTCATACAGTTCTTGTAAAAGGTGTGTTTGCTGACTTTTTAGAGACATAAATACAATCCAATAATTGATCCTAACTAGTCTATATTTAAAATGACATATTTCATTCATTTACATTTTTTTTATAAAAAATTCCTTGTATTATAAAACTTGTGTATCTTTAATTAAACATTGTCACTTGAACAACCAGTCAGTAACGGCACTGCTTGATTAACGTCTCACAGGTCTAAAGTCACATGGCATAACGGTAACAGTTCCAGAGACAGTTTAGACTGTGTTATCAGTGACTATACCGGACTAGACTGGAAGCGACTTATGTTTCATGCTGTAGATTAAAAGGAACCGGCTCATAAGAGTCATTCTTTTGTGTGTTTTAAGTCAGTAGAGGGCAGCGCTGCTGCTGAAATGCATTGCTAGAAACACCATTAAGCCCCTTTCACACCGCAGGCAGTATGTCGCTAGACTTTCTGTGTCGCTGGTGGGCGTTCCTACTTCTGCCACCGCTGTAACGTTATTGGTGGACTGCACAATTGGCCATAGTAGTGTTTGAAATGCTATTTACAGATGATACCGCCGATAAAACTAAGATATAATTCTAATTTGACAAGGAACCAGCCTCTAAAAATGCTCATTGTGCAGGGGTGAGCATTTTATATAATCTGCAGCAGTGCTTAATGCATCATATCATAAAACAAGATTAATGTTTTATCAGTATATGAATCAAACTCACTCAGAATGCCGACACGGTTTTCCACGCATCATTTTATTAGGCCATATACATGGATTTGGTTACAGACAGATGATACAGAACAGTAAAATCACTCACAGAAACTTTTAACTTCTCCAACTTGCCTGCATTTGAGTCGACTCCAGTATCTCACACTCACCCTGCCTGGAGATGGATGACGTGAGCTCCTCTGTCTTCATTCTGATTGGTAGTCGCTTGCGAATGTCGCTCGTCATTTGCATAAAGTTGACATTTTCTCAACTTGTCTTGTCGCTCCCCACTGCAATGTCTGTCGCCAATAGTCGCGACAGCTCGTGTTGCTGGAAGTTGCTGTACTCTCATTGAAAATGAATGGGATGGGGGGCCTGGGTAGCTCAGCAAGTAAAGATGCTGACTACCTCACCTGGAGTACAGGTTCGAATCCAGGGTGGGCTGAGTGACTCCATTCAGGCTTCCTAAGCAACCAAATGGCCTGGTTGCTAGGGTGGGTAGAGTCAGGTTGGGTTAACCTCATCGTGGTCGCTGTCATGTGGTTCTCGCTCTCATGGGGTGCGTGGTGAGTTGTGCATGGATGCTGTGAAGAATAGCGTGAAGCGTGATGCACGATAGGTCTCCACGGTAACGCGCTCAACAAGCCACGTGATAAGATGCGCGGATTGACGGTCTCAGACGCAGAGGCAACTGAGATTCGTCCTCCGCCTCCTGGATTGAGGCGAGTCACTATGCCACCACAAGGACTTAGAGCGCATTGGGAATTGGGCATTCCAAATTGGGGAGAAAATCCACAAAAAAATAAAAAAGAAAGGGAGAAAAGAAAATTAATGGGATGGTGTCGCTGTTTCGTGCGATGTCGCTGGCGGTGTGAACGGGGCTTCAGAGTATTTTAGTACAGTGTTTCATCCATATCGGCGGAAAATTCACGCAGAGGAACCGTTAACGGAATCGAAAATCATGCAGATCATACGATTCCTGTATTTTGTAAAGAATGGGACCGGTTCTGGACAAGAACCGATTCTCAGTTCCCAACCCTAATATTGATTTACCAGACTGATCGCACTGTGAATTAAAAGTTCTTCAGTTGAAATTGGCCGTTGCCTACCAAAACTCGAACCACTGCCCCCTGTGGCTGAAGCTAGAAGTGTTGTTGAATGGCCAAGTATGAGCCCCATTTTCCAGGTGAAATGTCCACAGAGTTGTAAATGATTTAATACAGTCAACAGCAATGTATATTTTACTAAAACTACCCTCTAATCCAAACCCCAACCTTAAACCTAACTGTTAGTAGAGTAAAAATTAAATTTTAGAGTAAATACACAAACCTCCAAATCATGCCCAACATTATTTATGTGCATGCGATTGCTTCCTGGTTTCCATGGGAACAGAACCTGTATCGCGGAGGTTGCTGAGTAAGTAGCGCCAGACAGAAAGGTTAACAAATTTAAATAAATGCAGAAATGTCGGCCTGTCAGTAATTCAGCAGAATGGTAGATTTCAGGGAACGTGAAGCAGCTTAGTCTCATAATCATAATTCTCTCAATCACTCTCATGTGCTCACAAACACAATCTCACTCTTACCTCTTGTTCTTGTTCAGATGCAGCAGTTGGAGACGCAGATGTTGGAAACAGAGCATCGAGCGTATGAAGCAAACCAGCAGGTAAATACTGAAAAAAATCTTGCAGGTGCTCAGTGTTTTGATCAAATATAAAGTATTAATATTGATCAGATATCTAAGTATTTGACAACAATTCGATTCAATTTTGATTTTTAGCTAAATTATTTACTAAATATTTTAGTGCAATTTGTAACCATTTTAAAACTAAAAATAGGTCAAGTATTGTATATAATCAAATAAATTAATGTGTAATAAGTTGGGATTTATAGTAATTATAATCAGTTGTTAAATTCTGTAATTGATGCATTGCAATATATTGATGTACTTTTACACAAAATATGTAAAGTATATTTCTTTATTTTTTTTCTCTCTCTCTTTTAGTCCATTTCAATTAAATTTATTTGTTTAATGCTTCTCACATTAGATTGTTCCATAGCAGCTTTACAAAGAATAGTGCCTTACAAACCTCCCAGTGAGGCAACTGTGGCCAAGTAAAACAAGGGCTACTCCTCGGGTACGCACAAATACATTTTTTTTTTTTTTTTGTGAAGGGATGATACAAAAACATGATTTCAGCAAAACTGAAAAAGATGCATTGTACAAAGAGCTATAAAACCTGATAATTTGCATCTCAGGTCCCTAGTTAGTCTTTTCCCAAAAATGTCTAATAAAAATACATGTAATTATAAACTAAACTTAACTAAACTGAAAAGATATGTAAAAGAGATAATAATAATTGTAATAAAAAACTACGAAAGTACATAATATTTATATGTACACTCACCGATCACTTTATTAGGTACGTCACTTTATTAGGAAAGTCTGGCCATTCCCCCCAAAGTTTTGGTTTATCGCATAAGAAATCTGCCATTTCCATACAGAAATGTGTGTTTATCGCTAACTGTGTACCTTTCTCCTCCCAGATGTCCCTAATTCTGTCATGTGACACTATATTTTTGCATTAATGCCAATTTTCTTGACAAAAAGTGTTTCCAAACCAGTTTTTCTCGACCTTTGAAGTATTGAAAGAGTTTATGCGCTAGAGTTAAACAGAAAAATATTATGTCGACACTTGTGAGATTTTAGTGATAATTTGTGTTTCCATCAGCTATATCGGTAAACGTTTTGATGCGCTACACCTTCTGTCGCAAAAAAAACCCTTGGATGGAAACGTAGTTACTGACTCGATGCACGTCAACTCAACTGCCTCATAACACTGGTCAAACACATCCTATTTTCTCAGTGTAAAAATAGACATCCGAGCGGGTTCCCCCTGAGTGTTTCACAATAGCCAGTGCACAAGAGTCATTCACTATAGAAAACGTTCTCTCCTCCGCCATGTTGATTAGATCTCCTCACAATGCGGAAACTCCGGTATTTGCTAAGGGCCTTGAGTATGTCTCTCAGATGTGATAAGCGTGAGGATCTGAGAGACTTTGACAAGAGCCAAATTGTGATGGCTCGACAACTGGGTCAGAGCATCTCCAAAACTGCAGGTCTTGTGGGGTGTTCCCGGTATGCATTGGTTAGTACCTACCAAAAGTGTTCCAAAGAAGGACAACCAGTGAACTGGCGACTGGGTCATGGGCGCCCAAGACTCATTGATGTGTGTGGGAAGGGAAGGCTAGCCCGTCTGGTCCGATCCCACAGAAGAGCTTCTGTAGCACAAATTGCTGAAGAACTTAATGCTGGCCATGATAGAAAGGTGTCAGAACATACAGTGCATCGCAGCTTGCTGCATATGGGGCTGCGCAGCCGCAGACTGGTCAGAGTGCCCATACTGACCCCTGTCCACCGCCGAAAGTACCTACAATGGGCACTTTCAGAGTTTCAGAACTGGACCATGGAGCAAAGGAAGAAGGTGGCCTGGTCTGATGAATCACGTTTTCTTTTAGATCATGTGGACGGCTGGGTGTCTGTGTGTCGTTTACCTGGGGGAAGAGATGGCAGCAGGACGCACTATGGGAGGAAGGCAGGCCGGCGGAGGCAGTGTGATGCTCTGGGCAATGTTCTGCTGGGAAACCTTGGGTCCTGACATTCATGTGGATGTTACTTTGACACATACCATCTACCTAAAGATTGTTGCAGACCACGTTCACCCCTTCATGGCAACGGTATTCCCTGATGGTAGTGGCCTCTTTAAGCAGGATAATGCACCCTGCCACACTGCAAGAATTGTTCAGGAATGATTTGAGGAACATGACAAAGAGTTCAGGGTGTAGACTTGGCCTCCAAATTCCCCAAATCTCAATCTGATTGAGCATCTGTGGGATGTGCTGGATCAACAAGTCCGATCCACGGCTGCTCCACCTCGCAACTTACAGGACATAAAGGATCTGCTGCTAACGTCTTGGTGCCAGATACTACAGGACACCTTCAGGGGTCTTGTAGAGTCCATGCCTCTACGGGTCAGAGCTGTTTTGGCGGCACGAGGGGAACCAACATGATATTAGTCAATGTATACTGTATATGTGCGTAAGTATATATTTATATATATACTGTATATACAGATATATACAAAGCATACATGACCAGATGCAATCCAGCCACACAGCTTTAATGATTATAATGGCTAATTTGTTGTTTAATTAAATATAATTGTTATAAGGACTTCTGATAAAATAGGAGTCCATGTAATACTGTGTGTAAATATGAGGGATGCAGGCAATGTATGACTTTTAATATATCCTATTTTATTCTTGTAGTCAATGATTTAATGTCAATAGTTTTATAGTAGCTGATTTGGGGTTTTGAGATTTTTGTTCACATTTCAGGAAATTTCAATGGATCCCATGACTATATGAGATGGCCATAGTTGTGGAGCATTACTGTGTGTGTGTGTGTGTGTGTGTGTGTGTTTGTGTTTAAGGTGCAATGGATGGAAGAACGTCTAAAGGAATCAGATATCCAGTCAGCAGATTCAGAGCTGAGGCTGTTCAGACGCTGTCAAAATCTTCAAGCGGCACTGAAGGAGAAAGACAAGCTCATTGCCACCCTAGAGCAACAGCTGGAGGAGCAGGTCAGTCACACCTCCAACCACCAAAACATTCGCAGCATCAGATTTGCGTCGGTAGACACAAAAGTCTCTATTTAAATCAACTGAATCAAAAGTGTGATCTATTTTGGCATGCTATCTGACCTCTTCCTCACACCTGCAGAAACAGAACCGAATCCAAGATGTCAAGACCGTGGAAGAAAAAGCAGCCAAGATCAAAGAATGGGTTATGCAAAAGCTGAATGAGGTATGATATAGGAATAGTTAACCTAAAAAATAAACATTCTGTCATTATTTACTCACCCCTATGCTGTTATTTGGTCTCTGGAGCACAAAAGGAGAACATTTTAAAGAATCTTCATGCAGCTCTTGCCATACAAATTTTCATAATGAGCACTATGGGAAACTCCTATTTGAAGTCACTACTCTCGATAATCTTGAAGCTTATGTCTACTACACACATGAGACCCACAGCAGTTTTAGTGTCAGTGATGTTGATGCACCTTTTTCAAATTGGGATTTCCTATCAGTTCAGTGGAGGGGAAGATTATCAGTTAATAACTTAAATTATTTACTTAAATTTAAGTCTGTTCTTCACACAAAGCTATCATATGCCGTCAGAAAACATGGAAATAGTATACAAGTCGTGTGGACTACTTAATGGTACTTTTATGGTGTTGTTTTGTACTTGACTGGAGCTTGACAGTCATAGTCATTGTATGGCAAGTGCTGTGTAACAATTTAAAAAAAGAGCATACAGGTTTGGAATTACATGAGTAAATAAAGGTAGAATTAAAATTTTTCTTTCTTTGCAAGTTTGTGTTTTGGAAAGCGATAAAGCATGTAAATGTTTGTTTGCGGCCACCTATCACTCTTGTAGTTTGATTTAGAGAATGCCTCTTTAAGAGAGATCAACCAGCAACAGGAGTCTGAGATACAAGACCTGAAAAAACAACTGCAAGGTATTCAAATTTATTACGCATTACAAAGTAGGTTAATGTATGTATTATTACCTTATTTTCATTGACAGATCAGCAGATTTCAACAAAATCGCACGTTTGCATATTAAATAGTTTGTGAAATTTGATAATGCTTTCAGCTACCAATAGGAGTGTAGTACTCTCTGCTCCATTTAACCCATTTAATCATGTTTAATCCCTTCTGCACATGATAAGCACAGAATATGTAAAGAAACTGCACAGATTTCGTGTAGGCCTGCTTATAAGTTAATCATAATTTTGTAATATGCTGTAAATGAGATATTGCATGGTTGTGATATGTGATGTAACATAATGAATTTTGAAGAACATTTCTCATTACAACAATTTACTGTGACCCATCCTCCCTTCTATCTGTTAAGTGTTTGTGTTGTGTCTCAGCCATGGAGCAGACTGTGGGTTCTGGTGGCTTAGTCCAGTCCAGTGTGGGTGAGGCCCAGCGGCTCAGCAGTCTGACCTTTGGCTGTTTCCAAATCAGAGGGAAGAGCCCTCAGGTACTGACTGGCCTAGAACCATCCCAGAGGAGCATCAGCACACTGATGGATCAAGACTGCAGAAGACTCTCTACTGGTCAGAAAACCGATATCAGATCTTCAGTTATTTGACTACAAGCAGTAGCTAATAATTGCTTAAATTTGCCTTAGATGTAGCATGCAGGGCTGGGCAATATAGTTATAAAAACAGGGTTAGTGTTAGGGATAATATATATATATACATATATATATATATATATATATTAGAGCTGTCAAAATGAACATGTTAATACATGCAATTAATTAATAAAGGTTAATGTGTACATTTCTCTTCATCGCAATTTACGCATTAACCATTAATACAGCATAAAACAGCAAAAACACTTGTTGGAAGGGCGGAAACTTAGCAATGTGCCTGTCCAGAGTCATTACACTGATGCACACACCACAAACACACACAGCAGTGATTCAGTGTCAGTGATAAAGTGATAGGAAAAAGGACCTCTTAATGCTCTTTGATGTAGAAAACAAGACTAGATGGAACTTGTGACTGAAAGTATTTTTCGGCCTAAGTAAGGAGCATTTTAATTACCACAGGAGTACGCCATGTCTTAAATATCACGGAAACGCAGAATGTGACGTTTTTGTCTGCAAGCATTTTTCATGAGGAGTTCAAAGCGGCGCTTGACGTTGGTGCTGACACCCTGATGCAAATCATGAAATCGGCTTTACGATTGCTGTAACAAAGTGGATAGTCACAGTCTGCCGGCTGATTAATATTGTGGAGAATGAGAGTTTAAGATATTTAATGTGCATTGCAATGAAAATGTTTAATGTTGCTTGAATTGGGGCTATTTTGGTGCATTTTTATCTTTAGATTGTGGAAGGCTTTGTTTGGAAAATGTTAATAAAGCATTGTATTGTAACTTAAGGTTTGTTTTGTTTTTTTCCTAAGAAGGAAATAAATGCATTTTGACAGGAAGAGAAGTGGGCCTACCATTTGTGTACCTCAGCAGAATTCCAGATTCATCAGACCAGGCTATGTTTTTCCAGTCTTTAACTGTCCAGTTTTGGTGAGCATGTGCCCTCTGCAGCCTCAGATTTCTGTTCTTGGCTGACAGAAGTGGAACCCGACGTGGTCTTCTGCTGTTGTAGCCCATCCGCCTCAAGGTTTGACATGTTGTGCATTCTGAGATGCTATTCTGCTCACTACAATTGTACAGAGTGGTTATCTGAGTTACTGTAGCCTTTCTGTCAGCTCGAACCAGTCTGAACATTCTCTGTTGACCCCTCTCATCAACAAGGCGTTTCTGTCCGCAGAACTGCCGCTCACTGGATGTTTTTTGTTTTTGGCACCATTTGGAGTAAACTCTAGAGACTGTTGTGTGTGAAAATCCCAGGAGATCAGCAGCTACAGAAATACTCAAACCAGCCCGTCTGGCACCATCGATTATGCCACGTTCCAAATCACTGAGATCACATTTTTCCCCCAATCTGATGGTTGATGTGAACGTTAACTGAAGCTCCTGACCCATATCTGAATGATTTTATGCATTGCATTGCTGCTACACGATTGGCTAATTAGACATTTGCATGAATAAGTAGGTGTAAAGTGGTTGTGTGTGTGTGTGTGTGTGTGTGTGTATATACATATATATATATATATATATATATATATTAGTGAAATGGCTTAAAATGGTGAATTATTCATTTATTTTCTTCAAACATTTTTGAGTGATGTTTTGAACATTTCATTGATACGGACAGTTTGAGGTAACTGATTTACGAAAATAAAATAAACGTTCCGACTCTTTCACCAGTTTTGCTACAGAGGTTTAAATTATATTAGTCTTAGCGCTCTCATACTCATGAGTCGTGACTTGTGACACTAAGAGCGGGCGCCAAACTGGCTTACTGACATGTCCTTAGGTATTATTAATTTGATATACTTAAATATATTGTAAGTATTCAATATATCGCACTGCCCTAATTTAGCTTAAAGGAATAGTTCACCCAAAAATGAAAATTCCGTCATAATTTACTCACCCTCATGCTGTTCCATGTCATTCATTAGCACTAAAAACAACGCAAGTATTCGCTTGAACACGCAAGCCACTGTGAAGGAGCATCTCTCATGAACACATAACAGATGTCAAGATTCTCAGCAAAATGATTTAAATCCTGGGCTGTTTCATACCGTATGCCTTCAGAAAACATGGAATATGACGCACGAGCCACATGGACTTTAAGCTTTAAAGTGAGTCACTATCAACTGCCATTATATTGAGAAGACGGTCTGCCATATTTATTAAAACATCTTTTGTGTTCCACATAAGAAAGTAAGTCATACGGGTTTGGAACAACGTGAGAGTGAGTAAATCATGACAGAATTTTCATTTTTGGGTGAACTATCCTTTTAAGTTTCTCTTAAGATGATTTCTGATTGTACTAAGGCAAGGTATTTACCAATTATGTGTCTTTGGTCCGACCCAGATTGTGGAATGAAACAAGGACCAGAAATCGAGTGTGTTGCCCGTTACTCTAAGTTGGTGTCTGAGGAAGAGGGTGAAAAAGACATTACGGGTGGCAAGCTGTCTCGCGGCGTCTCCTCTGTGCTCTCCAGTGCTGCCTCTGAAGGGGACAGGAGTCTGTTTGGAGGTTTGCGTTTTAGCCGACCCACCAGTGAGACGTATCTTACCGCCTCTGACGACAGTAGCTCGCTGTTCGATGATGACATGCAGCATGTGGTGTGTTCCAAACTTTGCCTGCCTGGCCCCAAGAGTGCTACGAAGAAGGTGGACATTGACGATGGCTACTCCGATGATCTGAATAAACGCTTCCAGTCCCAATGTCTGGATTCCTCGTCCTCCTTCAGTGACACAAACACTCCCAGTCCCATCCTATCCGCAGCTCTCACACCAAAGCGGCCCACCCCTACTCAGGACTCTCATGACACCCCAGCTTCGTCCAAACAACCGCGTCTACGCAATCCCAGTGCGTTTAATGTTAGTTTGGCATTGGTCAAGAAGCATCTAAGCCAGCCTCCGCTGTACAGTGAAGCCACGCGTGGGAGAACACGGAATGCCATCAGCATGCTGCGTCCTCTTTGTCCTCAGGAAATCGACTTGAACCAGGAGCAGAAGATGGAGACGGGTGAACGTGAACATTCTGATGTGCCTTTAGAACCACCAGCTGAAGTGCCACCTGAAGAAACTGAAACACCATACGTCTCTGCAGCCGTACCTGGGATTAAACCCCCGACTCCTCCCCTGCATAGGCTGCCCTCCTGGGTGAGTTATAAGAGAAATAGTCTTGTGTACTTGCAGCATAAAGTCTGGTCCATAGTGTATATTTTCCTTGACAAGAACTGCCTCCTTGGACAGGAAGAAACAGTGACCGACATGTAAAGCGACCAACTACAGTTAACCTTAGACTTGTAGGGGCAGGTAAATCTGAAATAGATGATGCCACAATAATAGCCTGGTGTGGAAGAATCTTGGTGCTGCAGTCTCCATAAACGTGTTCAGAAAACACTGATGAAATTAGTGAAAATGTATTTAGACTTTGTGATCACGTTTTCTGTCTACCCAAAATAATGAATACTGATTATTTCGCAGACAGATAAAAGTGGAATACAGTTGCTTAGCACATTTGCTTGACGCTTAGTGCCTCAAACTAAATTCTGAATATCTTTGAAGCCACAAATCCAGTGATTAGTTCTTATAAAAATAATATTATTCCCTGGACTGCAAGAATTAATGTTGTTTTAATTCATGTTTTAAACATTTGTTTTCAAATTATCTGCAGGAGAGCAGAATCTATGCTGTGGCAAAATCTGGAATTCGTCTTTCAGAGACGTCATTCACAGGTGTAGCTAATAAAGGTGTGTTTTAGTTTTTGCCTTTAAAAGGAACTATTTTGATTCTTCTTTATCCATCTGCCCTTCATTTGTCTTTATTTTTTTAATATCCTCATCTCTCACATCCACGGCGAAACAGAAATCCATTGAAAAATGACAAATGAGATCTTTTCAATATCTCAGTTGTTTCTCCTAGATAACAATGACATTAAATGGAGCGCAAATGATTTGTTTAATCTCCTGCTTCTTGGATTTGTATCCTGAGAAAAAGATGCGGTAACACTTTACCATAAGATTCCATTTGTTAATATTAGTTAATGCATTAGGTATCATGAAATAACAATGAACAGTATATTTTACTATATTATTATTACTCTTTTTTTAATGTTAGTTAATAAAAATACAGTTGTTCATTGTTAGTTCATGTTAGTTCATAGTGCATTGATTAATGTTAACATTTACAACTTTTGATTTAAAAAATGCATTAGTATATGCTGAAATGTACTTTAACCAAGATTAATAAATTCTGTAAAAATATTGTTCATTGTTAGTTCATGCTAACTAATATTGTTAACTAATGTTAACAAATGGAACGTTATTGTAAAAAGATACCATTAATCTCATGTGTCTCCTCTAGAGTTTCAGATCAGATCTCAACAATGTCTCAGGCTATGTTCAAATTTGCAAAATATCAAAAGGTCTGCAATAAAATGTCAGATAGAGTTGATACTTAAATGAGACATTCTGTAACTGAGAACTCCATTAATGGACCAGTTCACTCAAAAATTAAAATTCTTTCATCATTTAGTCACCTTCATGCCATCCCAGATTTGTATGACTTTCTTTCTTCTGCAGAACACAAACAAAGATTTTTAGAAGAATATTTCAGCTCTATAGGTCCATACAATGCAAGTGAATAGGTACCAAAATGTTGAAGCTCCAAAAAGCTCATAAAAGCATAAAAGTAATCCATAAGACTCCAGTTGTTTTATTAATGTCTTCTGAAGCAATCCAGTTGGGTTTGGGTGAAAACAGACTAAAATATAACTAATTTTTCACTATACATCTTGTCATTGCAGTCTCTTTGCACAATCATGATTTCAAGCGCGATTACACTTCCTAGTTCTTGACGCATGCGCAGAGTGCTATATGGCGCTATATGAAGTGTAATCGAGCTTGAAATCATGATCGCCAAGGAGACTGCAGATGTCAAGATTTATAGTGAAAAATAAGTTATATTTTGGTCTGTTCTCACCCAAAACCAACTAGATCACTTCAGAAGACATGGATTAAACCACTGAAGTCTTATGGGATGGCATGAGGGTGTGTAAATGAGAGAATTTTCATCAGCCTTCATTTCATCTCAAATGGTATTGAGAGACTCCACCAGCTCATTCTAAAATTAAGGACATATGCATAACGCATATACTGCTAAATGTGCACATGTGCATATATATACTGGCCCTAGATACTCTAAATATCTAAGGATATGCACCTGGATCAACAGCATTGTTGGACCTTGAACAACAATCCAGACAACCAATCAGATTTTAGTGTTAGGGTTAATGTCAGGGTTAAGCTTAGGACTAGGGTTAGAGGCTTCAACAGCATTTTTATTAAAGGTGCACTCATTTTTTCCTCATTAAAAAAGTTTAACTCCAAAAAACATGAATTGCAATTTTGCAATATATGTAGGAAATCATGACCACTCACATTAAAATAAAGACTCCAGTCATATCAGTAACCTTATAAAAGCTGTTTTATTCTACATGGAGAGGGTCCGCACATGGGGGCTGACATGTTAGGATCACATGACCAGCTGAATACTACTCACTTAATCTCAGTAACCGTCCTGTTATTGGACACTTTCACTCCTAGATTAAATTAATCATGGCTGACTGTGAATACATTTCTACAATGGCATCTGGAAATGAAAACTATTGATTTTAAATGATGCTGCATCCAAGCCACTAGGTGTCAGTGTAAATCCAAGATGATGCAAAGACAAAAGTTAATGAGTGCAACTTTAAGCCGTCATTTGCCTCTGATTGTCTCTCTTATTTAGTTTTAGGTTTGGGTTAGGGATGGTGATTGGCCCATCATTGTTTGATAGAAAAAAAAATTTCAGGGCTAACAATTTTCCTTCTTGGCTAAATCAGAATGTGGATTTACTGACAGCTAGTAAATCTGACCCTAAATGTCCTTTCCTCCTCTTTCAGACTCCTCCCACCCATCATCATGCTCCGCCTACATGCTCTACACATCCCTCATCTACAGGAACACCAGCACGCCTGTCTTCACCACACTCAAAGGGGTACAGATCTTTGTCTTTATTTGTTGTATTGAATTTGTGGCTGTCTGGCCTGCTTAGCATACGGTGATGCTAAGCTGTGTTCATTGACATTATTGTTTGCATGTGTCAATGCAAAATTCCTGCATATTTGTATAAGGGTGTGCACTTCTGCATTATATATAGAAATTGCACAATTGTTTACCAGGCACAGTGGGAAATGTTATAATTTTGTTTTTATGAGTGCTATGTTTGTTTTTACTCTCATAGAGGGCGACGATTTTAAGCAATAGTCAGTTCTCTGAGGAGTCGTATAGTTCGGAGGAGGAGGACAGTTCAGAGGAGTGTCAGTCTGGAGAGGAGGACAGCTCTGTGTGCAGCTCTATTACATCTGCATCAGACTCACACAAGAGCAGCAGTCATGGAAGCCCCCGCTCCCTCAAGAGAGGTGCAGTGAAATGAAATAATATAAGTGCATGTGGACAATAAAGCACCATAAAAGTACCACAGAAGTAGTCCATACGACTTTTTCAAACCTGCACATTGCGATTGGTTACGAGACACGCAAGAACCAAAGGTATTTTGAGTCATCGGGTGTGCTTACATGCACAGCAATACACCGATAACTACCAAAAATCAGCATGTTAAAAAAATCAAGAAAACCATGTTTACATGAGATTCTCTGCTTTTGGTGTCAGAACATAAACAAGCATGTGCACAACACTTGCACACATTGGATAAGCCAGTAAAGGTTTTTACATGTAACGCGAAATCAGGGTAAAGGGCAAAAATCAGATTGTGCTTAAAGGAATATTTCACGCAAAAAATGAAAATTCTCTCATCATTTACTCATGCACACGCCATACCAGATGTGTATGACTTTCTTCTTGCTAGACACAAACCAAGATTTTTAGAAGAATATCTCAGCTCTGTAGGTCCATACAATGCAAGTGAATGGTGCCCAGAATTTGAAGCTCCAAAAAGCACATAAAGGCAGCATGAAGTAATCCAGTGGTTAGCAATCCAGTGCTTCTGGTTGAAACAGATCAATATTTAAGTCCTTTTTTGTACTTAAAATCTCCACTTTCACTTCCACAGTCTTCTTTTTTGGTGATTTGCATTCTTTGTACATATCACCACCTACTGGCCAGAGAGGAGAAATTACAGGAAAAGAACTTAAATATTGATTTGTTTCTCACCCACACCTATCAGCTTCTGAAGACATGGATTTAACCACTAGAGTAGTATGAGTTATTTTTATGCTGCCTTTGTGTGCTTTTTGGAGCTTCAAAGTTCTGGCCACCATTCACTTGCATTCTATGGACCTATAGAGCTGAGATATTCTTCTATAAATCTTCGTTTGTGTTCAGCAGAAGACAGAAAGTCATACACATCTGGGATGGCGTGCGCATGAGTAAATGATGAGAGAATTTTCATTTTTGGGTGAACTATCCCTTTAATATTTTCAAGCGTGAATGAGATTTGAGAGCTTAGGTGGAAGGGAATATTTAAGGTGAATAATGACTTAAACTTTGTGTGTTCCTAACAAAAAGCTATTTTATAGCCCCAGAAGATCTGGAACAACTTGGACAGCTTTTATGGTGCTTTTTGGAGAGCTTGACTGCACCAGTCCCCATTCACTTTCACTGCATAGAAAACAACTGCATGAAAATTCATTAAACATCTGCTTTTTTGTTCAGCCGTGTCATTGTCTTCTATGACATCTGAAAGTGACTACGCCATCCCACCTGATGCGTACTCCACTGACACTGAGTGCTCTGAACCTGAGAACAAACTACCTAAGACATGCTTCTCCAGCACTGACAACGGCAAGAGTGTACGACACAAACACACACAGACTTTGTTTGTCCATATATCACATATACTGTACAAGACCAAATGAAAATGTGTTGTGTCCCAGGAGTCAATGGAGAAGTCGGGGTACCTGCTGAAGAGGGTCAAGACTTGGAAGAAAACCTGGAAGAGGCGCTGGTTCGTTTTGAAGGATGGGGAGCTTTTGTACTTCAAGTCACCTGTCAGTTTAAATGGCTCACATATTTCTGACCTACATAAAGCAATAGTTCACCCAAAATTGGAAGTTCTTTCATTATTAACTCACATTCATGTCATTCCATATGCCCTTTTTTTTTTTTTTGGGAACACAAAAGGAGAAATTTTGAAGATACAAAGACAGTTTATAGTGATCATGTCTGTCAAGCAAAGAATAAAATAAATTTAAGTACTGTAAAAGTAGTCCATATGACTAGTGCGCTATTCTGAGTCTATTCTGAAGAACTGAACAATATTTATGTCATTATTCACTAATAATCTTTCCCTCCACTGAAGCTCTAAAATGTAATTTGCATCCATGTTCAGAATAAAAAATAGCATGTAATTATATTACATCATGTTTGATGTCATTAAGACTGTTAGCTCTCGCGTGTTTCATACATGAGCTTGTCATGCCAGTTCAACTATGAATGGAAAAAGAGATTTCAGAGTTGTAGCAGAGGGAAAGATTATTAGTTAATAACTACTTAAACATTGGTATATCTCTTAAAAAGCAATTGTAGGGCTTCAGAAGACTAGAGTCATTGGAAAAGCTTCAAATGGACTACTTTAATGGTCACTATAAACTGACACTGTATGGAAAAGAACTATGTGAAGATTCTTAAAAATTTCTCCTTTTGTGTTCTACAGAAACAATAACAGCATACTTGCATGGAATGACATGATGGCAAGTAAATAACGACAGGATTTTTAATTTTCTTGAAATATGGTTGGCAAACTGCTAATAAAAAGTAATTTGGCTTCTGTTGTTTTTTGAACTTTTGTTTTTCATAGAGTGATGTCATCTGTAAACCCCAAGGTCAGATTGAGCTCAATGCTTGTAGCACCATAGCTCGTGGTGATGGGAAACAAATGCTTCAGGTAGTATGTGTGTGTGTGTGCACGCGTGCGTGCGTGTGCACGCGTGCGTGCGTGTTAAAGGGATAGTTCTCCCAAAAATGAAATTCTTTCATCATTTACCCTCATGCCATCCCAGATGTGTGACTTTCTTTCTTTTGCTTAAACTGAATGAACATTTTTTTTAATAGAATATCTAAGCTCCATATAATGCAAGTGAATGGTGGCCAGAACTTTAAAGGTCCAAAAATCACATAAAGGCAGCAGAAAAGTAATCCATATGACTCCAATGGTTAAATCCATGTCTTCAGAAGCGATATGATAGGTGTGGATGAGAAACAGATCAATATTTAAGTTCTTTTGTACTATAAATCTCCACTTTCACATTCACTTCCATATTCTTATTCTTTTGTTCTTGTTGATTTGCATTATTTGTGCATATCGCCACCTACAGGACAGGGAGGAGAATTTAAAATAAAAAAAGCACTATTTATATTTTTCTCACCCACACCTATTATATCATTTCTGAAGACATTGATTTAACCACTGGAGTCTTATGGATTACTTTTATGCTGCCTTTATGTACTTTTTGGAGTGTCAAAATTTTGGCAGAAGAAAGTCATACACTTCTGGGATGGCATGAGGGTGAGTAAATCATGAGAGTATTTTCATTTTTGGGTAACTATCCCTTTAATTTTAGAGTTAGTGAGTTTGCTCACATATTTCTGAGATCTCTGATGTATGTGCAGGTCCATATTGTTTCACATGACTGTCCGTGTTGATGTTATACCCCTCAGGTGGTGACAGGTAAGAGTGTATATAATCTTAAGGCAGATTCTCCAAACCTCCTGGAAGAGTGGCTGAGGGTTCTGCAAAGCATACTGAGAATCAAAGCTAGTCCACTCTTCACAAACCCTGACGTTAGGCCCGTCATGAAAGGACACATGATGAAGGTATCCCATTGGGAAGAATTACTGATCAGATTTCTTTAAAAACCTTCTATAGCACACATCATATATATATTATATATATATAGAGAGAGAGAGAGAGAGAGAGAGAGAGAGAGATTTTTTTTTTTTTTGACACAAAATACCTTTAATAACAAAGCTAAAATAAAGATGTTTTTGGAAAAAAAAAATTAGTTGGACTTGAAGTGGATGACTTGGCAATGACTTGACATTTTTCATATTATGTACTTTTATGACTAGCAGTAAAATACTATTTTAAAATATTATTGCGACAATAGTCAATTGATACAAAAAATGTAAACCGTGGTTCCCTTACGATTCAGTTCACTTGACGTTGCATCACTAAGCGGATGCTATGGGGAGTGTCCTTCTACACAACCTAGCTGAAACCCTTCTAAAATAATGCCAATTC
Source organism: Myxocyprinus asiaticus (assembly GCF_019703515.2). NCBI lineage: Eukaryota > Metazoa > Chordata > Actinopteri > Cypriniformes > Catostomidae > Myxocyprinus > Myxocyprinus asiaticus. Next base: position 36,571,137 of record NC_059364.1, on the reverse strand, counting down.
TAGGATTGGCTATGGTGTTTAAGCCCCGCCCTTTTAGGCGCGATTCCGGTATAAAAGCGGGTGCAAAAACACCATTCCTCAGAATTTTCTTCCTTCAAGACTGCGAGCATCTCTCTCGTCTAGAAGCCCTCTACAACTTCGCCGTCGACATACACGAGTCAGCGGGCGTGATCTTCACGACAACCAGAAGACTCTCTGCTCCCCTGCAGTGTTCCAGCGAACATTTACTCTGCCTCGCCGCTTGACATTTGGTGAACGGGCAGCTTCAGCATCCTGATTCCCTGCAGCGCTTTGGCAGGAGTTTTGTCCTCATAAGCTATTGTTGATATTGTGTTTGTATATACTGTATATAACACAAAAGGGCCACTTGTGTGTACGCTAGTTCCTCAAGTGTTCCAAGTGGCACATCCAGTCATCAGACGGTCATGAGAACTGTGTTCGTTGCTTGGCCCGCAGCCACTCCGAAGCAGCTCTTACTGAGACAGATTGCCCTCACTGTGAGAGCATGAGTCTCAAGATCATTCACTTTTGTATGAACCTCGTTCTGAGGGACGATTCCACCTCAGGCACTCTCCCACTTGCCCCTTCTGTGACTCCTGGCGGGGCCATCAGGTTGAGTTAGATGAATCCGAGGTGGATCTCGTGCTGGCGCAAGCCCTGCGAGCCCCTCGATCTTCTCTTGAAGCGGTTTTGCCTATATATTATATGCGTGACGAGCTCCAGTCCTCTGTTGGAGTGCGGGACCTCGCTACGTTTGCCGGTTCGGATGATGAAGTTGATGCAAATGGTCCAATGGTCCAATGTTGTCGAGTGATTCCCTCCTAAAATGATGAGTACTGTGCACAACCGCTTCCCGGTGGAGAGCAGCGTTCAATCTCATCTAGCGAGTGAGGCCACCTCGCTCTCAATTTGAAATTAATCTTCCCTCCCAAATTCACTAGGTGGGGAAATGAATCATTATTATTAATCACACTTTAGATGTGTATATTGAATGCTGTCACCACCTTGTGTGGTCTGTGACATCCTGATTATTTCGTTCCTCATTACTAATCACACTTTGAGGCACGTATTGAATACTGTGCACAACCGCTTCCCGGTGGTGAGCGGTGCTCAGTCTCATTTTCCCACTCCGTGGATGAGTGGCGGGCCCTTATGGCCCTGTCCAACTGGGTTTTAAAGATGGTCGGACACGGCTGCATGATTCAGTTCGTACGCCAGCCACCTTGCTCTGAGTTTGATGTTAATCTTTCCTCCAGAATTCACTAAGCAGGGAAATGAATCATTACTTATCACACTTGAGGTGTGTATTGGATGCTGTCACTGTCCTGTGTGGTCTGTGACATCCTAATTATTTTCCTTCCTCTGGGACCGGGATGTTACTCAAAATGTTGTTTCTGTGTATTGCGTTCAGTAAGAAAGTTCTCACAAAAGAGCAAGAGTTGCACACACATTGTGTTACACGGTCCAATATGGAATGCCAAAAGGGTCACATTTCACCAATAGTGTCCTATCATCCACAGTCCATTATAAATGGGCTGTGATGGTGCGGTGTGCAGAAAATTCACAATCTCTTCACAGAAAACGTGATAGGGATTGTTTAGAACTACAATGCTACATACTCCAATATAGAATGCCAAAAGGGTCATATTTCCCCAATGGTGTGTGATGGTGCCGCCAAGATGGAATTTGTTCCCTGCCAATGATGAGCCTGACACATCGCCGCCTCCTTTGGAGCGAGAGCCATCTCCTCTCCCTATGGGCAACATACACTATATGGCCAAAAGTTTGTGGACACCCCCTTCTAATTAACGAATTTGGTTACTCCATTAAATCCAGTAAAGAAAAATCTTAATGTTTATTTATGTAATGGCTTGGGCTTTGTGTGCTTCCAAACTTGTGGCAGCTGTTTTGGGATAGCCCTTTTCTGTTCCAGCATGACAATGCCCCTGTGAACAAAGTGAGGTCCATAAAGAAATGGTTTACTGTGTCTGGCATGGAAGAAATTGACTGGCCTGCACAAAGCCCAGACCTGAACCCCACTGATCACTTTTGGGGTGAACTGGAACAGCAACTGTAAGTCAGGCCCCATCGACCAACATCAGTTCCTGACCTCACTGATAGCCTTGTGTCTGAATGAGAGGAAATCCCTGCAGCCATGTTACTACATACAGTACAGTGGAAAGCCTTCCCAAAAGAGTGGAAACTGTTATTACAGCAAAGGGGGAAATTGATGCCTAAGATTTTCAAATCAATTGTTCATCAAGTACATATGGTGTCCACAAACTTTTGGCCATATAGTCTATGTCCCAGGCCGTCTGAATTATGGTGTGGACCTATTGTCACACCAAGGAGTGATGCCGGGCGAATGGAGACTTCATCCTCAGACTGTCCTGAGGATTTGGGAAATATTTGGCAAAGTGGAGATCAATCTATTTGCCTCCACGGAGAACGGCCACTGTCCCCTCTGGTACTCCAATCCCAGGCTCCGCTAGGAGTGGATGCAGTGGCCCACAAATGGCCTGCAAAATGCAAATACGCGTTTCCCCCAGTGTGCCTCCTTCACTCTGTCATATGCAAAGTCCAAGAAGACAAGGAAACGATTATATTGGTTATGCAGAAGTGGCCCAATCAGTCCTGGTTTCCAGAAATTATAGAGATTCTGGACAGCCCTCCATAGGAAATACCGCTGAGGAGGGATCTCCTCTCTCAAGCGCAGGGCACAATCTGGCATTCCCAGCCTGTTCAGACTGTCTGACCAGCTCTTTGTGTGCTATGGAGGACGCACGAAAGGAATGTCCGTCTCCAAGCAGAGACTTTTTCACTGGATCGTTGATGTGATTGCCCTGGCTTACGAATTGCCCAGTTGTTGTTAAAGCACACTCAACTAGAGGCAAGGCCTCTTCATGGGCATGGACGAATGGTGTGTCCTTACAAGACATATGTTTTGCAGCAGGATGGTCTTCTCAAAACACATTCGCAAGGTTTTACAGTCTAGACGTAACGTCTCTCTCATCACAAGTCCTCTCTGTCTAGAGCACTTGCTATTTCGTTGGCCAAACATATACTTATGCCCCTCCTTTTAAGTACGGGCTCCCCATCATTTTACACAACCGCCTGCATTCAGACCTTTGTAATTTCTCATAAGTCACAAGCACTTCATTATAAATAAAACTTCCTTCCCGACTAGGTTCGTGAAGGGGTTTATTCATACTATATGACTATAATTCATATGTCCATTCTGAGTGTTCTCCTCCTGGCCCACCATGAGGGTCATTTTCTTGCAGCATACTCATGTCGGTCGCTGTCCCATGGGACTGCGGCATCATGCTTTCCTCTCTGGGAGGGTCATGTTGCATAATGCGGCATGATGGGAATCTGTTCCCCATAGTGTCAGCTTAGTGACGCAATGTCAATTAAACCGAGTCGTAAGGGAACGTCTTGGTTGCGTATGTAACTTCGGTTCCCTGAGATGAAGGGAACGAGACTTTGCGTAAGATGGCCGCACTACAGACTCTTGAGTTTTTTTTAGGTGCAAGCGATGCGCTCTTTGTCCCTCAATCAGAAAATTCTGAGGAATGGTGTTTGTGTGCCCGCTTTTATACTGGACAGCTTTGCGCCTAAAAGAACGGGGCTTAAACAACAAAGCTAATCTTAGAATTGGTGTTGTTGTAGAAGGGTTTCAACTAGGTCATGTAGAAGGACACTCCCCGTAGCGTCAGCTTAATGACGCAACATCTCGTTTCCTTCATCTCAAGGAATCGAGGTTACATATGTAACCGAGATGAATTACTCTCTGCACGCGCACACACACACACACACACACACACACACACACACACTGAACTAAAACAGCGTGTGCGCACTAATTATAACAGAGGATAGCAAAACAGCCCAAAGACAATTTCTCTTGGTTATTAAAACTTTGAAATGGACAATATCCATAAAAGAGAGCAGCCGTATGCACAGTAGGCAACGTGAATTTAGGCAAAATTTCGGACACAACCACAACAAACTAAAACTTCATTCGACACTTCAAAAAACACAATAAAAGTGTAAGCTAATCTTTAAAAACCACTTCTCATGCAAAGGTTGCCGGCAGCCTCACAAGGTTTGTTTACATTCACTGCTTGTAATCTTTTTTGAAATCATGACAAGTATATTAGAAATGTGAATTATTCCAGTTTCGATATTTAGCCACAGTTTCTCGATAGAAACGTTACTATGAGAGTAATTTATTCATTTATGTCAACATAACAAAACATCAAAGAGAGAGTTAAGAAATTGAAACCGTTATAAAGACATACCTATTTAATGATGAAAACTCCCGTTGATTTGTCTCCAACAGGCTTCAGTGAACAATATTTATTAGTCCAAGAGTGTGAACATTAAGAGAAATATTGATGTATTCTAATGTTTACTTCATGAAGAATTATTATGTCCTGTTTTATAAAATTATGCGCTATGAAAGGCTAAAGTGCACTAATAATCGCATATGGTGTGAGTTACATTCACACCTTCTCTCTCTAGTTACTGTAATACTGTACGAAGAGTCAAAGTTTGGTTTGACATGTTCCATGTGTTTTCAAAGATGATATCCATGCACTCCATTTTCATTGAGTCTCTTAAAATTGTTTACATTCAGTTATTGATCAAAAATGAAAAAGTAACATGAATTGTAATCACTCATTGTATGAATGCGTTAAAAAGTCTCCTCTATGTGTGATGTGATGTGTTCCGCCATTGTTCAAGAGACAATACAATTTTAGCGCTTGTTTGTACAAATTATTTAAAACAATAACAGCTCATCATTATAAGATGTAATTTCATTACATCATATTAAGTGATGGAATTAAATATTTCTACATTTCTAAAAAGCTAGAATGTGTTAATAGTAATGATAACTAACAAAAAATAAAATAAAAATATATCAAATATACACTTTCACATACTATATATAGAGTGTGTTAATTTTCCTGGCCGGTTACCTTTTTTATACATTTGTTAATGGTCTGATTACACAGTTACTCTAAATATGAGTGTCCGACTAGTAAATACCATTCATGTGACCCATAAAACAAATTGGAAATCTGTATTTGTCCTTAAAGTCCTTGAAAATGAAAAATTAATGCTGTAAAAAGTACTTGAAAGTCCTGCTTAGTCTATTCTAATCGCAAGTTACACAGCTCATTATACCAGGTTTTGTTTTTGTTGTTGTTGATGAATAAACATTAATAAGCAACTTTTCATTTTGTACATCATGGATGTTAAAATATTAACGATAAAATTAAATGTTATTTAGTCTTTGGTTTATGATCATAATTTTAGGATCATATTAGATAGCATACACCGATCAGCTACAACATTAAAACCAACTGCCTAATATTGTGTAGGTCCCACTCATGCTGCCAGAACAGCACCACGAGATGATATTTTTCTCACCATAACTGTACAGAGCGGTTATCTGGATTACCGTTGACTTTGTCAGTTCAAACCAGTCTGGCCATTCTCTGTTGACCTCTCTCATCAATAAGGCGTTTCCTTCCACAGAACTGCCGCTCACTGGATGTTTTTTTGTTTTTGGCACCATTCTGAGTAAACTCTAGAGACTGTTGTGTGTGAAAATCCCAGGAGATCAGCAGTTACAGAAATACTCAAACCAGCCCGTCTAGCGCTGTTTTGGCGGCACAAGGGGGACCTACATGATATTAGGCAGGTGGTTTTAATGTTGTGGCTCATCGGTGTATATTAAAGGGACAGTTCACCCAAAAATGAAAATTCTCTCATCATTTAATCACCCTCATGCCATCCCAGATGTGTATGATTTTCTATCTTCTGCTGAACACAGCTGAAGATTTTTAGAAGAATATTTCAGCTCTGTGGGTCCATACAATGCAAGTGAATGGTGGCCAGAACTTTGAAGGTCCAAAAAGCAAATAAAGGCAGCATAAAAGTAATCCATACGACTCCAGTGGATTAATTAATGTCTTCTGAAGTGATATGATAAGTGTGGGTGAGAAACAGATCAATATTTAAGTCTATAATCTCCACTTTAAATCATCCCTCTTAAGCGCTCTTCTCTCCTAAGAGTTCTTCTTTTGTTTTTGGCGATTCACATTCTTCATGCATATCGTCACGTACTGGGCAGGGAGGAGAATTTATAGTAAAAAAGGTCTTAAATATGGATCTGTTTCTCACCCACACCTACATATCACTTCTGAAGATATGGATTTAACCACTGGAGTCTTATGGATTACTTTTATGCTGTGTTTATGTGCTTTTTGACCTTCAAAGTTTGACCACCATTCACTTGCATTATATGGACCTACAGAGCTGAGATATTTTTCTATAAATCTTTGTTTGTGTTCTGCAGAAGAAAGAAAGTCATACACATCTGGGATGACATGAGGGTGAGTTGTAAGCGATTCTTTTTTTGTCATGAAAAGGTATGCAAAAAATTGTCCTACTCCCTGAAAGATATTAATGAAATATGTGTCTTGAGATATCTTACCAGTCTCTGTGATAGCTCTAGACTCTGTAAACAGCAAGCAAAAATGTGTCCACAGACAATGACGCTTTCTGCCTGTCAATTATTTTGCACATTCTCATAGTATTGTAGTTGCAGTGAATCATTGAGGCATAATGCATTTTTATGTCATTTTATGGCACTATTTTGCTGCTGTTGTTTTTTTAACAACCGTTTCTGTCCTCAATAAAGCTAATTTTGGTATCTTTGGAGTGCAGGGTTTTGGAAAGAGGGGGCGTGGCTAATCCAGTGGCTTAGTTTCGTGGAAGTAGAACGGCTAAAATTGCTTACAGCACTTTTAATGATGAGAGAATTTTAATATTTGGGTGAACTATCCCTTTAATGTAAACTTTGTTGCAATTTTGCACTGTTGTGAAACCTTAAACCAGGAAGTATTTTGCGGGAGAAATCTTTTTCCTTGATTCTGTTTTGTACTGTGACTTGACTTGACTCTTAGCAGGACTCGACTTGACTTGCTTGAGATGAACCACTGACTTGACTTGTCTTGCTTGACTGTATGCACTGCTGAATTGAGAATTGACTTGGACTTGAAGGTGAGGACTTGAGACTTGCTTGAGACTTTCACATGTGTGACTTGCCCCCAACTTTCTCCTTTTGAATATTAGGGTAGAAACATCTGAGACAAAGACTTAAAAGAAACACAATTGAGAACATTGTTTGCTTGGTGCTCTCTAATGTCTTTGACTCTTTAAGGTGAACAATGGCTATTCCAAACATGTGTGGTGTGCGCTGTTTGGGAAGATGCTATACTACTTCAGAAGTCAAGAGGACAAGGTTTTCTGTCTCATAAAATCAAAGTCATCTTACACAGGACTTCTGTATGTGCACAAATATTAATATCTTGTTTCACTCCACAGTTTCCTCTGGGTCAGATCAAATTATGGGAGGCTCGTGTGGAGGAAGTTGATAAGGCATGTGACTCATCTGAAGTATCTGCTCAGTACACTCTCTCCATTCAGCCAGTGAGTCAGTGCCCAACATACCTGCTCATTGACTCACCTCATGAGAAGGTAGGCTGGAAAATACCCCACTGAAACATAACTGCTGTATGTTTTCCCTCTCAAGGCTGTGAATTTTTCATTAAGGAATGTAAGGGGGAGGCCACCCAATGGCCCAAGGATGGTATCCAATGGCGTGGCTGAAGGTCTCCTGTGTGTTCTGTCTTGTCATGCGCATTGTTATTTCATTCCAATTAAATAACTATATTATTCGTTTTATGATCCCCGTTTATTTTATCTGACTCCAATTATAAAAGTTTCCAAGGATATATTAATGTTCCAATCTTAATTATTATTATTATTAAATTTGGTTTAACATCTGATCATCGTATTTAACTCTTTATTTTATATTGTACTCGTTCATTCGGATTCCTATGTCGCTTAGAGAGTCTCGCGCCGGCCGTGTACACGGATCTCACGGTCACAAATTAGCCAGTCTTGGTCATTAGACAGAGGTAATTGACTAAATACTAATTAGATGGCTGCTCATCCTTAACCTTTTATCTTAAAGTATTTTGTTTAGTCCTCTTAGATAGTAAACACTTAATTAGAGGAACATTATTTCTACCCAGAGGTCATGACCACTAAACTATACAAAGATAGACTAACAATACCTAAGTTAAATATAGCTTTATATAATCATGCCATAGTTTCCTATGCACACTTAGCTAGAAAAATATTACAATAACCAGAGGTTTAGACTACATCCTATTTAGGCTTGGTCGACGTCTTCATGTGGTCCTAAATGGAAATTCCATAACGAGCCTGTACACTCTAAGTACACTTGAACTAATGCCAATCTGTTAGTCGGAGCTCTAAAGTCTCAGTCGGTGTGCCCCATGCTCCACTCAGAACTGAGCTTTGGTCCGCTACTAACCTGGTTGTAGATTTGCGGAAACATGGACTTAACGTAATCTACTAAAGACAATGATTTCAGAGTAAATCAGAATAAACTCAAATGTAACAATTTATTTACCAGGTAAAATAATACATTCATCAATTCCAATTAGACAATATTAAGTCAAATTTAAACATTTATCAAAACATAAGGAATAAGAATTGCATACCTGGTAGAGAAAAACTACACACAGCGATTGTGTGTGAGATCTGACCACAGATTCCCCGAGCTCCTTTGCCATCTCTCCTTAAGTACCAAACGATTCTATTGTTATTTCAGATGTGTTTGTTTGATGTTATTCAGGATTTGGTTTACAATTTAGGGGGTTGTAAGTAGACCTTTGAAACTTTTAATTGAGTAGGTCGTTTGATGTTTACAAAGAATACACCTAATATGCATACAGCATATGTTTTCTGTGAGAGACCTGGGAGGGGCATGCCCCTGATAGAATACAGTATTTTACTAAGTTCTTAAATCTTACTTGTGATTTGACCTTGCTAAAGGGGAATGAGACCGTTTTACCAGTTGCACTGAGACCTCTTGGATGATACCAAACATGTATGATCAGAAAACCTTTTTACATTACAGAACAGGATAAGTCATAACTTCGTTTTTGGTGACTCTAAAGTGACCTGAGGTGAGGTATGGAAGAGAGGGGGCAGATGTGAGAGAGATTTGCATTTTATGGTCCTTGCTCAGTAGGGTGTGTTGTCTCAGGTGGAGATGTCTCCTGTGTGAGAGTTTTATGACGTTGGTTCTCGCAGAGTTCTTTGACTTTTACCGGAAATGGCGCCTTTTGGGTGTAGACATCCTGGTGCCAGCCTTACAATGTTCTTCTATGTTATTGACAGCTGTTTAATGCACAGACGCTGTCCGTAGACATTAAGCTGAAAATAAACCAAGCATTGATATTGTTGATATAATGTATTTTCATTTTCTCCATGAAAGTGTTTTTAGGAGGTCATCGGTTATAAAAATGTTTACGCATATTTTGTTTTGGGGTGAATTTTGGGAAAAGTAGATACATTTTGCCACATTGTACATGCGCACAAACTCTTACTTTCTTGTTGAAAGCAAGTAGCAAGTTTATTGATTTTTTTTTGTTGAAATTTAGATCTCGGAGTACATGCATATTTTTTTTGTTTTTTGACAATTTAGTACTTATCTATGATTTGCTAAATGGGGGGAAATAATCTCATATTTCTGCAAGTTTTTATTTTTTGGGAGGTTACTTCTGTCACTAAACATGTTGGGAACTGAGAAAAAAATGGGTAAAATACATTTGCAGTTTACCATGTTGTGTGACTTTGGCATGCTGGGAGATTCAAATTTTTTAATTAAATAAAATATAACAAATATTTTCAATATATCACAAAAAAACAAAAAACAATTACATTTAGATAAGAAAAAAGAGATAAGACCCAACAACAAATTACATACATTAAATAAATTAAATATTTCCTGCCAAACTTGTTACTATGATCAAAGTGAAAAGTGTGTGCTCCTGCTAAGTAGTAAACAGAAACCTGTAAAAGGATTTATTTATTTATTTTTCAAATTTACTAACTGACTTTTTTTATGTGGGAAAAAAAAAATGGGCTGAATTGTTGTTTTAACACTCAAAGACAGACAGATTTTAAAAGCAGATAAATAATGTTACATTTGGATATATTTTTACTTTATTATATTTTTAAAAAATATATATATATATAAATATATATATGTTTCACCCCATGTTTCTACTCAGTTGTTTTAGTCCTCCATCAGTATTAATTGGATCTACACTGATCTTACAATTTATTTGATAACCCATCCTGCCAAAGATTTATTCTGAATTTGCATGAATTTCATTTCAAGACATTGACAGTATGTGAGAGCTGAGAGCTTTCAGCTCCATTGAACCACTTGGTGTGAGTTAGCAGTGTGTCATGTATGCATTCTAGTGAATGTCTGTGTGTGTTCCTCTCCTCTAGACGGCATGGCTGTATCATCTGTGTGTGGCAGCGGGCACTGCAGTGGGGCAGGTGGGCACTGAGTTTGAGCAGCTGGTTGGTACACTGCTCAATGTGGAGGGAGATCCAGGTAACAGTCTGACAGCTGGCATTATTATGTTCATATATTTCATGGTGGTGGTGGAGAATCCTGTATACTGCCCTTCCTAAACTGCAGAAGTGTAAAAATTGTTTAACGGCTATGTTTGTCTTGTGCTTTTTTAGGGTCTCAGATCTGGAGACACACAACATTGTGTTTCACTAAGGAAGGACTGTCCTCTCCACTCAGCACACTACCCTCACAGGCTCTACAGACTGAAGCCATAAAGCTCTTTAAGGTGATGATATTTCATCCCAATAAGCAGACTTATGTCTGTGAAAAGCTGCTTTTCAACCACTGGGTCTTGTTAGAGTTCCATGCCGTTTCGGTTTCTTTTTCCAGTGTGATGCTGCAAAATCTGGATTAGAATGGACTGAATTATCAAGTGACCAATTGAGAGTCACCACATCACAAAAGACATTCCACCAGCATGGTTCTCTGCTGAAAAGTCCGTAAATGCTACTGGAACCGTTACTCACCATTGGTCTGTTGGTGGAAAATAGCTCAATAGGTGCAATCTCGAAAACAAAGCGTTCAAGTTGAGCATCATATATGTATACAAACATCCAATAACCATCTTAAAAAGATCAGATTATATTTGAATTTTATTTTTAAATTAAAATGAAACCTGTAATATCTATGTTCATATTAAATGCATCAATACCTATCGACACCTTTTACGCATCGATAATTGGAAGATTTTCCCAATGATTTTCAATATATATCGTGATTTTTTCAGATATGAATAAGGCTGCTCGTTGCACAATAGTCTTTGACATTTCATACATATTTTTAAACTTTGGTAAAGTGTGAGCGGCAAGGTAAATTAAAGGGGGTCGCGCACCGGACGCGTCTGGCAGACGACATGGTGTATTCTAAAATTCACAACAATTTATATTTTCGACGAAGTTACACAAACAACGGCCACGCTCAGCGTCAGAATTCTGCAGTGCCACAAAGCGCAACTCGCATAGTTTTCCATTAAATGCAACCCAAATCATTATCAAAGGACAACGATTATTTACTCTAGTCATCACTGGATGATATATTGTTTATATGTATCTTTCATATAGCCTACACAATGTATTTTCAGTTACAAGTATGTCTTTTTGGTGGGCCTGGGTAGCTCAGCGAATGTTGACGCTGACTACCACCCCTTGAGTTGGGAGTTCGAATCCAGGGCATGCTGAGTGACTCCAGCCATGTCTCCTAAGCAACCAAATTGGCCCGGTTGCTAGGGAGGGTAGAGTCACATGGGGTAACCTCCTCGTGGTCGCTATAATGTGTGGTTCTCGCTCACAGTGGGGCACGTGGTGAGTTGTGCGTGGATGCCACGGAGAATAGCGTGAAGCCTCCACATGTGCTACGTCTCCACGGTAACACGCTCAACAAGCCACGTGATAAAATGCACGGATTGACGGTCGTCCTCCGCCACCCGGATTGAGGGGAGTCACTACGCCACCACAAGGACTTAGAGCGCATTGGAGATTGGGCATGCCAAATTGGGGAGAAAAGGGGAGAAAAAACAAAAAACAAACAAGTATGTCTTTTTGTGGTTTGACAGCTTGAATGAAAGACCTATTCATGGCTACATACAGAGAAATAGCATAATAAACATTGTCATTTCTAATCGTTCAGTTTGCGCAGTTTATACACTAACCTGAAAACTCAATGTCACTTTGTTAATTCTTGAAGATGTACAAAAACCTTCATAACTTAACACTGCCAATTGCTGCGCTGCATCTGCTCGTCCTCTGTGTGTGTGATAGCTGTGAACCTTTCCACGACCGGCTTCAGTACATGTTATATCACCTCTTGTTGTCTCCCAACGCTATTATGCCAAATTGTTAAACAGAAGGTTTGGAAATTGGAAAGTGAATTGGAAAGCAAGCAAATTAGGCTTTTAATTTAAATGCCGGCTAATGTAAATATATTGATGCCTCAAAAATATATTGATAAAATAATGTGCTGATGAATAATCGATATATCGATATATATATTATGTATTATATTAATTACATTTATACAGTTTATACAGTATTTATACATCTTGATAGTACTTGTTGTATTGCCTTTAATGTATTAATTTAATTTGTATTGCTTTTAATTAATATACTGTATCTTTCATATGTAATGTATATTAAATTATTTGTAAAGTATTAATACATCATGGTAATATGTGTTTTACTACTTGTCATTTTTTTGCTTATTAAAAAATATACTAATTTAAATCAACATTGAGAATTGGAATTATAAAAACTCAAAAGTAATTGATATTTATATATAGAAATATACAGTATATAATATACTGTATTTTCAATATAATATCATATAGTAATTAAATAGCCAAGTATTTATACATCATGGTAGTATAGTATTTGTTGTACTGCCTTAAAGTTATGCTGATTTAAAATGTAACTGATTTGTAATTATCATTAATGTGATTATTTTATGATTCAAATGTAATGATTTAAGAATCAGCTATTTAAAAACCTGTATTGATAAACCCCTAATCTGAATATTATGACTTATCCCCATCAATACCTATGGTGGTATGAACCTAGATAAATAATTTATAAAAACTCTTATTCTCTTTACAGACATGTCAGCTCTTCATTAATGTGGCCATTGACACTCCAGCCATAGATTATCATGTGACTCTGGCTCAGTGTGCCTTGCAAGTGTGTCTCACCCACCCAGAGCTGCAGAATGAAATCTACTGCCAGCTTATAAAACAGACACGCAAGAGACAACCACATGGACAGCCTGGGCCCCTACAGGTCATGATAAAATATACACATATTAAAAAAGAACACTTGTTCTGGGTAGTTTTTAATGTTGTACTGTGAATACAAACCACAAGGGGGAGTGTTTGCTTGTGTTTTGTGTAGTATCCCAACTTGGGAGCAATTTACAAGGCCACAGGGGAACTTTTTTTTTTTTTTTTTTTTTTACAATTTCTCTCCCCTTCACAACACAGGGATGGCAGTTCCTGGCTCTGTGTGTCGGTCTCTTTCTGCCCACACACCACATTCTTTGGCTTCTGCAGGTGCATCTTAAAAGGCACGCAGATTCAAGGTAAATCTGAAACACAAACTTGTCAGGCAATTCTCAGGAAAACAAACACTTCCTACTACTGAGAGTTACTTAATCTCTGCATTGTTCCCAGGACGGAAGTGGGAAAGTATGCCATCTATTGCCAGCGCTCACTGGAGCGGACACAGCTGAAAGGAGATCGGAAAGCTCGTTCTTCACGGATGGAGATTCTATCCATCTTACTTAGAAACCCTTACCATCACTCCTTGCCTTTCAGTGTGCCCGTGCACTTTCTTAACAACACATACCAGGTTAACACATGCACAACAGCCCTAATTTAAAGAAACAGTTCACCTAAAAATCACTCATTCTTAAGTCATTCCAAACTCGTATGATGTTATTTTTTCTGGGGAAAACAAAAGAAGATTTCGGAAGAATTTCAGCTTCATACAAGGATATTTCATAGTTACCAAGTCTGTCAAGTTCCAAAAGGACACAAAAACACCATCAGTCGACTACTTGATACACCAAACACTTAATCATAATTACAAAAAATTTGTGTTTTAATTTTGCATGGATGTTAATACATATCCTTTGTCATAAACTTTAGAACCTTGAAAACTATATAATACATGAATAATTAATAATGCATTCAAATGACATCTTAAAGGAATATTCCAGGTTCAATACAAGTAAAGCTTAATCGACAGCATTTGTGGCACAATGTTAGTTACCACAAAACTTTATATGGACTCGCCCCTCATTTTCTTAAAAAATCTGGGTTCCAGGGAGGCACTTACAATGGAAGTGAATGGGGCCAATCCATAAACATTCAAATACTCACTGTTTCGAAAGTATAGCCACAAGATGTAAACAATATATGTTAACATGATTTTAATGTGATAAAATCACTTAATAACCTTTTCTGTGTAAAGTTATATCCAATTTTACAACTTCGTTGCCATGATAACGCCATAAACACACAAAAAAAAAATGATCGTAAAAACATCAATTTAAACAACTTCACAGCTCAAATAATACAAGAGTTTTAACGGAAGAATTAGTGTGTGGTTTTGTAAAATCATAAGCTTCACATTTCTGCCTTTAAACCCTCCAAAAATGGATCCCATTCACTTCCATTGTAAGTGCCTCACTGTAACCACATTTTTTTTTTTTTTTTTAAAGAGTTGAAATGGTTTTGTGGTAATCAACCTTATGCCACAAATGCTGTCGACTGAGCTAAACTTGTATTGAACCAAAAATATTTATTTAATTCTGTTGAAATACTGAAAAACTAATATTTATCATTACTACCATCATAGTTTCTCATTACCACAATGAGTATAAAATGTTGCGGTAATGAGGTGACCTAACACAAAAAAAAAAAACACAAATAATAGGGGCAACCATTACAAGAGACCAACAATTATTGCTTCATCTTTCATTGGTATTTAAAAACTAATTTAGTGGCCAAAATTTATAAATTTAAATTAAATGTTTTGCATATTTTGTACAAGTTGCGGTAATGAGAATGCAGTGTCGGAAACAGGTCATAAAGAAATTTTTTGTGACCGGCATCTAGGTATCCATTTTTTAACTTCTCTTACTGGTGTATCATGGCAGAATAAATCTTAATTTCACTTTTTTGCTTCCTTTTCGAAACGTACAATTTTTGTGAAGTAGTAGAGTTAAATGGCTTGATGGGTACAAGGTTTGTTCATTCTGTTATGCAGATAGTGAATTTTGGCACATCAAATTTATTATTTGTATTTACTATTGGATCTTGGGTACAACATACATTATTTAAAAAAAATATATATATATATATATATATATATATATATATATATATATATATATTATTTATTTTGTTCATACTACATCAACTGGTCCTCCATTTGAATCTGGACCTGTTGTGGTAATGAGAAATTAACCAGAAAATTATTTAAAAATCTAAAATAAAACATGAAATCCTTTGCAGTCTTTATGTGCACTATGGGTACCTACTGTGTTTAAATTTCCAAACAGAATTTTACAATTATTTAAGAAATCCTCACTGCCATGGTTCAAGCTTAGTTTCATGAGTCACCCCGCTTTTATCTCTTTGTATGGAAAAGAGCTTATTGAAAATGTGTCAAAATTCTGCTTTTGTGTTCCATGAAAAAAATAACAGCAAACAGGTTTGGAACGACATGAGGATGAGTAAATAATGACATAAGTTTTATTTTTGGGTGAACTATTCTTCTAAAAATGCATTACATAGCAATCAGTAGGTGAAGCACCATCTAATACGGTAATTTTATCTGCCTTTGTGTGCCAGGTTGTTGGTTTTGATGCTTCAACCACAGTGGAGGAGTTTCAGAGCCGACTGAACCAGGACACAGGCATGAGGAAAACTGGTCAAACTGGTTTCAGCCTTTATTCTGACGACCCCACTGGTAGAGACATTGAACACTGTCTGCAAGGAAACCTGAAGGTCATGCACACACCAAGACAGAACAGTGACTTATTCTTGAAACTGCACTGCCTTTGTAGCAGTTTATCTTAAATGCAACATGGTGTGTCCTCAGATTTGTGACATTATTGCAAAATGGGAGCAGGCCTCGAAGGAGCAGCACACAGGCAAATCAGAGAATGCTAGGACGGTCAAACTCACGTATAAGAACAGGTAAAGTGTAGATTGGGACTTTACTCTTAAAGGAATAGTTCACCAAAAAATTTAAATTCTGTCATTTACTCACCCTCACCCACATTCTAAACTGTAAGACTTTTCCATGGAAAGAAAATGTGAACTTTTGAAGAATATCCTGTTCATTCTCCACAATGACAAAAAAGTTTTACAGAAAGCTACTGAATGGCTTCAGAAGATTTGAAATATAGCGCATGAGTCATGCGGATCACTTTTATGACAAATTTTTTTTTTTTTAAGCCTTTTGGAGTTTGGAGCCCCAGTCTTCATTATATGGAAAAGAACAGCCATCATATTCTTAAAAAAATGCACATTTTGTGTTCCACAGAAGAACAAAAGTCATGCAGGTTGACATAAGGGTGGGTAATGATTCATTTTTGGGTAAACTAACCCTTTAAACAGAGGATAGAAAGTAACTCTAACAAGCTGTAATTTTTATCTAACTCCTAGTTTGTTCCCTGTAGGTTATACTTCTCCCAGCAGACAAGAGGAGAGACTGAGAGAGAGCGTTTGCTTTTTGCATATCAGACAAATGAGGAAATCACAGCAGGTCACTTCCCTGTCAACAAAGAGCTCGCTCTAGAGATGGCCGCCCTGCTAGCTCAGGTATACGCTGCTCTCCTTGTGTGTGTTTTAATTAAAGTCTTCAAAATGTGAAGCTCACGAAACTTGTCAAGAACACTTCCATGACATATTGCACCCCAAAATCAAAATAAAGAAATGAGAAATATTACTGTGCCTAATGGTGCTGTAAGTGATTTCAGCCGTTTTGCTAACATCCACCAGACTTAGTCACTAAATAAGTTCAACCATACACCCTCTTGTCAAAACCCCGCCCTCCAAAGACATGATAGCAAATCAGAACATATTGGCTGGATGAAGTACGGAGGTCCATTCATACAAAAACGCTGTTGGTTAAGCCTTACTGATTAGGCAGCAAGGCAGCTGGCTTAGCTTTCGGATGCAGCTATTAAATGACTCAAAAGCAGAGATCATTTCTGATTGGCCAAAAAAGCATGAGCCACACCTAGATCTGGGCGATAAAACCATATCAATATTTTTTTTAGAAAAATTCCTCAATAACGATGATAATTTTTTTAGTCATTTCCGATGTTTAGACTCTGTTCTACATAACCGATCAGATCAGGTGCGTGTCGCTAAAAGCGTAAGGAGTTCGGTACACACAACTAGCTAACTGAATCACAGTCATTAAATCAACCTGAAGTATGAGGAAGTATTAGCTGGCTAGCGGCCATATATAGCGTGTCATTTGGGACACATCGATTGCCCTGTCACACAGTATAAACCAATAATGAGGCTAGGTAGCTGTTAGCTAGCACCTAGCTTAGCTATCCAGATAAAACAATTTCGATGTGTACCAAACAAGAAAGCACTGACAACGCAATCCAGCTATCGACTGAACACAACATCGTCTCCGACATCAACACCATTGTGGTTTATTTATTTACTATTTAGTTAAATGTTTTTCCATAGCACTGTCACATATGTTAATTTTTTGACACTGGCAAGAAAATGTTTCTTCTTGTGATGTTTATTACTGATTGACAAGCCAGCTTATGGTGCATTACTGCCACCTACTGAGCTGGAGTGTGGCACGTCACAAGAAAGACTTTCAGTGGAGTCAAACATCTGCTGAAGACGATGAAATTGGCGAGATCACACACCTTATGTAGGATTTAATACTAAACCGAGTATACTACTTCTTGGACTTCAAATTAAAAGGTGTACACTGTACAGTTTACTTGTAAACAAACAAGTTATGTTTACTTTTATTCTTAAGGTCTTACAAAGATGTGGAATGCATTTCCTCCCCCATTAATGGTATGAAATGTATATCGTGATAAATATTGATAAATATTGTGATAATATTTTTGCCCATATCGCCCAGCCCTAGCCACTCCCCTGACACTTTGTGATTTCTCACAACACCTATTTCATGTTATGTGTAAGGTAGTATGGTACGGTAGATAATGTAATACAGTAAAAAAAAAAAAAAAAAAATAATTAAGAATCACTATTGAGAATAATGGAATTTTGAAAAAGATCAAAAACATCCAGATGCATCATGATAGTAAGAATTTGCAGGGGAAATGCGCTTAATTGTCATGAATATAAATGTCACATTGCAAAAAAATGTATGGTCCTAAAAAAGGCTTCATTTCCTTTTGCAAGATATATAACATCAGGCTATTGTCTTCTCTCTTTTTTTTATTCATGCAGGTCGAGTTTGGGGATTTTGAGCATCCATTCTCTAGTCCAGGTGCACAGACTAAGTCTAATCAGACCCTGAAACAGGTTCTAGAGCGCTTCTACCCCAAGCATTACAGACACACCTGCACCGAGGAACACTTGAGGTACAGATGCCTCCAGTCACACAAACTGTCATATCAACACAAAATTATTTTTAATCATTTTACACCTGTGACATACTTATGTACTCAGGCAGTTACTGCAGAGGCTTTCCACCCGCTGGGCATCTCTGAGGGGTCGGAGTTCATCAGAGTGTATACGAATCTACCTGACTGTTGCCCGGAAGTGGTCCTTTTTTGGAGCCAAACTATTTGAGGCTGAGGTGAGAGATGGTATTCTTCTAAGGTTATCGGCGATTTTAAATTTCTGTTGAATACTTTCTTTTATCCCAGTTTAATACGCAGAGACAACTGTAAGTAAGCCATTTTTAGGTTTATGCCCCCCACACTGTGGCTCAGTGGCACTATCATAACATGGCTCTGTTTTTTTTAGCATTTCAACCAGCCTGACATAGCAACATTGGCTCAAACAATGCCATTAGTTTGGGGTGGGTGGGACTATCTCTTGGTCTAACCAATCAAAGACAGGGGAAGTGTTTGGCAAACCTGGTTGATATTTTTTTCAGTTCTGTTTTGGTGATGCTTTTGTATGGAGGACTTAGTGTGCCATATTAATAAATAAATCTTTAATTAAAAGCATCAGTATACAGTATATGTCAATATATCTTTCAATGAATGAATAAATCATGAAATGTGTCCATAAATACAGCAAAATTCAAATGAAACTTTATTTAACATGTTATCTGTTTATTGATTGACTCATTTTATGTTTTATTTATCGAAGTGACTATTTGCACTAGGTGTAAATAGCACCTGCCACACATCTTGGCTATTTGCTCTCCAATAGTTTGTTGGAAAAGCACAAACTGAAGACAAACTGTGGCCCTTGTGTAAATATATAGATTAATTTCCTCGCAGTGATTTGGTCACGGTGAAGGTCGAGGAGTTGAGAGAAAGGTTTGATCTGGGTCAAATTAACTAGGATTTTACTATAATAATATTTTAGTAACCATGCTTTTTGGTGGAAGCCATAGTTCTAATGCAATACCTAGATACCTATAATGATACCTAGACCCCACTCACTAATTAAACATGCATAGTGAGATCATGTGACAACAACGTAGCATGGCATGTGAAATATTGGATAGACACAGCACATTGCTTTAAATACTGTTTTACCAAAAAAAACATTTAAAATAGTATGCAGTTTACAGCAATCAAAAAAATTTTTTAATCAATGGATAATATTTGTCCCTCGAGGATGTATTGTTTCTGAAACCATATCAAACTCAAATATTGCAATCTAATTATTTGAAATAAATTCTGGATCTGAACAATAAATGCTGTGGAAGAATGCATTTTAAATAATTGCCTGGCCCTATGTTCAGCTCTCCACTGTATAATATAACACTATATAATAACACTAAATCCATATCTAATAGGCAAAATCGAAATACTTCGGCCTAGGGTTCTTTATAGTACCATTAATGCAGTCCTACACCCTATTACCAGTTCCAAGTTTGTTGCCACATCTGAGTCTTGTGAACAGTTTTTGAATTTTGAATTTTTGAAAACTCATTATCTTAGGTTTTGCCCTCAAAGTTTGAGATGTCTGAGGTGCTACAACCAGCTAGTTGCTTAATGAAATTTCAAGTGGTGTCCTCATCCCACCTCTCTTATTTTATTTTACATCTGAAGCCCTTTAACTGTCAGCTTGATGTCCTACCTCCAAGCCTTATGAAGGATACTGTTGATACTGTTCGTTCTGAAGTTACTGCAATAGTTAACAGCTCTTTAGAGAATGGAGTGGTACCGGTTAGCTTTAAGCATGCCATAGTCCAGCCTTTGCTGAAAAAACCTGATCTTGATTACACTTTGCTTCACAATTTTAGGCCTATATCAAAGATATCCTTCATTTCAAAGCTTCTTGAAAAGGTAGTTTTTTTCCCAAGTTCCAAGATAAATTTTATGGTGTGTTCACACTTGTAGTTCGGTTCTCTTGGTCCTCTTGGTCCGGACCAAAAAATAAAATGATACATTTAGTCCTGGTTCACTTAGCGTTCACACTGGCATTTTTAACACCAAACCTAAAGATACAAAACAAAAGGCATCAGGAAAAAGTCACAACCTGATTGGACAGCTTTTATGATGTATATTTTGCGACAGAACTTGCTGAACATCCAAAACAATGCTGGCTGCTGGGCTAAATGAGCTCGTTAGATTAATATAAGTATATATGGTGGTATTTTTACCAGCTGAGAACAAACGAAGAGCTAATAATTCCTCCGTTGCACACACAAACGAAGATATGCTGCAAGGACGGCTGACGGCGGTTCTGACGCCTGCACCGAACTGTAATGGCCACATAGCTCCTATGATGAGAAGAACCAGGTATGCTTGAGGTCAGTATTAGGCAAATTACTTCCTGTTTTTGGTCCATTTAGACGTTTTTGGTCCATGTTGCGTTCATATATCAATCGAACCGCACCAGAGTTCGTTTGGAAGCGGAACGAGACCCACTATTCAGGGAGTCTCGGTCCGCTTGTTTGGTGCGCACCAAGGTTCGGATGGCAGCGTTCACACTTGTTCAAATGAACTGTACTGACAGAACAATCGCACCAGAGTTCGTTTTAATCGAACCAAACCTGCCAAGTGTGAACACACCCTCAATCAGGTTTTAGAGCACTACATAGCAATGAGTCCACTCTGATTAGAGTCACAAATTATATTCTGCTTTCTCTTGACTCAGGATCTTGTGCTTTCTTGATACTGTTGGATCTTTCGGCAGCGTTTGACACCACAGATCATAATATACTCTTAACAGTGTCTTGAGCATATGGTTGGCATACAGGGCTTGGATCTTCTGAGGTTTGCCTCCTACCTTAAAGACAGAACTTGTCAGGTTTTATAGGGAAATTTTCTTCTCGTACTGCCACCATCTCCTGTGGTGTTCCCCAAGGTTCAATTTAAGCCCTCTTTTGTTTTCTTTATATATGCTTCCCTTGGGCTCCATCTGTCAGAAACATAACATCTCATACCACTGCTATGCGGATGATTCCCAGCTTTATTTTCCAGTCAGATCCAAAAGCAGCTGCTCTGTTGAAAATTTCTTGTAATGTCTTGACAAGGTTAAGTGCTGGATGGCGAATAATTTTCTACAGCTTAATGAAACGAAAACTGAAGTTATTTTTCTAGGTTCTCCTGTTTCCATTACTGGGCTTATTAATCACTTAGGTCCAATAGCTGCCATTTGTACATAACTTTGCTCAAAATCTTGGTGTTACATTTGACTCATCTTTCAATTTCGAAAAATAGATCAGTGCCGTTATAAAAAGTAGTTTTTACCACTTGAGAAACATAGCCAAAGTTAAACCTTTTCTCTCTCAAAAGGATGTAGAAATGTTAGTTCATGCACTGATTTCATCTCACCTTGACTACTGTAATTCTCTTTACTTTGGTCTGTCCCACTCCCAATCATCCCTCTTGTGTGTAGAGATGGTTCAAAATGCTGCAGCTAGGTTTCTAACAAGAACCAAGAAAAGTGAACACATCACTCCAGTACTAGCCTCTCTTCATTGGCTACCAGTCAAGTTTAGGATTGATTTTAAGCTTTTGATCTTTGTTTTTAAGGCCCTCCATGGTCTTGCTCCCTAATACTTATCTGGCCTTCTTCAGCCATACTCTGCTCCTAGGCTGATCAAGTGATCAGCTTCTTTTATCTGTTCCTCGCACTAGGTGTAAATCTAGAGGGGATCAGGTTTTTTCTGTCACAGCTCTGGAATCTGCCTTTTCACATTAGGTCGTCTCCCTCTATTAAAACATTAAGCTTAAAAACTAATCTCTATTCTTTAGCTTTTGACACAAATTGAGTTTTTTTTTTTTTTTTTTTTTCATATGTACATTTTGATTTTTTATTTGTTTATATATTTATGTTGTTCAAATTGTGCAGCACATTAGGTCAACTACTGTTGCTTTTAAATGTGCAATATAGGTAAACTTTGACTTGACTTGATATCTAGATATAACAGAGGCATTTTGCCTTCCATTTTTTATTATCTGGGGTATTTGTGTCACTTTCAGTAGTATTGTTGCCCTGAGCTCTGTTTAATTACTGATCCTGGTATACTGTATATACGGTATACTGCAAAGTATGCAACAGCCAGTAAGCTAGGATTCATTTTTCTTAAGCTCACTCTCATTCTCCCTGTAGCCTGTAACCTCATCTCCACAGCAGAACATGAGTGTGTGGATGGCAGTGCATGAAGATGGAGTCAGCATACTGGAGTTCAACTCCATAGTAAGTAAACAAAGTATTCCCACCAGTACTACAGCAGTTTTTCACATTATTTCAAACTATTTCAAAGTGTAAGTGAAGCCCTAAGTTGACTCTTCATCCTTTGTTTTATCTGTTAGAAAGTACTAGCATCTCATGCTCATAAAAACATTGTGACATTTGGGGCGTGTGGTCAGCACTTCATGCTGGCAGTAGCTCTGGGTCCTAGTACCAACACGTCCAAAGATAAGGCCACTGAGAAGCATCTGTTTGCTATGGCCCCCTCTAAGGTAAGTATATGGCTCTTCGATGTGTTCGGTCTTCAACATAGAAACTGACAGAATGCAAACCAGAAACACACAGACTGATTAATACCTTTTGTGTGTCATGTATAACTATTAAAAGATGGCATTCAACCATTTTCAGCATTTCATACCATGAATGGACTGGGACTAGAAACAGCCAGGGATCAATGCAGTCCATCATGACCTACAGTGGATGATTGCATTTATTTTGTAAAGGAAAATACAGCATAGGGAGCTGCTTGAAAAAAGTAACCTGGCTGCTGGGACAGAAATCAATTAATGAAAGGGGCTGGTAGAACTTACAGTGCATTCAGAATTCAAACCCCTTCATTTTTTTTCCATATTTTGTTATGTTGCAGCCTTATGCTAAAATGCTTTAAATTATTCTATTTTTTTCACATCAGTCTACACTCCAAACCCCATAATGACAATGTAAAAACCTGATTTTTGATATCTGCAAATGTATTAAAAAGAAAAAACTGAAATAAGTATTCAAACCCTTAACTCAGTACTTAGTTGAAGCACCTTTGGCAGTGATTACAGCCTCAAGTCTTTTTGGGTATGATGCAGCAAGCTTTGCACACCTGGATTTGGGGATTTTCTGCCATTCTTCTCTGCAGATCCTCTCAAGCTCTGTCAGGTTGGATGGCGACCATCAGTGGACAGCCATTTTCAGGTCTCTCCAGAGATGTTCGATTGGGTTCAAGTCCGGGTTCTGGCTGGGCCAGCCACTCTTGCACTCGGGTTGTCCCTAAGCCACTCTTGCATTGTCTTGGCTGTGTGCTTAGGGTCATTGTCCTGTAGGAAGTTGAACCTTCGGCCCAGTCTGAGGTCCTGAGCGCTCTGGACCAGGTTTCCATTAAGGATATCTATGTATTTTGCTGCATTCAGCTTTTCTTCAACCCCGACCAGTCCCTGCAGCTAAAAAACACCCCCACAGCATGATGCTACCACCACCATGCTTCACCGTTGGGATGGTATTGCGCAGGTGATGAGTGGTGCCTGGTTTCCTCCAGACATGACGCTTTGTATTGAGGCCAAACAGTTCAGTCTTCATTTCATCAGACCAGAGAACCTTTAGGTGCTTTTTTATGTGTCTTGCACTGAGGAGAGGATTCCGTCTGGCCACTCTGCCATAAAGCCCAGACCTGTGGAGTGTTGCAGTGATGGTTGTCCTGCTGCAGGTTTCTCCCATCTCCACACATGATCTCTGGAGCTCAATCAGAGTGACCATCGTGTTCTTGGTCACCTCTCTCACCAAGGTCCTAATACCGCGATTGCTCAGTTTGGCCGGGCGGCCAGCTCTAGGAAGAGTCCTGGTTGTTCCAAACTTCTTCCATTTAAGAATTATGAAGGCCACTGTGCTCTTGGGAATCTTCAATGCAGCCAAAAAAATTGTTTGTAGCCTTCCCCAGATCTTTGCCTAAACACAATCCTGTCTCTGAGCTCTGCAGGCAGTTCCTTTTGACCTCATGGCTTGGTTTTTGCTCTGATATGCATTTTCAGCTGTGAGACCTTATATAGAAAGGTGTGTGCCTTTCCAAATCATGTCCAGTCAATTGAATTTGCCACAGGTGGCTTCCAATCAAAGTGTAGAAACATCTCAAAGATGATCCAGAGAAATGGGATGCACCTGAGCTAAATTTCAAGTGTCATAGCAAAGGGTCTGAATACTTATGACAATGTGATATTTCAGTTTTTTAATTGTAATAAATTTGCAAAGTTATCAAAAATCTGGTTTTTGCTTTGTCATTATGGGGTATGGAATGTAGATTGATGTGGGGAAAAAAATAATTTAAAGCATATTTAAAGTCTGCAACATAACAAAATGTGAAAAAATTAAGGGGTATGAATATTTTCTATATGCACTGTATAGTAGACTTAATCCCATAAAACGGCAGCTATTGCGCAGTACAGCAGAATAGTAGAGTGCTTTGTGAAGGGTGGCACCCCGTGCTGCCCATCTTTGGCTTACAAGAGCTGGCAATTTGGTTTCAACCAAAAGTCATATGGCCACTTCATACCTGTTTTATAAAAAACTAGAGAATGGAAATACTGCAACAGGAAACTGCTTCAGAATTTGTTTCAACATGCATACAGATTTTCGTTGTTCTGTTTCCCAGGTTCGTGACCTGACATTGCTTGTAGCCAGTTACATTAACAGCACCCAACAGCAAAAAGCAGCAGCCCACCACCTGTCTGCCCCAGCCCTGCTGCTGGCCCAGTCTGGAGAGCTGAAGAGCAAAGAATCAAGGAGCAAGTCTCCACCAGCGGCCTGCAGACCCAGTAAAGCACCCACTCTCCTGTAATACGTCCATTATTGGACTGTTTTTATGTTAGTGGCTGGACTACAGATTTTGAAGGATTGTGCTGTGACTTCCTGTTGGGGCCAAGGGTGACATGGACAGTTGTTCTTAACACAAAAATGGGAGAATCTCATGAAAAACATGCCCAGGTTACGTTTCACCCCAAAATTTAAATTATATTTTGCTTAACCTCCTGAGACCCAGCCGTGACTGCTGTGTGCATTTTCCATTTCCCTTTTTGGTTTGTAACTAGTAGCACTTAACAAACATAAAAAATACAAAAATACAAAAAAAATGTATTGCAAATAGTCTTTCTAAAAATTCATACCGCTGTTCACCAAGTTGTGAAATTTTAAATAATACCAAGCTATAGAGTCATTTTTTTTTTTATATCAAACTGTTTATTATGTTTTCAGAAGTGTTGGTTATTCAAGCACACTGGAGGTTAAGTCATTCACTAAATAGGGAGCATTCTATAGCTCTATATGCAGCTAAGTACATTCACTCCTAATATCCAACCAAAAGTTCAGTTTCAGAATTTTAGGAGTGAATGCACTTATCTGCATAGAAGTATTACCGTATTACCGTACAATAGGATGCTCCCATGCTTCCTATTCAGTGAATGACTTAACCTCCACTGTGCTGTCTGTCTGCACTGGTTTCAGAACATTTCAAAATGCAACTTATTTTCACCCTAACTCCATATAAATCCTCTGAAAGCAACATTTTCCAGCTTTTGGATGAACCTATTGATTCTCAATGTAATAATGCCCAGAAAATAAAGGAACAAATTTGCTAAAGTACACATTACTGTACATTGTATATGCGTTTAGGTTCGGGATAAATCACTCAAATTTTAAAAATGGCATATCTGCTGAAACTAGAGACTCTAATCTTTTGACTCAAACAAGTTTTAATGTAAATACGTAATTAGGTTTCGTACCAGATATAGTTATGTTGGCCCATTGTAGCGATAATATCACAATGCAAAAGTCGTAATGGTCCTAATATAGGCTTTGTTTTCTTCAAACAAAATAGTTTCTTATTTCTTTTTAATGGTTTGAGGATGATGTTCACCTACAGTAAATACACTTTGTCATGTCAATATGGTACGGTAATAATTCTGTACAAAGTTTAATGTTATAAGACAGAAAGTTTTGGGCTCTATGTAAAAACTAATGCATTTCTTGTCATCACAAAAAGTGCACTCAATGTAAAAAAATTCAAAGATGTTTCCAGTAAATGAAAGTGAACTGTGAAAGAATGAGCAATGTTATAACTATTTAACATCCCACACAGAATACTTAAACGTTAGCATGTTTAAGCATGTACATACATAGAGAATGTTAGGATTATGATACAGGAAGTGCATTGTAAAGACAGAATGTGTGGGGTTATTTTAGGGGAAAAAAAAGCAAGCATGGAGTCTAGTGATGGTTTTAAGAATTTAAGATGGCTGGGGGATTTTAGAGGGATGATTGATACTGGACAGGCCGTATAACATTTATAAATAATTTTAAATATGAATTCTATCATGCTCTTACATTTCTAATGCAAGTTATGCAGTGAAGCACAAACTGGAAGGTTAAATCTAGTTCAATCTTTATTATTATTATTATTATTATTATTATTATTAAGTAATTTTAACCTGCAAATATTTTAAGATTTTATGATTGTGGTGTTGTTTCTCTTTCCACGAACACTTTCGAACAAGGGACCCTGTAACAGATGATGTCATAATTATTTAATTCTAAAATGTATTATCTATGAGTATTATAGGCCTATGTGTACAACTTTAAATAAACATCCTTACTGTCAAAATGGAAAATGAATCATTTTTTTTTTAGGTTAAACAAACATTTACAGTATGTACAGTATGTTATAAATTATTTCTAGATGGATGTATTTAACTTGATTATGTATGATCTGTATGTCACCTGAATAGTTATGAATATGTATTTAACCAGTTAAGCCTATTAATAGGCAATTAATCCAACATTTTTGTCTTTGCACTAGATATGTATGAACATTTGCTTTTTGGAAAGCTATTGGCTTAGCTTTTACACTGGTTTTCTTTCCATCAGTATTTTCATCATGCAAACTCTTTTGGCTTATTAGTCAAATGTCTTTTTTTTGGCAGATTGCCTGTATTGGTCCCCAAATTGCTTTAAATTCCCAATCCACTGGAAATAAAAACTAGGTATTTCCAGCCGCGGCCGTGCATTTTAAGTCTAGGCCTTCAGTGTGATTCATGCCATTAAGTAAACACAGTTTCACAATGAATGAGACACCATATGCCCATCATATATTATGTGGCAGTCAACTAATAATACCAACTGACATTTTAAAAACATGTCCACGCATGAAAGCCAGAACTTGAAACGACACTTAATGCTCAAGCAAGACTAATTTTAACTGCAGCATGACTGTTTGTGAAATGTCAGAAATCATAATTTTTCATATAAATCTACCAAGGAGGTCTATAATACATGGAAAAATGTATCTAATGATATTTGTGATTTAAATGTTGCTTGCAATAAATTTCATTTCGTCAGGGTACACGGTTATGCTGCGTTCCATTCAAGTTGGATGTGGGATATTCCTACTTGATATCTCCGACCATGAATGCATTCCATTCCCCGATATTTGGAAGGTGACGTTTAAGGAAACAAAACTGCAACGCTCCCATTAGCATAGCAGGGGTTTGACTCTCATTTGAGATGTCTCTTAGCAACCAAACTGTTAAAACAATGCTGCAGCACTAGCATTTGTGCTTCGGGTGTATGATTATCAAAAGAGATTATAATGTTTTATACACATGTTTCTGCAGGCGTTTGTTAAACAAGCTTTAATATCATGTAATGTGGAAACAAACTCATTTATCGATATTACTTAATAAAGTGAATGTTTATCACTTACTTGTATATCTCCCTGAGTGTCGACATGTTTGTGTGACATCATGCCCCTGCATCTCGGCGAGATGAGAATTTCTGCACAAGCCTACAAGTTGTAATTCTGACTTTAAGATGCATTCCATTGCACTTTTCCTAGTAGGAAGTTGTAAAATCCGACTTTCCGAGTTGAATGGAACGCAGCACTACTTTTCAAAACTTGATCCGACACTGAATGCTCAAGCAGCCTAATTTACAATAAACAAATGTTGCTATAACAATGCAAAAAGCACTTACCAATTTACTTGAAGTGAAAATCAGTCCTCCTTTCCTGTTTAATAAATTAAGCAATCACACATTCATGCAGATCAGCTCGTGTTTTTAAATCCATAAGGATCTCTTTCTCAATGGCGATGTGGCAGTGATGATCTCGCGCTCTTCGCTTTCAAATTACGTCACTTAAAGCGTGATTGCGTCACTTAAGGCCAGCTAGAAGGCCTCGACTGGGACATATCCTAAAGATCACACCCACCAAGAACAAATCAATCAATCTGATTGGCTGATGAATCTGACAATCTGACTTTAGTTGCTCATTCACTTACACTGTTGAGGGATTCTGTAGAAATTCTGAAGGCCTGACGGGGTGGAGCTCAAACTCATGCGCTGCTTCAGGCATGTGATTTGTGAAACAGTTGTCACACTTTGCTTGTAAGCATCAAGGAATAAATTCTGACTGGATAAACTTTTAAAACTATTTGTTTGTGGATTAATTAAGAGTGGAAAGCGATTAAAAATACATAGGCAAAAAGGTGATTGAGAATGAAAAATATATATTTGGCATGTTAGGCCAGCAAAGAAGGCTTTGCTGGCCCTGAGAATTCACTACTGGGTATTTCCCATATCCCATATCCTCCCACTTAGCAAAGAGTTGTTTTTGTCATGTTATGGGAGTGTTTCTCCTTGTTCTAGACACAGACTGCCTCATATCATTACACTGAATCAAGCCAATTCCATTTTTCAATTATTTTGCTATGTTGTTTAGAAAATTGCCCTGCAATTCAGATTGTAGCCAAACAAGTTTTCAACCTCTGACCGTTTGTTGGTGTGTGTTCACCAGTCTTGACTCATTGTTACAGCAGGAATGCAGAGTATACAGGTGCATCTCAATAAATTAGAATGTCATGGAAAAGTTCATTTATTTCAGTAATTCAACTCAAATTGTGAAACTCGTGTATTAAATAAATTCAATGCACACAGACTGAAGTAGTTTAAGTCTTTGGTTCTTTTAATTGTGATGATTTTGGCTCACATTTAACAAAAACCCACCAATTCACTATCTCAAAAAATTAGAATATGGTGACATGCCAACCAGCTAATCAACTCAAAACACCTGCAAAGTTTTCCTGAGCCTTCAAAATGGTCTCTCAGTTTGGTTCACTAGGCTACACAATCATGGGGAAGACTGCTGATCTGACAGTTGTCCACAAGACAATCATTGACACCCTTCACAAGGAGGGTAAGCCACAAACATTCATTGCCAAAGAAGCTGGCTGTTCACAGAGTGCTGTATCCAAGCATGTTAACAGAAAGTTGAGTGGAAGGAAAAAGTGTGGAAGAAAAAGATGCACGACCAACCGAGAGAACCGCAGCCTTATGACTGTCAAGCAAAATCGATTCAAGAATTTGGGTGAACTTCACAAGGAATGGACTGAGGCTGGGGTCAAGGCATCAAGAGCCACCACACACAGACATGTCAAGGAATTTGGCTACAGTTGTCGTATTCCTCTTGTTAAGCCACTCCTGAACCACAGACAACGTCAGAGGCGTCTTACCTGGGCTAAGGAGAAGAAGAACTGGACTGTTGCCCAGTGGTCCAAAGTCCTCTTTTCAGATGAGAGCAAGTTTTGTATTTCATTTGGAAACCAAGGTCTTAGAGTCTGGAGGAAGGGTGGAGAAGCTCATAGCCCAAGTTGCTTGAAGTCCAGTGTTAAGTTTCCACAGTCTGTGATGATTTGGGGTGCAATGTCATCTGCTGGTGTTGGTCCATTGTGTTTTTTGAAAACCAAAGTCACTGCACCCGTTTACCAAGACATTTTGGAGCACTTCATGCTTCCTTCTGCTGACCAGCTTTTTAAAGATGCTGATTTCATTTTCCAGCAGGATTTGGCACCTGCCCACACTGCCAAAAGCACCAAAAGTTGGTTAAATGACCATGGTGTTGGTGTGCTTGAATGGCCAGCAAACTCTCCAGACCTGAACCCCATAGAGAATCTATGGGGTATTGTCAAGAGGAAAATGAGAAACAAGAGACCAAAAAATGCAGATGAGCTGAAGGCCACTGTCAAAGAAACCTGGGCTTCCATACCACCTCAGCAATGCCACAAACTGATCACCTCCATGCCACGCCGAATTGAGGCAGTAATTAAAGCAAAAGGAGCCCCTACCAAGTATTGAGTACATATACAGTAAATGAACATACTTTCCAGAAGGCCAACAATTCACTAAAAATGTTTTTTTTATTGGTCTTATGATGTATTCTAATTTTTTGAGATAGTGAATTGGTGGGTTTTTGTTAAATGTGAGCCAAAATCATCACAATTAAAAGAACCAAAGACTTAAACTACTTCAGTCTGTGTGCACTGAATTTATTTAATACACAAGTTTCACAATTTGAGTTGAATTACTGAAATAAATGAACTTTTCCACGACATTCTAATTTATTGAGATGCACCTGTATTGCCAAGTGTGAACATGACCTCGATAATAATACATGAGACTATAGCTAAACTCAGCAAAAAAGTAATGCCCTCTCACTTTCAACTGCTTTTATTTTCAGCAAACTTAACATGTGTAAATATTTGAACAAAGATTCAACAACTAAGACATAAACTGAACAAGTTTCACAGACGTGACTAACAGAAACGGAATAATGTGTCCCTGAACAAAGGGTAAGGCCACCAGCTGCATTAAGTACTGCAGTGCATCTCCTCCTCATGGACTGCACCAGATTTGCCAGTTTTTGCTGAGATGTTACCCCACTCTTCCACCAAGGCACTTGCAAGTTCCCGGACAATATTTTGGGGGGTGAATGGCCCTAGCCCTCTGATCCAACAAGTCCCAGATGTGGGGGGAGCAATATTATTGCGTAGCCTACATTTAAAATTACATTCGGGGCTACAGTCAAAACAATCCTGGTGATGCCAATGGCGTTGAGATTGCCTGCAATGACAACAAGCTCAGTCCGATGATGCTGTGACACATCGCCCCAGACCATGGCGGACCCTCCACCTCCAAATCGATCCTGCTCCAGAGTACAGGCCTCGGTGTAACGCTCATTCCTTCGATGATAAACGCGAGTCCGATCCATCACCGCTGGTGAGACAAAACCGCGACTCATCAATGAAGAGCACTTTTTGCAAGTCCTTCCTGGTCCAGTGATGGACCGTTCCACAGGTGCATGTTCATTAATTGTTTATGGTTCATTGAACAAGAATGGAAAACATTGTTTAAACCCTTTACAATAAAGATCTGTAAAGTTATTTGGATTTTTACAAAATGATCTTTAAAATACAGTGTCCTGAAAAAGGGACGTTTCTTTTTTTGCTGAGTTTATATAGCAAAAAAGTTAACTATATACTGTAAAGCCCAGGCTTTAACGGGATAGTTCACCCAAAAATGAAAAGACTGTCATCATTTAATCAAGTCTTTCCAAACCCATATGATTTTCTTGCGTGGAAAATGTTTGGCAGAATGTTACACTGACAGTAACATTCTGTCATTGCATTTTTTGGATGGTGACTGAGACTAACATTCTGCCAAACATCTCCTTTTGTGTTCCACAGAAGAAAGTCATACGGGTATAAACTGGCTTTAGAATATCGTCGATAATGTACACCAAAACAGGTGAGAAAGGAACCATTGTCACAAACATGTCCCTCCCTTCTGTGACCCACACTCATCTGATAGGCTTTATTTAATCCATCCTTTTTTGCTATGGAAACAAAGACTGGTTGGATAGAACTCTCAGGTGCATGTGTGGTTGGGAGAGGGCTTAATGTGATCTGCCCAAACCTGTCCAAGAAACAAGTGCTCTCTTCTGGGGAAACGACTGGGAAACTAGACTAAATGGCAAATGAGGAGCCGCAGAAGGCCAAAACAGGGAATGCCAACCAGGCATTGTTTGGAGATGTATTAAATTGAAATGCCTTTACAAAAATAACCAAGCCAGTGCTTCTCCCATCTGCCTCAATTAAGTCTTGTATAATGTGGCTAACTTCCTTGGATCAAAGAAAAACAGCAACTGCTTTTGCAAGACTTCTGCTAGTCTAACATGTGGAGTTTCCACCTTATCAAGTGTGGGAAAGCTTTAAAGTTGCTGCAAGCTAGTCATTCATTAATATACCAAGTTAAAACCTGATGAACTGTTCAACCAAAACAGAAATTGAGTAAACAGTTTTCTGGTTTGTGAGAGAAGGTTGCTTTCTTTGTACTGGTCAAAGCACAAGATAGTAACATTGTTGGCTGAAACTTGAAAAACAGGTCTGACCTGTGTTTATTTCAAACAGCTCTATGCACTGGTCTCTCATGGGTTTAATTACTAGTCTTGTGCCCACAACTCATTTGGTTGAGTTTAATAACTTTGTCTTTTAAAAAGGGCATGTACAAAGGTTTAGAGGATCAAAAATAAAAAAAGGACTTTGGGCTACAAATTTTAAGTGTATTACTCCAACCTGTGAAAGCAGCAAATGCAATTGCCAAAAAAAAAAAAAAAAGTCCAAAACTAGTCTATAGAATGAGTTGCTATGACTTCAGGAAAAGAAAAAAATAAATAAA
The DNA here is from genome assembly GCF_019703515.2 of Myxocyprinus asiaticus. Taxonomy (NCBI): domain Eukaryota; kingdom Metazoa; phylum Chordata; class Actinopteri; order Cypriniformes; family Catostomidae; genus Myxocyprinus; species Myxocyprinus asiaticus. Next base: position 36,537,943 of record NC_059364.1, on the reverse strand, counting down.
TCTCAAAGCCAGAGAACAAGTGTGGCACTGCCATTTCCTGCTTGCTGAGCTGGAAGAACGTTCAAATCTTGTGCATGTGATGAACAGCTCTGGGTTAACATTATGTAAGGAGTGCATGGACTCCTGTTTAAAATACAAGTCTTCAGTTTATTTGTAACAAACTTTCAGTTGACAAAGTAAAGGGCTATTCAATATCATCAAGCACCATATCATGTACTGTAAACACTGACCCATATGCATAAAAGCAAAACATATGTACATGGCACAGGTGTCAATTAAGTCATAGCACAAGTCTAACAGATTTTATTAAAAACAAGTCACAAACTGTACAATGTTAAAACATTGATCTAATTGAAAAATGAGCCTACATTAAATAGCAAAAAAGTTAAAACAAGGTTTAGAATTGTACCCGCATGTAACAGACTCAATTTCCCCTCAATATGAAAAATGTCACAAGCAAATGACAGCAGGTCTACACTTCAGCATGGGGTACTTCCTGATGTTGGACTCAAGTACACACAATTCATGACTTAAGACATGGTCTCCAGCTCTCTTGCCTGCAAGTAAAAGGAAAATTAAAAATAAGCTTGCTTAATGCTGGGCAAGTTCCATACAGACATAATGGAAAACTACCAACCTGTGCTTTGCTGTACCGGGCCTTCCCTTGTCGCCCCAAGAAGAACTAATAGAGGGGAATAGTTAGATCCAAATGAAAATGCACACTTTGTTAATGTACACATACACAAAAACACCAATTTGTACTTACCAGAGCAAGAAGTCCTGCAACCACAACCAAGCTGACCACCACAATAACAGCAATTATACCACCAGTCAGATTCCGCATGGTGATGGTGGGCGGCACTTCATCTACATAGTACACTAGGATGTTCTCCATGGACACTTTGGTTCCCTCAACACTGACCTCAAATGGTGCAGAGTTAGTATACAGGGGCAGAGCCTTAATCTAAAAACCAAAAAAAAAAACACGAGTCAAAAACTGAAATCAAGGCACTTTTTAGGATGGATAACTAAGGTAATTAAATTCTTACATCCTTCTCCATGTAATAGGTCATGAGGGACAGGTCTACAGTACGGTCTCCTTTAAGCTTCTGGACATCCACGACAATCATACGGCCTTTGTCATCATACTGGAAAAAGGAGGGATCATAAAGTAATTACTCAGATTTGTTTTAGACATCATTTTTTTAAAAGCTGCGAAGAGTAAATAAATGGTTCTTACCTTAACATCTTTCACAAGGTCCTTACTTATCTTGTAACGCTCCAGCAAAGCGTTCTGAATCCCACTGCAAAATTTAAGAATAAAGTCACTCTCCATGGCCAAGTAAAGCCATAATACATTTCATAGAGTCAGGGAAATAAAACTGTACATACGTCTTCAACTTGACCACATCCAAAGCTCCAACTCCTCCTTTATGAATCATTTCAAGTCGAACCCAACTGAGAAAAACATTGTCAGACCATCTTTACTTGTTTCAAACAATGGTGCACTCCAGACCACAATATACTGGATGTGTCAGTCATGTTTGCATTAAAAGCACTTTAACATCACAAGTACACTCACTAGGTATCCACAGGCTCACACTTGATGTTTTTGTCTCCCTTGTCACTTCTGCGCACACCTGCCGAGTTGACGCACCAGCACACATCAGTGCCGTTACACTGGACCGCTTTGAAATTGCCATTACTCTCACACACTGGGTCATAGATGCCATCATTGTCCACAATGGCAGTCTCTTCTGGCTTCCCTCCAATTAAACGAGTGTTCTGACCCTTCTTAGCTCGATACATCTCCGCTTTCATGAGGTAGCACTTGGGAATTACTGTGGGGAGGGGGGTAAATAAAAAATAAGAAAAAAAAAAAAGACACAACAAAACTAGTTTTGGTAAGATAACTGGTTCAAATTAACAAGTCACATGCAAAGGGAAACTTACACTTTGAACAATCAAGCTCCTGCCTAATAGTGTCATCCAGCGCAAGTGTACAATTGCATGAGGTTCCATCACATTTTGCCCATTTCATGCTGGGGCACTCACCTGTTAGATTGAAAGTACATCAAGTAAACCAATAGCTCAGCATAAACAAACTAGTCATCTAGTCTGACCAGCTTTGGTGGCCAAAACGAGCCTGACTAGGCTGGGAGACCAGCTAATGTTGATTTAAGCAGTTGAATATTAGCCTACAAACCAGTCCTAGGAGAGCTTGCCCTATCCCCTTACCTACTGAACCACACCCTAGAGCTCACTGTTTAGCTAGATTTCAACCTTTACGTTTGAATGCAGACCTAGGTTAAACTGTTGAAGTCACTGTCTACTTTAATTACTTCACTACCATTTCCTAATTTAGAGATATCTAACTTTCACATAATAAGATTTTGATACTTTAACACTTACATTGTGAGGTGACCACATCCACAAACACCACAAAAAACAAGGCAAGTAAAACCTTCATTGTGGGTGAGAACTGGAAAACAAGAGACTGAGGTCAGTTAGGAAATACTCCGTAAGTAAGAAAAGTTGACGTGTAGTTGCGTGTTCAACTTGTATGTAATCACAAAACTCTGAGCTGTCCTTACTAATAAAACAGTCCAACCAGACTCCTGATCTTAATAAAGAACAGATCGGGTAGCGATGTTCTCCCCGGCAAACGACTGATCTAAACTCGAAACAGGTGGCAAGTTATGTATACCTGTTTGAGTAAAGGGACGTCAGGTGGAATCAAGATGTGGGCGGGATTAACTCTGAGACCAACTCACCTTTTTTCCGCCCATGACCATATTTGGCATATTTGAACGTGACCTGCACACTGTGGACTTAATGAAAAATACTTTTATGTAGGCCTACTCAGTATAACTGCCATTTTATACAAATATAGGGGAGAGCGGGGCACAAACTAACACTTTTGGGGTTTCTCAAGTTTTTGTAAATGCACTTGGGGTTCAAAGTATTTTTCTTTTTTCATATTAATTTGACACATGTCTGGTTCAAATACATGGTCTGGTTTCATGAAAACAGCATACACGTTTTTTTTTCATTATAGTTGAGAAGTGATTTGAAATTGTAACATGGCCATATGACAGCTTAAAACCCCCCTCTAACAACTGTATCTGATTGAATTAAAATTCATAGACGATAAACTAAAATATTATGTCAATAAAACCCAGATTAACATTGCCATATACAATACTGACATATTGAACACACAACAAAGCCACAGAACAGGCCAAAATTAAGCAAGCAAATAGATGAAGACACCACACACATAAAGTGGAATTATGTGAATTACGTTGTCGACTGCATGAAATAGCATGTTCTAATAGGGGCACATTGTAACGCAGCAGTGGAACAAGTAGCACAATAAGATGAAAGACAAACACACAATATGAGCTTTAAATTTGGTCAGTTATGGAGCATTCAGTGTAACAGGTAAAGTCATTCAATGAGGCATCAACACTTCTCTCTGTGTTTGTTTTTGTAAGAATGCAAAGAAAACCAAGTGAATAAGTATGGACAGAGGTGGCCCAACCTCCAGCCACTACTGTCTGAACGTTTCACATCCAGGATATTTTCATAGTATGCGCTACACCAGACGATTTTAAACCAATTTTATGAAAGCTAAGTCAGATTTTGGACTATGGCGAAAATGTTATCTTTGTCATGTGCACAGCCCACAGGTATTATGACATCATGAGAAGCACAGCACTGTCAAAGCTCAGCCGTTTGGGAAATGGACACACCCTTCCACAATGATACCCACAACAGCATACATGAAACTGACATCATACTCTCTGTAGTTTAGTGGTATCTCTAAGTAACAACAGATCAACATCACACTCATTTGTTTCAACTGATGCACTCATATGTCTAATTTAATGTGTGATTTTATTTATCTCTTTTGTTCTTAAGAGAGAAGTTTGTTTTTTTTTTTAGACTCTAAAATATGTTAATAAATACAAATGTGCTTTATGTGTGTGTTTTTTGCAAGTGACCTTTTGGCAGCCTCACATGCATATTTAACCTTATTGTTAAATAATTATTTTTGTCCTCTGAAATGGAAAGGTTGAAAACATCAATTTTTGCCCATGTTTAAGCAAATTGTGGTTTGTGTATGTTTAGTGGAAGTTTAGATTTCTGTGCCAAAATGTAAAAAAAAAAAAAAAAAAAAAAAAAAAATGTTTTTTTTCATACTTGTGTATACAAAAATACAACATTTTTCATACTTGTGGATACAAAAATATAACATTTTTCATACTTGTGGATACATAAATACAACATAAAAACATCTTGTGTTTACATAAACATAACAAAATAAGATTTTTCATGATATCAATCATCAAGATGTCAATCAGAAGATGTTAAAGATGAAAATTAGTCAGAAATATAAACATTTCTTTGTGGATAAAAAACATGACTTTTGTATAGTGCCTCACCCTACAGAGAAATATGATTCTTTTTATTTTTTTCTCATGATTTTTTAAAAACTTTTATATAACATCCAAAAATGTTATTTATATATCATATGTATATATTATGTAATAAGAAATTATGTAATCATTTGTATTTTGTTGTTGTTAGGCTTTGTGGTTTTTTCACACCTCCACTTGATGGCGCTCTTATATGTTTTTTGCCCCACAGTGATACTGTATGTTTGATAATTTATATGTGGCCACACCCTGAACAATATTTCAAAAGTACATTACTGAAATTCTAATGTGTGACCAATTCTGTATGGACAAATCAGGCCATACTCTGGTTAGTTTTCAGCAATCATCAATTTTTCCCATTTATGTTCATTACCTTACATTTCTAAAACTCCAGATGACAGCCTGAAGCACATCTCACTGGTTAAGTTATAGACCTCTCTTAAACTTATGTATGTTCTTCAAATGCATAGTTGTAAAGCAATTATTTCATAATTATACTGTATTATACTGTAAGCAGTGATGTTATTTTTACAATTACATAAGATTTATTCACTTTCCTTTTTTTTTTTTTTTTTTTTGGCCCTTATTTTATAGGACAGTCAAGAGAAAGACAAGAAAGTTAAGGCAGAAAGGAGGGATAGAATCGGGACATGACCACGGGTCATTTGAACCTTGGTCCCTGTGAGCAAACAGTTGTCATCTGTAAAAAATATACCCACTGCGCATGGCTCTAACTCACCGCTACTTTTCTAAACAAATCTACTGAAGCGGAATTCTGTGTCCTACCAGACACGAACGGAATATTGTTGTGGACCATGCACAGCACAGACGGGTTAAGCCATTGCGCACCATCTCCAGGACGAGAGCAGGGTCCGAGTTGGGGTGGCAAAGCTCATTTATAGGGTGACAGCTCTGGCCACCCTGTGCCACCCTTCTGGCCCCGCCCCTTGGTATCATCACCAATGCACTAGGAGCATCTGGCCATAGTATAAACCAGGGGCGTCCAAACTATGGCCCATGGGCCATCTGCAGCCCGCCGACTGCTCTAATGCGGCCCGTGAGAGATTTTGGAAATAGAACAGATTTTGACCCGCTATTGAGAAATTAAATGAAATTCGTATTCTGAACACTGGGTGTCGCTATCATGTCTCTTTAGTTGCCACCAGCTTCATCCTTTGGAATAATGTGTTTGTTATAGGACTGGTATCGGGTTAGATACTTTGCTCATGTAGCCTACTCGTTCTCGATACATGATACTACCCATAGTACAACTGAGTAGAGCTGCCGTTGTGCAGCGTGATCGGCAGCACCGAGTTTATTGTGCACGCACAGAGACGCGTGAGCCGAGCAGACTCGCCCAGAATGTCTTCTGCAGGGCTGGGGAGATTATTAATTGTTTGTTGCGAACTGGTTCGTTTTGATGTTTCATTAAAACAAGAAAAATGAATCACGGACTTCTCAGTGCCATTTGAGAGTTAGGACATTAGAGAGAGCCAGGGACGTCACTAGGCCTATTTTAGAGGGGCTTTAGCAGTTCTGTAATATAGGTTGTAATATTTGTTTGGGATCTTTGTTTTTTTTTTAATTATTATTATTTAGCTCATTAGTTGAATTTAGTTTGGCCTGCACGTCTTCTCATTTCTTGTTGAATGTTTTTGGATAGAATTTAAGTAAATCATATTAGATCATTGTCTAACACAAACTACAAGACAGGTTATTGTTACTCTAAACAGGTATGTTACTCTAAAAATACATGATGAAAAGACGTTTTGGGGGCTTAAAAAAAAAAAAAATCCTGGTTTTGGACCCTGTTTACTTGCATTGTATTTGTACAGAGCTGAAATATACCTTTGTGTTCTGCAGAAGAAAGAAAGTCAAACACATCCGGGATGGCATGAGGGTGAGTCATTGATTTTGGTAAAATATCCCTTTAATGTTTGTGGTGTTATATGAATAAATCAGTTATTATGAATGTAATCTGCAATGTAATCTGAGTAACCGAGACTTGGCACATAATGTGGCATGGACCAATAACGTGAGCTAAGAAGTCAGCTCATGGGTGGGAAATCCCAGTAGCTGTGGACTACTCATACAATTCATGAGTATTATTGTGAGTGAATAGTATAAGTGAGGTGCATTGATACATTTTGATAAACTGAAAATGCAAAAGAAATGTAATTTGCATAGTATTATTTGAGTATAGAGTGCAGCAGTCTGGTTCAGGAAGTAAAAATTCCATTCATTTTCATCATAGGAGAATTGATTTTTAATGATAACTTATAAACTTTTAAAAACAGACCTACAATGAGCTCACAAGTTTTTAGTCGATGGTATATGCTTCTGTGAAGCCATCAGTCTGCATTATTTCAACTTCATTTTTAAAAAGTTGATTAAAAACTGCATTTCTGTTGAAGAACTTCACTACCCATGATCCTGCAGATAAAGATTCACCAATCACATAATCATAGCGAACAAAGAATGTTAAAAGAGCTCAGCAGTGACTGTCCACCATGACTTAGATATGTAATATCATACTATAATATTATTGACGCATATATTAGAATGTATTTAAATAATTGCTATTTCAATCTTTTTTGGAAAAAATCTATTTATTCAGAAAACACGGCTAATTTTGAATGGCTGTCAATGGAGAAACACGCTTTTTTTTACATCAAATGGTGTAGTTTTGGCCTTTACCAGAAGGGGCTAATGGGGACCTACTAACCAGCCAATTCCTAGACACGTGTAGCCAGCTCTTTGACTGAGGGAAGTTTACACGACAACGATGTACTAAGTTTTTCCTTTGCGGTTTTGAAAAGTTTCGCATATAGACAACAACGTTGTCAAAATGATCCCCGTTCACACGGATCTGCGAAAACGACTAAAAAGGCTGTATTATGCATGCCAGGCCAGTAGTTGACAATGTCACTTTGTAAAGGAACACTACGCGTCTGCGCACATAAGCATTCTTCCACAGAGTGGTGAATATAAACAATGAAGATGGTGAAAGCATCGAGCAATTTTGTCTGGACGGATGATGAGGATGCTTTATTACTACAATTACTTTGCTGGAGAAGCGTCAATAAACTCAAAATCTTGAGAAGCACAAACACAGTCCTGTAGTCCGCCATTGTAGTTTTGAATTTCTCGCGCATTGTTTTGAAGTACTCGCGTGCATGTCTATAGACTGAACTCTCAAGATTATTCAATAAACTCTGCTCATTTTTACCATCACATCGTCTCCTGCCTTCTTCTTTATTCCCCCTGCTGACTCTTGGGCTGGTAGGAGAGTAAGTTAACATAACAAGCTGTTGATGTTGACTGGTTTTGAATATCAGACACAACTCTGATATATGGATTTCTTCTGACGGAGAGAGAGGTCCTCTGTAGTCGTGAGCATGGGCAGAGACTTGGAAACGACCTCCGTGGTCGTGTACACGGTAAGAGACTTGGGAACGACCTCTGTAGTCGTGGGCATGGGCAGAGACTCGGAAATGACCTCCGTGGTTGTGAACATGGGCAGAGACTTGGAAACAACCTCCGTGGTCGTGTACACGGGAAGAGACTTGGGAACAGAAGCCTTTCTTCTCCTCCTCCGGATGGCCGAAGTTGGCAATGCTGGCTCTGGGATGGACGAGGCTGGCAACGCTGGTTCTGGGACAGACGAGGCTGGCAGCGCAGGCTCTGGGACGGACAAGGCTTCCAGCTCGTTGGCCGTGGCAGGCGTGGGCATTGGCTCGTTGGCCGTGGCAGGCGTGGGCGCTGACAATTTGTGAGGTAGGGTCTTCATTGCCCTATGCACCGACATCAGTGGCAGAGCAGTCAACTTGGAGACAGGGGCCATGGAAGGCTTGGAGCAAGGAGCCGTGGAAGGCTTGGACGAGGGAGCAGAAGATGCAGGTTTTGGCCCAGGGTTCCCGCCATAATCCACTGTGTAAAGGGATCTGCAAAGTTCCAGAGCTTTCTCTACATATTCGCAGAGCATCCAGTGAGGATCAGCCGGAGGCATCAGTTCCTTCAGTGCACTATTCAGACCGGTCCGGAAGAAAACCACCAGAGAGCGGTCTGGATAGTGCACTAAATTTGCTAGCTCTAAAAACTCACGGACGTGATCCTCAACTGGATGGTCTCCTTGCTTCAGAAACAAAATTCTTACAGCCACTAGATCCATTTTTGGTCAGTCTTTCTGTGATGAGGCAGGCGAGGAATGAGGATCTAAATGCAGCTTTAAAGTGCACCTATTATGATTTTTAAACATGCCTCATTTTGTTTTAAAGGTCTCATACAATAGATTTACATGCATCCAAGGTCATAAAACACTTAATTTGCTCATAATTTAAATTGTAGCATTACGTTTTTTTTTCCCAGTGACAAAAACGACTCCCCCAATGATCCGTTCTAAAGGATTCATTCTAAACTCCACCTTTCAGAGAGCCTACTCTGCTCTGATTGGTCAGATGTCCCAGTCTGTTGTGATTGGTCTACTGCTTACAGCACATGTCGGAAAGGAAACGCCCACTACCATATCTGAGTTTCAGCTCTGTCTGAAAAAATTTCTGGTTTACCTTACCAATTTGAGCCTGAGTCCGATAGTAATACATCGGAAGATCAACCCGAACCACCATCGCAAGCACGACGAGAACAGGACATTTCTCTGTGGTTAGTTTATATATCGCTTGACAATAACGTGAGTTAGCCGGTTAACAGAGGCTAACAGCTAACAGCCTGCACTGGCTGTACATGTAAACAGACCAGAGGCGGGTTTTTTGTTTCCAAATTACGTAGGTTAGTACACGAAGTAAGCCTGGAATTACTAACGACTCATTTCAGGTGTTCAGAATCGGTTCTTTCTTTTGGGTGTCAATAACTCCATATTTCTTTCACTTTGATTTTTTAAACTTTGCAGACTTTTTTACATTCACAAACAGCTTTATAACACACTACATGAAAGGTAATATTTGAAAAACCATAATAGGTGCTCTTTAATAAAACAAAGATAAACAAAGTAACTCAGAATATAAGAAAACAAAAACACAGGGAACCAAGCACAGAGCATCAAACAAAACATGCGAAGACTGACAAACTAACCAGGGGAAACCAGGGCTAAATAAAACTACATGAAATAAAACTACAAAGGACTACAAAATTAACACAGGAAACAGGAACGGGGAACTAAACAAGAATTTCAACATAAATGTCTAGACAAAAACCAGGGAATACGTGAAAGTAACGGGATTACGTATTTAAAATACAAAATATAAGTAACTGTATTCCACTACAGTTACAGTTTAAATCATTGATAATTACAATACAGTTACATTCAAAAAGTATTTTGATTACTGAAGAGATTACTTTGCATTTTATTGTCATTTGTTTCATTTAATATTTAGTCCTTTCAGATGGAAAACATTTATACATATAAATGATGCGATCCAAAGTGCATTTGAACAACGGTGAAACACTTTCTTATGATGTGTTACATTCATACGCGCAGACAGAGAAGTAAGTTTGAAGTAAGTTTGGAGCACAAGAAATAGAAATAAACCTTGTGTAAATTATCAGCTTTACACTAAGCTAAAATACTATTTCTAGCCATTTTACATGCACGTTACCAGGCACGATCATATTTTTTTTTTATCTAGAAAATTCACGATGGATCATAATTTCTTTTTTTCTAGTAAGACCTTTGATATTAGGACAAAAATCTTATTCTTGATAATAATTTTTGTTTTGTTTTCCTGTAAAAATATCTACAAATCCTTAAAACAAGATCAATTTGATTTATCTTGTTTTAGAAACAACACTGCATAAGAAATTTAGGTTTTTCAGAGAATGTATTTTTAACATGTGTATTTTGTCTTACTGTACTGGCAGAGTTTTTATAGTCAAAACAAGTGAAAACATCTACCAGTGCTGAAGAAGTAATCCAAAGTATTTAGAATATGTTACTGACCTTGAGTAATCTAATAGAATACATTACAAATTACATTTTACAGCATGTGTTCTGTAATCTGTAGTGGATTACATTTCAAAAATAACCCTCCCAACCCTGCTGGCCACACTGCTGGTGGAGGTGTTTAGAGGTACATTTGCTCAAGACTTGATGTAAAATATCAAATAATATGACATTAAAATTTGTTATCAATGTCTTCATGCCTCATTCTATGAGTAGAGTTCACACAAGATCAGTAAAAAAAAAAAGCTGTTTTAGCCACTCACTGATTTAAAGTAATATGTATATATGCAGTAGATAATGTGTAATTTGTCATGTTTACATACAACATTAATCATAGCGATTAAGGTAATTTTGCTCCAGCTCGATAACTTAATAACAACATGCTGGTGTGTTCAAGTTGATAGATCTTACCTGACTGAAAGGGAATTAGTTGACTGCCTTAAAGTAGGTGGAGCTTCAGGTCACACCTAGGTCACACCTACTGATGACATCGACCAATGGCAGTAAGAAGGTGCTCAGCAGTGGGTACGATTTTTTCCTGATAGTTCGCCCTGGCGAGCTGTTACAAACCACCGAAACTAAGTAAAAAACAGATAAGATTTGTTCTAAATGACATCACACATGTTCGTTCTTCGATTTCATAGGAAGTGTGCCGGGGCCTTAAACCCTGCTTAGCTTCAGTAGGTAACCAGGCGAGAGCTGCAGAGTGATATGCTGCTGGCGATACACGGCGTTATATTTCAAATTAATTGTAGTAATGAGGTTATTACTTACATTATTAAATGTAATAGATTAATAATTCATTAATTTTAAGAATAAATACATTAATTTGGTGCAGTTACATTTCCTTGGTGTTTTTTTTTACAAGTCAAGCAATACTGTCAAAAAATGTTCTGTTTCCAACATTTTATGGCACTTTACATTTGCTGAATCTCTCTTGTAGGAGTTTACTGCTGTGCTTGCTACACAAATGCAGGTGAGTTTCATGTGATTGATCAAGTCATAGAATAGAATAGAATAGAATAGAATAGAATAGAATAGAATAGAATAGACACTTATTCCATGTAACCAGCATATGGTCTGGTCCACAGTGCAGCTTATTCTGGCATAGAACTGCCCAATTAGACAAGAAGAAACCGTGGGACCTACCTGTAAAATGACAAACTGCTGTTTGTTTTGTTTTAATGTACCAATGATCCCTTTTTACCACAGTAATGGAGTGGTGTAGAAAAAAATATTCAAATATTGGTACAACAGTCACCAATTGTTGGACAGAAAACACTGAATAAAAATTGGAATTGTATGTACATTTTGTGAGCAGAATTTCTGTCTGTCCAAAAGTAATAGGCACTGATTATTTCACAGAAATATCAAATAGAACAAATCAGAATGCACAGTCCTGCTTGTGGATTTCTAGTTAACTACGTGCCTCAAACAAAACTCCACAGAATGCCACTAACCTGACATATTTGGGCAAATCCAGTGAATAGTTCTTCCTTAAAAATGCTCATTGTATCAACCCAGTACCTTGTAAACACATTTTTGTTTCTTGGCAGAATGATAAAAAAAAACCTGTGTGTCCTTAGTTTTGGAAAACCAGCAAATCAGATTAGAGATTGTCAGATCAAGAAAGTGTTTTACAATTTTTTTGTTCAGTTTGCATTGGATGGGCATTGAATAAACTATGTATAGTCTGTGGGCACGCCATCTGAGGCTGAGACTACTTATTGCCAGACTTGCTCATCTCTAATTCATTGTGTCTGTACAGTTGCAGATCTCGGTGACTGTGCAGCTGCTGGGAGCATATGCCATAACAATGCAGAATGCCTTAAAACACGTGACGATAAGTTTGTCTGCATGTACCGAATGGGGTACAGGTGGACTGGAGTTCAGTGCCAGGTCATTGATGAGTGTACTACTGGTCTACACAACTGCCACACCAAAGCAGTCTGCACTAACACACTGGGAAGTTACAGCTGTTCATGTCTTAATGGCTATTCCGGCGATGGTTTTCAATGCCAAGATATTAATGAGTGTCAAACTAATTATGGTGGTGCCATGTCAGTGCAGTTTGCTCTAACAAAGCAATGACAAGACATGTGAGGACATCAATGAATGTGCAGCCAGTAACATTTGCCCAGCCAATGCTGCTTGTGTTAACATGGCAGGTTCATTCTACTGTGACTGTGGCCCAGGCTACAACTTCAGCCAAAACCAATGTGTGGACATAGATGAATGTGCCAATGGACGTTGCAGCCCTCATGCATCATTTGCAAACTTGCCTGGTTTGTTCACCTGCACATGTCTGGCTGGTTTCAAAGGTGATGGGATAACTTGTAAGGATGTGAATGAGTGTGCTGTAGCAAAGCAATGCCACTCAAATGCACTCTGCATCAATGTTCCAGGGACATTCAACTGCACCTGTATGGTGGGATACACTGGGGATGGTTTGTTCCAGTGCACTGATAATAACGAGTGTGCTAGACCAGGAATCTGCCACTGGAATGCCACTTGCACCAACAACCCTGGCTCTTATATGTGTACATGCAATGCTGGCTTCAAAGGCAATGGAAATTATCTCTGCCTAGACATTGATGAGTGTTCAGAGACACCTGGTGTATGCTCTGCTTTCTTTGGGTACAAAGGCTGCAAGATCCTGCCAGGAACCTACACCTGCCTCTGCAATAGTGGCTAGCAAAGTAACGGAAAGACATGTGAGGACATCGGTGAATGTGAAATCAACCTCTGCAGCACATTTGTTAATTGTAAGAACACACCTGGTTCGTATCATTGCACTTGTCCTGAGGGATTTGTGGGCAATGGCTTGGCTTGCGTGGATATTAACGAGTGTGACTGACAGAACAGTTGTGACCCCAACACAGTATGTATTAATTTGCTTGGAAGCTATAAATGATCCTGCCACACCGGGTTCCTGGGAGAATGTGTGAAGTGTACTGACATTAACGAATGTGTAGCCAGTAACATTTGCCCAGCCAACGCTGCTTGTGTCAACAGGTTCATTCTACTATGACTGTGGCCCAGGATACAACTTAAGTGAAAACAAGTGTCTGGATGTGGATGAATGTGCCAAAGGATGTTGCAGCTCTTACGCACCATGTGCAGACTTACCTGACTTGTTTATCTGCACATGTCTGGCTGGTTTTGAAGGTGATGGGATAACTTGCAACGACGTGAATAAGTGTGCTGTAGCAAAGCAGTGCCATTCTTATGCATGCTGCATCAATGTTCCCTGGACATTCAACTGCTCTTGTATTTTGGGATACACTGGGGATGGTGTGTTCCAGTGCACTGATGAGAATGAGTATCTTTAGAGTAATGATGGGTGCATAAACACAGCATTGCATGTTAACAGTCAGTTAGCAACTGTTGAAGTAGTTATGTTATTTGGCATTTTCTTAACAGTGACATTTTCAAAGTAAAGCTTACGTACAGATTGGCTTGCAAGATACTGTAAAGACTGATTTTGTTAAGCAAATCGATTAAATCAATCTTTTTTAAATATTTTTTTATTTATTATTATTATTACTATTTTTTATAGTTATTATGAGGATTGATAATAGCTTAATAATTATTATTATTATTATTTTTATTATAATTCAGGAAATAATGCATACAAATTTATAGATATGATATAAATATGAAGGTTTTTCAAGCACAGAAATAAATGACTGGTGTACTTATTTAATTACAAATGCCTTTTATTTATTTGCAACATTAATAATAACAATTTCTGACAATAACATTCATACCTGTCCAATCTGCAAAAAAGTTTATATTTCTCACTTAATGCTCATAGTGTTTAATCCAAACACCACATCCGGTCGGGCGGTCGCGTACGGTCTAGTTGCAAGAGTTGAAAAATTTCAATGCATTCTAAGATGCATCTTCAGATGATTGGAACCCATGCAACTCCCATGGAACCCCAGTGCAACTCCATTAGAAATTACTGCATTTGTCACGTGTTGCAGCCACAGTGGACAGACGGGTTTTGCGGAGCTCTCAACCATAACCAGTTAAACTCATCCATAGGACATTTATTCGATAAAACTTTTAGTCAAGAACCACTCTTATGCATACCAGGTTAAGGATGAAGCCCAGTGATGCGGTGTCTCTCTACCTTTAGTTAATGAAGATGTGTCAGCTTGCACTGGGTCTAAATCTTAAAATGGAGAAGAAAGTGTGGCCTGTATACTCAAAGAGATATGAGGGGGAAACAGAAAACTTGCTGCCCAATTCAGCTGTAAGCTAACTGAGATTAAAAGTACCATTTCAGACTTCAAATTAGCACGGCCAAAGACACACAAACGGGTCTGGATAATACGGTCTCTCAGCTAAACAAACAGAACGAGCACCTGCTCAAGCGTATAGCACACTCGGAACGAGTTGGCAAACCAACGGAAAAAAGATACCAGTGCTCAATAGACTTTTTAAATATCAGGAGTGTGAACATATTCTATGCACAGCAGCCTTGGTGTCCAAGTAGAGTCCCATACAACATCTTGGGGAGCAAGTCATGTTTTTTACCGATTTGAGCCCTGCACTTGCAAAGCACGGCAAGGAATTCAAACAGGTTAAAAAGGAATTGTTGTCCAAGAAGATAAAGTATGCGCTTCTGCATCCAGCAACGCTGAGGATTAATCATTACGGACAGCGGCTGTACTGTAAAACACAAAAAGAAGCAACAGACTCTCTTGTGAAGTTATCTGCTTGAAGGTGAGACTAGACTGTGAAGTCAATAGGTAATGGACAATTTCAAACAGATATTTTTGACTCCTAGGTACTACAAATTGACCATAACTTTAACTTTAATCCAAGTGGCTAAAAAGTTTTGCCACTGTCGCAAGCAATTGCCTCCATGTCTGAGACTGGCAATCTGTGCATCTTATCATGTGGCTTGTTGAGCGCGAAACCGCGGAGAGGTAGCGCATGTGGAGGCCCATGCTATTCTCCGCGGCATCCACGCACAACTCACCACGTGCGCCACCGAGAGCAAGAACCACATTATAGCGACCACGAGGAGGTGACTCTACCCTCCCTAGCAACCGGGCCAATTTGGTTGCTTAGGAGACCTGGCTGAAGTCACTCAGCACGCCCTGGATTCGAACTCACGACTCCAGGGGTGGTAGTCAGCATCAATACTTGCTCAGCTACCCAGGCCCCATTTAGTAGCATTATTGATAATTTGTATTACATTATTATTTATACTTTTATATTATGGTGTCTAATGTGCATGCCTAGTGCAAGTCGAACCTTATATAAGTCATTTATGCAAATCTTATATAAGTTGCATACATTTGTATTGTTTGGAGGTATAGTGATACTTGGCATGTTTACTGAGAACTTAATTTCCTTTCATTGTGCTCAAAACTTGTAAAAGCCAAATAAAAAATTTCAGAGATTTTGTTGTTGATATCAACCCCATACAAGAAGATTCTGAAGATATCACTGTTATTAGATTAAAAAAAATGTATCTAGTGTTTATGCATGAGGTAAAGGTATTCTCGGGATTAAAAAAAAAAAAAAAAAAAACGCTGACTACTGAATGAGGCTCTTTATTGTTTCAGCATTAAATTTACACCCACAGGCAAATTAAAGCCCAAGGGGAGTAGTACAGTTACTAGGAGAGTGAAACATAACCATTGAAATATATGGGTGTTCCCTATTCTGCTGGTTTAGGATTTCCCAGGTGCTGAGATGGGTCATTATGTTTTGTCCCAAGAAGGACAAAGTGGTGTAACTTAGGCAGGAGGGCATGAGTCAATAGAGAAGGAAAGTCACACAGCTACCACAGCCCAAGAGGGACCCACTGTCTCTGTGTCCTAATGTCAGCCTTATAGGACAATCAGCCATCTTCAAAGATATGCAGTGAGTACAGATTTAGATTTATCATCTTGTTAGTTTAATTTTACTTGTCGGGTATAAATATATTGTTTATTCTTCAGCAGTAACAATGGAACCACTAGATTATTCAGAAGTACTCAGTTGGCCTTCATGAAACATGAGCAGAACAAATTTATGTTTAAATAATTTGTAAACCCACTCTCATGTAAATTGTTGCATTGAATTAAAATCAACAATTTATGTAAGAATGGTTTTAAAAGCATTTTACACAGAAAGTGATTCTGTTTCCATATCATGAATGATGAAAAGTGTGTTTAACAAGATTGATACATTATCACTGCATTATTTTCCTAGATAGTTAATTGTAATCATACTGTAATGCTAATTCTGAATGTGAATGTTGTACTAATAGAAAATTAAGATTTGCATTATGAGTCTTGTGCTAACAAAATTCCAGTTGATACTGACAGGACATTTTTAGAGAATCCTCATTATATTACAGTAAATTACATTTCTTAAACTTATTTTAATGAGCAATTTTAGTTGTAACTTTACTCATTCCAGTCTTTTATAATGGCACATTCTATATGCAATTTCGCAACCATTATGGATCTTTAAAGCTGGATCTTAATCATGTGCCTTTTGGGTTATAATGTTCAACGTTGAGAAGGATGTTCTTTCCAGTAAATTGTAAGTAGACTGAAGACATGTCTTGATGTAATTTGATGTAATTTGATTCTGACGAACAACAGCCCATAGATTTCTATAGAGTCCTTCAGACAAACAATGGCTCAATCTGATCCACAGGGTGGCAAAATATTCAGTATGTAACCCAATCAGAGGTCAGGGATTATTGTCATCATTTTTCGTATTCAGGGCACCATCCACGTTGACTTCAGTTACCAAACATGTGAACTGTCTTTCTCACTCTGTCAGTTTTTTCAGTGATACCAGTTATAATTTGCAGTGGAGCTTGCCAAGTTTTATCAAGTCAGTGCATCAACACAATTTCAGTGAGCTATGCTGTGATCAACTTTATAGTTTACGAAGAATGTAAACCATGCTTATCACAGATTATAGAAAATCACACTAGGTAAAATCAATTACTGCTCACCTCTAGGGCTTTTAAGAATATAACTTTTGTGATTTGTTGGAGTAAGTAGGTCTTTTGGGCATATCTTGTCAATTCCCTCATTTTTTTGGCTCATGAAATTGGTATTAAGACGCAGTAAAGATAATACCTTTGCTTTTGTTATGGGTGATATGGTTACTCATACTGTAAAGACAGCAGCCAGGAATTCACCTACTTTACTTACGTACTGTACACCAGGAAGTTAATCTATTCACATTCAGCCAAACAACAATTCCAAACACTATAGAGCCAAAAAATATTTAGGAAGGAATAAACAAATGTATAAGAGGTAAGATGATTTGACCCATTTTACCCTATATTTTCCATGACAAAAACATTCTTATAGTATTCTATATATATATACTTAGAATACTCATAATATTCTTATTGAATAGTGTTCTACAGTGTCAGCTGTGCACAAGAATCAACAGTCAACTTTTGAGTGTGATGCATTGTTTCCTGTTATAGTGATTCCTGCAATAATGCCACCTAAAGTCTGTGTAAAAGCCCCTTTTCATGGCCTATTTGCTGCATAAGTTGCAGCTTTTGTGTCAGTATTCCTTTCATAAATGCTAGATATACAGTAAGGGAATAAGGAAAATGAGAGAAAAGTACACAAAAGTACTAAGTCAAATGAGCCCACCCTCAAATCTCTACAATGTTCTGGTGCCGAGATATGGCTGGGTCATGTTGCTATGCAGTTGCTTGGATGCCCTGGATGGGTGCTACAGCATGGCTAGGCAGCAACCACTGCTGCTTAAAGAGTCATGAAACCCCCTCTAATTACAGTAAGCCCCAATTTTTTGCACTGAAAAAAGACTCCCGAAATGGTCTGGAAAATTGGTAAATATATTGGTGGGTATTGTGGGCCAGAAAAGGGGGTCAAGTGCTACTTCCAAAAACACACACAACAGGCAGAGATGGCTGAACCTCACATTATGAATGGAGATATATTAATCATGGGACAAAAGTGTGAAGAGTGAAGATGATGTTTTGTTCAAACTTTTGATAAAAAAGTGAGAACAGCACTCAGAGCAGACATTACTATCAAAGCCAGCACTGCTTTGACTTTACATTAATTCATAGATATTTATTACAAGGTGTGTTTCGGTTTAATATGTTAAAGTTAAACTATATTGACAGTATTTGTGACAATGTTGATTACAACAGAAAATCATTTTGACTCATCCCTTTTTTCTAAAGAAAAAAATTGTGTGCAGTAAGGCACATACAATTAAAGTAAACGGGTCTGAAACTCAAACATTAAATACACACTGTCTTTAAAAGTATAGCTACAATACTTAAGCATAATGCATGTTAACATGACACTAGTGTGATAAAATCACTTACTAACCTTGTCTGAGTTATCCAGTATTTCAACTCATGACGACGTAACATCAGTAAACATGTTGCTGTAAATCACAGAAACTTGATGTAAAGTCAAAAATAGTTGACATGACTGAGTTTTCGGTTTTCATCATTGTCTTCTGTTTTTGAACAATCCATCGTGCTATCCTGTTTATGATCAGACGCATGACAAGAAGACGCAATCTAAACAGAACAGCCTCCCCAAATACGCAAAGGTTCTGGACTGTGGTCCATTCTGACATGTGATTTCAATCTTATGACGTCGATGATCCAACACACAAAGAATAAATGATGGAATCAGAGCTCTGTCTAACAGCCCTCCCTCATAAACAGCATGATTTGAGCGTGAGTAGCACAACTGTAGCCAAGAAATCCACTCACTGGTCCGGATATGGACTGTGATCTGTATTGTGGAGTGATTTAGATCTCATAACAGTGTTTAGTGTAAAAATCCGCTCTCATGTCTGTTCCCAGAGTGCTGTTGAAGTCTCGTACCTGCGGAAGAGCTGTTATTACCATGAGTTTGAATTTTCCACTGTGGCTATAATGCCTGTGCATGCATGAGGTAGCACTGTGATTGGATGGAAGTGCTCCTTCTCATGAATAATGTGAAGAAATGCTCAGAATCTAGTGACATACATGTGTACTGTCCTGCCACTCATGACTCGCATATACCTCATTTGTGTGATGTTGCTTCAACTTTCGTTTTGAAACCGGAGGAACGAAATGGCTCAATAAAATGAAAAAAATAATTAATAATAACAATAAACATAATGAGTGCTATCTTTGTTTTCAGTGATGTGCAACCTGTACATGTCTGTTAACATCTCAAAAAATGGGTTTCAGGACCCTTTAAAGAATGCTTGCTAGCCAGAGTCAAAAGAGCCAACCCTAAAGTCTATATGATATTCTGATCTGAAGATATCCCTCTGAGCCAGTTTCAAAATAAGTTTATGTTGTTCGGTTGCTAGGGTGCTTTAAATGGTTGCTAGGGTGTGGCTAGGCAGTTTCCAGTGAGAAACTTAAAGGCTGCTTGCTAGAGTCAAAAGAGCCCACCCCCAAGTCTCTATTACATTGAGATCCAGAGATATGATCCCACTGATCCCTTTTCAATGTTAAGTCTGGGATTTTTTTCACGTTTTTCACTCACCGGGCAAACTTTGTATGCGCAATTGCTAATTAAAATCAGTGCAGGATGAGATACCAAAGTTTTGTATGGAAGAATAAGAATAGGGTTAGGGAATTTGAATAATCTCTTAACGTCAATCATGGTGATAGCTATAGTGGCGGATTACTAAAGCAAGCACCACTTGTAATAAATATCAGTAATAGTTAAAAGGATTGTACACTTTAAAATGAAAATAATGTCGTTTTTTACTCACCCTCATGATTTTTTAAACCTGTATGACATTCTTTCTTCCTTGGAGCACAGAAGGCAGAATGTTAGCCTCAGTCAACATTCACTTTTATTGTAAGGAAAAAAGATGCATGATGTGTGAATAGTGACTGATGTTAACATTATACCTAACCTCTCCTTTTGAGTTTCATAAAATAAAAAAATCATATTGGTCTGGAACAACATCAGTGAATAATGACAGTTTTGTATTTATTTATTTTTTTCAGGGAATTACCTCTTTAAATACTAATTCAGTTCAGTTCAGTTAAATACAGTGCATCCGGAAAGTATTCACAGCACTTCACTTTTTCCACATTTTGTTATGTTACAGCCTTATTCCAAAATGGATTAAATTAATTATTTTCAAATTCTACAAACAATACCCCATATTGACAATGTGAAAGAAGTTTGTTTGAAATCTTTGCAAATTTATTAAAAATCAAAAAACGAAAAAATCACATGTACATAAGTATTCACAGCCTTTGCCATGACACTCAAAATTGAGCACAGGTGCATCCTGTTTCCACTGATCATCCTTGAGATGTTTCTACAACTTGATTGGAGTCCACCTGTGGTAAATTCAGTTGATTGGACATGATTTGGAAAGGCACACACCTGTCTATATAAGGTCTCACAGTTAACAGTGCATGTCAGAGCACAAACCAAGCCATGAAGTCCAAGGAATTGTCTGTAGACCTCTGAGACAGGATTGTATCGAGGCACAGATCTGGGGAAGGGTACAGAGTGCAGCATTGAAGGTCCCAATGAGCACAGTGGCCTCCATCATCTATAAATGGAAGAAGTTTGGAACCACCAGGACTCTTCCTAGAGCTGGCCGCCCAGCCAAACTGAGCGATCGGGGGAGAAGGGCCTTAGTCAGGGAGGTGACCAAGAACCTGATGGTCACTCTGATAGAGCTCCAGCGTTTCTCTGTGGAGAGAGGAGAACCTTCCAGAAGAACAACCATCTCTGCAGCACTCCACCAATCAGGCCTGTATGGTAGAGTGGCCAGACGGAAGCCACTCCTCAGTAAAAGGCACATGACAGCCCACCTGGAGTTTGCCAAAAGGCACCTGAAGGACTCTCAGACCATGAGAAACAAAGATTGAACTCTTTGGCCTGAATGGCAAGCGTCATGCATGGAGGAAACCAGGCACCACTCATCACCTGGCCAATACCATCCCTACAGTGAAGCATGGTGGTGGCAGCATCATGCTGTGGGGATGTTTTCAGCAGCAAGAACTGCGAGACTAGTCAGGATCGAGGGAAAGATGAATGCAGCAATGTACAGAGACATCCTTGATGAAAACCTGCTCCAGAGCACTCTGGACCTCAGACTGGGGCGACGGTTCATCTTCCAACAGGACAATGACCCTAAGCACACAGCCAAGATAACAAAGGAGTGGCTATGGGATAACTCTGTGAATGTCCTTGAGTGGCCCAGCCAGAGCACAGACTTGAACCCAATTGAACATCTCTGGAGAGATCTGAAAATGGCTGTGCACCAACACTCCCCATCCAACCTGATGGAGCTTGAGAGGTCCTGCAAAGAAGAATGGGAGAAACTGCCCAAAAATAGGTGTGCCAAGCTTGTAGCATCATACTCAAAAAGACTTGAGGCTGTAATTGGTGCCAAAGGTGCTTCAACAAAGTATTGAGCAAAGGCTGTGAATACTTGTGTACATGTGATTTTTTTTTTCTTTTCGTTTTTTCTTTTTAATAAATTTGCAAAGATTTCAAACAAACTTCTTTCACGTTGTCATTATGGGGTATTGTTTGTAGAATTTTGAAGAAAATAATGAATTTAATCCATTTTGGAATAAGGCTGTAACATAACAAAATGTGGAAAAAGTGAAGCGTTGTGAATACTTTCCGGATGCACTGTATACTGTTTTTTTACATGTTGTGCACATATACTGTTGTGGCTTTTAATCTTTTATGTGACTAGATTCTCTGACCTTCTCTTGCAGGAGTCTGCAGTTGTGCCTGCTGTGCCTGTGTACTATGGTCAGGTACACAAATGCAGGTGAGTCAGAAATAGAGTCTCATGTCAATGACTTGTTACAGTACAGAATAGTGTAATTTATAACCAGACTTGCTCATCTCTAATTCATTGTGACTATACAGTTGCAGATCTCAGTGACTGTGCAGCTGCTGGAAACATATGCCATACCAATGCAGAATGCCTCAAAACACGTGATGATAAGTTTGTCTGTATGTGCCAAATGGGGTACAGGGGGACTGGAGTTCAGTGCCAGGACATCGATGAGTGTACTACTGGTCTACACAACTGCCATGCCAAAGCAGTCTGCAGTAACACACTGGGCAATTACAGCTGTTCATGTATCGATGGCTATTTTGGTGATGGTTTTCAATGCCAAGATATCAATGAGTGTCAAACGAATAATGGTGGTTGCCATGTCAGTGCTGTTTGCACTAATAAAGAAGGTGGAAGAGACTGTATTTGCAAACCAGGCTTCAGTGGAAATGGATTTCAGTGCACTGATGATAACGAGTGTGCTAGACCAGGAATCTGCCACTGGAATGCCACTTGCACCAACAACCCTGGCTCTTATATGTGTACATGCAATGCTGGCTTCAAAGGCAATGGAAATTACCTCTGCCTAGATATTGATGAGTGTTCAGAGACACCTGGTGTATGCGCCACTTTCTTCGGGTACAAAGGCTGCAAGAACCTACCAGGAACCTACAGCTGCCTCTGCAATAGTGGCTACCAAAGCAATGGAAAGACATGTGAGGACATCAATGAATGTGAAATCAACCTCTGCAGCTCATTTGCTGATTGTACGAACACACCTGGCTCGTATCGTTGCACTTGTCCTGAGGGATTTGTGGGCAATGGCTTGGCTTGCGTGGATATTAACGAGTGTGACAGAAAGAACAGTTGTGACCCCAACGCAGCATGTATCAATTTGCTTGGAAGCTACGAATGTTCCTGCCGCACCGGGTTCCTGGGAGAAGGTGCAAAGTGTAATGACATTAACGAATGTGTAGCCAGTAACATTTGCCCAGCCAACGCTGCTTGTGTCAACATGCCAGGTTCATTCTACTGTGACTGTGGCCCAGGCTACAACTTCAATCAAAACCAGTGTGTGGACATCGATGAATGTGCCATAGGACATTGCAGCCCTCACGCATCATGTGCAAACTTGCCTGGCCTTTTCAACTGTGCATGCCTAGCTGGTTTCGAAGGTGATGGGATAACTTGCAGGGATGTTGATGAGTGTACTGTAGCAAAGCAATGCCATTCTAATGCACTTTGCATCAATGTCCCTGGGACATTTAACTGCACCTGTATGGTGGGATACATCGGTGATGGTGTGTTTCAGTGCGCAGATGTGAATGAGTGTCTTGTAAATAACGGTGGCTGCAGAAACAAATCCACTTGTGTTAACAGTCTGGGGTCTTTCTCCTGCGTATGCCCCTCAGGCTTTCAACTGGTCAATCGGACCACATGCCAGGACATAGATGAATGTCAGACGCCTGAAAAATCTTGTGGAACTAATGAGCAGTGCACAAACACAGAAGGGTCTTATTCATGCCAGTGTAAAGCAGGCTTCAGTCAGATCACCAAGGAATCAGAATGCTTTGATATTGATGAATGCGAAAAGCAGACACCTTGTCACAGCAATGCCACCTGCTTGAATTCTGTGGGCTCCTTTATATGCACCTGCAAACGTGGCTTTATAGGAAATGGCAGTATGTGTGAGGACGTAAATGAATGTGCCATTGTGGGTACATGCCATCTTCATGCTCATTGCTACAATTACCCTGGTGACTTCTCGTGCATATGCCATCAGGGTTTTACAGGTGACGGCTTCACCTGCACAGACTTGAATGAATGTGTCCTCTCCAATGATACTTGTCCAGGCATATCTGTATGTGTCAACTCCCCTGGAGCTTATATCTGCTCTTGTCTAAATGGCACTGTAGCATACAATAACACCTGCATTCTCCCTAGTCGTGAATGTAATCCTGTCTGCCATCCACGTGGATTGTGTCATGCTTCACCCACAGGGTATCAGTGTGTTTGCGATGTGGGTTTCAAAGGGGATGGATTCACTTGCTCAGACATCGATGAATGCGAAGAGCATGTTTGCCCAAGGAAAGAGACAGTATGTGTGAATAACCCAGGATCCTATGCCTGCATGTGCAAAGTTGGTTACACACTTAATGGAACAGAATGCACAGGTATGTGGAATATTACCACGTTCATGTACAGTACCAAGATACAGTACTTTAAAGAATTCCTTGGAACCGCCATGGTACATGTCCAAAAAATGGTCTTACCATGGTATGTTTTGGTACTGTTTTGCTAGTGAACTTTTAATTGATATTTTATCATGTACTTATTTGGTCATCAAATGACATATCTTTCAATCTCCTCTTCTGACGTGTTACTCTCTATTTCCCATCCTTTCAGATGTGGATGAATGTGAGTCAGGAGTTAATGACTGTACCATGTTTGCACAATGTATCAACACTGTTGGGAGTCATCAGTGCTTCTGCCTCAATGGCTTCACCGGGGATGGAAAAAACTGCTCTGGTAAGCCCTTTTCTCCATACAGACTTTCTCTTGGCATATCCTTGCTTGCTCGAGGACTCTCTTTTCAGTCTTTTTAGGGCTGACTCTTGACTCTGTCCCATTTTGGATGACTTATAGACATTAATGAGTGCCAATACCAAAGTGGAGGATGCCATCCAGCTGCCAGCTGCACCAACACCCCTGGCTCCTACAAGTGTGCCTGTCCCTTTGGCATGACTGGGTCTGGGTTTGACTGCCAAGATGTGGATGAGTGTAAGGACAACTCATCTTTAGCGCATAACTGCAGCCTTCTTGCCATGTGCAACAACACAGAGGGCTCCTACATCTGCCAATGCTTTGAGGGATACAAGGGTGATGGGTTTACTTGTGAGGATGTGGATGAGTGCTTGCCACCTTCACTCTGCGGAAACAACATGACCTGCCTGAACAGGCCTGGAACATTTACTTGCACATGCACCCTTGGTCTGGTCTATGATCTGGGAACCTGTGTGAGTCAGGACAACTGTTTGAATGCCACCAATGTGTGCAACCCCCATGCAGAGTGCAAGAACATCCTTGGGTCTAACTATTGCTCCTGCATTGAAGGGTTTCTTGGAAATGGGAGAAATTGCAAGGATGTAGATGAATGTGAGAGAATGGGAGCTTGCCCAAAGTTCTCGCACTGCTTCAACACAGAAGGATCCTTCCATTGTGAGTGCTGGGAAGGTTACCAATACAAAGGGACACACTGTGAAGACATAAATGAGTGTAGTATAGGAAAATTTATTTGTCCACTCAACAGCACCTGTAACAATAAAGAAGGAGGGTATGAGTGTCCATGTAAAAATGGTTTCTTATACTCCAATAACTCTCTATGTTTGGATGTTGATGAATGTGCTACAGGGAAAGCACAGTGTCCTAATGTCTCTAACTGCCAAAATACAGTGGGAGGGTATTTTTGTAAATGTTGGGAAGGATATACAGGTAATCAGACAGTCTGTCAGGATGTTGACGAATGCTTGAACAATTCTACGTGTCCAGAACACAGTGTCTGCGTCAACACTGAAGGTGCTTTTCTGTGCCTTTGTGATGTTGGATTCTCCTCCAATGGCACCAATGGTACTCAATGTGGGGACATAGATGAGTGCTCACACCCACAGTTAGGGCCTCTTTGCGCTCATGGGACTTGCATTAACACAATCGGGTCATACCACTGTGTGTGTGATATGGGATTCTGGAGCAATGACACAAAGTGTCTTGACATAGATGAGTGTTTAGGATCAAAGAATGAACCCATATGTCAACCTCACTCTAAATGCGTCAACATCCTTGGGTCTTATAAATGCAATTGTAACTTAGGGTTCTTTCTAAATAGAACAGAGTGTCTCGACATTGATGAATGCCTGGTAGATGAGAGTCCCTGCACTGCCAATGCTGTATGTGTAAACACGGCAGGGTCTTTCCTTTGTCCATGTGCATCTGGTTTTGAGGTTCAGGGCCCAAATTGCACTGATATCAATGAATGCCTGTCAAACAGCACCTGCCGCCCAGACCAAGTGTGCTTCAATGAACCTGGATCATACCGATGCTTCTGTCCTCTGGGACATCAAGAGGAGAACGGTACCTGCATCGACACCAATGAATGTGCCACTGATGTTTGCCACCCCATGGCAAGATGCTGGAACACAGTTGGGTCTTACTCTTGCAACTGTCGCTTAGGTTATACTGGGAATGGGACGTACTGTAAGGACATCAATGAGTGTTCAACATCATCCTTACGTTGCCACAAGTCAAGCCAGTGCATCAACACGCCTGGGTCTTATGTATGTGTATGTGTGCCAGGTCTTGTTGCACTAGGTTCTCTTTGTGTGGATCTAGATGAGTGTCAATACAATAGGGGTGGGTGCCATCCTGCTGCCACATGCTACAACTCTGTGGGTGGGTTTCAGTGCCAGTGTGGAAGTGGATGGGAAGCCTCAACTGGAAATGGACGTGGAATGAGTGGATGTAAAGACCAGAATGAGTGTCTCTCACCCAGCATATGTTATAGCAACAGAACATGCACCAACTTCATTGGATCTTACAGCTGTGCCTGCTCTGCTGATGATAAGCAATGTCTACAACTGGTGCAAATGGGTGGGGCATTGTATTACAATCATGCATTGAATATTACTGTGTGTTAACTTTTTTCTTAGTTCCTTTACTGTTCTCTCTCTCTCTCTCTCTCTCTCTCTCTCTCTCTCTCTCTCTCTCTCTCTATCTATATATCTTACTGTTTTTATAATTTTTTCTATAAATTAAGAATTGTAGAAAGGATACATGAAAGGTGATTGATAAAAGATTTTTATTGAAAAAAATCTGATCAATGGTGCACTAAGAAAATGATGCACTCACTTGAGAGGGGCCTCAAAAAACATATTTTATTCTACACAAGGCACGTTTCCCCCTCGTGGTGGCCATCATTTTGTGATCACATGACCAGTTGTGTCTTTCAATTCGACTAAGTTAATAAACAGTAAGGATGTGCACAGATTAACAATTAAAAATCGGTTAACAATTTGACCAGCCTGTTTTAATATTAAAATCACTTTTCGGTTAATCTACACGTGCATGTCCAGGTTCAGTCATTTTTTTTTTTTTAAGTATTAGGCGAGTTAGGGGCTCCTCAAATTTGTTTTTTTTTTTTTGTGTGTGTGCACTGTTTACACAATAGTTTTTCTTTCTATACATCCGCTAGGCAGATATCTTTGACCATTGTGCTGCATCACACTTTTTTATCGTCTCGCGCAGGCCCGCCAAATTTTTTGACACTATGTCAAGTTAAAAAGAATTTCACTATTTATAAACGCATCTCGAGCACCTGTGTTCTGTTTCATCCATTGCGCTTTATGACTTCAAGTGACTGGTACACTGTTACATATCGTTCCATATTGTTTTTCATCTGGCAAAGTTTCAGCGCTCGATAAATGGGAAGCCAATATTTTTTTCACTTTTGCTCTGGTGTGCAGACAAAAAAATGTCAATGCTAAACCATATAAAAATCAAAGCATCGGCTAATATAGAGGCTAATAAACTGCAACAGTGTAGGATTAGCTGCCTCACAGAAATGTAAACCTGCCCAGGAAAAGCACATATCAGGCTTGGCACTTAAATGATGAATTTTCTGTTTGTTAAGAATACTATGTTGCTGGCCGTGGAGGTTTGATTATTTTGTTTGACTTTAATGTGAGTGATTTTATCATTTAAATATCTACGTATTGTGCTATTTAAGTTTTTAAGCTATTTTTACATTTGTGAACCCTCGCAGCTAACCAAATATTAAAATCGGTTACCGTGCACACCCCTAATAAACAGAAACCTAAGATGAACACCTCAAATTCCAGAGAAGTTACCATATGCCGTGGGTGCTCCAGAACTGGTGGGGGCAGCAGAGCAATTAATGCTGTAATATGTACATTCAGGAAGACAAAAAAAAAAAAAAAAAGAAAAGAAATAAAAGAGCTGTTTACAAAATACATATTTTAAAGTATAACATCACTGATTTGGTTAAGAATGCATGAAAATAGAAGTGATACAAGGTTATAGGGTGCATTTTGTATATATTTTTACAGAAAGTGGCCTGTTTCCATTTGGAGAAGAAGTTGGTGATGCTGGATTACCAATGACAGTGGCAGATGGAAACTCTCCTTATATCACTCCTCCTATGGGCTTTCCATTCTTGGGCAAACTATATGACCGGCTGTTTGTATGTTTGAAGGAACAGAATCACATAAGGAAATATATAGCAGGAATATACATACTGTATTTGTATAATATTACAGAAAGAGATTTACCTTACCTCTGTTACCTCTGTGTTTTATTGACACAATATGAATTTTTTCAGTTTTCAGATAATGGATTGGTCTTGTTTCAGTCAGCCAGTGAGAATGAGAAACTGTTGCTTCCTGCACCTGTCCCGGGAGGTTTCAGTGGTAATGAGAATCTTCCCATGCTGGCAGTGTTTTGGGATGATGCTGATCTTACACTTGGGAATGGAAAGCTGCTTTATCAGGTTAGCATTGCAATACATAATATAATACAAAATATTTTGGCCTTATCTCTAATATAAGGGGTTTTATTAATATATTTTATGTAGTCATATTTTGATGAAGATGTAGTAAAGATCTCATTTTAGAAGATGAAGTGATTTTATTTATTGATTGATTTTTTTGCCTGGTTTTTTAGTTTTGACATAAAGAAACATCATTAACTTTTACTTAATCAATAGTTCGAACTCAATATTTCACCCCAGATTAATTGTATTTTTTGTCCAAGTAGAATTTTTGTTGGTTTTTATTACCTTTAATTGTATATTTTATACTTTCTGTTTTTCTCTTTCTCTGTTCAACAGGAATACAGTCAGCTCAATTTATCTGACGTCTATGCTCAGATAGTTTTTAATCGCACAGCACAAGATGTTACCAAATTTGAGACTCAAAGGGGCAACCCCCCCTTCACTCCCTCCTGGATAGTAAAAATCACATGGGATCATGTATTGCCTGTCTCTTATCAAAAGATCAACTTGTCTGAGGTGAATATTGCATGAATGAACACACCGAGGCAATAGGTTAATAGTAGCTGTAATGGAGCTTTCTTAAGGCAAGAATCAAAACTATCACTTTCAAATAGGCTTATGGATTTGAATAAACCTTTAACCTTAAGTATTAAACTTCGGCATGTAGTGCTACACTGTTTGTGCTCAGACATTAATGATACTTTAAACCATGCAGCTTGTTGAGGAGAGGTGTGTTTTGTTTTTCTAAACAATCTGACTTATGATTTTTGCATGGCAGACTGTAAAAATGGCAACAACAACCTAAAAAGTCCAAAGATTGAGATTTAAGGAGGCACCAAAGCCATATGCAGTGACCAGAATATAGCAACTTGGGGGTGGTCTCTGTTTTCACTCACTTAAAAAACACATTAGCTACCCCATAAGAACGCCACTCAAAATCACCTAGCAATATGGCAATGACTTCTGAACGGACAAACACTAACATTTTCTTAAGAAAATAAAAAATATAGCTGTAATTTGCAAGCAATGTAGTATGCTTCTGGCTTATATGGAAAATTAAATTAATTCCATTGTCTCTATTTGCATTTTTCTGGCTGTTTTGAGCTGTAGGCCATCACCATGAAAACATCTGTGCGATTAAATTTCCAAATGCCCATCATTTACGATAAGCCATGTGAATATACTGTATATAGCCCAGAACATATAAAGTTATTCCTGTCAGGAAGTCACATACACTGATGACAGGTTTGCGAATTAATGTCTCAATTTACAGCGCATGAAAGCCACATCCCCTCTCAGTCTCTCTAGTTCCTGAAATGGGTAATATAAAGGTGGACTCCGTGTAGTGTTGCTGTCCCCACCCTTCCCCCCACCCGCTGCCCTATTTTGGTATTGTTAGACAAATCCTGGGAAGCATTTGAGACAACTAGGGATCTTTCACACCAGTGTTATTGTTAGTGAAAAGTAAAATAAATGAAAACAAAACATTTAAGTTAACTGAAATAAAAATGTTAAAACTTTAAAAAAAGTGATTTAAAAAAAATGTTTATGTGAAAAAACTGAACCTAAACTACAATACATTTTTTGTGACTGCAAAAATAAACTGAATAACGGAAAGTGATGACTAATTCATTTTATGTTTAGGTTTTGGTGCACATGAGCATTTTGATACACTTAATATCATACAAACAAGAGTGCTGTTATACTAAATATCAGCACAGCTGTGATTCGGCCGCAGTCTTGTGCCGCAGGTAATCACAAGCATGTAAAAATAAATATACTGGAAAACTAAAATGAACAGTCATAGAGTGAAAATTAATAAAACACTAAACTAAACTGAAAAGACAAATTTAAATAAAATAGAATTACAAACAAAATAAAATTCAAAGCTATAATAAGCCTGGTTCACACAGGAGATCATAACAGTAGGACTGAGCACAATGGAATAGAATGCAGGGGTCTTGTAAAACATGGCATTCATGACACAAGACACTAAAAAATAGAGAAATGCCTCACAATTGGCTAAAAGATTGGTCTGACATGTATATAGGCAAACAATAAAAAACTAGGGCAGATGCAATGCAAGAACACATCCTTTGTGAATGCCCTTAAAGTGGTAGTTCGCCCATAAATCTAAATTTGTATGTCATTTACTTACCCTCATGTTGGTCCAAAGCTGTATGACTGTCATTTTCCATGGAACACAAAAGGAGATGTTTAGCTCTCTTCCATATAATGAAAGTTGATAGTGACCAGGGACTGTCAAGCTAAAGAAAATAACAACAACAAAAAAAAACAATTAAAGCATCACAAAAAGAGTCCATAAAACCTATGCATTACAGTATATTCCAATTCTTCTGAAGCCATATGATAGATTTGTGTGAGGAACAGACTTAAAATAAAGTTGTTATTCACTGAAAATCTTGCCTTACCAGCCATGGTCACCATTAACTTTCATGAAAAATAGCAGTTTGGACATTCTGCTGTAAATAACTATTTTTGTAGTCCACAGAAGATAGTAACTTTCGAAAGAAATGAGGGTTAGTAAATGATGACAGAATTTAAATTTAAATTTGTAACTGTTCCTTTAAGAGCTCACCTAAGTAATGACCAACTCAATGTTCCCCACAGAGCAACACGTTCCAGTGCATTCTGACCACCGATGGACTACGTTCCTTTGCTCTGCTCCGCTACAGTGACATGAACTGGGGTCCAGGGCAGAGGACTCATCATGAAGCCCTTATAGGCTACACTGATGGCAAGAACCATTTCCATAATGAGATTCCAAAACAACCAAACAACCTGTTTGGCCCAGGAGGGCACTATCGCCCCCAGACTGTCATGGGTAACACAGGTGAACTGGGGCAACTGGTGTACAACCTGACAGGATCTACTGATGCCAGCTCTGATCCTCAGAGGCAGTGCCAGCTATGGGCCTTCAACGAGCCAGAGCCTAAAGAATGGGCGTTAGGACTGGCACCGTGTCCCTGCACCCGAACTCAGGCACAGGAGGATCTGGCCTTTGGCCCTGAGACTCTACCATCACAACAGATGGCTTACATGAAGGAGCTGAGGGCTCTTAGATGGGGTGGCAGCAGGGGCCGTGTCTTTCAGTCCATCCTCTTTAACAAACAAAGGGCAGGAAGGAGATGTGTATATGATGCAGAGGGTCCCCTGCTGGCGGGATACAGTGAACGCTTCTTCACTGAAGACAAGGCACAACAACATATAGGTGAAGTCATCTCAGTTATTCATTCTTTTTGTATTTTCTTCTTATAAACATTACATGCTTAAAGATGTATAATTCTTTCTATGTTAAATACTTATCCAATCCCAGCTTAATATGCAGAGACAGCTGTAAGTAAGCCGTTTGTAGGTTGAATTACCCCATAAATTGTAAACACTGTGACTCTGTGGTGCAATCACAACATTGCTCTGTTTGCTTGACAATCCTGTCTAGCCTGACATAGCAACGTTGGGGCGGGACTATGTGTTTGACCATCCAATGAATGACGAGGGAGTGTTTGGGAAACCTTTTGCAATTCTACTTAATAATGTTAGTAGCACAGAAATTACACATTTCAGCTCTAATTTATAATCCCAATGTTATGGCTATTAATTATTTTTGTTGCTTGCACAGGCAAACATTACTATTATTATTGCACATATTTAGTTTTAGGGGTTTGTTCT
Source organism: Myxocyprinus asiaticus (assembly GCF_019703515.2). Lineage (NCBI taxonomy): Eukaryota > Metazoa > Chordata > Actinopteri > Cypriniformes > Catostomidae > Myxocyprinus > Myxocyprinus asiaticus. The sequence continues at coordinate 36,505,497 of NC_059364.1, read as the reverse complement.
AAATTGATTCCAAACCATGTGTACGGACATGAATTATAACTCAAATCACGCTGCTTGTCGTCCACCCACAACACTCAAGCAACTGTATAACAACACACTCAAAACCACTCAGAAGTTTTGCAATGGCATTTTCTTGTGAAAATGTAAAAAATCTAGTTATGTTAGTCTCTTACCTTATTCCTTCTTTATTGAATGGATTTGTCATGTCTTTCAGACAAGGATCTCTTACCTTTCCAGTGGTGCTGTATTCAGTCCCCTCTGTGCAATCTGTACTTGGCAAAGAGGCCACTAGACCGGTGCCAGGGATACAGCTGGAACAGCTCTGACAGTAACATACCTGGGAACAGGGGAGCACCAGGCATGGGTGAGATTTTTATGAGCATGACTAATAGGAGTGACAAAAATTACATTTATGTACATTTATGCTACGATTAAAAAGTTATGGTGCAAACGTGTCCACACTGTAAATATTTTAATATTGGGTTATTTGGATTTGATGGATTTTTACGGCTGAAAGTAGGTTTCAAAATGTTTAGTTTGGATAAGGAATGAATATTTAATACATTGAATATTATTACAGTATTTGTAACATATTATTATAAAATCTGTAATCGATGCATTGAATTTTCATGCTTAGATGCATTTTTACACTCAGTTGGCCCACACATAATCTACAGATTTTAGCATTTTGTGGACTGTTTTGGGGAAATATATATTTTTTTAGAATTTTTCAGAATGGATTTAAATTTAGTAAAATTTGTAAAACGGGCCTGAGAGTACTCTTATTCTTAGCTGAAAGCATAATGAAATGAGAAAATATTGAATACACTTACAAGCAAGGGTTAAAGGAATAGTTCATCCAAAAATGAAAATTCTCTCATCATTTACTCATCCCAGATGTGTTTGACTTTCTCTCTTCTGCTGAACACAAACAAAGATTTTTAGAAGAATATTTCAGCTCTGTAGGTCCACACAATGCAAGTGAATGGGTAACAAAATTTTGAAGCTCGGAAATGCACATAATAGATGCATTAAAGTAATCCATAAGACTCCAGTGGTTAAATCCATGTCTTCAGAAGCGATATGATAGATGTGGGTGAGAAACATCAATATTTAAGTCCTTTTTTACTACCAATCTCCACTTTCACTTTCACACTCTTTTTCTTTTGTTTTTAGTGATTTGTATTCTTCATGCGTATTGCCACCTACTGGGCAGAGAGGAGAATTTATGGTAAAAACTAACTTAAATATTAATCTGTTTTTCACCTACACCTATCATATTGCTTCAGAAGACATGGATTAAACCTCTGGAGTCATATGTACTACTTTTATGCTGTGTTTTGCATTTTAGAGCTTAAAAATGTTGCTACCCATTGACTTGCATTGTATGGACCTACAGAGCTGAGATGTTCTTCTAAAAATCTTTGTTTGTGTTCAGCAGAACAAAGAAAGTCAAACACATCTTGGATGGCATGAGGGTGAGTAAATGATGAGAGAATTTTCATTTTTGGGTGAACTATCCCTTTAAGGGATGTGTGGAACTTTGTAAACGACTGACATTCCTCTTCTGTGGAAATCCATGGAGCTTTTTGTGGAGTTCTGCATGCACAAATTCTGTGTGGGCCTTTTAATGACTACTGTACAATGTTAGTATGGCATGAAATAAGATTAAACTGATGTTGACGAGAGCAGCTTCAAAAAGTCTCTGTTGCACTCTCTACCTTTATGCAGGCATGGTGTATGGAAGTCTTCACTTTATCACCTTTGATGGCAGTGAGTATACGTTCAAGGAGTTGGGGGAGTTTGTTATAGTGCGTCTGTCCTCCAGCACCGGGTCAAACATCTTCACCCTGCAGGGGCAGACAGCTGCTCTGGTGACCAACGGTCAGCCCAAACGAGTGCCTGCTCTGGTACGATTAGCCGCCTTCTATCAGAGCGTTGGAGAGGTGAGTTTGACATTTCAAACGGAGACAATGTGGGTGTACATGCATCAATGAGCAGTTCACAATTGAAATGTTATAAATTATTTCACTTAAAGGTGGAGTGGAGATGTGCTGAATCTGGGAATGGGCTTACAGTCCTGGTTAATGATGAGGTCATTCCTGTGTTTATTGGTAAGATTTTCAACATTTTCACATGAAAAGGCAAATAAATAACCATGTTTAATGATCAGTTGTTCAAATGTCCATTTATGTGGATTAGTTTACACCCAACAGGCCCATGGAGTTGTTTTATCAATATTTAAGGAATAGTTTACCCAAATATGAAAATTCTCTCATCATTTACTCACCCTCATGCCATCCCAGATGTGTATGACTTTCATTCTTGTACAGAACACAAAGATTTTTAGAAGAATATCTCAGCTCTGCAGGTCCATACAATGCAAGTGAATGGTGGCTAGAACTTTGAGGCTCAAAAAAACACATAAGGGCAGCATTAAAGTGTATCCATAAATCCATGGATTAAATCCATGTATTCAGAAGCGTTATGATAGGTGTGGGTGAGAAACAGATCAATATTTAAGTCCTTTTTTACCATAGATGTCCACATTCTTTAACATTATGAAAGTGAAAGTGGACATTTATGGAAAAAAGGACTTAAATATTGATCTGTTTCTCACTCACACCTATCATATAACTTCTGAAGACATGGATTAAACCACTGGAGTCTTATCAATTACTTTTATGATGCCTTTATGTGTTTTTTGGAGCTTCAAAGTTCTGGTCACCATTCACTTGCATTATGTGGACCTACAGAGCTGAGATATTCTTCTAAAATATCTTTATTTGTGTTCTGCAGAAGAAAAAAAGTCAAACACATCTGGGATGGCATTTTTATGAATGTACAAGGGAAAGTGTATCTTAAGGCATGTAACTGGTCACCATTTTTAATAATCATTTTGCTTTCATTAGATCATTTTAAATGGCCTGTTGTGTGGCAAATAATTTTTTAAAAGTGAAAGTATTCAATGAAATCTCTCAATTAATATAACCTAATAAAATAGCATGAATGATAATTATCAAAGACTTTTAGATGGAGTATAACATCATCTTTACCAAAGAATTTCATGTCGACTACCCATGTACACTACCAATCACCAGTTTGGACGTATCAACTCATATTTCACATATTACATTTTAGAATAACAGTAAAGTCATTAAAATATCAAATAATACAAATAGAAGTATATATATATTTTTGCTTCTCTCAACCAACTTCATAAGGTGCCAAGTGTTCTGTATGCAGAACACTTGCTGGCTGCTTTTCCCTCACTATCCGGGCCAACTCATCAATTAAAAAAAAACTGATTTCAATTTAAGCATAAGCTGTTATATCAAAACCACTTTTAAGATCATTATAAACATGAATTCAGTCCAAATGTTTAACAGGTAGTGTATTAAACATTTATGTTTCAGATAAAGAAGTACAAATGGCAAGGTGGCTGAACAGCTTGTTAACGTGCCGTCTTCTGTTGTTACAGGAGTAGTGCATGTAGGGGCACAGGGCTTTGCAGTTCGCTGCACCTCTATGAGTCGCTGTGCAGTGGTGTATGCGGAGGGGCTAAATGTTGATGTGTGGAGAGGCAATTCAGGCAGGCTGGCCGCCCTGGTGGAGGTCCCACAGAAGTTCTACAACCGTACGCTGGGTTTGCTGGGCCTATGGAGCTCCAGCAGGACAGATGACTTCCTGCTTTCCAATGGACGTCTGCTGCCCTCTCTAAATAACAATACTCCCTCTGAACAGAGCCTGATTCCCTTTGGACAGTCATGTGGGTGCTCTCTCCCGGCTCAGTAATAGATAATACGAAACACAGTATTTTGTGCAAATCTATACAAATGAAAAATTTGAAAAGCATTCACCGCATGATGATGAGTTGGCACTCATTCTTTTTTGATGGTGTACCCCTAGTCGAAAAAAAATATCCCACAGAAATGTGAGCGGTAGGGCTGGGCAACATTAAGAATTTCAGAATTGGCTCCTTTTCAATTTACGAGTTGTCATTTGAATTGAATTGGAATGTCAGGGAGAGGAATTTATTGAACTGAAATTCAACATGGTCACAAAAGAGGAATTTTACTAGGTTTTCTTTTATTTATTTTTATGTATTATGCATTTTTTCTTAACTGATTAGATATATTTCTCTAAACTAAGTTCAGTACTGTCAAAACAATTAGCACAGCTGTTTTGAGTGTCATACAACATTTTCCAGTACAGTATAACATGGCCACCACATTGTTTCCAGCTAACTTTATTAAAACAAACAATTCTATCTTAAGTTATATATTAGAGCATTCTGGGAAATGAAGTTTTCTTCCACCTTAAAATGAAAGTTAATTTATTAAAAATAATTAAAAACATCAGAGACGCAAAAACCATAAATTCAATGTATGCAATGCATAGGGCACCACACAAAGGGGGGAGCCAACAGCATTTATTAATCTTGGTTAATATTCATTTATCAAAACACTATATTTATCATGTTAATTGAACAAAACATTTATTATTATATGTAAAAATAACATTAACCAAGATCATTTCTATAGCTGGCATTTCTAATATAGATTATTATGTAATGAAAATATCATCTAATCTTTCTGGAAATATGCAAAAATTATACATAATTCTGGAAATTATGTATGTGCCATATGTTTATGAGTAATTCATGCTGAAAAAGAAATGGACCTTCAAAAGCGTTACAGTAATTATATGACATTTCTTTCCATTTCATTCCATTTTACTGTAATTCCACTTGCTTGTTAAGGAATTGATATGGCATTTAAAAGGCACTGTCAATTTCAATTTCAATTGGAAACCTTTAGACAATCCTTTAGGACTTTTCTGACTGGTCACTGTATTTATGGACTGTTTCTTTGACTGATCTGTTTGATACACAGGGGCTGTTCCTGCTCCAGAGAGTCTGCTTTTCTCAGAACCTTCTACTACTCCATTCAGTCCCATCACAACAGAAGAGCTGCTGTCCTCAGTGAGTCCAGACGTGCTGGCCAGACACAGTCAAACCTGTCAGGGCCGCATACAGTGTGTGCATGACATCCTGGCCACGGGCAACACAAACCTCGGCCAGGAGGTTCTGGAAAACCAGCAGCTCCTTCAGAACCGGACACAAATTTATGGTTAGACAGTCATCATCATCTATGTTTTCCTCATCTCTTTGAAAATCTCTAGACTTTCATTCAAATATCTTTAACTTACCTACACTCAAACTAACTTGCTTACATCCACAGGAAGAAAAAAAGTCACTAATGAAATCTTTTTAATATCTCAAATGTTTCTCCTAGACTGCACTGAGATTAAATAGAGAGCAAATGTTCATTTAATTACTACCTCTATGTTATTATAAAAACTGATCTCCTCTGATTGGCTTATACAGGGAATATGCCACCCATTGTGACAGAACCAACTGTGATCAAATGTAAGGTCAATGCTACAGTAAAAGTGCAGTTCAAGGCCCAGGATCCAAACAGAGACCAAATCACCTTCTCCCTGGCCTTACCACGCCCTCCACGAGCCACCATAGGCAGTGGTGAGATCCTATTAGGGTTTCATTTATACGATTTTGAGTGCTTGAAATGTTACATGCACAAGTCTATGAAGTCACTTGAAGTCCTGAGTGAAAACATTATGCTTTGCTTTTACAATACGATTGGTTTATTTGTGTCTGGAAGGTGATGGTGTTCTGATTTGGACCCCTCAAAGTGTTCAGCCTGTGAATTTGACAGTTCAAGCGAGTGATCAAGTGTCCAGTTCTATGATGAGTCCCGTCTTGCAGATCTGTAACTGTCTGAATGGAGGGAGCTGCCAATACAACAGTGTGGTTGAGAACCATCTGCAGGGCAAATTTCAGGTGCATCTCTAACCCTGCACTAACATATGTAAATAAAAGTACAAACAGATGAATTTCGTCTGAATTTATTTTTACATTCATTGTAACAATATTACTTACGTAAGCTAAAATGTTGTTTACCTTCATCCCATAGGATATATAAAATATCATAAATTAGAACAAAATTAGACAAAAGTGTTTCTCCTGGGCAGACTTTTGGTCAAGTCTCCTGCTTTTCAGGTTTTTCTTAAAATGTGCTCAGATTCACAAAGATACCAGCGTCAATCAAAAAGCAGTATTCTAAATAAACTGAAAAATGATCTGAGCTCTGCTATCCAAATTAAAGGCATAGTTCTCCCCAAAATGAAACTTCTCTCATCATTTACTCACCCTTATGCCATCCCAGATGTGTTTGACTTTCTTTCTTTTGCTGAACACAAATGAAAATGTTTAAAAGAATAGTTCAGCTCTGTAGGTCCATACAATGCATGTCAACAGGGTCCAAATCTTTGAAGGTCAAATATCACATAAATGCAGCATAAAAGTAATCCATAAGACTCCAGTTGTTTTATTAATGTCTTCAGAAGTGGTATGATAGGTGTGGGTGAGAAACAGATCAATATTTAAGTCCTTTTTTTATAATAAATTCTCCTCCCTGCCCAGTAGGTGGCGATATGCGCATAGAATTTGAGTCGCCAAAAACAAAAGAAGAACTCTTAGGAGAGAAGAACGCTTAGAAAGGCTGTTTGAAAGCAGAGATAGTGAAAAAAGGACTTAAATATTGATCTGTTTCTCACTCACATCTATCATTTCACTTCTGAAGACATGGATTAAACCACTAGAGTCATATGTATTACTTTTATGCTGCCTTTATGTGCTTTTTGTAGCTTCAAAGTTCTGGCCACTATTCACTCCCATTGTGTGGACCTACAGAGCTGAAATATTCTTCTAAAAATCTTTGTGTTGTGCAGAAGGAAGTCATACACACATGGGATGGCATGAGGGTGATTAAATGATGAGAGAATTTTCATTTTTGGGGGAACTATCCCTTTAGTTATACAGCACACACAGACAATCATTTTAAAGACATGAAAAGACATGGTTGACTGTTGTTCTGTATCTCTAGATTGTCGGATGTCTGTGTCCTCCGGGCTTCAGTGGCAAGTTCTGTGATAACAGAACAGATGTGTGTAAAGGCAAACCCTGTTTTCCTGGAGTGGAGTGCAGACAGAAAGATGCAGACAGCTTCACATGTGGACAGTGCCCTCCACCAACTGTATCCCAGGGCAAACAAGGATACAAGTGCTTTGAAAATGGTCAGTATTAAAGTGTATGATTTTTTTGCTGTTAAAAATACCTTCTCCTGTCCCTGCTGAATATGCAGAGACAGCTAAAGTAAGTAATTTGTAGGCTGATTCCTCCGAAAAAAAGTTGTTTGTTTAAGCATCCTGATTAGCCCAACATAGCAACATTGGCTCAACAAATGGCATGAGTTTGGGGTGGGACCACTTTTTGCCCGCCCAATCCCAATATCTTAAAAATATTTAAAAAAAATACAAATTCTGGTACAGTAAGGCAGAAAGTACATTATAGTGTTTTCTGCCATGGTTAAATGGGAAATAAATCAATTTACAATGGAAGTGAATGGGGCCAGTCCATAAACATTAAAACACACACCGTTTCAGAAGTATAGCTACAAGATGCTGGCAAATCTTTTTATTTTATCACACTAAAATCACCTTAACACACATAATGTTAATGTCTTGTGGCTATACTTTTGAAACAGTGTCTATTTTAATGCTCATATAGACTGGCCCCATTCACTTCCATTGGAAGTGCCTTTCTGTAACCAAGATTTTTACTGTTTTTTTTTGTTTTGTTTTTTTTTTAATAAATAAACATTGCACGAGTCAAAATTGTGTGGTAATCAACATTTTGCTATTGAGCTTAACTTGTATTGAACCCAGAACATTAATAAAGTTATTGCAAAGCAGAGTTTCTAAACCCCATTTAACCATGGTATAATCCACTGTAACTCACTGCCTTATAGAACAATAAGTTGCTTAGTGGTTATATAAAGTGGAGGCAACAGCAATATGATAAAAGACACCAATGTTCCTTAATAATTATATTTAATATATTATTGAATATTTAAATGTAATCATAAAAATTATCATAACAATTCTTCAAGGAGTATTATAGTTTACATTTAAGTTTTTTGTTTACTGTTAAATGGTTTATAGTACATTTAATATATAATTTAATTGATGTGTAGTCACAGGTGTATGTATACTGGTTATTTTACAAAGCTGTGAACAAACATGACTTAATGTAAAAGTTGGATCGATCCGTTGTATAATTAAGCTTTTGTGTCTAAACCTGTCCCACAGACTTCTGTCTCCCTCCTTCTCCCTTCCCCTGCCATGAGATGGCAGACTGCTCCAGTACCGGGTACAACTACACATGTACATGCAAGCAGGGCTACACTGGGGACGGAAAAGAGTGCACAGGTACGCCACATAAAATAAACATACTTGCTCACACCTAGTCACACACTCTGTGACTCACATATGCACTCAATCATGCATGCATCATTTTCAACACAGATATTAATGAGTGTCTGGACCCCTCTGCCTGCCCCAATGCCAAGTTTGAATGTGTGAACATGCCAGGCTCAGTGCGCTGCTCATGTCGTTATCACAACACCAGGGACTCCGATGGCTGTGGTAAGTGAGATAAAGCTTGGAGCTCTAAAATACATTAATTAAGCTGTCAGTTAGCATTCCAATTCATCTCAATGTCAGTTGTTCAGCTGGCGCATGCAAAATACATGGCTACTTTTGATTGTCCATCAATAGAGACACGCTTTTTGGCTGCATAATGATGTAGTTACCTTCCAGCTGGGGCTAACAGCTGAAGCTAACCAGCCAAACCTTGATTGGAACATGAACATATTTTTGCTAATTTGATCATGCTTTCACCTACCAAAAACCATGTAGTACTTTAAGCTCTGTTTAACACATTTTACTATATTTAAATCCATCCCGCAAAGTCCTGCAGATTTTCCAGCTAAATCAGCTCAGAAAAGCAAAAGCAGATTCTGTCTGGGCCAATATGTTTCCCCCAGATGCAAAAGAAATTATAACCTAAAGTACTATGGCATACCATGATACAGTAATGGTATCATATGGTAATAAAATGATATTTTGATTAAATGGTTATCCTTTAAAATAATTTAAGATAAAGTATAGCATGTCACACTGCAGGACAATTTTCAACTTTACAATAGCATTTCATGTTATCCTCCCATATGCCATGGTACGTAATGATTACCATATTCATATTCCAAGGTATGTACATACTTCAAGGTACTTTAACCCTGCCAGCGGGCCTCAAAAATTTAAATATTAATAAATGCAGTCTTGATCAATACAAAATATGTATCGTTTGAAAGCTTCGAAGCTCTAATGTACAATGCATGTAGGCATTATGACCAAAACATGTGCTTTGAAATTTGCAGACAAATCAGAAGTGTTCCGTTTTGATAATTTATCAAAAATGTTGCACTGTACAGAATACAACCAGTCTATTTCTTTTACTCACAGACAATAATATGGCAATTCTAAATATGGCAATTATAGCTAAGTATATGTTTTAGACATTTGTTTCATGTGAACAGGTGTTTGTATGCCACATTTTTGCTTATAACTTCATGAAAGTTTTATGTTAGAACAAAAAATATCACATGCCATTACTTAGGAGGTGATTATCTTTCAAATGAGCCCACACACAAGGTAATCGGATGCATAGATCATTAGATCAGTTGTTCTCAAACTGGTCCTAGAGGCCCCTCAGCACTGCACATTTTGCATGTGGCCCTTTTCAGACACCCAATTTAAGTCTTGGAGTCTCCACTAATGAGCTGATGAGTTGAATCAGATGTGTTTGATTGAGGAGACCTCCAAAATGTGTAGTGTTGAGTGGCCTCCAGGAAGGTTTGAGAACCACTGCATTAGATAATTGACACGAAGCACAATGTGCATGATGTGCACACAACATCTGGCTATCTGGCATCTTGCAATCTGTCATCAGAAATGATGGAATGCTTAATCAATCGGATTGGGTTCAGATCAGTGAAAAATTATTCATATTTGGGCAGAGAGACTTGTGATTGGTGACTGTTACATTTGGCCACCAGGAGATGGCAGCAAGTACATGACACAGACTCAATGATGACTCAAATGACACAGAATGGAACTGAATGAGATCGCGTTACGCATGCATGCATGCTTTGGAGAGAGAGTATACCTTTAGTCATTGTTGTATTTGCATGTGTAATTAGTTCATATGTACAATCATTATGTTTTATTTGTTTGGAGAGGCTTTTGGACATTTGGATACATCATTTTTGTTATGCTATAACTTTTAATTGCTTTGTTGAATCGACACAAATGTATTGAATTAATTTTACAGTTGACATAATTGGGAACAAAACAGATCAAAATTTCGGAGCTACCTTATTTACATCCTGAGATATACAGTATAATGTAAAATCAGAAAAATAAGTAACAAAGTGCATTTTTTTTTTTTTTTTTTTTTTTTTGCAGTTTCTTTATCATAATCTGTATCATTCAAAAACGTCTTTACAATGATACTAAACACTTGACCCTCCTTGTTTTTTTGTTTAGTTATAAGCCTTAATTTTTGGTATGCCACTGAAACAGAAAAATCTTTAAAAACAGCCTCAGAGCTTAAAGGGATAAAGAATACCATGGTATCACCATAATACATATACAAATAAACCATGGTAGTAATACCATGGTACTCTTTGTAAGTGTATTCTTTGCTGACAGTTTGGTACCACACAATTATTGTTGTTATTATTATTATTTATTTATTTATTTATTTATTTATGTTGTGTCTATAAATATTTACTATAATCATATTTTATCAATCTTTTTAGGGGAGTCAGCTAATCCCACTGGTGAGACCATTTATAATAATTTATTTTGAATAATACAGGTTTATTATTACAACAAAGACCACAAGAAATTTCTTTTATCTATAGGCTGGAATGTTTTTAATGTCTCCATGCACTGGGGCCAACAAGAGTCTGGACAAGGACTGAGTCAGGTCAGTACATGTGCCTGAGACCTGAAAATGTCAAATATTTAAAGATATGACATTTCAGTAATACTGCTACTAGCCTTGTCCATATTTAGTGATAATAGTCCTGTATTCTTTACAGTTACAGCATATCCTGTCTCAGGGTTTCAAAAACAAGTTCTACAATGCCAGTGTTATGCCTTCTGACCCGCAATTGGCAAGCGGACTGAGTGAGTACAGGATCAATGTGTCTAGTGACACCCCGCACTGGTATGTCATGGACTACCTCAACCGAGTCAGTCAGTACTATGGCATCCACTCAGCCTATGTGGGGGGTAAGATTAATATGCACTAAAAATATTATGTTTTTTATATATGATAACATGATATTGTTAGTAATAAGAGATTTGTCTTAAATAGCGCTGTGCTTATTGTTAAAAGAACAGCTCAACCAAAAATGAATATTCTGTCATTATTAGCTCAAAAACCCATATGCTGTTATTTTTTCCACAGAACACAAAATTTGATTATTGAGGAGTCTTCATGCAGATCTTTTCCGTACAATGACAGTTCATAGTGATCATGTTTGTGAAGCTCAAAAAAGGACAAAAACCACCATAAAATGAGTCCATACAAGTTACAAATATTCCATGTCTTCTGAAGTCGTACAATAGCTTTGTGTGATAGACTAAAATGTAAGTCATTATTCAATGGATAATCTTGCCCTCTTCTGTAGTTTTCAAATAAAATATTTTGCATTTCGACGCATTACATCAGGTTGAACGTCTGATCAATCCAGCGTCATTGGTTATCTCATGTCTCGTGATCAAACATCATTGACATCAAACCCGACGCCTGGCACCATTTCATTAAAATAGCTATGTAAAGATTCTTCAAAGATTTGTCTTCCTCGGAAAAATAACAGCATATGGTTTGGAACGTGTCTTATTTATTCCTTATTATTCCTTTAGACCTTGATGAATGCGAAGTAAATGAGGCTGTCTGCTCAAAACCTGCCCAGTGTGCCAATACCTATGGAGGCTACAGGTGTGTGTGCAACGGCACTGATCTAAAGGAAGCACAGTCATGCAAAATCAGTAAGGACATTATCATTCCATTACTCATTAGCTTTTTCAAAATATGCCCTTATATTATACAACTGGTAGAATGAGTGTTTTGTCTTCTCCAACTCAGACTGGAGCAGTGTGAACCGCACTGACATAACGAATGCTCAATCTTTGGAGGACAAGAAGTCATTAATTTTGCGGCTGGTCCTAGGCATTGGTATACCCCTCCTGCTGCTTCTGATGCTGGCTGCTCTTGCCTGCTTCTGCTGCTCACGCAAGAAAACTGTTACTGGAGAGTGAGTGTGCTGCTACTCAAACATACAGTGACACAAAAAACAATTTTAAGTGAAAGGGTATAAGAATGATGGTAACACTTTCTATGAAGCCCATTTTTATGCATTATAAATTAATTACAATCAGGGTATGAAATACCCACAGTGGCTGGTGAATGCCAAATTTTACCAGCCACTTTCATTTTTCACTTTTGATTTTATATACTGTACACACACACACACACACACACACACACACACACACACACACACAATGTTATTATGTAATATAACATAATACCATTTTATTATTATTATTATAATGATAATTTTGCAACATACAAATTTAGGCTAAAGAGTAGACAAGCACAGAAGAGAACTCTTTGTTCAAGCACCATTTCTGAGGCTGTACTGAATTATGATGACACGTATGACAATTCGCCTAATGTCGTTGTATGTCATTTGCTTTGTATGGTGACGTATACAGCCACAAATATTTGGAATTAAGCTATGTCACAATAAAGTGAACCTGCAGAGTTGTTCACAATGCATGTAAAATGCAAACTGCTCCATGGAATTAAAGCAAAACACAGCTTACAGCTCCTTTGTTTAGTTAGTTAGTGAGTGTCTGAAAAGTGTCTAACCTTCCTTTCACTTAAGCAATATCACACAAGCTGAGTGCTGTTGTTCTGAATATCAGCACGGCTGGGATTTGACTGCAGGCATGAGACAGCAGGTCTCGTTGCTTTTATACAACAGTTCAACAAACAAGTAAATAATACTGAACAGCTTAAATTTCAGACAAAAACTGGTTAGTTAGTTTGTGCATTTCTTATTGTAACAAGTTCGAGGTGAAGGTGTAAGGAGGAGACGGTGAAATTCAACTCAAAAAGCTATTTTATTTTACAAAAAAAAAAAACTCGCTTTTCAGCTTCATAAACACATGCGGTCAGCTTCGTGTCTCTCTCTCCCTCTCACTGCCGTCTAGCTCGCTCTTAAATCCGTCTCCAACTGTCAAAGCAATGACAAACAGCTGTTAGAGACAGTCATTGACAGGTGATGATCCTTACCGTTCTCATCTCCCGATCTCGCTCTCCATTCACAAGCTGGGTCTCGACCACGCCCCCACCACCACATACCCCCATCAACTGACTCAGCCATCCGGCCTGCCCAGTCCCCCCCCATTTCTGGAGAGGAAGCCCACAACAGCCATCTGCTCGCCCAGCCTATGGACCACCTCCAACTTAAACGGCTGAAGAGCCAGATACCAATGGGTGATCCACGCATTGTATCCTTCATGCGATGGAGCCACTGGAGCGGGACGTGGTGTGAAGAGAGGGTGAAAGCCCATCCTAGGAAGTAGTACCGAAGGGTGAGGACCACCCACTTGAGGACAGACACTCCTTCTCAATTGTGCTGTACCTCGCCAAAAGCTTCCGGCTGATGTACAGCACTGGGCGCTCCTCCACCTCGACCACCTGGGACAATACAGCTCCCAACCCCCTGTCTGACGCGTCGGTCTGTCAAACAAAAGGGAGAGCAAAATCAGTAGAATGTAATAACGGTCTGCCACAAAGCGCAGCTTTCACTTGCATAAAAGCCTGTTTGCACGGCTCCATCCCTTTCTAGCGAGATCAGACAGTGGGCTGGTGACATCCAAATAATTAGGCACAAACCTTCTATAGTAGCCAGCCAGAAAACCCTTTTTGGTCTTGGGCAGGCCGCAATCGCTACGGTCTTATCAATTTGTGGACGCACCTGCCCGTGGCCCAAGTGGAACCCCAGATACCGTACTTCCACTCGTCCAGTTGCGCACTTCTTAGGGTTTGCTGTGAGTCCTGCCCGTTGCAACGACCTCAGAATAGCCCTCAGATGCTGCATGTGCCGCTGCCAATCGTATATAATGATGTCATCCAGATAGGCATGTCATATATAATGATGTCCAAATAGGCAGCGGCGTAAGCAGTGTGTGGTTTGAGGACTCTGTCCATAAGGTGCTGAAATGTAGCCGGGGTCCCAAACAAACCGAACGGAAGGGTCACGAATTGGTGTAAGCCAAACAGTGTGGAAAACACAGATTTCTCGGGGGACATTGGCATTAAGGAGATCTGCCAATAACACTTTGTCAAATCCAGTGTCAAGTAAAAGCGAGCTGTTCGTCAATACGAGGCATCCATGGCAGCATTCTTCCTCCTTGATCCCGGGTTTAGGCACCAATGTAACAAGTTCGAGGTGAAGGTGTAAGGAGGAAGCGGGAGACGGCGAAATCCAACTCAAAAAGGTATTTTATTTTGCAAAAAAAAGAAAATCTTTTCAGCTTCATAAACATATGCAGTCAGCTTCGTGTCTCTCTCTTCCTCTCACTGGCATCTGGCTCGCTCTTAAAACCATCTGCAGTGACAAATAGCTGTTAGAGACAATCACTGACAGGTGATAATCCTTACCGTCCTCATCTCCCGATCACTCTCTCCATTCAAAAGCTGGCACTCGACCACACAGAACGACTCAGTGTTGTTTAGCGAATCACTCAAGTCAATTCAGTCTCACAACATAAAATAAGTGCATTTGTCGCCACCTACTGGTATAAATATGTAATTTGTGGTTACTGAATGGATCCGTGAATCAATTTAAAATAAATGATGAATCAAAATCTCCATCATTATTTGGAAAGCCGCAAACACAGACAAGCAGAGTGATACAAATAACGAAGGATCCCAGTGCTGTTATACTGAAAATCGGCGCTATTTGAACCCTGCTTTTCCAATCCAATTCAGGAACCAGAACTAACTATTGTGTATAATGAATATTTAGAATACTGAATAAAGGCTAATGGTCACAGAGTTTGCCTAGGTCTGCATTACACTCTTATGATTTAGCTTATAAACCATCCATTCTCTGTCCTTGTGTTGTTGCATATACTGTATGTGGATGATTGCATGTCAATAGTACACTAGATTTTATTTCTTTCTCTCTCTCTCTCTCTTTCTCTCTTTCTTTCTATCAAGTATTCCTCACCTGCTGCCTGAGTACATTCAAGAGAAGTTTCACCCTCCCTTCAACTTCGACGACCCTTCCCTGCAATACATCACCCACTGCAGCCCACGTATCCTTGACAACCTCACACCCCGACACAAGCGGCGCAATCGATAACACAGGCCTAGTGCGCCTGCTGTATCTGCTTCATTCAGCATCAGTGCAGTTGTACATTTGTGTTTAAAGGAAATCTCAAACTGAAATAATGTTTAATTGATTATATATGTTGAACAGAGACTTTTTTAAAGTCCTGAATGGCAGAGTGCTCATGCAAAGAGAAACATTACTTTCTCAGTTAGCTGAATACACTGACTCTTGAGAAAAGTTTGTATGCAGTGTTTCATGAATTTCACTATACAATAATCTCTGAAAAGGGGGGCTACGAAGATGTTCAGATAGGCGCTGGGTCATATTTCCCCTCAAAATTTAAAAGAGAAAAAGAAGAAATTCAAATTGTAATTTTGGCATTCATTATGAGTAAGCACTTCCGGGGGAAATTTGGGGAAGAATTTGCTCAATTGTCATGAAAATTATGTCACAATGCAAAAAATCTGAATGGTACAAAAATGAGGCTTCATTTCATTTATGATAAAAAATGTAATCCATATTTTTTCTTTAGATTTTGGGGTCCTTTTTCATGAGATTCTCCAACAGATACTAATAAAACATAATTGCCAGCTATAGTATATTATTTATAAATCCTGCACATGCTATTTCTCTGGTAAAAATAAAAAAATAACCATTTGATACATGTATTTTATCTATAAGTAAAGAATATGGCATCCACAACCCTCTAATGACCTCAAACTACAGTGAATAACAAAGAATGTCAAATAGATAGATATGTATCGATTGTGATATTTGTACACCCAATAGTGCTATCCTCCAATAAAATGAAAACATTTGTGAGTGTTGGTGGTGTTAAAAGATTTTTTCTTTTAAAGTGGGAGAATTGGACGGTTCCTTCTCAACCTTTTGAGACCCGAGTGTGACTGCTGTGTGCATTTTCCATTTCCATTTTTGATTTGTAACTAGTAGCACCTAATTAACATGCAAAAAAAAACAAAAAAAAAACAGCAGGACTACGTTGAGAAATTTTAAATAACACTAAGTTTAAAGTTAGATTTTTATCGAATTATTTATTATGTTTTTCTGAGTGTTGGTTATTCATGTTTTTGAGACGTTACAGACATCACATCAGAAATTAGCATAATTATTTCTGATTAAAAGTAATGTCCTGCATCATCTAATCACTGTCAATCATGTTAAAATAAAATGTTGCATTATAAAATTCTGAATCTATGTACTGATTACCATTGTCCCATTTCTGCCAAACATGTTGAGTGGTCCAAACATCATCTGCAGCCTGAAACTGAACTTTTGAACGGATTTTAGGATTGAATGCACTTAATAATAATTCCTTACATTTATATAGCACTTTTATAGGCACTCAAAGTGCTTTAAATAGTATAGGGGGAATCTTCTCAACCACCACTTAGCTGCATAGAGAGCTATAGGATGCACCCTTTCTCCCTATTTAGTGAATGACTTAACCTCCAGTGTGCTGTCTGCACTGGTCTCTTAACAGTTTGAAATGCACCTTATTTTCATCCTAACTCCATATAAATCCTCTGAAAGCAACATTGTTCAGCTTTTGGATGAGCCCATTTATTCTCAATGTGATAATGCACAGTGAATATAAGAATGCATTTACCAATGTTAATGAATAGAACCGTATTGTACAGTGATAACAAAATAAAATATGACAATGTATATTAAAATGAAGTGAAATGTCCTACAGATGTGTTATTACTGAAAGTTATTCAAAACAACATCTTCTGAGGGAATAATGTCCCAAAATCCATGTATGTGGACATCGTGTTTATCAGCGCGCTGACACGTGAAAACTAAACAGATTTTTTAAAGTGGCATATCAAACGAAATTAGAGATGCTACTCTTTACACCCAAACAGGTTTCAATGGAAAAACGTGAAGAGGTTTCTGACCAGATGCACTTTTGTTGGCGCTGTGTCCATAAAAGCGCTTCAAGGAAATCAATGTCATGTTGTTGTGTCACTTGACTCGGTGTGCCAGAAGTTTAACCCTTAAATAACAGTCTAGAGTGTTGTGAACAGTATTCAGTTGGTTTTCATTCATTTAAATTATGCGTTGCGTATAGCAAAGCCAAAATACAACGTCCACACATGTGGACACGGGGTCGCACGAGGTTAAAAATGAAAACAAGCAGTGATGTCCCACTTTTGTAGGGGCCTTGGTTTGTACAACATACATTGGGGATCAGAGATCACTAGTGAAAATGCTTTTATTTTGCATTCTTCTCTAATTTGATTTACAAAATGATGAAAATTACAATTTCAGAATTCCATAGTATTTGGAATGTGCCCCTAATGCTCAAATGACAGCATGCACTCGAACTGACATGGACTCCAAAAGTTTGTGCAAAACCTGACGATCATGTTATCCATCATGATTTGAGAATGTTCTAATCTTGTTTGCTTCAATGGAAGACAGTAATATCTGACCTTCTGTACAAAGAAGTTAACATTAGTGATCTAGGAATAGTGCCGAATCTTAAATATTTCTTCTTTATTTTATATCAAACTTTTGTTTGTGTTACATTTTTCAACATCTTTGTTTATGTACAGCTTTAAATGAATAAAATCACGGATGGTCTCAGATATTTGGAACCTCTAAATGATTGCATGTGGGCTATAGAATAAATAATTATGTCAATGTTGGCATTGTGAAGGTGTAGTATCAACATTTCACCACTTAGTGGCAGCAGTGTGTTTTTGTGACATGGTGGGTAGTCATTCTTGAGAGGCAAAGGGCAGACACCTGCACCTCTCCCAATGTAGAATGAATAGTGTGTGTGTGTGTGTTGCCCCTGCAGAATGAGATCATCAGAGTTGTTTGCAGCCTTGCACTGCAGAGTTAGGCCCACATAGGAAGAGGGGGTCAAGGGCAGGACAGTGGCCACATGTACACTTTCTCCCTTCCTTCATCCCCCACCTCCTCTCTCTAGCATCCTTATCACTCTCTCATCCTAGCCTCTCCACAGAACTGTGCTATTTGTTGTCATAAACCTTTCGATTCTCTTCAGTTCTCCTATCAGCCCTTCATCTCTTTTTTTCAATTAATATTTGCAAATCCTTTGTTCAAAAAGTCTAGGATGTTGTCCACTATCAACCCCTTATTTTGGTTTTAGGAATGAATTCTTTGTGTTGATGCACAGCACTAGCAAACTACGTTTAAATGCTTAAAAAAATATATTTATGTCATCAATTACACACCACATGTCCCTCATGTCATTCTAATCTCATATGATGTTTTTTCTTCCATGCGACACAAAAGAAGCGGTTAGGCAGAATGTTCAGTCTCAGTCACCATTCACTTTCAGCGTTTAAAACAGTGACCTTATGTGTTTCACAGAAGAAAGTAAACGACTGTTCACACTGAATGCGTTTTTGCGTCACACCAAATGGTATGAACAGATGCTAAATCATACGAGTTTGGATTAACATGAGTAAATTAGATAGGTAAAGTGAGTCAAGACAAACTTTGATGTTGATTTGACAAAGCCTTGTCTGAAAGTAGTAAAATTCATTTTGAAGTTTGATGGTTATACAGACACTACAGAGAGATACAAAGCAAACCAGCCAACTAGCTAGATAGATAATCAGACAAACCATCAGATTGAGAGAGAGAGAGAGAGAGAGAGAGAGAGAGAGAGAGAGAGAGAGAGCGAGCGCAATTTAAAGCAGATTAAAACAGAGATTACTTAGCAGAGATGGGCCACTTCTATTGAAATGAATGGGAGAAATTGGAACACTCAGACAAGGAGCTCTGAGTGCCCAAAGGTCAATGGATGTAGAAAGGAAGTTCCGCCTTACAGTTAAAAGACCCAAACCAATGATACCAATATTGTCAGATTTTATTGCTTATTTGAAATATTTTCTTTGATCGTAATCTTGATCATCCATTATTGAGATTTTGGTTGTTCTCCATTCAAGCTGGACTGGCATGACTGGAAATAGCCTCCCGAAAGCATTCCAAACATGGCCGACAGTGGACTGACTTGCAAGAAAGACTTTGATTAAAGCCTTGTGTGTGTTTGTTTACATTTGGATTTTTTGACAGTTGGATTTGTAATAGTCTTGACCCTTTTGAACATTCCGTCATGCTAACTAAGGCTGTGTCTCGTTTGGAAGGCTGCATCCTCCGGAGGTCGCATTTATCGGCCGCATACGTCATCAAGGCTGTCTCATTTCAGAAACGCGAGTAGGACACTTCGAATGCGACCTTCGAATGCGACCTTCTTTCACGGGAATTCGGAGAATGCATGAGGTGTAACCTTCGTATGCACTCACAACCCACAATTCTTTGCTTCAACGGAAATGTCTAAAAACAATTACGCCAATTTGCCCATAAATATGATGTTCAAATGCAAGTAATGTTAATTCCCAAGTTGAAGTACCTCAGTAGATGGGTGCAGAGTACAAACAAATATTTTTGTCAAATATATGTGTGGCACAATTATTGGCACCCCTAGAAATTCTTATGAGTAAAATATATCTGAAGTATATTCCCATTCATATTTTAAATTTTTTAGTACACCTGGGTGACTAGGAACATGAAATTATTCAGCCATGACTTCCTGTTTCAGAGGGGTATAAATATGAAGTAACACACAAGCCAAATTCCCTTAGTCATCTATCACAATGGGTAAGACCAAAGAATAAAGTTATGATGTGCGGCAAAATGTTGTTGAGCTTCACAAAATGGAAAATGGCTATAAGAAAATAGCTAATTGAAAATACTCATTTCCACCATCAGGGCAATAATTAAGAAGCTCAAATCAACTGGAGATGTTAAGAATCGACCTGGAAGAGGACGCGTGTCTATATTGTCTCCAAGCACGATGAGGAGGATGGTTCGAGTGGCCAAAAATTCTCCAAGGATCACAGCTGGAGAATTGCCAAAATTTGTTGTGTCTTGGGGTCAGAAAGTCTCCAAAACTACAATCAGACATCACCTACATCACAAGTTGTTTGGGATTCAAGCATCTTCAGTTTGTCAGACACTTTTGGAACTTCAAATGGGACCAGGTTCTATGGTCAGATAAAACAAAAATAGAGCTTTTTGGCAGCAAAAGTACCTCATGGCCACGGTTAAATATGGTGGTGGATCTTTAACATTGTGGGGGTGTTTTTATGCCAAAGCTCCTGAACATCTTGTTTGGATACATGGCATCATGGACTCTATCAAATACTAACAGATCAAAACCTGACTGCCTCAGCCAGAAAGCTTAAAATGGGCCCTGGTTGGATCTTCCAGCAAGACAAAACACATATCAAAATCAACACAAAAAATGGTTCACTAACAACAAAATCAAGATTCTGCCATGGCCATCCCAGTCTCCTGACCTGAAACCCATAGAAAACCTGTGGGGTGAACTGAAGAGGAGAGTCCACCATGTGGACCTCTGAATTTTAAGGATCTGGAGAGATTCTGTATGGAGGAATGGTCTCAGATCCCTTGCCATGTGTTTTCCAACCTCATTATGCATTATAGGAGAAGACTCAGAGCTGTTATCTTGGCAAAGGGAGGTTGCACAAAGTATTGAATAAAAGGGTACCAATAATTGTGCCACACATAAAACTTGTGTTGTGTTTGCAATTGTTTGATATCCATTAGAGAATATATTTTTGTGAATATTTCGAATGTAAGATCAAAAGGATAAACAATAAAGACATATTTTTCACAGCCTTCTTTGCACATATTTACCAAGGGTGCCAATATTTTTGGCCACCACTGTATAATATGTATAATTATATTAATATATAATTAAAATAAAGTATTAGACTAAAAGTACACCTGTAAAATCTATTTTCTTTTCTCTTTACATCATTATAACTCTTTTAAAATTTACCTCATGCATTCCCTTCCAGAGGGACTTTGTTCCTTTCTCACTCAAAGCGCTCACGCTTGTTAAAGAGTGGTGTGCTGTCATAGCAACCATGATACGTTCTGTTTCCGTTTGTCCTACGAAGGCCGTCTCATTTAAATGAGACTTGTTTAAAGGAGGACGCTTGATATACTGCAGCCTTCAAAGGACGTGTCCTACCTTGCACACAGCCTTCGAAACGAGAAACAGCTTAAGTCTAACCGCTTTTTGCCTGCGATGGTTCTTGATGGCTCGGTCCCATTCTTTGAATTGGTGACCATTGTTCATGGTTCAATCAATGTCTGAGTCAAATGTAAATGCATTACCATATGTGTAGACCCTTCCTAATTTCTATGACAATTAAGCCATCTGAGTGATATAGTTATGGATTAGGGCTAGAAGAATTCAGAAGGTATGTCCCAAACCACACATGTTTTGTAGTGTAAGTAGTGTGAGTAGTATGTTAACATTGAAAATACAGCAAAAAGAAGTGTACATTAAGTACCCGGATGATGCACTTTTCCAACCATCAAAACGAAGTGTGGAATGTTGGACACTTCATGCACTCCATAGATAGTTGTAAATAATGAAGAATGTAGCAGCTAGTGAAACTTCAGTGGATACAGCACCTTTCAAATGTAAGTTGAATGCCTTACCGTCACCCCAAGCTGTGTGAATATGTATGTTGTTTAAGATACAAGTGTTGAACTGAGGTTGGCTAACGTGCTAAAGATAACGGCAACACATCACGTGCACTTGAAACGTCACTTCCGTCAGCTGTTAAACGGTGAATGCTTCTGTGTAGTAAAAAACATTACTACATTAAAACATTGTTCCATTTGGGACAAACATACACTTTGAAAATTCATACACTACATGACTTGACTTGCTTGGATATTATGAATTGTGAACCTACTGTATGTGCAGTGTAGTTTGCTCAAGTATCATGTACAATTGGCTATCATATGTTTGCTTGTTAATGTTACTGGTTTATATTTAATTTGCTTGAATACCATGAATCTATTTACAATGTTAATTGTTAAGTTTCATTTGCCTTTGTAATGCATTATTGATGCTGTGATATTAGCTTTTTAGGTTTGGTATTATTAGTGGTGTTGTATGATCTCTATTGTGGGTCACTGTTGATTGTTTTAGATAGGATAATTGAATTTTTGCATGTCCTCATTGGATAATTGTTTGCTTGTCTGCTGTCCACACCCACTGTCAGGTGTGAGTATTTATATAGGCCCACAATACCTGATGTTTTTTACTGCCTGATGAAGACCCAAGTGGTCGAAATGTTGTCTTTTCTATTAAATTATATGGGAGTATTTATAGCAGTGTGCCGTTCTCCTCGTTTCATGATTTTTGTCCATTTTTGATCATGCACCTGCCTATACTATACTACTTTTACTTTCTAATTTGATAAGAGTCAAGATATTGGGTCTACACCCATTACGTAGGTGCATCCCAAACCGCACCCTTCTGCACTATTCTACATAATTTTGAAGTAGAGGTAGTGAGAGTAGTATTTTAACGCTTAAAAAAAAAAAAAAAAAGTACTCTGATGATGTACAGCACCTCACAAATGCAAGTTGCATGCCTTAACATCACCTCACGCTGTGTGAATATGTACATTGAGATACAAGTGTTGAACTGAGGTTGGCTAATGTGCTAAAGCTAGTGGCAACACATCGCATGCGTTTGAAACGTCACTTCCATCAGCTGTTAAATGATGAATGTTTCCATGTAGTAAAAAAACTTGAAGTGTTCCAATTGTACGATACTAAATTCATACACTCCCTAGCTGAGTGTGTAATGTATATTGTAAGTGCATAGTGTACAGTGCGTCATTTGGGACACAGCTTTTCTCTCTTTGCTTGGATGTGAAATCATTTAATAGTGTTAAATTATATCATCTATGAGTCAAAAGTGATGTCCCATCAAATCTATATAGAGCATTTGCCTTAAGAATCAAACAGAGGCTGTAAACATTTCAAGGAAAGAGTTTTTGGTTGGCCTTATGATCATGCCATTGGACTTCGTACTTTGCAAGCATTTATCTCCCAGCTATAAAACTATAAAGTTTAGGATGTGAACTAAACTCTTTCATGCTGTAACCTTATCTCCCCTTTACGTCATTTCTGCAAGCCCTTGATTTGCTTTTTGCCAACAGTTTAATCCAGAGTTCGCCTCTGAGTAATGCGAGAACAGCTTTTCATTCGTGTGAGGAAACTGTATGTATCCAGCAACATCTGGTTGTAAATCTTTACCAATCTCAATGGTGAAAGTACTTAAATGAAAGAACTTTAAAGGATCCGGATCACTATTTGATGCACAAGGTTTTAAAAGCATTGATCAACCCCCACAACATACTTTTGAGCAGGCATATGACTGAAAAAAGTAACCAAAAATACCATTGCAATACCATGTTGCAGGGAGTGCCATGTATTCTTTTAAGTACTTTGGTGTACCATGGACAAGAACATAGCAATCATTTGCATGGTATACAGTGGGGTCCAAAAGAGTCCACATTGAAACTGGAATTTTATTTCTTTCTTTAAACCTGGGAGTAAATACATTTTCAGGATTTTTACATTTTAAGAAGAAACTGAGGATCTGTTACAAAATCTAGTGAACTGCCTCCAGAGGTAGCAGTTTAAGACAAGAGAGGCGTGCTCCAGATGTGAAGGCTGTTCTAAAATGTAGGTATTTATGCATTTGGCAGATGCTTTTATCCAAAGCAACTTACAGTAAACTTATTACAGGGACAATCCCTCCAGAGCAACCTGGAATTATGTGCCTTGCTCAAGGACACAATGGTGGTACTGTCAACCTTCTGCATACCAGTTCTATGATTTAGCCCACTACGTCACCACCACTCTATCTTAATTATGCTGCCTCCTAAAATATCTTGTTTTGGCCAAATTCTAAGGTATCATCATATGTATCCTTCTCTGGTTAGGCAATCCAAGAATGCACCTTGATGAGCATGGTGGAAAAATAAATCCAAGATGCCGGACGAAGTGAGAGAAATTTTGATTAAAAATATACTTATAATCCATTCAATACTGAAAAGTATAGATAAAAAATAGTTTAATATGATAGAAAACTGCTTTGTGTATTTATTATCATTAGAGTTTTGCAACTCTGCTCTATTTAGCAGAGATGGGCCACTTCTATTAAAATGAATAGGAGAAACTGGAACTCCCAATGGTCAACGTATGTAGAAAGATGCTCCCGCCTTACAGGTAAAATACAGACATCGCCTGTCAATCAACTCAATAACGCACATATGCATTAGCTATACAAGCCGGGAAAATTGCATTTTTTTCGTGTAATCTGAGGTAAAGAAGCACAATTTATGATTCCAGTAATGTCAGATTTTACTGCTGGTTATAAATATTTTCTTTGATCGTATTCGTGACCAACCGTTTATGAGATTTCATTGTTTCCCCATTTACGTAAATATATAGGAGCTGCTCTTTCATGAGTGGAAAAAGCTTCTCGAGAGTGTTCCAAAAATGGCCGCCAGTGGACTGACTTGCTAGAAAGATGACTAGAGTCCAGTCTTGTGCGCTACTCGTGAGGAGTGCTATTTGAATGAAGTGAGAAGTTGCGGCCTATGTAGTGCCAGAGACTATTTAGCAGAGATGGCCCACTTCTATTAAAATTAATGAGAGAAATTGAAAAGGCCAACGGATATAGAAAGTCCCGTCTTATAGGTAAAAGAGCCAACCACCTATTAGATACAGACATCGCCTGTCAATCAACTCGAGAACACACATGCACATTAGAAGTACAAGCTGGGAAAATTGCATTTTTACATAGAAAAATAGCTGCCTGAGAGCATTCCAAAGATGGCCGGCAAGTGGATTGACATGCTAGAAAGATTTTGGTAGAGCGTTCCAAATCGGTCTCTTATGAGGCTCCATTTCAGTTAGAATGCTGCCATAGAAGACAGCTGCCTATCAGTGTTGGGTAAGTTACTTAAAAATAGTAATCCACTACAAATTACTGTCACAGTCTGTCTTCCTCATATCTTCAAGGACTCTTATTTTGAAGTTTTCCCCTGCACTATGTTTCCCAGAATTCACTACCCTAATCACTTCTATCTGCTCATCAACATCCGCACCTGCCTTCCATTCCCTCGTTAGTTTCCTTGTGTATAAATACCCTCTAGTTTTCTTCTTCATTTGTCAGTCCTTGAAGTGTTACATTGAGTTATTGAAGTGTTACGTAGTGTTAAGTTTGCATTTTGAGCTTTAGTGTTTATTCCTCTCCAGTGTATGTTCCACTCCAGTGATTATTATTGAATAGTTTATTAGTGTGTTCTACTCCAGTGTTTGTTCTACTCCAGTGTTTGTTCCTCTCCAGCAATTGTAATTAAAAGATTGAAAGATTCTACTCCTGTGTCTCCACTCTTCCTCTTCCACTCCAGACACCAGCATTACAATTACTAATTATTTCTTTAAAATCGTAATTGTATTACTTTACTAATTACTTTTAAGTTACTTTTTAAAACACCTTCAAAATAATATCTATATTTCTTGTTCATTGTTACACACAAGTCATGCACTCAGCACCTCACATTTCTCCTTCACAATGACTCGTTACGGGGCCATAAATAATATATTAGAAATAAGCATATCCCCATAATGTACTTAAAATTAATTAAATTAATTGAAAGTCAGTAACTGTAATCTGATTACAAGAATTTAAAATGTAATGCATCACACTCCTTTTGACTTTTTGACTTTTCAGATTACAGTAACTAATTACTTTGTAATTGGATTACACCCAACACTGCTGCCTATGTAGGCAGGAAACACAGAGCAAGCTCACTAAGTTTTGGAACAGACCCAATATGCTTTTGTTTTTTGTTTGTTTTTTTCAGGTCACTAATCAAATGTAAGCAAATTTGTCCAAAAGGACCATTCTTTTTTTTTTTCTTTTTTTTTTTTTGCATGCTTTGAAACACAAGTTGCTCTTTGGAACATTTTTCTACAAAACACTTGCAGGTTTTGTGAAGTCAGTGCCATCTTGAGTGCATGCTATCATTAAATCAAAAGAGCACATACCAAATATATTCTCAAATTTACATTTTAAATGCAGTTTTTTACTCAAATTGTTGTGCTGGCAGTACAATGTTTAAAATTCAACATAGAAGCATTTTAAAATTGTGATTTCAGACTTTTGGACCCCAATGTACATAAAAGTACCATTGTAATACCATCTGATACCATGATAGTACCATGGTACCACCACCACAAAAGTGTTTTGTAAAGGATTAAACATCCACACACACACACACACACACACACACCTGAAAACCAACTCTATCTGCTCCAGCATTGTTAGGCCTCATACATTAAATATGACGCAACCTCCAGTTACACAGGTAGACATCTACACCCAAACACCTGTGCTGGCCTGTGAGTATCCATGCCAATCAGCCCTTTTATAAAGACTCCTGCAGTAAATGGTGCTAAGAGAGCAATGCAGGTCTCAATGTTTGCCCTTAAGAGGAGAAATCTCTAGCGTCCTTTCCAAGGCCAGACACGAACCAGGACTTCTGACAAAAATTCCCCCAAAACTGAAAAAATACTCAGACATTTAAAATGTGTGGATTAAAAAGTAAATGCCCCCTCTCTTTTTTAAACTTTTATCCAACCTTTGATATATTTCATAATATTCTTCTTGGCCTATCTTTTTATTTGCTTAGTTCACTCAAAAAAAAAAAAAAAAAAAAAACAATAAAAAAAGACATTTGAGGCTTCAATTTACTTAATTTAAACGCAATTCTAGAACATTTTATCACAACTTGATTTCATTGTGTTCTATCCATTTAAATGAGTAAAATGGAAGTTAACGTAATCCAATTGAGTTGGGACGTCATGAATACTTTTTGTGGTGTAAATGTACCGTAGCATTGATGAGACTGGTCAGGTGATTTCCATCTCTCGATATGTTTTTGTGCAAGATGAATATAAGGGGGGAGACTTGTTCGTGTTTAATGTTTTGTTATGTTGGGATTTAGAAGAGTATCTGTTATGTTGGAGTTTTGGGGGTTACCATTATGGTGAAGAGTGGAGCTTGAGCTAACGATGAGGAAATATAGATGTGGCACATGAAATTGATTGTTTGCTTCATTGAGCAAATGCTGTGATAACCATATCATATATACTAAACTACACCCTGAAGCTCTTTTAAACTGTGTTTAGCATTCTAACATTAACTTTCATTAGCTAGTAAATAAAGAAATAAAAGAGATTTATTCGAGTTACATTGACACGTCTAATTTTGTTGGATTTACCCAATTCAACAAGGTCCTTTCTAAACAAACACTTTGTGTTGAAATAACATAGTAATATTAAGTAAAGAACTTAACACATTTAAAACATGTGGAACCATTGTGCACGATTGTGTCAAGTTCAGTCAAAGAGCTATTTTTTTAAGTGTTCCTCTGCAGACAGCAAAGTGACCTGTAGCGGTCAGCTATCTGTATTAACTGTTTCAGAGTGTTCCGCATAAGAAAGAAAGTAATACGAGTTTGGAATGACATGAGGGTGAATACATGATGTCAGAAATGTATTTTTTGTGTGAACTATTCCTTGATTTTGATTTTAAAGGTAATAGCCATCAGTATCATATAAATAATTTATTTGTGTTTTTACTGTATATGGTTATACAAAAAAATGCCCCTGAAAATGAATTCAGAGGGACAAATAATGCCTCTTAATTAAAAAAGATTTTCTGAAACAGATTTTTCCTGTAATGCATTTATTTATTTTTTATTTATTTTAATTTTTTTTGCAGTAAACACAATGTCTTTTGATTGCCTGACCCTGTAAAGGCTTGCCTTGACTTGAATGGAAACTCTCAAAGTATGAGAGAAAGTTCATTATGTTGTAAGCTCTGAAAAACATCAGGAATGTTCTATGCAGATAACAAGGCGAACCTTCCCTGAAGTGGCACAGTTGTACATGCTCCACAAGAAAGAAGAGTAGAGAAATGGGCTTGAAGAGGGAAGAGTGAGCCATTTCAAGCAAAGAAAACATTTAGAAAAGCATATATACACACAAACACCTTTCCTTCACACTCCTGCCCACGTAAGGTATCATTGCTCATGTGCTACAAAATACTGTTGTAGGGCAAACATGTCATGCAGGTTTATGTTCGTATATGCTCACTGCATACAGTCACAATAACTGAAAATTGCATGAGATTGGAATTCTTCACACCTACAATTGGCTCTTTCATGACAATATTGCACTCAGTCCGTACAAAGAACAAAACTTCTTTTGGACATCTCCAAAATGGTTGGCCATTTTGAACAAATTTCAAATCAGCAGAAAAACCGGACAACAATGGTATAGTACATTGTGCTTCTTTACTTCAAATCACGCTAAAAACACTATTTTCCTGGCTGGTCCAGCTAATGCATGTTCTGGAATAGACTGACAGGCGATGTCTCTATCTAAAAGGTGATTGGCTTTTTTTACCTGTAAGGTAAAAGGACTTCCTTTTCTACATCAGCCATATTGGGCGTTCCAATTCCTCCCAGTCATTTTAATAAAAGTGCTCCGACTCGGGCTAAACAGTTTTTGGTAGCAGTGCATGTATCCTTCGTTGCTACCAATGCATTCCATATCAGTAACTTGTAAGCTTCCATGATCCCAGTTAGAATGCTGCCTTAGATGATAGCTGCCTATGTAGGCATCTTGAGTAGATTTTGAAACACATACATTTACTGTAGTCCTTTGCTATAGTAATAAAAGCTGCAGGTTTCAACAACAATTAAATTCATATTCCATCTGGCCATTTTTAAACTTTGTTACACTTTGCATTAATGTTTCCTATGTTAAGGGTTTATAAAAGGGGTTATTAATTACTGTAATGTCTTGACTCACAAATGTTTTTACTTTTCTTGTCACTTTGATGTCAAAAATATTGTGCTAACTTACGTTGTGCTAGTTACATAAAGTCCTTTGCAAACACACTCTTTCTCATGCTCATTCACAGCAAATATCATATAATAAAGCTAATGTTGGCAACTCCTTAATAAATTCTTCATATGTTTCCACTTTACATTAAGGTACATCATAGGTTATTAATGTTGAATAAGTGCTATTAAGCATTCATAACATGTGAGGTCAAATGGTTCACTATTTGGCAAGTATTGCATGACAGTCGCCCTTTTAATTAATGTTTTTATAATCATATACTAATGATTTATAATGTATTTTATGATGTGAAGTAATGGTCATTAATGAACTCTTTTATAAACCCCTAACAAAGGGAACAATAATGTAAAGTGTTACCAATTTATGGCTAAATCTGACCTGAAACAACTCCCAAGGGTGTCTCAGAGAGACCTGAAGAAAAGGAGGTGACCTTTTTTTTCTGTTGTCATCCATAGAAAACGCCTTTATATTCAACAAGTGTTCTCGTTCAATACAAGTCACAGAAAAGCTTTTGCAGCCATTGTCACAAACATGTTTCTTTCTTCGTCATGTATTCATGCACAGTCTGAATCCAGCTTATCTCCCCCTTGTGATTAATATAGCGAGCCCCTTTATGATGTTTCTCATTTTTTTGTTGCATAATCTCTATGAGTTGCAATCCCAGTGTAGAAAAGCAGATTTGAATGAATAGACGCCACTGTGTTGAGGATTATGTGGCGGAGACGGTAGTGAGAGCCAAGTGGACACTGAAGCAGTTAATTATAAGGATCTTAGATCAGACGTCTTGTCATGTGTTTGAGCATAGGGCAGGGTATGAATGGTAACTGTAGCTTTCTGTTTGTGCGTTAATGTGCATGTCCGTTTCCAAGAATAAATTGTGGTCAGTTAAATGATTATATTAATGGGATAGTTTATCCAAAATGAAAATTTTGTCATCATTTAATAACTGCTCCCGATATACTACCAGAGCACATCCCTGTGTAAGATCCAGTTAAGTAGCCTATTGTATTCATTCTCAAACTGACCTCCCCTTTGATACCCTCACAGTTTCAAATCGCTCCCACCTGCAAACTTCACCCGGCCCGGTCCAGAGACAGGTGGCAAGTGTGAGAGAGAAAGAGCAGGCAGCCAAGCATAGAGAAGCAGGCCATCAGATACTCCCATGCATTCAGTGAGTACAAGCAGACCTGAGGATCTACTGTGTTCGTGTGTGTGCCCACAACCCTTCTGCTCCTTATGCCACATCTGACATATCCCTAGATGAGCCTGTCTCAGCTGATGTTATACTTGATTGTATGCACACAACAAGCAAAGAGCATACACACACACGAAACACCATAAGTCATATGTATACAACATCTTAGAAGGACCTATGGATCTGTTTAATGGACATTAGTCAGGGTAGAATTCACATTTAATGTGACGCAAATGAAAACAAGACTGTGAGGTATAGATACACTCAATCCATTCAATATGTCTTAAAGGTGCATTCAGTATTTTTTTCCTCATTAAAAAAATCTAACTCCTAAAGACATGAATTGTAATTTTGCAATATACACTATATTGCTAAAAGTATTCACTCACCCATCCAAATAATTGAATTCAGGTGTTCCAATCACTTCCATGGCCACAGGTGTATAAAATGAAGCACCTAGGCATGCAGACTGCTTCTACAAACATTTGTGAAAGAATGGGCCGCTCTCAGGAGCTCAGTGAATTCCAGCGTGGTACTGTGATAGGATGCCACCTGTGCAACAAGTCCAGTCGTGCAATTTCCTCGCTACTAAATATTCCACAGTCAACTGTCAGTGGTATTATAACAAAGTGGAAGCGATTGGGAATGACAGCAACTCAGCCACGAAGTGGTAGGCCACGTAAAATGACAAAGCGGGGTCAGCGGATGCTGAGGCGCATAGTGCGCAGAGGTCACCAACTTTCTGCAGAGTCAATCGCTACAGACCTCCAAAGTTCATGTGGCCTTCAGATTAACTCAAGAACAGTGCGTAGAGAGCTTCATGGAATGGGTTTACATGGCCGAGCAGCTGCATCCAAGCCATACATCACCAAGTGCAATGCAAAGCGTCGGATGCAGTGGTGTAAAGCATGCTGCCACTGGACTCTAGAGCAGTGGAGACGTGTTCTCTGGAGTGATGAATCACGCTTCTCCATCTGGCAATCTGATGGACGAGTCTGGGTTTGGCGGTTGCCAGGAGAACGGTACTTGTCTGACTGCATTGTGCCAACTGTGAAGTTTGGTGGAGGGGGGATTATGGTGTGGGGTTGTTTTTCAGGAGCTGGGCTTGGCCCCTTAGTTCCAGTGAAAGGAACTCTGAATGCTTCAGCATACCAAGAGATTTTGGACAATTCCATGCTCCCAACTTTGTGGGAACAGTTTGGGGATGGCCCCTTCCTGTTCCAACATGACTGCGCACCAGTGCACAAAGCAAGGTCCATAAAGACATGGATGAGCGAGTTTGGTGTGGAAGAACTTGACTGGCCTGCACAGAGTCCTGACCTCAACCCGATAGAGCACCTTTGGGATGAATAAGAGCGAAGACTGCGAGCCAGGCCTTCTCGTCCAACATCAGTGTCTGACCTCACAAATGCGCTTCTGGAAGAATGGTCAAAAATTCCCATAAACACACTCAAAACCTTGTGGAAAGCCTTCCCAGAAGAGTTGAAGCTATTATAGCTGCAAAGGGTGGGTTGACGTCATATTAAACCCTATGGATTAAGAATGGGATGTCACTTAAATTCATATGCGTCTAAAGGCAGATGAGCGAATACTTTTGGCAATATAGTGTATGTAGGAAATCATGACCACTCACATTAAAATAAAGACTCCAGTCATATCAGTAACCTTATAAAAGCTGTTTTATTCTACATGGAGAGGGACCGCACATGGGGACTGCCATGTTAGAATCACATGACCAGCCGAATACTACTCGCTTAATCTCAGTAACCGTCCTGTTATTGGACACTTTCACTCATTGATTAAAGTAATCATGACAGACTGTGAATACTAAATTTCTACAATGGCATCTGAAACTGAAAACTATTGATTTTAAATGATGCTGCATCCAAGCCACTAGGTGTCAGTGTAAATCCAAGATGATGCAAAGACAAAAGTTACTGAGTGCACCTTGAAAGGATTGTTCTGGGTTCAATACAAGTCAAAACAATATGTAGCCACAAGATGTAAACATTATATGTGTTAACATGATTTTAGTGTAGGGTTCCTAGGGTTTCTTAGTCTAGGTAGAGCATGCCAACGTGCCAGCAACGTCAAGATCACGGGTTCGATTCCCAGGGAACACACAAAATGATTAAAACAAAATGTATAGAATGAATGCACTGTAAGTAGCTTTGGATAAAAGCATCTGCCAATTGCATAAATGTACATGTAGTGTGATAAAATTGCTCACATAGTTTTCATCGTCATGGCAACGAAATTGTAATATTGGATATAACTACACAGATAAGGATAGTAACTGATTTTATCACACTAAAACATGTTAACATGGGTAAGGTTTACAGTAAGCCTTGTGGCTATACTTTTGAAACAGTGTGTATTTTAATGTTTATGGATTGGCCCCATTCACCTCCATTATAAGTGTCTTACTGTAACTGCATTTTTCTTTCTTTCTTTCTTTCTTTCCATTTTTTTTTGTGATAATCAACATTATGCCTTGTATTGAACCCAGAACATTCCTTTAAAGGACTGGTTTACTCAATAATTAAACTTCTGTGATTATTTTGTCACCCTCAAGTCATTCCAAATCTGAATGACTTTCTTCCATTGAACACAAGCGATGAATTTTTGTACAATATCCTGTAGTATATAGAATATTCAAGAGACAAATAAGCTAGAATCAGACTGTGCATGAATGCATGACAAAGAAACAAACATGTTTGTGACGATGGCTGCATGTTAGCATGTTATACAAATGCTTTGAATAAGATGCATTTGTTGAATATAAAGGCGTTATCGTCTTTTCTTGCGGCAAATTTCTCACTCATTATTTTCACATGCAAATGAGTTTGTGATTCACCGCAAATGTTTGCAAAAAGTTTGCAGCTCTTCACCATTAGTGGTGAACCTGCAGCAAACCTTTGGCAACAATAGACAATTTGCCGCAAAGCTCATTTACATGTGAAAATGATCAGTGGGAATTTGCGGCAAGTTTCTGGCAAATTTGCCATGAACTCTCGATTTTTGTAGGGGTCCTCCTCTCGATTTTTGTAGGGGTCCTCCTCTCGATTTTTTAGGGGTCCTCCTCTCGATTTTTGTAGGGGTTATTCATATATTATTCTTTTGCCATTTAATAAAATGGGAATGGGAACTAGGTCTGTCATGCTCCAAAATAACAAATAAAGCAATGCCTGAGTAAATGATGACAGAATTTTCATTTTTGGGTGAAATATTCCTTTATGTTTAATGGATTTCACAACTTGTGTTTTTTTGTCCACTGGCAATTTTTTGGAAAGGCATACTTTCAATATCGGCTAAAATGATCAACACCAAGGCACACAACCCACTAAACCGACTGTAGCTACATCAAGTATCCTTCTCAGTTGCATAAAATTAAATATGGCAGCTACCTAAAGGTCTATACAGTGTATAAGATGTTTGCAAGCAGATTTTTATTGCACTTCAGTTGATTCATACATAGTATCAATGGGATCTGAATTGTCAAAGGGGCTTTTATTTGGCATATTTACAAAGGCACTATACTTCTTGCAGTTTAATGTCAGCAGAGACCACTATAAAACACCGCAGGCAAACTTTCTGCAAGGCTTGCAGGCTGACCTCGCCAAATCAATCTGATAAAGAAATTAAATGGATTGCACTCCATAACTAATGTCCAAATCCTTTTAACAGAGCTGGATTCGGTCAACCATTTGTTTTAATTCATTGATTGCTCAAGGCATATTACTAATAGTGCTGCTCACAGACGATGCCTGGCATGTCCACATAGTTAATTCTGCACAGTGCTTGCTACTAATACTGTAATGAGTCATTTGTATACCATTATTTATTCAATCTTATGGCTTTGGTGGCATCATCAAAAGCGGTCTCCTAAAAACTCAAACGGAATATATACAGAAATCCCCCTTAAACACGTCTTGGATCACTTGATGCTTGAAAGCCACACTATCTCCATGTGAAGCCACTCCGTGCTGAGGGCGATTCATGTGTCTAGCGGGAATGCAGCTCTGTTCGGATCTTAGCGAGTGACGCATTGCGGCTACAAACGGACCAATCACAAGCCGCCTCTCCTCACCAGAACGTCAGTGCTGCGTTTGACGCATCACACTTTAGCAGAATGTATGACTCCGCGAGCGAGCTAGTTCCACACTAAACAGGTCCACATCGCCGGATTTCCAACATATTCGCTATTTTACTGAGTCGCTATCGTATAAAATTCATGGAGCACTGTACTGTGCGCTGACACCTTACAAAAATGATATTTTTCACGATTGTGTCTGATAGGGAAGGAAGTGTTTTGGCGGATGGAGAGATTGCGGTGGGAGGAGTTAATATGCGACCAATAAAGGCGCGTCAAACCCTGTTTGATTGTATCCTGTTTGTTTGCCAGTTGCGGACTGTAGTTACTGTGTGGAGATACATCTGCGGAGATATATCTGCTAAAACAGCGCGATGGTGAGTTATAAACTGCTTTATGGACGTCAAAGTTTATTTCGCGCAAAATGCACTTTTTATAAGCATGATATGTAAATGATGCGCATTACAGTCAGCATGCATGTTAATTCATTTAGGTTGCCAATGCCTCCGTTCTCGTTGAAGACATAGGAGTAATATAGTTCAGTGGCATGTAGACTTCTGCTCAGTTTTAGGTATGCATAGTCTGTAATTGCATATGAAACTCTCAGTTCACTTTATGTTCTTAGGTTATACATTATGTTCTTGCTGTAACATGTTTTAAGGTACGCCAGCATGACGCATTTCTCTTGCACACGCTCCTTTTTGAATATGTTCTCACTCTCAAAAATCGAATGGAAAGCATTGGACGTCTCAGGTCCATTAATTCAATGTAGTCTTCATGAATTAAGTAGCACAAAGACTTTTATGACCGGTGTAGAGGGACTGCGCCACCTTCGGAGTTAAACTGACATGTTTGCATTAGATCCCATTTGACATCCATGTTTTAAATGCAGGGCAGTGACCACCATTGACATTAAGGGGTCCTCATACAATATTCAGATGAGTGGTTGACCAGAATGGGTTTTCAGTGGTTGATTCTTACAAAAGGTCACCAACAGATCTTGAATATATGGTTACATCCTTGTTTTAAATGTGCATTTTCTCTTTTGTCTTTGCAGGCTGACCAGTTGACAGAAGAACAGATTGCTGGTAAGACTTTAACCCCCCCCCCCAAATTTTTCTTGTCCATTGGCACATGGCTGGTGGTGTGGATTCCCTTGGTTTTACCCTCCTCTCCGCCCCT